>NW_027204270.1:10857500-11457500 GCF_024711535.1 Dipodomys merriami
TGCTAGACAAGCACTCTGCCACTAAGCCACCATCCCAGCCCATTGGACAAATTTTTTTGGGGGGTCCGGTCATGGCCTGAACTCAGGGCCTGGGTGCTGTCCCTCAGCTCTTCAGCTCAAGGCTAGCACTCTACCACTTGAGCCACAGCGCCACTTCCGGCTTTTTTTCTTTTTGCTTATGTGGTGCTGAGGAAAGGAACCCAGGACCTCATGCATGCAAGGCAAGCGCTATACCACTGAGCCACCTTCCCAGCCCCAATTGGACAGATTTTTAAGGCAGCTCCTACAGATTATGCTGATCAGTTAGATATGGGATGTAAGAAGGTTAAGAATCTTGGTAGAGCTTGGCACTGGTGGCTCATGCCTATAATCCTAGCTACTCAGGAGGCTGAGATCTGAGGACCGTGGTTCAAAGCCAGCCCAGGCAAGAAAGACTATGAGACTCCTACCTCCAATAAACCACCAGAAAACAGGAAGTGGCGCTTAGCTCAAGTGGTAGAGCATTTGTCTTGAGCTGAAGAGCTGAGGGACAGCGCCCAGGCCCAGAGTTCAAGCCCCATGACCGACCAAAAAAAAAAAAAAAAGAGAATCTTGGTAGCTGGAAGCTAGTGGCTCATGTCTGCAATCCTAGCTACTCAGGAGGCTGAGACCTAAGGACTGAGGTTTGAAGCTAGCCTGGGTAGGAAAGTCCATGAAAGTCTTATCTTCATAAACTACTCAGAAAAAGCCAGAAGTGGTGATGTGGCTCAAGTGGTAAACTGCTAGCCTCGAGCACAAAGAGGGTCAGAGACAGCACCTAGTTCTGAGTTCAAGCCCCAGGACTAGCAAAAAGTAAAACAAAACAAACAAACAACAACAAAACCCTGTAGGAAATGATGTTGCTTAGGGAATTGTTGTTATAGGAAGAAGTAAGCTAATAATACTCAGCCAAAAATGTAGAGAGCCAAGTGTTGGTGGTTACTCTTAGCTACTCAGAATAGTAAGACATGAAGGTTCTTGGTTTCAAGCCAGCCCTGGGCAGGAAAGTCTTTTGAGGTTTTTCTTTGTTTGTTTGTTTTGGTTTTTTTGGTCAGTCATGGAGCTTGAACTCTGGGCCTAGGCGCTGGTCCCTCAGCTCTTCAGCTCAAGGGTAGTGTTCTACCACTTGAGCTACAGCGTCACTTCCGGTTTTCTGGTAGTTTATTGGAGATAAGGGTCACAGACTTTCTTGCCTGGGCTGGCTTTGAACCGTGATCCTCAGACCTCAGCCTCCTGAGTAGTTAGGATTACAGGCTTGAGCCACCAGCACCCGGCTTTTTTGAGAGTCTTATCTTCAATTAACCAGTGAAATGCCAGTCTGGAGCTGTTACTTAGGTGGTCCAGTATCAGCCTCAATCAAAAAACCAAACAGAAAAAAAGAAACAAAACCCAAACAGAAAGCTCAAAGCCTGGAGTTCAAGCCCTAGTACCAGAACAAAAACAAATAACAACATGTAGTGGAAAGAAGTATTCAGAAGTATATCATGCAGTTAATATACAAATTTTTTTCTGTGTTTTTAATTTGTATTTGTTATATATATATATAAAATATATATTATATATAAAAAATGGCTCCTTTTTCTCCCTTTTAAAAAGATCTGATGCTGCATTTGCATTTTAAAAACTTTTCTTTTCTTTTTTTTGGTTGGTTGTGGGGCTTGAACTCTGGGATGGGCGCTATCCCTCAGCTCTTCAAATCAAGGCTAGCACTCTACCGCTAGAGCCACAGCACCACTTCCGGTTTCCTAGTGGTTTTATTGGAGATGAGAGTCTCACGGACATTCCTACCCTGGCTGGCTTTGAACCATGATCCTCAGATCTCACTGAGTAGCTAGGATTACAGGCGTGAGCCACCAGCGCCCGGCAGTGTTTTTCTTAAAGTGGACCCTTCAAGTTAAATAAACTTCAGGTCTCCACAAAGCCTATATGTAATCTTGCTTTTTGCCCAGTTAGGTTGTAATTTAAAATTTGTGACTGAGTGGTAGAGTGCTTTGCTAGCATGCATAAGCCCTGGGTTCAGTACCACAGAAAGAAAAAAAGCCGGAAGTGATGCTGTGGCAAAATAAACCCAGGGACAGTGCCCAGGCCCCCAGTTCAAGCCCCAGGCCTGGCCAAAAAAAAAAAAAAAAAGTGAACTAAACCAAAAGATAATCTTGGGCAAGCCTCCCTAGTGTCTTCCAAAATTTTTCTACCATTTTTTCCTTTGTTTTTCCAAAAATTTCCAAATGCATGCACCATTTCTCCTCACATTCCTTAAGGGAGATGGGAATTGCATACTTAAACCACCTTGAAAAACGAGGGTGGTTAAGATTCTTTTTTTTTTAATTGTGAAAATACTGTACAGAGAGGTTACAAAACAGAGGGCAAGATAATGAGTACATTTCTTATCAAGCATTGTAAGCCTCCTCCTTTGTTTCCCCTTCCTATCCCTTCCCATCCCAACCCCCCACGCAATCCTCCCCCCCCACCAAAGTTGTAAAGTTCTTTTTCGACATAAGGACTTGTACATCTCGTTGTTGCAATGGGTACACCTGTATCCCTATTTAAACGATTTGTTTTTTTCCCTTCCCCTCCACAAATTATACCAACATCAAATACAGTGAAAGCAGGGGTTATACTGTGGGGGAGGGACATACAAAGCAACAAAGAAATAATCTTATAAATGTGCTAGAAACAATCACCTGAAAGAAAAAAAAAAACATTTGAATACATATCTTAGGGTTAATTTCCCTAACATCAACTTATCTGATCTTTTCTGCTTGACTCACACATATGCTAGTTATTGCAAGTAAGGGAAACCATGGGACCTATGTTTCTTTGGGCCTGGCTTACTTCACTTAATAGAATTTTTTCCAAGACTTTCCATTTCCTAACAAATGGGGCAATGTCATTCTTTCTGATGGAGGCATAGAATTCCATTGTGTATATATACCACATTTTCTTGATCCATTCATGTACTGAGGGGCATCTGGGTTGGTTCCATATCTTTCTTAGCTATAGTAAATAAGGCTGCAATAAACATAGTCGTGTTGGTAGTTTTAGTGTGGTCTTGTTTGTGAACTTTTGGGTAAATGTCCAAAAGTGGGATTGCTGGGTCATAGGGGAGCTCTATGTGGAGCCTTTTTTTTTTTTTTTGGTCCGGTCGTGGGGCCTGAACTCTGGGCCTGGGCGCTGTCCCTCAGCTCTTCAGCTCAAGGCGAGCGCTCTACCACTTGAGCCCCAGCGCCACTTCCGGCTTTTTTCTTTTTGCTTCTGTGGTGCTGAGGGCCTCATGCATGCAAGGCAAGTGCTCTACTACTGAGCCACCTTCCCAGCCCCTATGTGGAGTCTTTTGAGGAACTTCCATACTGTGGGTGGTAAGATTGTTATCTGGACAGTGGCACCAATACTCAGAGGTACTGAACGGGGCGTGGTCTAGGGCGTGGCCTACCGGCGCTAAGGAGTGGGCGTGGCTTAGACACTTCCCTGACACCACCCTCTCCCCCTCCACCCCGGCCCTACCCCGCCACAGGCTGACGCATGCGCTCAGACCATTCTGGAGGAAGGAGGCGTGGATCGTGAGGTGACCCTGGCCTCCAACTTCCGGTTCCTAGGGATGCACATCCGGGTCGTAGAAACGCCGCGGTTTCCTCCGCTCTGTTGGTTTCGCCGTGGGTCCAGACGGTTCCCCAGGGGTTTGGAGTCCGGAATTTGCGGCTTTCGGGTGAGTCCCCGCCTCGGACAGACCGGGCCTGAGCACGGCCGGTCGGGTACAGGCTGTGGGAGCTGAGTCTTAGGCAGTGGGGGTCCCTGCGCTGGGGGTCTGCCTGCAGCCCTCCTTCACTCGCCCCGCTCCAGCCCCGCGCTCTTGCCTTTTGCCTAGCCGCCGCCTCTCCATTTTCCTTCCTGCTCTCATGGTTTAACCCTCCCTTTCCTTCGATCCCCGGAGCTGTGTGTGGGGGGGGGCTCCGGGCTTCTCGGGTCGACCCACCTCGCCCTCTTTCCCTGCGAACCTGGGCCGCTCTGACGCCCACGAGCGCGTCCTCCAGCCTCGCCCCTCCGACCCCTCCCCGCTCCCGGGCCGGCCCCCGACGGGCGCCGCCGGGGCTTCGCTGCAGCGGGGCTGGCTTGGCCCAAAGCCTGTCGAGGAAGACTTCCTCGGCCCCGGGCAACTTTGGCTGTAGGCGTTGGGGTTTGGCTGAACCCTGCCAGCTTCTGTGGTTAGAGAACAACAAAGGCTCTCCCAGTTCTTCCGTGGGGCTGTTTGGGGGCTCTGTCCCCGGCGGCTAACAGGTGGCCGGGCCAGTGGGTGGCTGCACTCGTGTGGACACGTCCATTGACAGGTCAGGAAGACGACCTGTCATTTTCACGTTGTCTGTCCCAGGAGAATGGATGTGCACAGCTGTGTCAAAATGCGAAGGTTCTGGGACGTAAGCTCTGCGTTCTGCATGGGCTCTGCTGACAGGACAGTTGCCATGATCCAGGATGGCCTTTTTTGGGAAAGAATTAACCTCAGGTCGTGTGTGTGTGCGTGTGTGTGTGTGTGTGTGTGTGTGTGTGTGTGTGTGTGTGAGCGCGCGCGCGCGCCCGCGCAGTCCTGGGTCTTGAACTCAAGGCCTGGGTGCTGTCCTTGAGCTTTGTTGCAAATTGGAGGAAAGTGTCTCATGGATTTTCCAGCCCTCCTGGGTTGGCTTCAAAGCGAGATTCTCAGATCTCAGCTTCCTAAGTAGCTAGGATTGTGGGTGTGAGCCACCAGGGCACCCGGTTTAGCACAAGGTTTACCAAGTGTTTCCTTAAGCATTTTAGAGTGCTGATACAGAAATGTTTTCACCTACAGTTCACTAGTGAAACTTGAAAGTGTTTAGTTAGTTGAATGCAATAGGCAGGTGTGCAGCTCCGTTCTTGCCTTGTAAACTTTTTGTTTCTGTGCCATTTCTGGGGCTTGAATTCAGGGTCTAGTTGCTGTCCCTGAGTGTGGTTTTCCCCCCCCCCCCCCTCAAGGCTAAATTCTACCCCTTGAGCCCCACTCTGGCTATTTTTTTTTTTTTTGGTCGATCCTGGGGCTTGAACTCTGGGCCTGGGCGCTGTCCCTCAGCTCTTCAGCGCAAGGTGAGCGCTCTACCGCTTGATCCACAGCACCACTTCTGGTTTTCTGCTGGTTTACTGGAGATAAGAGTCTCACTTTCCTGCTGGGGCTGGCTTTGAACAGCGATCGTGAGATCTCAGTCTCCTGAGTGGCTAAGATTACCTGAGTGAGTCACCAGCGCCCGGCAAACTTCTGGCTATCTTTAGGTGATTAATTGAAGCCCTGACTGGCTTCAAACGTTGATTCTCAGAACTCAGCCTCTGAGTAGCTAGGCTTGCAGGCATGAGCACCCTCTACCCTGTGCACTCTAACTTAAAAAAAAAAAAAGCTTATTATTGTTGTCATCTTGATCCTGAAGCCATCTTACGGCTTTTTTTGTTTGTTTTTGGTCCCAGACACAGTTTCAAGATTTTTTTGGGGGGTGAGGGGTCAATCCTGAGGCTTAAACTTGTGGCCACAGAGCCACTTCTTGTTTTCTGGTAAGAGTCTCACTGACTTTCCTGCCAGGGCTGGCTCCAACAGTGATCCTCAGATCTCATCTTCCTGAGTAGCCAGGATAACAGGTGTGAGCCTCTGGGATTGAACTTTTGATCTGTCATTCATTGGCTCATTCGCTGACATTCTACCATCTGAGCCACACCTCTAATCCCTGAAAGCCATCTTTTTTTTTTCTCATTTGGGACTTAGAACATCTTTTAAAAATACCTTGGGAGAGTAATGTACAACATATAGAGACTAGGTTCATAATGGTAGTGCCCTAGTCAACGAATGTTGTGGTCCAAGATATCTTTTGAGGTATAGTGTTGGATCATTTTTCTCCCTTAGGTTTATGTTGTATGTGTAGCATTTGATTGCAAATGTTTTTGTATGATCCCTGCCTACAAACATGTAAGCTGTGCTCTAAAATTTAGTACTTAATGTGAAGAGAAGAAATACAGCTTTTCGTGTCTGTTTTTCCTTTGGCTGAGTTCTCCCTCGTATGATATATATGCATATGAGGTTATAGCTTAAGCCCTGGCTTATTCCAAAATTGGGCTGCTCTCTTTACCTATTTTTAGCTAAGGACTTTGGAGCTTGGCCGCATTGGTCCTAGATACCACAGATAAAGACCCTTCTGGCTGGCTTTAGGACTTTGACTAAGTGTTGAGGGAAGTCTCTTTGAAAGTTTCTTATCTGTATCTCCTCTCAGCACCTATACTGGAAACTAGCTTTTCTGTTCAATCTGACTTCATCATTTCTCCTCTTTAAAAAAGCTCAAGGACTGGGAATGTGGCTTAGTGGTAGAGTGCTTTCCTAGCATGTATGAAGCCCTGGGTTCAATTCCTCAGTACCATTTAAACAGAAGAAGTCAGAAGTGGTGCTGTGGCTCAAGTGGTAGAGTGCTAGCCTTGAGCAAATGAAGCTCAGGGACAGTGCCCAGGCTCTGGCCCCAGGACTGGCCAAAAACAAAAAAAACAAAAACTAAGCCCAAATGGTTGACTTTGGTTACTTCCTTACTTCTGTGTTACTCAAAGTTTTTTTTTTTTTTTTAAAGCTTTTGGCATTCCATACATAGACCTGTTTGGGTTGATGCAGGACAGTCATTCCATTTCATTCATTTTTAAGTCTCCATCTGTATGTAGGCATTTACATTTTGTAGTTGGAGGGAATCAAAGTTCAAAATAGGGATCATCATAAGGAAACCAGGACTTTTTTTTTTTTTTTTTTTGCTGGTCATGGGGCCTGAACTCTGAGCCTGGGTGCTGTCCCTCAGCTCTTCAGCTCAAGGCTAGCACTCTACCACTTGAGCCACAGCACCACTTCCAGCTTTTTCTGTTTATGTGGTGCTAAGGAATCGAACCCACGGTCTCATGCATGCTAGGCAATCACTCTGCCACTGAGCCACCTTCCCAGTCCCCAGTCATTTTTTTTTTTTAATATAAAGAAATTCCGCAAACATTGGGGGCACCACCTGCAATCTGAGCACTCAGGTGGCTGAGGTAAGAGAATTGAGAATTTAAAGCTAGCCTGGACTACCTAATAAGTTCAAAGCTAGCCTAGGCTACATATCGAGACCTTGTCTCAAAAAACAAACCAGCAAAAATGTACAAAGTCCTACACATGTACTTAGTGTAGTGAGTTTTAGTTCCGTCAAAGATATAGGCCTTTAGTGGGTCATTTGAATATATATTTTGGTCATAAGAATTACATAGGTTCAGGGGCTAGGAAGGTGGCTCAGTGGTAGAGTGCTTGCCTTGCATGCATGAGGCCCTAGGTTCGATTCCTCAGCACCACATAAACAGAAAAAGCACCCAGGTCCAGAGTTCAAGCCCAAAGAAAAAGAAAAGAAAGAAAAAAAATAACCGGGTAAAAGGATGAATGCAAAATTGCTTTATTAACAGTGTTTAAGTATAATTAGTGTTAAGATTAGGGTTAGGATTCACCATAAAGTTAGAGTTAAAGTTTGGAAAATAATAAGCTTTAGGATAAAATTAATACTTATGCTTTCTTGTTTTTGTTTTTGATATTTGGATCCGGTCGTGGGGCCTGAACTCTGGGCCTGGGCGCTGTCCCTCTCAGCTCTTCAGCTCAAGGCTAGCGCTCTACCACTTGAGCCACAGTGCCACTTCCGGCTTTTTTCTTTTTGCTTCTGTGGTGCTGAGGAATCGAACCCAGGGCCTCAGGCATGCAAGGTAAGCGCTCTACCACTGAGCCACCTTCCCAGCTCCACTTATGCTTTCTTACTTTTTTTTTTTCTTTTGGTACCTGTTGGGGGACTTGAACTCAGGAACGGAGCTCTGTCACACAGCTTTTTTAGTTCAAGGCTAGTAGTTGGGCTTTTTGTTGGCTAATTGAAGTTAAGAGTCTGAAGAATTTTTTCTCCCTGGTCTGGCTTCAAACCTTCATCCTTAAACCTCAGCCATGAGGATTCAGGTATAATTGGGGTTAGGGTAAGGAGTAGGTTATGTTAGGGTTTGGAAAAAGGTAATATTGAGGGCCAAACTGAAAGTGTGTTGAAGAGTTAAAAGTGGAGTAAAAGGATGCATGCCAGTTGGAGTATTTGCACTAGCATTAGTAGTCCAGTCTGGTTAGGGTTCGGGTTTGGGGTAGGTTTTTGATGAGGGTTAGGGTTGGCAGAAAGATAAGGTCTAGGGTCAAACTGAAACCCATTTTATAACTTGCCAGGCGACTCTGCACGCTAAAGTCCCTTAAGGGGGGCTTCTGGAAGCAGTGGGCTCCCTGGAGGTGGGGTCCGGCTGCTTGGGGGGACTGGCTACAGGCCGTATCCGGCCCTGACCCAGTGCTTTGCCATGTCCAACTTCCAGCAGAGTGAGAACGGCAGCCGTGGTCTTCGCAGCCCCGCTCTGCCCCACTCTTAATCGCTCCTGGTGCTTCACACTCGAGGGCCTCTGCTTCAAGGACACCAGTCAGTGTTCCCCAGCTGGGCCAACTGCGAGGACAAGCACGACCTCAATTACATCTGTGGCTCCTCCGCACAGGCGCTGGTTCGAGGACACCCAGCAGGAGTACCGCCCGCTGACCTCTGCAAAGTGGGCAGGGGTAGGCCCCAAGACCCTGCTCAGGAGCTAAGCCGGAGTTGGGCACCCAAGTGAGCGCCTGTAATCCTAGCTACTCAGGAAGCTGAGATCTGAGGATCACGGTTCAGAGCCAGCCCAGGCAGGAAAGATCATGAGACTCTTATCTCCAATAAACCACTCAGAAAACCAGACATGGCGCTGTGGCTCAAGTGGTAGAGTGCTAGCCTTGAGCTGAAGAGCTGAGGGACAGCACCCAGGCCCAGAGTTCAGGCCCCATGACCAGACCACTCCCCTCCCCCAAATGTGAATGATAGCCATTTAAAATACTATTAATCATTTTACTTTTATGTCTTTTTTATTCCCAAATAAATTTAATTATATATGGGAAAGAAGGAGGTGAATAAATTAGTTTTCTGAATATTTTGAAAACAGTTGCAAATCATGGAATCTGGTAACAAATGAAGTATTATTACCTGTAAGAATTGTCACTTGGGGGCTGGGAAGGTGGCTCAGTGGTGGAGCGCTTGCCTTGCATGCATGAGGCCCTGGGTTCGATTCCTCAGCACCACAGAAGCAAAAAGAAAAAAGCCGGAAGTGGCGCTGTGGCTCAAGTGGTAGAGCGCTAGCCTTGAGCTGAAGAGCTGAGGGACAGCGCCCAGGCCCAGAGTTCAGGCCCCACGACCGGACCCAAAAGCAAAAACAAAATATGGCTTAGGACAATTGAGAAAATGCAGTCATTCTGCACCATTACAATTTCTGTCTTCTAGATACATGATTTTAAAAATGGTAGTAGCTTAGAATCATGAGCTTGAAAATTCTTGTTCTTATACAGAGCTCTATCTTTTGAATACTTTTCTAGTTCTCATCTCTCAGTCAAAGTTTCGGGCCATTCAGTTGCCTTTCAAAAAGATTGCTTCTGTTCTTGGCATTTAGCCAAAAGTTTACAGTGCTGATTTATTCTACTGTTCTTCTGGCCTCACTCCAGGCTTTGTAAACCAAGAAAAAAGGACCGAGAAATGAGGCCGTTTGCTCATATTTGTATGTCAGGTGAATGTAACATCACAACTAAGAAATCATTAGGGTTGGGGCTGGGAAGGTGGCTCAGTGGTAGAGTGCTTGCCTTGCATGCATGAGGCCCTGGGTTCGATTCCTCAGCACCACATAAGCAGAAAAAGCTGGAAGTGGTGCTGTGGCTCAAGTGGTAGAGCACTAGCCTTGAGCTGAAGAGCTGAGGGACAGTGCCCAGGCCCAGAGTTCAGGCATCATGACTGGCAAAAAAAAAAAAAAAAGAAATCATTAGGGTTTATGATAGTAGACTGCATTTATTTATTGTCCTAGTTCAGGTTTTGTAAATATGTAAATATAACCATTTTCAGCCTGTCCTAACCATCAGAGTAAGACAGAGTCGGCCAGCATACTCTCTCTCCTATTCTTACCAATACCACCTCTTAACATAGAGTAACCATTTCCTATGTGGCTGGCACTATTTAAAGCATTTCACTTAGCTGGGTGCTGGTGGTTCACATCTGTAATCCTAGATACTTAGGAGACTGAGATCTGAGAATTGTGATTCAAAGTCAGCCCTGACAGAAAAGTCCATGAGACTCCTATTTCCAGTTAACCACCAAAAAGCAAGAAGTAGAGCTGTTGCTTAAGTGGTAGAATGTCAGCCTTGAGGGAAAAAAAAAGCCCTAAGGAAGTTGGCCCTGAGTTCTAGACCCTGAGTTTATGCCCCATTGCAAGCATAAATAAATAAATAGAGGGAAGGAGGAAGGGAAGAAAAGGAAGGAAAATAGAAGGTAGGTTGCATTAATTTATACTCACATGGAAGGCCCAAGAGAAGAATGAGAAAAGGATTTATCCCCAAACCCCGCCCCTCCCCCCCATTACTGCTAGAGAACCTAGGGCCTGGTTCATGCTAGACCACCTTTCTACCATTTGAACCAGCCAGCCCAGAAAACCTGCCTTCTTGTTACCTGGTCTATGAATTCTGGCTATTGGTGGCTATAGCAGTACATAAAATACAGTTTTACCTTGCCCAATTTGAAAGCCATTGGCATTGTAATGTTCTGTTGTGGGGCATTTAGCTGTGCTTTGTGAGCTCAGGCTATGGGGCCAGCTTGCTTGAGTTAGTCATTTACTAGATTAAGTCACCTTGGGCAAGAGGAACTTTTGGCAAGTTATTCTCTCTGCCTTAGTTTTCTGTCTATTACATGATGAAGAGAATAAATACTGCTTCTCAGATGTATGTTGAAAGAATTAGTGTATTAGAAGTACCAAGGCCAGGGACTGGGAAGGTGGCTCAGTGGTAGAGCACTTGCCTTGCATGCCTGAGGCCCTGGGTTTGATTCCTCAGCACCATATAAGCAAAAAGAAAAAAGCTGGAAGTGGCGCTGTGGCTCAAGTGGTAGAGCGCTAGCCTTGAGCTGAGGGACAGCGCCCAGGCCTACAGTTCAGGCCCCACGACTGGACCCAAAAAAAAAAAAAGAAGTACCAAGGCCAAGCACCAGTGACTCACACCTGTAATCCTAGCTACTCAGGAGGCTGAGATCTGAGGATGAGGTTTGAAACCAGCCCAGGCAGGAAAGGTCATGAGCCTCTTATCTTCAGTGAACCATTCTAAAACTGAGAGTAGAGCTGTGGATCAAAGTGGTTGTGCGCTAGCCTAGAGCAAAAGAGCTAAATACAGTGCAAAGGCCCTGAGTTCAAGCCTCATGACCAACCAAAAATAAATAAAAATAGAAGTACCAAGAACAGTCCTGACGTATAAAAAACATTCCATAAATGTTAGCTATTAGTACTGTCGATGCACATTTGGATCTCCTGGGAATATTCTTGACTACATTGAGTTCTTTATATTTGCTGAATAATAGGACATGATTGACACACAGTGTCTTAGATTGCCAAAAAGCTTGAAAACATCTTTTATTGAGGACTTTATAGAAACTTATTGTGTAGAATTTTAGGAGCAAAACCAAGTAAACGTTATCAGAACTATAGGTTCAACTCATTTCATCTCTCTCTCTCTCTCTCTCTCTCTCTCTCTCTCTCTCTCTCTGTATTTCTCTCTCTCCACTCTCCCCCACCTCACCTCTCTCTCTTTCCCCAGTCCTGGGCTTGAACTCAGGGTCTGAGCACTGTCCCTGAGCTTCTAGTGCTCAAGGCTAGCACTCTACCACTTGAGCCACAGCACCACTTCTGGTCTTTTCTGTTTATGTGGTACTGAGGAGTTGAACCAAGGGCTTCATGCATGCTAGGCAAGCACTCTACCACTAAGCCACATTCCCAGCCCTGTTTCATCTCTCATAGGAATATCTTGTTATTTGGATTTGAGAGTTTAGGGCTGGGAATAAGTGATTATACAAGTGTAATCCTAGCTACTCTAGAGGCTGAGGTCCCTCCCTCCCTCCCTCCCTCCCTCCCTCCCTCCCTCCCTCCCTCCCTCCCTCCCTCCCTCCCTTCCTTCCTTCCTTCCTCTTTCTTGCTTTCTGCCTGTATTGGGGCTTGATCTCAGGGCTTCGCTTGTCTTTTATGCTCAGGGTAGGTATTCTACTTCTTGAGTCACAGCTCCACTTATTTCTTTTTCTTGAATAAATACATTATTTATTATGTGCTAGGCACCGTTTTAAGAGCTTTGCGGGTATTAACACATTTAATCCTTACAACAAGTTCTGTGAAAGTCACTATTATTCACGTTTTGTAGAAGTGATTGAGACCTGGGAAAGTTAAATCTTTTGTCTAAGATTTCACACCACTCATTAGTAGTTAAAGCTCATATTTGAACCTAAGTAGTCTTGTTCCAGAGTTTATACTCCAAAAATACCTTATACTTGCCAAATCTGCTTTATCTGGACATGAGTCTTGTTGAAATGGGTAAAATAATGGGTTTTTTAACTTGCTTCTTTCTTTTTCTTCCTCTTTTATTTTTTCTTCTTTTGGCTGAAATAACAGCACTGAAATGATGAGGGATGATATTATTATCTTGCAGATTTTTTGGTAAGGGCAGTGCAGGGCTCTTAAGGGCTCTTAAGTGCAGGGCTTGCTATTCTGCAGCTCTAACATGTAAGCCATTCCCGTAGCCCTCTCTGCAGATTTTTGAAGAAGTGGATAAATTTGAAGAAATAAAACACTAATAAAAGAACTGAACAACTTAGGTTTTATCGTTCTTTTGACAGCTAACATATAGATGTATACATATATATATATACATATACATACATATGTATATATACGCACATATATACATATATATACACACATATTTCAAAAGATGTAATTTTATTTATTTATTTTTTTAAATTTTTTTTGGGTTTGGTTGTGGGGCCTGAAGTCTGGGCCTGGACGTTGTCCCTCAGCTCTTCAGCTCAAGGCTAGTGCTCTACCACTTGAGCCACAGCGCCACTTCCGGTTTTTTTCTTTTTGCTTATGTGGTGCTGAGGAATCGAATCCAGGGCCTCAGGCATGCAAGGCAAGCGCTCTACCACTGAGCCACCTTCCCAGCCCACAGATAAAGGAATTCTGAAGATTAAAGTTTGGAATTTTAGGGCTGGGAAGGTGGCAGGAAAGTCCATGAAACTCTAATCTCCAATAGATCATCAGAAAAAAGCCAGAAGTGGCGCTGTGGCTCAAGTGGTAGAGCACTAGCCTGAGCTGAAGAGCTGAGGGACAGTGCCCAGGCCCAGAATTCAAGCACCACAACTGACCAACAAAAAGTTGATCAGACTAGCTGGATGCCAGTGGCTTGCTCCTGTAATGTTGCCATTCAGGAGGCTGAGAACTGAGGATCACTATTCAAAGTCAGGCCTGGCAGGAAAGTCTGAGACTTTTATCTCCAATTAACCACCAAAAAGACATAAGTGGAGCTATGGTTTAAGTGGTAGAGTGCTAGCCTTGAGCAAAAAAACACTCAGGGACAAGCGCCCAGGCCCTTAGTTCAAACTCCAATACTGGCACCAAAAATATAAAAAATAAATTAAAGCACATTTATCTAATCTTTGTTACATCCTCCCTGCCTTCCTATGTCCAGACATGGGTTTGTAACCTTTCCCCACTGGGGCCAGGTACCCTCTCCAAATCCCTTGCCTAGAATGTAGTAACTAGAGACCACGGTTTTTGTAGATAAGAATTTGTTACACAAAACATTCAACAAATAGTAAATGAAGACATTATACTTTATTTCTATTTTGCTCTTTTTTTTTTTTTGGTCATGGGGCCTGACCTCTGGGCCTGGCCACTGCCCCTCACCTCTACCACTTGAGCCACAGTACCACTTCCAGCCTTTTCTACTTATGAGGAATCGAACCTAGGGCCTCATGCATGGAAGGCACGCACTATACCTCTTCCCAGCCCTATTTTGCTCTTCTTTTGTGAGTTGAAATTACATATGTTCATACTGTACATTTAGATAATACCATAATCCCATGAAAGCAAAGACATTTCAACTTAAGTAATATAGATACAAACAGGTCAAACAGGAACGTTTCACTTTCCACAATTACGAATCAGTTTCACGGTCACATGGATTATATTCTTCTGAGTTGAGGAAAACAAGCCCAGGGAAGAGAGCTGCCATGAGCTTCTGTGCGTCATGTAGTGGGAGAGAGAATGTGGCTTCTGCGGCTCTGCACATGAGCCGCACACAGATGCCCTGAGCACCAAGTGCTTCTGCCTTTACACTTTTCCCTGTGTCATCTGGACCAAGGTTGTGCCGTCTCCCCCCTGCCCCCATTACTCTATTGTTGTTTTAGAGGTGATATACAGCCGGGTTACCTTTACATATGTCAGTAATAATTACATTTCCTTCTGTATAGTATCATTGTTCCCTCATTCTCTCCATCTCCACCCATGAGTTGTAAAGTTCACTTTCATCAGTGTCCAGTGCGCTCCACTGCTGCACTTTTTCACCCTTTCTCCTCTGATTCTGTGCCCTCCCACTGATGTGCACTGGATACACCATATATAAAATAAAGAATACAGGGCTGGGAAGGTGGCTCAGTGGTAGAGCACTTGCCTTGCAAGCCTGAGGCCCTGGCTTCGATTCCTCAGCATCATATAAGCAAAAAGAAAAATGCCAGAAGTGGCGCTGTGGCTCAAGTGGTAGAGAGTGCTAGCCTTGAGCTGAAGAGCTGAGGGACAGTGCCCAGGCCCAGAGTTCAGGCCCCACGACTGGACCCTCCTCCCCCGCAAAAAAAATAAAGAATACAGAGTCATCAGATAAAAGAAGAAAACAATTTAAGAAAAAAGTCCTTTGTTTCCATATCTTTGGAGTTTGTTTTGTTATGTGTATTTTATATGCATATGAAGAGGTGCTTGGGTATTATACCTTTGTGATTTTCTCCTAAGACTATCCTCTTTTGGTCTTTCTGTATATGACTATCTAGGATGTTGTGTGTTTTATCATGTCCGTTGTGTTTTAGCTCTAACTTCCACAAATCAGGGAGAACCTGTGCTGTTTGTCTCTCTGATATTGACTTATCTCACTTAACATGATTTCTTCTAGTATCATCCATTTTCCTGCAAATGACATTATTCTTTCTAATGGGTATGTAAAATATAGGTACCACATTTTTTGGATCCACTCATCTATTGTGGGACATCCCGGTTGTTTCTATATCTTGGTACTTGTGAATAGTACAGCAGTAAACATGGTTGTGCAGATGTCCTTACCATATCTTGGTTTATGATGCTCAGGTAGAAGCCTAGGAGTCGTATGACTGAGTCAGAGGGAAGGTTTATGTTTAGTTTTTTGAGGAGCCGCCAGACTGCTTTCAAGAGTGGTTGTACATTCCCACCAGCAATTCAGTAGGGTTCCTTTTTCCCCACATCCCTGCCAGCATTTGTTGTTGGCAGAATTCAAAATGTTGGCCAGTCTAACTGGGGTAAGATTGTATTTCATGGTTCCTTTATGGCCAGGGATGATGAACATTTCCTCATGTGTTTCTTTGCCATTCTTACCTCTTCTGAGAAGTCTCTTTATTTCCCTTGCCCATTTAATACTTGGTGTATTAAGTTTGGGAGGGGTTAGTTTCTTGAGCTCCTTGTATATATTGGATATTAGGCCTTTGTCTGATGTATTGCTGGTAAAGACCTTTTCCCAATTAGTTTGCTGTCTTTCTAGTTTGGTCACTGTGTCCTTAGCTGTGTAGAAACTTCTTATTTTAATATAGTTCCACTTGTTGCGTCTCTCTCCTATCTTTTGTACTCCTGGGACTCTATTCAGAAAGTTTCTGCTGGGGCTGGGAAGGTGGCTCAGTGGTAGAGCGCTTGCCTTGCATGCCTGAGGCCCTGGATTCGATTCCTCAGCACCACATAAGCAAAAAGAAAAAAGCCAGAAGTGGCGTTGTGGCTCAAGTGGTAGAGCACTAGCCTTGAGCTGAAGAGCTGAGGGACAGCGCCCAGGCCCAGAGTTCAGGCCCCACGACCTGACCCCCACCCCAAAAAATAAATAAACAGAAAGTTTCTGCCTATACTTTTAAGTTCTGATGTCTCTCTTCTCCCTTGCAGTTGTTTTGGGTCTGATGTTGAGGTCTTTGATCTACTTTGAGTTGATGGTACATGGTGACAAGCAGGGATCCACTTGAAGTTTTCTGCATATGGTTGCCCAGTTTTCCCAGTAGCGATTGTTGAAGAGACTTTTACTGGGCTGTGCCATCTTATTGTCAGAGATTCTCATCCAGGTGTATCCCTTACTCATTCCTCTTTTTTTCCTGTTCTTATGTGTGCCCTCCACATGGATTGAATTGAACCAAAGCAGTGGTGCCACTGCACTGCTGCGGCTTTTCATTTTCTTACAGCACTCATTTGTTTCCATTGTTTCTTCAGGAAAATTCTGTAGCTTAGGTTAAACTGGGTACAGTAGTTGGGAGAATAAATGAAACAGTGGGACTTTAAAAACATAAGTTCTGGGCACTGGTGGCTCACACCTATAATCCTAGCTACTCAGGAGGCTGAGATCTGAGGATCGCAGTTCAAAGCCAGCCAAGGCAGAAAAGTTCCCATGAGGCTCTTATTTCCAGTTAACCACTCAAAAACCAGATATGAAGCTATGGCTAGTCTTGAGCAAAAAGATGCTAAGGGACAGTGCTCAGGCCCCCAGTTAAAGTCCCACGAATGACCCAAAGAAAAGGTAATATGGGAAGTTAAGGATATAGAGACGTTTTCTTCATACATTTTTCTTTTTCTTTTTCTTTTTGTGTGTGTGTTGGTTGTGGGACTTGAACTCAGATCCTGGGCATTATCCCTGAGCTTTTTTGCTCAAGGCTAGAAGTCTGCCACTTCCAGTTTTTTGAGTGGTTAATTGGAGGTAAAAGTCTCATGGGGACTTTTCTGCCCAGGCTAGCTTTGAACTATCATCCTCAGGAGATCTCAGCCTCCTGAGTAGCTAGGATTATAGGCATGAGCCATGGGTACCTGGCTCCTGGCTCCATAAGACTTATCTCCAAAAGGCTGAAAGTGGAGTTGTGACTCTAGTGGTAGGTTGCTAGCCTTAAGCAAGAAAGCTCCAAGAGGGGCTGGGAAGGTGGCTCAGTGGTAGAGCACTTGCCTTGCATGCATGAGGCCCTGGGTTCGATTCCTCAGCACCACGTAAGCAAAAAGAAAAAAGCCGGAAGTGGTGCTGTGGCTCAAGTGGTAGAGCACTAGCCTCGAGCTGAAGAGCTGAGGGACAGCGCCCAGGCCCAGAGTTCAGGCCCCACGACTGGACCCCCAAAAAAAAAAAAAAAAAGCTCCAAGACAGAATTTAGGCCCTGAGTTTAAGCCCCAGAGCTGGCACCCCCCCACTCCAAAAAAAAAAAAAAAAAAAAAGACTTGCACTATATTTAGTGAAGCTCATTTCAGAATTAAATTGGGTCCTAGTTTTACATGATTATTTTTCTTTGAGTATAACATTTAAAGCTTTACTGTACTTGTCTTTATTATTCAGGTCCAGAATTCCATTTTCCTTTAAGTTGATTTCAAGTAGACAGACTACATATGTATTTAACACACATGCCAGTTTGTCCTTTTTAAAGTGACTCAGTGTGTCAGCGTTGACAGTTATGTAAATGTTCTACATTAAAGCAGGTTAGATGCTATCGCCACTTACTGACTTGCTAGGCCAATTTGTATCATTTTAAATGTAACGCTAATCCTTAAAAAAAAAAAGTCTTATTATCTGCACATGGCTGTTGTTGTAAGATGTTGAATGCATCGGGCCCCATAGTAACCAACAGAAGTGGTTCCACGTGCTGGCTCTTGTAAGCTATTAGAAAAGTCATTGTGTATAACTCTCTTGACTTGGTGCAGCATGTCAGTTTTGAAAAGCCACGTGCAAGTGAGAGATTTGGAGATTGGAACTAACGTAGAAAGCCGGGAGTAGCAAAATATTAAAAAATTATTCTCTGATGGCCTCAATGATAACACTTTTAACAGTATAAAGGCTTTGAATCCCCCTCTTTTTTTCAAAAACAGACTGTGAAGACTGCAGAAAGAGGTTTGTAATCCCGTCGAATAAGCATAATAAAGAAATATTAGTCCTCATGGAAGAAGAGCAAGATTTACCAGAGCAACCAGTAAGTACTTTCTTTAACAATTGTAAGTTGATTGTAGAAAGGCTAACCTGAAGACAACTATTATTGAATAAGACTTAGAAGTACCAAATTAGAAATGAAAATAAGGAAAATGTTCCTTTAATAGTTTCTCTTTACAACAACATTGTTTCATGTTGTTTTGTGACAGAATTGTTTATGTAGTTCTGACTGGCCTTGAACTCTAAATTCTCCTGCCTCAGCCTCCCCATTGTTGGGATTACATTACAGGTGCACGTTGCATGTTCTTAAACTCCTATTTAACTAAGTTAATGCTAAGGAGTCTGTTTTTAAAAATCTGCAGTATGAAGTGACTATTGAAATCTGGAAATGGCATTTAAAAAAATTAGTGGCTAGTTACAGTTTTTAGAAAACAAAGCAGGACATTTGTTTACTAGATGTATATAACCATTTCTACTAGAAAAATGTTTTATTTTTAATCTAAGATTTTCTAAATGCTTTCAGTTTCTAAAGAGTAATAGTATTGAGTTAAGGCCGGGAAGTAAGGGCTTGGTATAGAAGAGTTGGGTAAAGAAAGTTGCAGAGTATAAATTTTATGCTAGTGTTGTTATGCTAGTGTTGAGGCTTGAACTTAGTACTGGGCTTGCTTGCTTACTCATGGCTGTTCTACCATTTGAATTTTGCCCTCAGCTCAGCTTTTTGCTAGTTAATCAGAGGTTAATCAATGAGCTTTTTTTTTTTTTTTTGCCTTGGTTGGCTTTGAACTGCCCTCAGGGGTAACAATGCTTGATAGGAAATGTACTCGTTACCTTACCCATGTAACTGTAACCCCTCTGTACAGTATCTTTACAATTAAAAAAAAAAAAAAGGAAAAGGAAAAAAAAAGGCCTGGATAAAGAGAGAAAAAAATTAAAAGATAATTTTATTGGGTTTTCTTTTTTCTTTTTGTCAGTTGTGGGGCCTAACTTGGCCTGGGCACTGTCCCTGGGCTCTTCAGCTCAAGGCTAGTCCTCTACCACTTGAGCCACAGCACCACTTCCAGTTTTCTGGTGGTTTATTGGAGATAAGAGTCTCACGGACTTTCCTGTTCTGGCTGTCTTTGAACCTCGATTCTCAGATCTCAGCCTCCTTAGTAATAGGATTACAGGTGTGAGCCACTGGCGCCCGGCTAATTTTATTGTTATTATTAAGGTGTTGTATGGAGGGTTTGCCCTTTTGTAAGTCAGGTAATGAGTACATTTCTTTTTTTTTTTTTTTTTTTTTGTCGGTCGTGGGGCTTGAACTCTGGGCATGGGCGCTGTCCCTCAGCTCTTCAGCTCAAGGCGAGCGCTCTACCACTTGAGCTACAGCGCCACTTCCGGTTTTCTGGTGGTTTATTGGAGATAGGAGTCTCACGGTCTCCCCTGCCCGGGCTGGCTTTGAACCGCGATCCTCAGATCTCAGCCTCCTGAGTAGCTAGGATTACAGGCGTGAGCCACCAGCGCCCGGCTACATTTCTTTTTTTGACAGTGTCACCCCTTCCTTTGCTTTCCTCCAATTTCCCCCTCCCATCCCTGCCTACAATTTACATAGTTCATTTCCCACACAGTGTATACTGAATAACATGATTGCATTTGAAGATAGCAAGAGAAATTAGGTGCCAGAAACTACCAACTAGTGCTAGTTATTGATTGATGGCTACATTTTAAGATTATTGAAAAGTCCTTTCTGTATACTTAGGAAAAAAATGTCTGTTAATTGATGGATGCCAGCACCTATTAATTGATGGTTAAAAGTTTTAAGATATAATTGGTTAAAGTGTCTGTGGTACTGGAAAGCTGGAAAAATTGTTAAGTAGCAAGAACTAATGTTACCTCTTCAGTGACTCTCACTAAGTAAGTTGCAGTCCCTCTCAGCAAGCAAGACTCTTTATCACTGAGCAGCATCCTCAGCCTCTGGGTATTTCTTATTCTTGCTCCAGTCTGCTCTTCATATTCTTTTAACATAGAGGCTGTGCAGTCAGAAGGCAGAGGGAAGATTCCTGACTTATAGAGACCATTTTTGCATTTTTTGGAAGGTCACTTATGAGAATATAAATGAAGTCTTGTTA
Organism: Dipodomys merriami; assembly: GCF_024711535.1. Taxonomy (NCBI): domain Eukaryota; kingdom Metazoa; phylum Chordata; class Mammalia; order Rodentia; family Heteromyidae; genus Dipodomys; species Dipodomys merriami. The sequence continues at coordinate 10,877,715 of NW_027204270.1, forward strand.
GTGTTACTTGCTAGGAGTGCCTTTTCCTGCCAAATCTAGGTACTAACCATTTGATCTTCTGTCCTTGTGATGTGCTGTAACTAATGTATGCTGTTTGGGGCCTGAGGGCATGACTCGAGTAGTAAAATGCCAGCCTAGGAAGCTCTAGGCTGAATTCAAACTTAGCTACCACGGTGAGGGGTGGGGAGTGCATGCTGTTTATATCCTGTGTATATAAGGAATAAAATCAACGTAATAGCCTTCAGTCAATATGAAGTATTTTGTGTATGTGGGTGGATTTTTGTTGTTGTTGTTGTTTGGCTTTCTGTTCTATTTTGTTTTGTTGCTGCTATGGTTGAACCCTGGCTCCTGTTCATCCTAGGCAAGTGCTCTACCACTTGGGCTGTGCCACAAATATGTTCCTCTTTTTTTTTTTTTTTTAAAGTACTGCTGTTTGAACTTAAGGCCTTAAACTGGCAAGGCAGGCCCGTCAGCCATTCCCCTTCCTCTCCCCCCTGTTTTTAGTTGGTTTGTAAGACTGGCTCTCAATTTTGCCAAGCTACCCTGAAATTTTTGCTCCTCTTGCCTTAGTCTCCTAAGTGGCTAGAATTACAAAAATTCATTACCACATCAGGCCCAATGTCTCTTTAGCTGCACAAGTAATAAAGTACTTTGTGTATGTGTGTGCCAGTCATGGTGCTTTTACTCATGGCTTAGGTGCTGTCATGAGCTTTTTTGCTTGAGTTACTGCCCCACTTCCAGCTTTTTGGTGGTTAATTGGAGAGAAGAGTCTCACTATTGTCTGGGAAGGTAGCTCAGTGGTAGAGTGCTTGTCTTGCATGCAAGAGGCCCTGGGTTCAATTCCTCAGCACCATGTAAGCAGAAAAAGCCGGAAATGGCACTGTGGCTCAAGTGGTAGAGCACTAGCCTTGAGCTAAAGAGCTGAGGGACAGCGCCCAGGCCCAGAGTTCAGGCCCCACAACCAACCGGAAAAAAAAAAAAAAGAAAAAAAAAGAAAGAGTCTCACAATTTACCTGCCCAGACTGGCTTCAAACCTTGATCCTCAGATCTTAGCTTACTGAGTAGCTAGGATTACAGGTGTGAGCCACCAGTGCTCGGCAGTAATAAAGTCTTAGTAAAGTGTCTAGGATGTAAGTGCTTCCTATGAACAGCCAAAATCAAAATGATTAAGTAGATAATATCTTGGCTTGTTATCAGATTTTCAGTGAGTAGAAATATATATGGCTATACGCATATGGCATTATATGTGCATCTGTGTTTGTATTTCATGGACACTTAAATTTATCAATTCTCCCCCCAGTTCCTGGAAAGAAGGAAGTCATGTGATCTGTATGCAAATAGTGAAACTGGAGATTGTCATAAGTGAAATAAGTCACATTTGGAAAGATAAATACTCTTTTATTTCATATGTGAAATCTAGATTAAAAGAAAAAAATACATGAAAGTAGAAGAGAGACTATTTAGAAAGAGTAAAGAGACCAATGGGAGGGGACAAAGAAGGTATTGGAAGTGAATGTGACCAAAGGTGAAGATGTCATAATGAAACCAATCACTTTGTATACTATAAACTAGAAAGAGTGCTTTTGCAAAAACGAAAGGATGAGATGGGTGTAGGTGTCTTAACTGCTCAGGAGGCTGAGATCTGAGGATCACAGTTCAAAGCCAGCCCAGGCAGGAAAGTGCATGAAACTCTTTTTTTTTTTTTTTGGGTCCTGTTGTGGGGCCTGAACTCTGGGCCTGGGCGCTGTCCCTCAGCTCTTCAGCTCAAGACTAACACTCTACCAACTTGAGCCACAGTGCCACATCCGGCTTTTTTCTTTTAGCTTATATGGTGCTGAGGAATCGAACCCAGGGCCTCAGGCATGCAAGGCAAGCGCTCTACCACTGAGCCACCTTCCCAGCCCCATGAAAACTCTTATTAAGTTAACTAACCAGAAAGCTGTAGCTGTGGATCAAATGTTGGAGCACTAGCTTAGGAAGCGAGAGAGGGAGGGAAGGAAGGAGAGAGGGAGGAAGGGAGGAAAAGAAACAGTTATCCTTTTTTTTTGGTTGGTCGTGGGGCTTGAACTCTGGGCTTGGGCGCTGTCCCTGCACTCTTCAGCTCAAGGCGAGCACTCTACCACTTGAGCCACAGCGCCACTTCTGGTTTTCTAGTGGTTTATTGGAGATAAGAGTCTCAGGGACTTTCCTGCCTGGGCTGGCTTTGAACCTCGATCCTCAGATCTCAGCCTCCTGACTAGCTTAGGATTACAGGCGTGAGCCACCAGCGCCCGGCTTAGTTATCCTTATTTGTTAGTATGTATTAGTATGTTTTAGTCAGCCCTCTGTATCTGTGGTCCTTACCTGCAGATTTATTCATCTGTAGGCCAAAGATATTGGGCAAAAGATTTGCATTGCTATTAAACATGTACATATCTTTTCCTTCTCATATTCCCTGAACAATGCAGTATAATAAATTCCATACATTTTTACATTGTATGACAAATTATAAGGAATCTAGAGATGATTTCAAGTGTATATAAAGATGTATAAGGCTATGTGTAAATATGGTATCATTTTATATAACATCCACAGACTTTGTTATGGGTGAGGGTTCCTGAACCCAATCTCCCACATATACTGAAGGCCAACTGCATTTGAGTAACTAGATTTTAAAGACAGGTTACTGTATTGGTTCCTTCATATTTTATGTTTGCAGGTAAAAAAGGCCAAGATGCAGGAACCAGGAGAACAACCATTAAGGTATGTAAAGTTGGATTTTTTTTTTAATGATGCATTTAACTTTTTTTTCTTGTGCTCATTCGTGTGTAGGCATGGTTTGAGTTGACTAGTTATATATTTAGAAATTATTGTAGTTTATTTTCTTTCCAAATAGGATCACTTGTTTTAGAGCATGGGTCAAAGTAGTGGAGTACTTGCCTACCAAAATAGAATTGCTTGAGGCCAGGAGTTCAAGACCAGGCTAGGCAGGGCAATATAGTGAATATAGCAATATGATGGAACACTATCTTCAAAAACTAAAATTTAAAAATTTCCTTCAAGCCAGACACTGGTGTCTCACGCCTGTAATCCTAGCTACTGAGGAGGCTGAGATCTGAGGATCACAGTTCAAAGCCAGCCAGAGCAGGAAAGTCTGTGAGACTCATATCTCCAATAAACCACCAGAAAACTGGAAGTGGTGCTGTGGCTCAAGTGGTAGAGTGCTAGCCTTGAGCTGAAGAGCTGAGGGACAGCGCCCAGGCCCAGAGTTTAAGCCCCACGATGACGACGACCACCACCAAATTCTACCAAAATAGCCTTTTTTTTTTTTTGCCAGTCCTGGAGCTTGAACTCAGGCCTAACCACTGTCCCTGAGCTTTTTTAGTTCAAGGCTAGCACTTGAGCCATATCACCACCACTCCCAGCTTTTTCTGTGTATTGAGGAATCGAACCCAGGGCTTGATGCATTCTAGGCAAGCGCTGTACTGCTAAGCCATGTTCCCAGTCCCCAAACTAGCTTTTCCTCAGAATACATGGGCTGATATTTTTTCTCATGCATTCATTATTTGTTTAATGATATGTAATGAACTAATTTTGTATATCAGGCACTGTACTATATAGGGAAGATTGAGTGGTAAAAATAAAAAAGGCTTTTTTTTTTTTTTCTGTTACTAGGGCTTGGATTCAGGGCCTAGGTGCTACCCCTTAACCGTTTCATTTTTCATTCTACCACTTGAGCCCTATTTCCATTTCTACCACTTGAGCCCTATTTCCATTTCTGACTTTTTTTTCCCCTTCCTGGGCTGGCTTTGACCTGCAGCTTTCAGATCCAAACCTCCTGAGTAGCTAGGATTACAAGCATGAGCCTCTAATACCTTGTTCAAAAAATGCTAATTTCTTCAGCCAAACCTATAGTCCACAAAATAGTAAACATAAACCAAAACGTGGAAATGCAAAGAATTCTACATTTATTGCATAAAGGCATTTGGGACTCCTTAGTCATAAGCTCCACTCCTCTCCAGAAAGGAGACAGCTTCTTTTTCTCATGTGCTCTACCTTCCTTGACACCATGTTTTTTTAACCTTTCCATAGTTCTGAGCTCCTTTAAGGTGCTACCAACTAAATAAGCTAGTAACTGCATCACACGTTAACTTTAAGAATGCTCCGCCAAGGGTTGGGAAGGTGGCTCAGCCTTATATGCATGAGGCCCTGGGTTTCATTCCTCAGCACCACATAAGCAGAAAAAGGCAGAAGTGGCACTGTGGCTCAAGTGGTAGAGCACTATCCTTGAGCTGAAGAGCTGAGGGACAGCTTACAGGCCCAGAGTTCAGGCCCAACAACTGGGGGAGGGGAGAGGGGGAGAATGCTATACCAAGCTAGGTGCCAGTTGCCCTCACTTGTAATCCTACTACTCAGGAGATTAAGATCTGAGGATCATGGTTCAAAGCTAGCCTGAATAAGAAAGTCCTTGAAATGCTTATCTCTAATTAACCATCAAAAACCCAGAAGTAGATCTGTGAGTCAAGTGGTAGATCTCAAGCCTTGAGTAAAAACAACAACAAAAACTCAGAGACAGCCCTAGGCCCTAGGTTCTGGGCCCAGGACCAGCATGGGGGGGGGGGGGGTGAGGGGACGTGGAGGGGTATAGCCCAGGGACAGTGTCCAGGCCCTGAGTTCAAGCCTTAGGTCTGGAGCTTGCACACAGGAAAACACACACACACACACACACGCTCTATATGATGTCTTGCACACAGGAAAACACACACACACACACACACACATACACACACACGCACGCTCTATATGATGTCTCACACCCAGGCCCTGAGTTCAAGCCTTAGGTCTGGAGCTTGCACACAGGAAAACACACACACACGCGCGCACACACACACACACACGCTCTATATGATGTCTCACACACTTCCAGTTGAATGATATGTCATGTTTTTCTATCTCCCCCTCATCCTTTCCTCAGAAAGGACTTCAGGAATCTGCCATCACACCCCTTGCAAGCATTCTTGATTTCTTCCTCTCTTTTCAAACAATGTCATACTTGCTTATTAGCCTTATATGCTTTTTATGTAATATTATCTTCATAGCAACTGTATGAAATAGGTTCTATATCCTCATTGACAAAGAAACAGGCAAGATGAACTCCACAGACTTCTCTAGAGTCATAGAGCTAGTTGGCAGGGTGGAATATTAACTAAGCCACCCTGGCTCTATAGTTGTGCTCTTAACCACTATGCTATTCTGGTAAGAAAATGGAGAGTGGGACGTAGGAATCTCAGTGGCATGGCCCTACTATTATAGTATCTAATATAAAGGCTTGTCTTTGACATTGCTTACCTTTCAGAATTTATCTTAATTTCTGAAAGAAAGAGAGAGAGAGAGAAAGGAAGGACGGAAGGAAGGAAGGAAGGGAAGAAGGAAGGAAGGAAAAGAAGGAAAGAAGAGAGGAATAAAGAAACAAAAGAACTAAGAGCTAAGGCTGTAGTAGTTCCATGGTAGAGTACTTGCCTAGCCCTCTGTGGGTCAATTTCTGGAGGGGGCAGGGGAAAAAAGCTTTCTCAATGCTAGGTATAAAAGACTTTTAAGTGCAGGAGAAGAGTAAATTGAACCATTATTTGGGTTCAGAACCCCTGCTTAGAAGAATCACATATATAATTTTTTTTTGCGGGGGGGTGGGTCCAGTCGTGGGGACTGAACTCTGGGCCTGGGCACTGTCCCTCAGCTCTTCAGCTCAAGGCTAGCGCTCTACCACTTGAGCCACAGTGCCACTTCTGGCTTTTTTTTCTTTTTGCTTATGTGGTGCTGAGGAATCGAACTCAGGGCCTCAGGCATGCAAGGCAAGCGCTCTACCACTGAGCCATTTTCCCAGCCCCACATATATAATTTTTTAAAACTTTTTTAACAATAATTTTTATTGAGATTGATTACATAAATTTCACAAATTTCACAGAATTGTGAGATAGTGATACTTAAAGTCACAAACACATTTTAACCTTTACAAGGCAAATTGTCATTATCATTGTCTCTAATACTTGTGAATTCTATGAGCTTTGACAATATAACTATTTCTTCTACATCCGGGGATACATACATTTCTTTCCTTTTGCTTAGTGTAAGCTGTTCCCTCTTTCTCTCTTCATTCCCTCCGTCCCATTGCTGCCCTTGAGTTGCTTAGTTCGTTTTCATCCATATCCAGCAGCTGATGGGCCCCTCTGTTGTATTCCCTCTGATTCTGTGGCCTCTTATATAACCTAGCAAAAAATGGGTTTGAGCTCAGCATTTTTTGTATTGTACAAGTCTATCAGGCACTAATATGTTATTTTGCTTCTCCTAGTCAAGCAAGCAACACAGATGTCAATGATCAGAAACCAGAAACATCAAGCCTTGCTTCAAACCTTCCCATGTCAGAGGAAAGTAAGTATTGTATGCTGTGTGTGATGAAAGAGGTTTTCCTATGGCCAGGTGTTGTTCTTTTTGTGTTATTGGGATTCCGGAAGAGGTGTGTGTGTGTGTGTGTGTGTGTGTGTGTGTGTGTGTGTGTGTGTGTGTGTGTGTGTGTGTGTGTGTGTGTGTGTGTGTGTGTGTGTGTGTGTGTGTGTGTGTGTGTGTGTGTGTGTGTGTGTGTGTGTGTGTGTGTGTGTGTGTGTGTGTGTGTGTGTGTAAGGGGTGTGTGTGTGTGTGTTATTGGGATTCCGGAAGGGTGTGTGTGTGTGTGTGTGTGTGTGTGTGTATGTGTTAATATTTGTGCTCTTCTATAATAAGCTTTATTGACATAACAGCTGAAGAAAAAATTCAGATGGAATCTGCTTATCCGAGCAGTCACACATGGTGATTTTATTTTTGTTTCACAGTCAGATGTTCCAAAGGTAGTAATGCCTTACTCAAATTCAGAAAATACTTGACTACTTCTCTGGAACACCTGATATTTTTCTGCCTTTCTAATAGAACAAAGTAATCCCACGTATCAGTTTTGGCCAAGAAAGAAAAGCATTCCCTTGAGCCCAAGATTGATATTGGGCCCTGAGGGGGATTAGCTCAGGAAATTAAATTTCCATATACCACTGCCACTCTCCTGTAAAACGCTATATTTATCCATTAAACAAAAAATTGATTTTAAGCCGGGTGCCAGTGGCTCATGCCTGTAATCCTAGCTACTCATGAGACTGATATCTGAGGTTGGAGGTTCAAAGCCAGCTGGGGCAGGAAAGTCCGTGAGATTCTTATCTCCAATTAACCACCAGAAAACTAGAAGTGGCACTGTGGCTCAAGTGGTAGAGTACTTGCTTTGAGCTGAAGAGCTGAGGGACAGTGCCCAGGCCCAGAGCTTAAGTCCCACAACTGACCCCCCACCCCCCACCCCCCACCCCCCCCCAAAAAAAGGTTTTGTATTTTCTTCTTCTTTTTTTTTGGTCGGTTGTGGGGCCTGAACTCTGGGCCTAGGCGCTGTCCCTCAGCTCTTCAGCTCAAGGCTAACACTTTACCACTTGAGCCTCTGTGCCACTTCCAGGTTTTTTCTGCTTATGTGGTGCTGAGGAATCGAATCCAGTGCCTCATGCATGCAAGGCAAGCGCTCTACCACTGAGCCACCTTCTCAGCCCCTGTATTTTCTTCTTGAAGAAACATACACTTGGTATAATGTATCCACTTATTTCCTTAAATTGCTTCCACAGGACAAGTAGTCTTCCTTTAATTAAATAACTACACCTTTGTGTAGTTTATCAAACACTTTTTTTTGGGGGGAGGGTGACCATAAACTCAAAGCTTTTCACTATCACTTAGTTTTTTGTTGTTGTTGTTGTTGATTGTGGGGCTTGAATTCTGGGCCTGGGCGCTGTTCCTGAGCTCTTCAGCTCAATGCTAGTGCTCGATCACTTGAGCCACAGTGCCACCTCCGGTTTTCTAGTGGTTTATTGGAGGTAAGAGTCTCACAGACTTTCCTACCTAGGCTGGATTTGAACTGTGATCCTTAGATCTCCTGAGTAGCTAGGATTACAAGCATGAGCCACTGGTACCTGGCTCACTTAGCATTTTTTAATCAAAGCTGATACTGGGGCTTAAACTCAGAGCCTGGGTTGTTATCCTTTAGCTTTTTCATTCAAGTCTTATGCTCTCCCACTTGAGCAACAGTTCCACTTCTGGCTTTTTGATGTTTAATTGGAGATAAGAGTCTCGTGGAGGGGCTGGGAAGTTGGCTCAGTGGTAGAGCGCTTGCCTTGCATGCCTGAGGCCCTGGGTTCGATTCCTCAGCACCACATAAGCAAAAAGAAAAATGCCAGAAGTGGCGCTGTGGCTCAAGTAGTAGAGTGCTAGCCTTGAGCTGAAGAGCTGAGGGACAGCACTCAGGCCCAGAGTTCAGGCCCCACGACTGGACCCAAAAAAAAACCAAAAAACAAAAAAAAAGAGTCTCGTGGACTTGGCTTTGAACTTCAATCCTTAGATCTCAGCAACTTAATAACTAGGATTACATATGCGAGCCACCAGTGCCTGGCTTCACTTCTAGCGCTTTTCTGGTTAGTTGAAGATAAGAATCCCTTGGCCTCTGTACATCTTCTTTATAATAACAGTTGAAATTTTTTAAAAAATCCATTGGATTTGTCTACCTGGGCTGGTTTTGAACTTCAGTCCTCAGATCCTAAGCAGCTAGGATTACAGATATAAGCCTGCTTGGCTTGTGATAAGCCAAGAATAATTGAAAGAATAAATAACAGATATGTCTTGAATTCCATATATTATTTCCTAAGGTGACTTTATTCTAGAGGTTCTCATGCTTTTTGCCTAAGATACAAGAATTATCTGACATGCTTGTTAGTAATGTAGAATTCTAGCCCAACTTTGGAGATTGTTGCTTAGTACATCTTATATGGATGGGGACCTGCACTTTCTAGGAGCTATTAGGTAAGTCCTTAAACATACATAATACTGTTCATAATTGGGAAACTGCTCTAATGAATGAAATGTGTCCTGTAATTCCTTGGTTATTCCATTCAACCTCAATAAAAACATCTATTCACTAAAGTCTCATAACTTTAAATACTTCAAGATGAAGAAGTAAGTTCAGTTTTCCCAACTCCCTCGAAATACTTTTCCTTCAAAAACCCTAGTTCCCTTGATATTTATGAGTATACCTTCCCTTCCTTTCTTTTCTACATTAGTTTTGTTTTTAGACCCTGTTTTCTTCTCCATCCATACTTATTACTATTTGTGATTTTAACATTCTCAGCCTATATTATCCAGTATCTTTATAAGTCATTGCCTTATAAACTTCAAAAGTTTGTCACAAGTGTGTGTGTGTGTGTGTGTGTGTGTGTGTGTGTGTGTGTAGTTTTTGGCCAGTCTGGGGCTTGAACTCAGGGCCTGGGCACTGTCCCTGAGCTTCTTTTGCTCAAGGCTAGCACTTGAGCCACAGTGCCACCTCCAACTTTTTCTGTTTATGTGGTACTGAGGAATAAAACCCAGGATTTCAGGCATGCTAGGCCTAAGCCACATTTCCAGCCCTACTTGTAAATATTTTTGTGTGCCAGTATTGGAAATTGGACTCAACGCCTGGATGTTATCCCTTATTTTTTCCTCAAGGCTGGTGCTCTATTTGAGCCACAGCTTTACTTCTGGCTTCTTGGTGGTTAATTGGCAATAAGTCTGGGCTGGCTTTGAACCTCGATCTACTCCATCTACTTGGAAACATTTGAATTCCTTGATGAGTTTGCCTGTTAATATTTCACACCACCTGTCATGATGCTTCTGTATTGGTGCTTTCAGAAGCATTTACTAACCTTACCTCTACTATTTGAGCCACAGCTCTACTTCTGGCTTTTTGGTGGTTAGTTGGCAATAAGTTTGGGCTGGCTTTGAACCTCGATCTACTCCATTTACTTGGAAACATTTGAATTCATTGATGAGTTTGCCTGTTAATATTTCATACCACCTGTCATGGTGCTTCTGTATTGGTGCTTTCAGAAGTACTTGCTAACTTTTCCTCACTTTAAGTACTTGCCAGCAGAAAAGGAACTAACACAAAAAATTTGAATGAATTTACCTTATATTCTGTGTGGACTTCAGATCTAATTATGATCACCAGTTGTCAAAATGAATGTAGATAAATGTGATCTTCAAGTTTCCAGTGATTATTTTTAAATACATCCAACAATGGCATTAAGTAAGATTTTCTATAATTAAATAATCAGTGTTGATGTGATACTCATGAGCATGAACTGGTCCTTCATCTGCCCTAGACCAGAGTTCCCCTTTTGAATCAGGCATTCTCTCAGGGAATCTACCTAAATAAAAGATCAGTTGGTAGCTGGGCACCGATGGCTTAAGCCTGTAATCCTAGCTACTCAGAAGGCTGAGATCTGAGGAATCTGGTTCAGAGACAGCCTAGGCAGGAAAATCCATGAGACTCTTATCTCATGGATAAATGGTAGAGCACTAGCCTTGAGCTGAAAAGCTGAGGGACAGTGCCCAGGCCTAGAGTTCAAGCCCCATGATTGACAATAATTATAATAATAATAATAATAATATTTTTTTAAAGTTCTGTCCTAGTCCCTATTTACAATAGGATGGCTGCATTTATCTCTGTTGGACAAAGCATGGTGTAAGCATGTCATAATGTAACTGTTTTTACAACATGGATTGAAATAGTGCCTAGTGAGTGAGATTTAGCTAGCTGACAAACTGGAGTTTACAATATTTACCCCTGCCATAATCATGAGGATCCAACCTGTATAGCAGCTCTTCCCAGATAAAGTTCTGAAGGGTAAAGAAGTTGGAGAAGGCATTTTACTTGATGGTTCGTCAGAACCTCACATCATTTTCACAAGTCTGTCTCTTGCTTTGCCAAATTTAAAGTCTTTATATTATAAAGTAGAAAAAATAGTGTAGAAGCGTACTTGTACCTGTTCTGCCATTGGTCATACACATGGTAGCAACAGTTTTTTAGTAGGACTAGGTATGCTCCCCAAATCTGTGTATTACCTTTCACTAGAATATAGTAAGCATCTAGAGTATGAAGAAGCAGAATGTGCTTTTCTGATCTTGCTTTCTTTCTAAGTTTGCTAGTAAACACACCTGAGAGCTTAGGTTGTTGCTTCATCTATAGTTCAGATCAGTGAAAAGAGAAGATAAAAATCACTTGTTACCACCTTTCAACTCTTTCCATTTGCTCCCACCCACCATTCTTGCTTCTTTTACCATTTCCTGTAGTCTTTAACAAATCCATAAACATAAAGGTGAGGTGTTTTCTGCTACATAATCTTTTTTACTTTCTAGTATCCAAGCTGTTTTGTGTTATTTACTTTGAAAGACTATATAGTTAGATACATAATATTCCCATTTCATTTTTGACATGTTCTAACTTTTTTACTTGGTGATATTATCTTTCTTTCAGTTATGACATGCACCGATTACATCCCTCGCTCATCCAATGATTATACCTCACAAATGTATTCTGCAAAGTAAGTTGAATAATTATATCCTCTATTTTTCTCTAGGTTCATTACAAAGATATTTATTTTCACTTTTCTTTTTCTGTGTGTCCTTACTCCAGTTTTTTTATTCCCTTTAAATATAGTTTATGTTATTCTTTTAACTATATATGGTTGCCTAGAACAGATCACTGTTACAAAGGTCATTCTAAATGCATAGGCAATGGAAATGAAAAATAGTGATCAATCCTATTATAGATGGGCCTCTGATCATTCTCTTTCTCTTATCTTGACATACAAATAAATAAAAACAGCTCAAGCTGATCTCAGACTGAAATTTAGTCTATACAGTGTTCAGTTTCTTTCTTTCTTTTTTTTGTCAGTTGTGGGGCCTGAGCACTGTTGCTGAGCTCTTTGCTCAAGGTTAGCACTCTTACCACTTTGAACCACAGCTCCACTTCTCATTTTTTGATAGTTAATTGTTAAGTAAGAGTCTCATAGACTTTCCTGTCCAGGCTGGCTTTGAACTACAATCCTCAGATCTCAGCCTCCTCAGTAGCTAGGATTACAGACATGAACCACTAGCGCCTGGCTGTATTCAGTTTCTTGTTAAAGGAATGTCCTCAAAGTAGAATTGGACTTAAAAGTAGACAGACTTGGTAGGTTGAAGTCACAAAGGGGTATGTTTAAGTCTTTCAGGGTAACATCAGCATTTAAGACTAAAGGAGGTGGTTACCTCTGAGTCAGGTGCAGAACACTGTGATCCACATTTCTGCTTGTGCATTAACAAAGAGTGAGCCCATCCACACACAGACACACACAGGTGCATTCATTAGGCCAGGATATATTCTTAGGTACTTGCAAATGGAAGAGACACAAAGAAATTCGTGAGAGATACGTTATATAAAATACACTGGCATGTTTTTTTGGGTCCGGTCATGGGGCCTGAACTCTGGGCCTGGGTGCTGTCCCTCAGCTCTTCAGCTCAAGGCTAGCACTCTACCACTTGAGCCACAGTGCCACTTCCGGCTTTTTTCTTATGTGGTGCTGAGGAATCGAACCCAGGGCCTCGAGTATGCAAGGCAAGTGCTCTACCACTGAGCCACCTTCCCAGCCCCATGTTTTCTCTTTTAGTGCCCATTTATGCCTTTTGAATTTGCATTACTTAAAAAAATAAACTAATCAAGAAGTCATCACAATGAATTTTTCAAGTTCTGATGTTAACCTTGTGCCATTCTGTGTAATTTTCTTTTATGAAGTGTCTGACCTTATTATCTGGGAAGATTTTTTTTTTTTTGGATCCGGTCATGGGGCCTGAACTCTGGGCCTGTGGTGCTGAGGAATCGAACCCAGGGCCTCATGCATGCAAGGCAAGCGCTCTACCACTGAGCCACCTTCCCAGCCCCATGGGAAGATTCTTAGGTAGAAAGGTGAAACGCATGAGTGTTCCAAGCCATGTTGTGTCATTTAGTTTGAAAGCCTATTCAGTCAGGTACCCAGTTTTTTCCATTTCATTTTTGGAATGTTCTCACATTTTTGCCTAGTGATATTATCTATAAAGGTATATGGAAAAGAAGATAATAGTCTTCAGCATATCTGGATATTGGGCCATCTGAGGTCACTACTAGTTTAAATTACTCTTTTTGTTTGTTGGTCATGGGGCTTGAACTCAGGACCTAGTAGGCATTGGCCCTGAGCTTTTTCGCTGAAGGCTAGCACTCTACCATTTTGACCCAAGTGTCTCTTCCGGTTTTCTGGTGGTTAACTGGAGATAAGAGTCTCATGGAGCCGGGTGCCCGTGGCTCACGCCTGTAATCCTAGCTAAGCAGGAGGCTGAGATTTGAGGATCTTGGTTCAAAGCCCACCCGGGCAGGAAAGACCATGAGACTCCTATCTCCAATAAACCACCAGAAAATTGGAAGTGGTACTGTAGCTCAAGTGGTAGCGTGTTCTCCTTGAGCTGAAGAGCTGAGGGACAGCAGTCAGGCCCAGAGTTCAAGCCCCATGACCAAAAAAAGAAAGTCTCATGGATCTTCCTGCCCTGGCTGGCTTCAAACCATGATTCTCAGATCTCAGCCTCCTGAGTAGCTAGGATTACAGGCATGAGCTAGCAGCGTCCTTCTTTAGTTCAAATTATTAATTAATTAATTAATGTATTTATTTATTTTGGCCATTCCTGGGGCTGGAACTCAGGGTCTGGGCCCTGTCCCTGAACTTCTTTTTTTTTTTTTGGGTCCGGTCGTGGGGCCTGAACTCTGGGCCTGGGCATGTCCCTCAGCTCTAGGTTAGTGCTCTACCACTTGAACCACAGCGCCACTTCCGGCTTTTTTCTTTTTGCTTATGTGGTGCTGAGGAATCAAACCCAGGGCCTCATGCATGCAAGGCAAGTGCTCTCCCACTGAGCCACCTTCCCAGCTCCCTGAGCTTCTTTTGCTCAAGGCTATTACTTTAGTATACAGTACCACTTCCAACTTTTTCTGTTTATGTGATACTGGAGAATTGAACCCAGGGCAAGCACTATACCACTAAGCCACATTCCCAGCCCCTCAAATTATTCTTGTATAGCTTGCATAACAACTATAACCTGAACTGTTTCCCCAGATCTGGCTAATACAATCTCTGAGAATCTACTGAGATGTGAATATGTTACCTATTCCAAATTTATTTATAGTATATTTGCATACCTGGTACATTTAAGACACTTAATTATACCTTCTCTCTTAATTCAAACCCCATTATCACTTTGCATTATAATTATAATTATAGAACCATTGAGTTATAATTATTTTTTTATTTTTATTTTTTGGTCTGAACTCTTGGCCTGGGTGCTGTTCCTGAGCTTTTCAGCTCAAGATGAGAGCTCTACCACTTGAGCCACAGCACCACTCTGGTTTTCTGGTCATTAATTGGAGATAAGAGTCTCACTGACTTTCCTGCCTTGGCTGGCTTTGAGCCATGATCCTCAGATCTCAGTCTCCTAAGTAGGTAGGATTACAGGTGTGAGCCACCACCTCCTGGCTTGAATTATAATAGTTTTTTTTTTGTTTTTTGTTTTTTTTTTGTCGGTCATGGGGCTTGAACTCCAGGCCTGGGCGCTGTCCCTCAGCTCTTCAGCTCAAGGCGAGCGCTCTACCACTTGAGCTACAGCGCCACTTCCGGTTTTCTGGTGGTTTATTGGAGATAGGAGTCTCATGGTCTCTCCTGCCCGGGCTGGCTTTGAACCGCGATCCTCAGATCTCAGCCTCCTGAGTAGCTAGGATTACAGGCGTGAGCCACCAGCGCCCGGCTTATAATAGTTTTTTAACTTGGCCTTCATTTCAATTTCACCCCCTTATAATCCAGTTAAGTGCGCAATATCACATTAATCTTTATTAAGAATAGCTCTATTCTTTGGTCAGCAATCTCATTGCCCCCAGTTGTTTCGCATTTGTCTGAACTGTTTCAGCCTGACGTTCAAGGTCTTTGCTGTGCTTCTACCTCGGCTTGCTGCTTCCCTTCTCTTTAATACACTTCACTTGATATGATGTTTGCTTCTTGGCGTCCGAAGCCCTTTTTCTGTACTTTTTCCAAGGCTTTTTTCTTGTTTTAGAACTTCCTTTTCTCTCCTACTTATGTCCTTCCTATCCACTCAGTATTGTTCCTTTATTGTTCTCATTGCGCAAGATTGGAAAATAAAAACAAAAACAACCTTTTCCCATGTAAAACGCAACCCTCTATATTTTATTAGAATTTTTTTTCTTTTGTCACGGCACCACTTTGAGCTTTTTCTGTGTATATGTTACTAAGGAATCAAACCCAGGACTTTATACATGTCAGGCCAGCACTTTACCACTAAGCCACATTCTAGCCCTTTATTAGGGTTTTTATAGTACTTATAGTACCCTGTTTTTATTTTTGGTGCCATTATCTAAGTCTTAAGTACAGTACAGCATAATATACCAAATAAAATAACTGGTATATAAACATTCAGTGCAGTAAATGGACAAAACAATCAAGTTAGCTACTCTACTGTAGAGTTCCAGGGCTTCACTGCTAAATTCTAGACCTTACCTGTCTCTGAGGTGGCTGACAGTATGCTCAGACTTATTTGTTGGTTAACCTGTCTCAATTTGAAGACCTTGAGACCCACCTTACCTATGTTTTCTAGTGAGTTTGCTGCTGGCCTTTTCTCCACCAAATTCACCCTCTTTTCCAAATCCTGACGTTGAGTTAAGGGGCCCAGGAACCTGGGTGAAGGATGAGAGCCAATTGCCAAGCTTGTTCCAACCTGTTTTCTGTTACTTTAGCATTTTATTCTATATGTGGACGTAGGGCACAAATAAGTATAATAATTTATTTTATTTTGTTTTTTGTTGGTTGTGGGCACAAATAAGTATAATAATTTATTTTATTTTGTTTTTTGTTGGTTGTGGGTCTTGAACTCTGGCTCTGGGTCTGGGCACTCTCCCTGAGCTCTTCAGCTCAAGGCAAGCATTCTACCACCTGAGCCACAGGCACCACTTCTGGTTTTCTGGTGATTAATTGGAGATAAGAGTCCCATGGACTTCCCTGCTAGGCTGGCTTTGAACTGGGATCCTCAGATCTCAGCCTCCTGAATAGTTAGGATTACAGGCGTGAGCCACCAGTGCCCAGCATAAGTGTGATTTTTTTTTTTGTGGGTCGTGGGGCTTGAACTCTGGGCCTGAGCGCTGTCCCTCAGCTCTTCAGCTCAAGGCAAGCGCTCTACCACTTGAGCTACAGCACCACTTCCGATTTTCTGGTGGTTTATTGGAGATAGGAGTCTCAAGGTCTCTCCTGCCCGGGCTGGCTTTGAACCGCGATCCTCATATCTCAGCCTCCTGAGTAGCTAGGATTACAGGCGTGAGCCACCAGCGCCCGGCAAGTGTGATAATTTTTGGCTCCTGTAGTATCTTGCATATAGCCCATCACAGATGCTTGTAGGTCAATTAATGGAGGATGTTTAAGAATATTACATTCTCCATAAACTTATTCTTTAGTTGGATGACTGTAGGACCTGATCGGGAACAAAGTGTTGTACTTCCTGCCCTTGAGTTATTGGAGTGAGGGTTTATTTTGGTGGCATGAGCTACTTCACTGTTTTTTTCACTATTAAGATGCATGAAAATTTTTGTTTTCTTGAATTTTTCCAGAACTTATGCACATATCCTCTCAGTTCCTGTTTCGGAAACAGCTTACCCTGGGCAGACTCAATACCAGACTCTCCAGCAGTCTCAACCCTACACTGTCTACCCTCAGGCGACACAAACATATGGACTACCTCCTTTTGGTAAGGAATCCTATCTTGAGCAATTTTTAAGAATGTTGGTTTTATCCTCTGGAAACTTTTCTTTCCCCAGAAAGCAAACATGGCTGATAAGGATGTGTCACCCTTCACAGAGTAACAGTGGTTACTAGGTGTGTGGGAGTTTGGTACGTATCTTCCCAGCTGTGTCTTTGGTGTGTGTGATACAAAATCAGAGTTTTCTAGTACTCATTGTTCACCCAACAAAATTTAGCTATTCCAGGTACTAACTTTGAAGCTTGGTATATCTGAGTATCTGGTAAAAAAAAAAAAAAAACTTTCATTTTTATTTTTATTTTTTTTTTGGGTCCGGTCGTGGGGCCTGAACTCTGGGCCTGGGTGCTGTCCCTCAGCTCTTCAGCTCAAGGCTAGCACTCTACCACTTGAGCCACAGCGCCACTTCTGGCTTTTTTCTTTTTGCTTATGTGGTGCTGAGGAATCGAACCCAGGGCCTCAGGCATGCAAGGCAAGCGCTCTACCACTGAGCCATCTTCCCAGCCCCAAAACTTTCATTTTTGACTTGACTTACTTTGCATATGACCTGGTATTATGGTCAGGTAAACATAAAAAATATAACTGAAGGTGACCAATTTCTGCAAAAACGAAGTCTTTTAAATGTCCAGATTAAAATGCCTCATAGTTTACTCCATGTTTTTTTGGGGAGGTTCGTTCTTTGTTTTGATTAATTTTTTTCCCTTCCCTCCCTCCTCTTACACCCCAAGTTGAACAAATACAAGCTTAACCTATAAACTTACCATATGCATAGGGAGTTCTTTTCATTCATTCAGTCATCTCATTCATTCTTTTTATTCCTTTTTAAATGTAGGAACTGTAAAATCAGTGAGTTACTGGAAGTTAGTTTGAGATTCTCTGGAAATTGAATATCTTTGCTAATGTTTATATAAGTGTGTAAGTTGAGAATATATGCCACCTACTTTATTGCCCTTCTCTGTTCTCCTAGAACTAGTATCAGAAAACTGAGGATATTATTTTAAAATATACACTATATTAATAACATTTTATAGATTTTGTAGATTTTGTTTAAGCAAGTTAGGAATTAGAAAACTTTTCCAGAGAAATTACATAGATTCTGGATGTGTGAGTATTGCCTGCTTTTGGTTTCTACATTTCTGCTTTTTCTGACCCTCTTGGCTAGTACTTTAATGTTAGTGACGGCTTTCTTGCTCTTAGGTTTGTAAGTATTCTTTGACTCCTGATTGCTGTCAAAAACAAAAATTGAGGATTTTCACCCACCTCTAGTGCTGGGTGAATTGGAGATGGATCTTGGGGATTTGTTATGTCTGAACTCAGTTTATAGAATACCTAACATAATATCTCAATACCTAAGTATTATGATGTCTTTTATGATTATTCCTTTGTATTAAAAAGGAAAGGAGGGGCTGGGAAGGTGGCTCAATGGTAGAGTGCTTGCCTTGCATGCATGAGGCCCTGGGTTCGATTCCTCAGCACCACATAAGCAAAAAGAAAAAAGCTCGAAGTGGCACTGTGGCTCAAGTGGTAGAGTGCTAGCCTTGAGCTGAAGAGCTGAGGGACAGCGCCCAGGCCCAGAGTTCAGGCCCCATGACCGGACCCCCCCCAAAAAAAAAAAAAAAAAGGAAATCTTGTACAGTAAATTGATCTCTTCAAAAATTGTAGGAAACATTGTTTATATTATAAAGAAAAAAATTAAGACTTTTTTTTATCAGTTGCAGGGCCTGAACTCTGGGCCTGGGCACTGTCCCTCAGCTCTTCAGCTTAAGGCTAGCACTCTATCACTTGAGCCATAGCGCAGCTTCCAGCTTTTTCTACTTATGTGGTGCTGAGGAATCAAACCCAGGGTCTCATACATGCAAGGCAAGTGCTCTACCACTGAGCTGCCTTCCCAGCCCCAAACTAAGACTTCTTTCATCTGCTGTTGTTTAATATTTGTGGGCAAGAGAGATTTCTTCTATATCATTTGTTTGCAATTGAAATATAAACAATCACTGCCTAATTTGATTTTAAGTAATATATGAGATTTGCAATGAGAGATATATAATAAAGTAATGCATTTTTCTAGAGAAGTTATAAAAGATACTTGTAATACTTTCTAAAGTTGTTACATTTTAAGAATCTTTTTTTTTTTAGTCCTGGGGCTTGAACTCAGGGCCTGGGCATTGTCCTTGAGCTGCTTTTGCTCAAGGCTAGCACTCTACCACTTGAGTAACGGCACCACTTCCGGCTCTTTCTGCTTATGTGGTACTGAGGAATTGAACCCAGGGCCTCATGCATGCAAGGCAAGCACTCTACCACTGAGCCAACTTCCCAGCCCAAGAAAAATTTCTTTACATGTGGATTTTTTTTTTTGGGTGATATGTTCATTTAGATGTATAAAAACCCATTTCTAGCCGGGTGCTGGTGGCTCACGCCTGTAATCCTAGCTACTCTGGAGGCTGAGATCTGAGGATTGAGGTTCAAAGCCAGCCCGGGCAGGAGAGACCGTGAGACTCCTATCTCCAATAAACCACCAGAAAACTGGAAGTGGCGCTGTAGCTCAAGTGGTAGAGCGCTCGCCTTAGCTGAAGAGCTGAGGGACAGCGCCCAGGCCCATAGTTCAAGCCCCATGACCGACAAAAAAAAAAAAAAAAAAACATTTCTTGAGCCAGGTGCTGGTGGCTCACCCCTGTAATCCTAACTGCCCAGGAGGCTGAGATCTGAGGATCGCAGTTCAAAGCCAGCCCGGGCAGGAAAGTCCATGAGACTTTTATTTCCAATAAAAAACCACCAGAAAACAAAACTGGAAGTGGTGCTATGGCTCAAGTGGTAGAGCCTTGAGCTGAAGAGCTGAGGGACAGTGCCCAGGCCCAGAGTTCAAGCCCCATGACTGACAAAAAAAACCATTTCTTTGAACTCACAGCCTTGTACTTGCCAGGGAGGTGCTCATCCCACTTGAGTCATGTCCCCAACCCTCCTTTTTTTTCCCAGTCCTGAGACTTGAACTCAGGGCTGGTGCTCTACCATTTGAGCCACTTCTGACTTTGGTGGGTAATTGGAAGAGTCTCATGGACTTACCTGTCAGGCCTATGTTTGAACCACCAACGTCAGATCTCAGCACAAGTAGTGAAGATTACAGGTGTGAGTTACCAGCACTTAAGTCTTCTTTTTGAACTCAAGAATTTAGTACATTTTGTTATCTTAGTGCAGTCTACTTTCAGATTAGTCTGTTATTCAGATATAATTAGGGCTTTGAGAAAATCTCATAACTTTTTGAAGCAAGTGCACTAGTTTTTAAGTACTTCAAAGTTCATGTTACTGTCTTATTTAATCTACCAAATAGTACTTAGAGGTAAGTAATAGCATTAATCCTTTTTACAGATGTGAAATTGAGGCTAGATTAAATTAGTAGTACAAAGTCATGGTTAGTAAATATCTTGAATTAGAATCAAGCCTGGATCTGTTTATTTTCAGAGTGGTTTATAAATTTAGGTCTGCTAGCAGGGAGGCAGAACACCTTACATTGTGGTGTACAGGAAGCAGTTCAGAGCTGTAACAGAAAACCACCAAGGAAAGCGACAGCACCAAGTATCGACCCTCTACCCACTGATGTCCTTCAATGAGGGCCCTACCTTCTTCACTTCTCCTCTCTCAGTAATCCATTCATATCTTCAGTCCTACAGTGGGTTCAAGCTTGCTATTCGTCTGGGAATGTGACTTAGTGGTAGAGTGCCTAGAATGCATGAAGCCCTGGGTTCGATTCCTCAGTACAACATAAACAGAAAAAGCCAGAAGTGGCACTGTGGCTCAAGTGGTAGAGTGCTAGCCTTGAGCAAAAGTAGCTCAGGGACAGTGCCCAGGCCCTGAGTTCAAGCCCCAGGTCTGGCAAAAATAAAAAATAAAGCTTGCTACCTAGACATACGCTTTACTAATCCCTAGTCATCTTTCAATTCAATCAAGCTGATAAGAAAAATTAATAATTACAGATGGTCTCAGAATTGAATCTGAAATGTAAACACTGCCTTTTCTTAAAGATAGGGAAAAGGAAAAACAAAAGGGGGAGGAATCTAAGAAGGCTGTTAGAACTAGTCTTTATCAGAAAAGCTTATTTTTTAGAGCTTTATAATGAGCCAGGCAATGGTGGCTCAGCCCATAATCCTAGCTACTCAGGAGGCTGAGATCTAAGGATAGTTAGATGCCACCCAGGCCAGAAAATCAATGAAACACTTATCTCCAATAAACCACCAGAAAACCAGAAATGGTGCTGTGATTCAAAGGGAAAGAACACTAGCCTTGAGCAAAAAAGCTCAGGGACAGTACCCAAGCCTGAGTTCAAGCCCCACAACCAACCAAAAAAGAAAGAAAGAAAGAAAGAAAGAAAGAAAAAAAGAAAGAGTGGAGTGTGGGAAAGGTGATCTGAAAAAAATAAGTGTGAGGGAACAGGGGCTTATTTGTCTTCAGGGGTTCATATAATGTGCCCTAAGCTTCCAGTGTTCTGATTTGTTGGGTTTTGTTGGTTTGTTTTTGTTTTTGCTGGTCTTGCCATTGAACTCTGGGTCTTGGCGTTGTCCCTAAGCTCCTTTTGCTCAAGGCTAGCACTCTACCACTTGAGCTACAGCATTACTTCCAGCTTTTTCTGTGATTAATTGGAGCTAGGAGTCTCATGGACTTTCCTGCCTTGGCCGGCTTTGAACCTCGATCTTCAGCTCTCCACATTCCTGAGTAGCTAGAATTATCTGTGTGAGCCACCAGTGCCCAGCTCTGATTTGTTTTAAAATAACTTCAAGATATTATGATATGAATTAAGAATCATAAGGATCATTCCATTTCTCTGAATAATTTCACTTCTGCAAACTGATTATAGATTAAAAAAAATTACTTATCAAGATAAGCTTTGAGTTGTTATCTAAAATAGCAGAAGATTGGAACAACCTGCATATGGAATTGAAAGACATGTGTTAATTGGCAGTGGACTATAGAATGGGAAACTGGCCATTCCATTATTTTCTTTCTTTCTTTCTTTCTTTCTTTCTTTCTTTCTTTCTTTCTTTCTTTCTTTCTTTCTTTCTTTCTTTCTTTTCTTTCTTTTCTTTCTTCTTTCTCTTTCCTTCCTTCCTTCCTTCCTTCCTTCCTTCCTTCCTTTCTTTTTTTCTTTCTTTCTTTTTGATATAGGGAAATTTTTATTAGTTATCTTTTCTAAGATTTTTTTTTTGGTCAGTCTTGGGGCTTGTACTCGGCCTGAGTGTTGTCTCTGAGCTCTTCAGCTCAAGGCTAGCGCTCTACCACTTGAGCCACAGTGCCCCTTCCAGTTTTCTGGTGTTTTATTTGAGATAAGAGTTTCATGGCTTTTCCTGCCTGGTCTGGCTTTGAACCTTGATCCTCAGATCTCAGCCTCCTGAATATCTAGGATTACAGGCGTGAGACACTGGCACTCGGCTCTAAGACACTTTTGGGGGGTGGTCAGTCATGGGGTTTGAACTCTAGGCCTGGGCACTGTCCCTGAGCTCTTCAGCTCAAGGCAAGTACTCTACCAATTTGAGCCACAGCACCATTTTGGTTTTTGGTGGTTAATTGGAGATAAGAGTCTCACAGACTTTCCTGCCCAGGCTGGCTTTAAACTGCTATATCTCAGCCTCTTAATAGCTAAGATTACAGGTGTGAACCACTGGCACCTGTTTTTTGTTTTGTTTTATTTTTTTGCCAATCCTGGGGCTTGAACTCAAGGCCTGAGTGCTGTCTCTGAGCCTCTTGTTGTTCAAGGCTAGTATTCTACCACTTGAGCCACTTTACACTTCCAGTATTACTGTTTTTGTGTGTGTTCCAGTACTAGGGCTTGAACTCTCTAGATCAGTGTTTTTGCTCAAGGATGGTGCTCTACCACTTGAACCACAACTTTACCTCCGTCTTTTTTGGTGATTAATTGGAAACCAAAGTCTTAGAGACTTTTCTGTCTGGGCTGGGTTCAGATCTGGATCCTCAGATCTCATACTCCTGTGTAGCTAGGATTACAGGCATGAGCCACCGGCACCCTGCAAAAATGTGGATTTTTAACAATAGAGATGTGATCTCAGTTACCACTGAACTGCTTGCAAAGCAAAGTTTCAATATGTATAGGTTTCAGTTAACATTCTTATGCAAAAGTGAAAATTGCCTGTATATTTTCTGTTTGGAGAGACTGATTCCTCCCCCTCCCTTCTCACCCCCTCTCCCTCCCTCCCCGCCTCCAGTCCTAGGGCTTGACCTCTGGGCCTGGGCACTGTCCCTGAGGTTTTTTTTTTTTTAGTAAGTTTTTTGTGTGTGTGTGAAAATACCGTACAGAGGGGTTACAATTACATGAGCAAGGTAATGAGTACATTTCTTATCAAGCACTGTTGCCTCCTCCTTTGTTTCCCCTTGTCCCTGAGCTTTTGCTCAAGTCAAACGCTCTACCACTTGAGCCACAGTACTATGCTGGCTTTTTATTTTTTTATTTTATTTATTAATTTTTTTTGGGGGGTGGGGTCCAGTTGTGGGGCCTGAACTCTGGGCCTGGGCGCTGTTCCTCATCTCTTCAGCTCAAGGCTAGCGCTCTACCACTTGAGCCACAGCGCCACTTCTGGCTTTTTCCTTTTTGTTTATGTGGTGCTGAGGAATCCAACCCAGGGCCTCATGCATGCAAGGCCAAGCACTCTACCACTGAGCCACCTTCCCAGCCCCTATGCTGGCTTTTTAAGGTAGTTTTTTGGAGACAAGAGTGCCATGGTTTTTCCTGTTCTGTCTAGCTTCAAACCACAGTCCTCAGATCTCAACCTTCTGAGTAGCTAGGATTACAGGCATATAAGCCACCTGTGCCCAGCTGATTTTCTTTCTTTCTTTTTTTTTTTTTTTGTGTCGGGTCCTGGGTGCTGTCCTTCAGTTCTTCAACTCAAGGCTAGTGTTCTACTACTTGAGCCACAGCGCCACTTCCGGCTTTTTCTGCTTAGTGGTGCTGAGGAATCAAACCCAGGGCCTCATGCATGCAAGGCAAGCACTCTACTACTGAGCCATCTTCCCAGCCCTTTTTTTTTTTTTAAATCAAGAAAATAATTCAGAGTCAAAGGCAAAGGAAGCTGAGATTGGAGGATCTCAGCTCAAAGCCAGCCTGGCAAGAAAGTTTATGAGACTTTTATCTCTAAATTAACCACCAAAATGCAAGAAGTGGAGCCATGGCTTAATTGGTAGAAACTAGTCTTGAGCAGAAAAAAGCTCAAAGATTATACCCAGGCCCTGAGTTTAAGTCCCAGGGCTGGCACCGCCCCCCCCCCCCAAAAAAAAAATTCAGATTAAGTTACTTAGCATATATGTATGATATCTCATGTATTGAATAAACAAACCCAAGATATTTCTTCACATCTTTTTCTTTTTTGTCAGTCGTGGGGCTTGAACTCTGGACCTGTGTGCTGTCCCTGAGCTCTTCCTTTTAAGGCTAGCACTCTACCACAGTGCCACTTCCGGCTTCTTCTGTTTATGTGGTATTGAGGAATTGAACCCAGGGCTTCATGCATGATAGGCAAGCACTTTACCACTGAGCTACCTTCCCAGCCCCTTCACATTTTTATCTAGTAATCTAGAAAACTAGTACATCTAGTAAACTAATTTCTATAAAGATCCACACTATTCTGGTAAGTATTACTATAAATTGAGTGATCAGATTAATTTGGGTAGAGTTTCTGGTAAAAACAATATCCTGGGGCTGTAGGACGACAACACTCAAGAATAGATTTCCTTTCCTATTGGAAGACCAAGTATTTGCTCCATAGCAGAATTGGTGCTTAAAAGAGTTCAAGAACTAGCTGTGATAATACATGTCTTAAATCTCAGCACTGAGAGGACCAAGGCAAGAGAATCTTGAGTTCAGTGCCAGGTTGGGCTACATAGCAAGACCGTATCTCAAAAAACTACTAGAGAAGTTTTGTATTTGCAGGCATAGAGCCATGGACTAAGTCAAGAAAATCAAGATTTGACTTCCTTGTTTGCTGTGGTCAGTCCTGCTTTAGAGTCATATTATTTGGCAGCTGTTATTCCAGACAGGGTACCTTTAGAAGATATTTACATGCAGGGCCACAGTGATGCTAGACAAGGTGTTCATGCTGCCTTCTGCTCCTGTAGTCCTCATAAAATAGGTGCATGTTAAATATTTGTGTTTCTGGCCAGAAGAAATCTTCAAAACTAGCTAGTCTCTTGTTTATCTTGATAATTATATGCTTTTAAGAGAGACCTTAAGTTTTGGCCTTGTATGAGTAAAAAATAAATATGAACCGACACAGTGATGTATTTGAAGGTAGCCTGGGCTACATAGTGAGACTCCTAAATTAATGAATCATAAATGTTAAAAAATAAAACTAAACATTCTCACCTGATGTGTTATTAATGAGATATGGCTTTAATATAATGTAACAATAAACATGTTCACAAAATTAATACATCAGGATCAAAACCTACTTAGGAAAATAAGCCACATTGATGACAATGAATCTGTAAGTTTTTGTAACATGAAATGGTAATTTACTTGGATGTGGGGAAGTAATGCAGAACTGCCCAAGTTATGGCATTAATAGTCAATTTTTTTTTTTTGGTCCATCATAGGGCTTGAACTCTGGGCCTGGGCGATGTCCCTCAGCTCTTCAGCTCAAGGCGAGCGCTCTACCACTTGAGCTACAGCGCCACTTCCGGTTTTCTGGTGGTTTATTGGAGATAGGAGTCTCACGGTCTCTCCTGCCCGGGCTGGCTTTGAACCGCGATCCTCAGATCTCAGCCTCCTGAGTAGCTAGGATTACAGGCGTGAGCCACCAGCGCCCGGCTTTAGTCAATTTTTTTTTATCATAGATATTTAAAAATGAATATTCTCAGCTTGGTTGTTTTTTTTTTTTGGGGGGGGGTGCAGTCGAGGGGCTTGAATTCTGGGCCTGGGTGCCGTCCCTCAGCTCTTCAGCTCAAGGCTAGCGCTCCATCACTTGAGCCACAGCGCCACTTCTGGCTTTTTTCTTTTTGCTTATGTGGTGCTGAGGAATCGAACACAGGGCCTCAGGCATGCAAGGCAAGCGCTCTACCACTGAGCCACCTTCCCAGCCTATTCTCAGTTTTTTATTGTTGAAAATCAAACATAGCAAGTACCTTAGTGCTAGCTAAACTGAGTTAATCATTTAGCACACACACATTTTATTTATTTATTTATTTATTTTTGGTGATGGGGCTTGAACTCTAGGCCTGGGCGCTGTCCCTCAGTTCTTCAGCTCAAGGAGAGCACTCTGCCACTTGAGCTACAGCGCCACTTCTGGTTTTCTGGTGCATAATTGGAGATAAGAGTCTCATAGGTTTTTCTGCTCTGGCTGTCTTTGAACTGTGATCCTCAGATCTCAGCCTCCCGAGTAGCTAGGATTACAGGTATGAGCCACCGGTGCCCAGCTCTGGACTGACATTCAACCTCGATACTCAGATCTAAAAGTGGCTAGAATTACAGGCATGAGCCAGGAACTGGCCTCTTACCCAGTTCTTTTTTTTTTTTTTTCCCTGTCGGTCATGTGGCTTGAACTCTGGGCCTGAGCGCTGTCCCTCAGCTCTTCAGCTCAAGGCTGCCATTCTACCACTTGAGCTACAGTGCACTTACAGTTTTCTGGTGGTTTATTGGAGATAAGAGTCTCCTGACTTTCCTACCTAGGCTGGCTTTGAACTGCGATCCTCAGATCTCAGCCTCCTGAGTAGCTAGGTTTACAAGCATAATCCTGGCACCTGGCTTCATTTAACATATTTAAGTTATCATGAACTTCACAGAAGAGCAACTTCTTAACTCATAACATGTTATTATTCCTCCACCTCTACAAATAACTTATTTTATGTGTTTAATAGAATATGTTTAAAAGAATATGATAATTCCTTTCTTATGCACCATAGCCCATGGTCAGCCTAAGATTTTAAATCTCCCTTTACTCTTCTTAGATTCACTTAACAACAGATGTGGCAAATGTTGCATTGCACCAAGATACCCTACCCAGATGTAAGGAGGCAGAGGTTCTCATTATCAATGTGTTATATATTTTTACTGCATATATTCAGTGACCATAGATTTTTTTTTAACAGAAGAGTAAGGAAAATTAATGTTAAATTTGAAGCCATGTTTAACATTAATGTTGATTCTGTGGAACGTGTTTGATGGATGAACCTTATTGTATATAATAATCAGCTTTAGCTACACTGATCCAGCAAATAGGCACACAGAATGCAGTATAGAAGTAGAAAATAAAGGATTCTAAAACCTTGACTTTTGCATAGTTAAAACTGTAACAAAAACTATTCTGGTGTATATAGCTCATGCTTATAATTCTAGTTACTCAGGAGGCTGAGATCTGAGAATCATAGTTCACGTTCTAGCCTAGGTAGACAAATCTGTAAGGCTTTATATCTCCCAAGAGCTGGGGGGGAAGAGGGGAGCGGGCGTTGGGGAGTTGGATATAAAGGCAAGGCTCAGCCATGAGGGAAAAAGCTGACTGAGAACAAGAGGACCTAAGCTCAAGTCCCTGACTGAGTTCAAGCCCCAGTACTGCGCGCGCGCGCACACACACACACACACACACACACACAAAATTATGCATTCATAAATATTTCACTCAAAGGATATCCTTAAGTTCTTGTACAAAAGCACAATCTTTGTTTAAACTTTCCTACTTTCTTGAAAATTAATAGGGAACTACACTTAGAGGTGGGAAAATGTGAGGAAGTGACATCACAGAGAAAGAAAAGTGATCTAGGAATCTAAAAATCGCAACTATAATTCAGTTCTGTTTAGTACTGAGCAGATGTCTTTATAAATCATAGTATCTTTTTTTTTTTTTTTTTTTTTTGTCGGTCGTGGGGCTTGAACTCTGGGCCTGGGCGCTGTCCCTCAGCTCTTCAGCTCAAGGCGAGCGCTCTACCACTTGAGCTACAGCGCCACTTCCATAAATCATAGTATCTTCTATAGCTGTGTCTGTAATATATACCACAGCATTGTTGATCTTTGAAACAATAATTCTGAGATGTAAAGATCTATTCACTATTTCCTTCCTCCTAAGCAGGTGGGAAAGGATATAAATACATTTGGGGAAGACTGTCACTCAGGAGCATTATGATAAAATAAAAAGTGAACAACTAGGATGTTTATCAGTGTGAGATAGATTTGTGTTCTGACATGCAAAGATACTTCTTAGCTGTACTATGTAGAAAAGCAAATTATGAATAGTTTGTGAATTTCATGTTTTTATTACAAAGAAGGATCAGTAAATATGTAGAAATCTGGATGACTTATGAAAACCACTAATAGTAGTTAACTCTGGATGGTAGAATTATATATAACTATCTTTTCTAAGCTATGTAGTTTTACAATATAAGCAGGAATTTCTTTCCTAATCAGAAGCAACAAAGACTATAAGGTAAATCACCTTAAGAAAACAGAAGTATTTAATACATTTTAGAAAACTATGGGGCTGGGAAGGTGGCTCAGTAGTAGAGTGCTTGCCTTGCATGCCTGAGGCCCTCGGTTCGATTCCTCAGCACCATATAAGCAAAAAGAAAAAAGCCGGAAGTGGTACTGTGGCTCAAGTGGTAGAGCGCTAGCCTTGAGCTAAACAGCTGAGGGACAGCGCCCAGGCCAAGAGTGCAGGCCCCACGACCAGACACCCCAAAAAAAGAGAAAACTATGGTACCAATTTATGGTAAGTGTCTTATGAACTATTGTGGACTGTGTTCAACCATGTCAGGTTGGATGGACACTTTGTCACTGTACATGAGCACCACACACTCTCTGGGACACATTCTCCAGTGTGGTGAAAATAATCTTTCTGAATCCTAGTCTTTCATTCCGACCACTGAAATGAACTTCATATATGCCACTATTGGAGTTCTTAGTCAAGATTTTTGTTTCTATAGCCCCATTTCCTAATTGAAAATGTATTTGCTTGTGATGCATTATAATTGGGAGAATCAATAATTTTCTCTTACAAGCAATATTTAGATTTTAACCCTACTGGCTGATATTTGAAAGCATAACCATGCTCCTCAGTCCCAGTGTGTTGTTTGTAATTGGTCCAATTTATCTGATTCAGGTGCATTGTGGCCAGGTATGAAACCTGAAAGTGGTTTAATTCAGACTCCATCTCCAAGCCAGCACAGTGTTCTTACCTGCACTACAGGGTTAACCACAAGCCAGCCAAGCCCAGCACATTATTCTTATCCCATTCAAGGTAAATAGGCATGGTTGTGTGTGTGTTTTAATTATTACTGGGTTTTTTTGTTTTTAATCGACCTGTATCTCCAAACAAATTGGATAATACAGGAGCTCTGACTGCTAAAATAGAAAGGGGCCATGATATGCATTTGTGCATGCCTTTTGTGTTAGGCAAACCAGAATCAAAGGGTATGTTTTATAAGTCATTCTGGCTTTGAATGTGAGCTGTTTAATAGATTTGAAGCCTTTCCTTTTGCATGTTGGTTTCCAGAAAAGCTCTTTGCTTTTTGTGCTGGTCAGCTCTCAGTGGAATTCTGTCCTATAAATGAGCAGACTCCATGGGTCAGAATTGTGCTGACTTCTTTTATGTGAATTATTGGAGTGGCATGTGAGATGTGATGCTTTTCTGCTGTGGTTTTGTCATACCTGCCGCCGTTCATTTACTACTTTCTGTTGAGAGCATTTGTTTCTCTTGCTCAAAAAGTTCATTGCTTTTTTAGCCTGGTGGCTCATGCCTGTAATCCTAGCTACTCAGGAGTTTGAGATCTGAGGATCACAGTTCAAAGCCAGCTCAGACAGGAAATTCTGGGAGACTCTTACCTCCAACTAACCATTAAAAAAAAAAAAAAAAAGCCAGATCTGTGGCTCACGTAGTAGAGTGCTAGCTTTAGCAGAAAAGCTCAAGGACAATACTGAGGCCCTGAATTCAAGCCTCTGGACCTATAACAACAAAAATAAATAAAGGTTCATTATTTTTAAAAAGTTTATTATTAAGCTATGGCTATGGAAGAGTACTTGCCTCAAAACAGTAACAACAACAAAAAGGTTGTGGTTGTTTCTATTTCATGACGAAAAGCAAATTTAGTGCAGTGTCTATAGAAACTGAGAAGTAGCGTCTGTGTGCCTGAATTCTTGTGTGCCCCCCTCTCATTTTTTTGTTTGTTTGTTTGTTTTGTTTTGTTTTGTCGGTCATGGGGCTTGAACTCTGGGCCTAGGAGCTGTCCCTCAGCTCTTCAGCTCAAGGCGAGCGCTCTACCACTTGAGCTACAGCGCCATTTCCGGTTTTCTAGTGGTTTATTGGAGATAGGAGTTTCACGGTCTTTCCTGCCCGGGCTGGCTTTGAACTGCGATTCTCAGATCTCAGCCTCCTGAGTAGCTAGGATTGTTTTGTTTTTTTGTTGGTTGTGGGGCTTGAACTCTGGGCCTGGGAACTATACCTGAGCTTTTCAGCTTAAGACTAGCGCTCTACCACTTGAGCCACAGCCACTTCTGGCTTTTTCTGCTTATGTGGTGCTGAGGAATTGAACCCAGGGCCTCATGCATGCAAGGCAAGCACTCTACTACTGAGCCACCTTCCTAGCCCCTCTCCTTTTTTTTTTTTTTTTTTTTACAGTATTTAAGCATTAATTTTTAGAGAACAGACACTAGAGTATGAATATAGACACCTAAAACTTGTATCTTAAGATACAAACTTCTTTGATGTAAATTAAAAGATTTTGTTTTTGATCCACTGAAAACATAAATGCTTACTTTGTTCTTATGACTTGGATCTGAGCTTGCTTTACTTCCCCTTTTGTTATATTCTTTCTGGGTCCCCTCCCTCTTCTCTCTTTCTAAAATGAGAACAAACCAGGAGGGAAAAACCCTCTCCCTCTCCCTCTCCCTCTCCCTCTCCCTCTCCCTCTCCCTCTCCCTCTCCCTCTCCCTCTCCCTCTCCCTCTCCCTCTCCCTCTCCCTCTCCCTCTCCGTCTCCGTCTCCCTCTCCCTCTCCCTCTCCCTCTCCCTCTTCCTCTCCCTCTCCCCCTCCCTCTCCCTCTCCCTCTCCCTCTCCCTCTCCCTCTCCCTCTCCCTCTCCCTTTCCCTCTCCCTCTCCCCCTCCCTCTCCTCTCTCTCCTTTCTTTTCTCCCCTCTCTCCTCTCCCTCTTCTCCCTGCCCTGCCCTTTTCTCCCTCCCCCTCTCTCTCTCTTCCCCCCCTCTCTCTGGGGTGGGGGGAAAGATAGGTCTTACTCGCTTAACTTAGGCAGACCTTGAACTCATGAATTCTTCTACCTCAAACCACCTGAAAAGCTAGTCAGTAGGTGCATGCCCCCATTCCTGGCTTTCCTTTCATTGTTATAAAGTATTTCTTATGGTTAATCAGCTTACAGGTGGAACCACAAGCAGTGTATTAGGCAGGTGTGTCCTTGATGACTCTGCCTAGGTTGTAAGAAGAGAAAGGATTCTCTTCTTTCTTAGTAATAACCTTCACTATGGTATCCATCTACTCAGGCTCTTGCACTACTGTGTGTGTGTGTGTGTGTGCGCGCATCTGTGTGCATGTGTGCGTGCATGTGCATGCACATGCGTGCATGTTCTAGGACTTAAACTCAGGGACTCGCACTCTTGCTCTGCTTTTTCCATTCTCAGCTGACACCATATGTAAGGTAAAGTCTATCTCAATAAGTTGTTGTGTTTAAGAAAGTAAGCCCCTAGAATTCTCTTAATACTTCTGGAGTAGAGTACCATAGAAAAGAAAGTCCATGGGGATGGGAATATGGCTCAGTGGTAGAGTGCTTGCCTAGCATGCATGAAGCCCTAGGTTGGATTCCTCAGTACCATATACACAGAAAAAATTGGAAGTGACGCTGTGGATCAAGTGGTAGAGCACTTTCCTTGAGCACAGAGAGGCTCAAGGACAGTGCCCAGGCCCTGAGTTCAAGCCCCAGGACTGACCAAAAAAAAAAAAAAAGAAGAAGGAAGGAAGGAAGGAAGGAAGGAAGGAAGGAAGGAAGGAAAAGTCCTCGAGGATGGTCAAGAAATTAGTTTCTTAGCTCAGCCACTGATTGGAGGGAAGGGCACTGATGAAGAATTGGCAGGTGCAAGTTGTCATCTGTATCATCCTCTGCTAGCTTCCTGATTCTGAACAAGCTACTTTAAGTCTTCCATGCTCCAAGGTTCTTCCTCAGAAATCTGGGGCTGTAGTAACAGCAGTAACAGCTTCCCTATGACGTCTCCTAAGCATCATACCCTTGGGGAAAGGATGAAACCTTCTTTCTCTGATTTTTCCCAGGACACTTTGTGCTGTAGTTTTTTTCCCTAGTCCTGTACTCAGGCAGGTTTTCTTACTGTCTTTGCCTGTGGAAGACTTGTTGCTGATGGAATAGGTAATCTGTTACATCTCCCTAATGGTGAATGCTGTAGGTGTATATGGCTGCAGACTGCAGTAGGGACCATGTCTAAGTCTGTTTATAATAAGAAAAAAAATGTCTTATAATATTACATGTTCCACCTGAAAACAAAGTCCTTGTGGTATTTACTGTCATTGAGGGTTTGGGTAAAACCCTTGTGATACTATGGTAGTTCAAGGGGCTGGGAAGGTGGCTCAGTGGTAGAGTGTTTGCCTTGCATGCATGAGGCCCTGGGTTCGATTCCTTTGCACCACATAAGCAAAAAGAAAAAAGCTGGAAGTGGTGCTGTGGCTCAAGTGGTAGAGCGCTGAAGAGCTGAACTGCTGAGGGACAGCGCCCAGGCCCAGAGTTCAGGCTCCATGACCGGACCCAAAAAAACAAAAAAACAAACTATGGTAGTTCAAGAGGACAGAGGCATGGCTCAGGTGATAGAGCACTAGCCAGTGAGCAAAAGCATCAGCTACTGAATTTGACTCCTGGTCTCAGACAGAGAGAGAAAGCAGTTAAAGTAGCTTACAACGTACGTTTTTAGCTAACCATACTGTATTTCATATTTAATATTTTCTGAGCTTTGTATATATGTGTGTACGCATGTGTATGCACATGTACCAATATCATGTCTTAAAACTCAGGAACTCCCTCTCTTGCTCAGCTTGCTTGCTCATGGCTGGTGAGCCACACCTCCAGTCCAGCATTTTTCAGGTTAATTAGAGATAGAGTCTTTAGGACTTTTCTGCCTGCACTGGCTTTGAACCTCAATCCTCCAATGTCAGCCTTCTTTGTAGCCAGGATTAGAAGTACAGACTTGACCACTGGTGCCAACCAGCTATCTGTGTTTTTGATCTACATTAATAATCTATTTGAGTATAGACCAAGAAGTAATTCTAAGAACTTTAGAATTTGGAGAACTATGTGCTAATTACATCAGAAAAGGCATAATTTGGGGCAATAAACAGTATGACAGTGTAGGATTTGCCAGAGCTCTACTAATTGTTGCCAGGTCACTCTGCAGGTGAGTGGTTTTCAACTTCTAGGGTAGATAAGGGATAAATTTGATTTAGTTCTGACTTCATTATCATGGTTAGAATGAGCTGTGAGAGTTTCTTTTAGGACTTGAGTAGGAAGGGCTGAAAACAGCAAGATATTTGAAGTGTTTTGTTTCTAATCAAGTCTTAGTTGAAGTAATTATTTCTTTTACTGATGTTGCTTATCTCCTTGAAGACATATTCATCTAAAACTATTCATTTTCAGTTTTTAAGCCTTTTACGTAGTGTCTTTAACTAATATCTGTCAATATTCTCAATCTTGTAGCTTCAAGCCCAAATGCCAGCCTGATTTCCACTTCACCCACAATTGCCAATGTTCCAGCAGCAGCAGTTGCCAGCATCTCAAACCAGGTATTCAGTTCATCCTGTTTGGTATGGGTCATCTGGCTTCTTGCTCTCTTCTTGCCATGGTCAGTTTGTCCATCTGAGAAGCAACCAGGAATAATATGGAACATGAAGGCTGCTCTCAGTACTAGGACCTCAGATAGCTTCTTTGGCAGCCACTCCGTTTCTTTGTTCTCTGCTAAGCTTGCTTACCCCTATCTGCCACTTACCTACTATGTTTACCTCCTGCTCTGCCCCCACTAGAGTGTTCACTCCATGGACGGTAAGGAGGTAGTCTTTATTTTGTTCACTTACAGAGCTCAGAAAAACATCAGGCTCTTTCATAGACCACTCTATAAACATTCATGGAATAAGTAAATATTACTTTTTTTTATTGTGAGCATACTGTACAGAGGGGTTACAATTACATGGGCAAGATAATGAGTACATTTCTTATCAAGCATTGTGGCCTCCTTGGTTTCCTCTTCCCATCCATTCCCATCCCCCCACCCCCCCTGTGCGCCACCCCCCCCCCATCCTCCCCGCCCTAAATATTACTTCTACTTTAAATCCATTCATTCCTATGTGATTTCTTTGTTGTTGTTGTTTTTTGTCTTTTGTTTTTTTGCTTGGTTGTGGGACTTGAACTCTGGGCCTGGGCGCTGTCCTTCAGCTCTTCAGCTCAAGGCTAGCATTCTACCACTTGAGCCACAGCACCACTTCCAGTTTTTCTAGTGGTTTATTGGAGATAAGAGTCTCACGGACTTTCCTGTCCAGGCTGGCTTTGAACTGCGATCCTCAGATCTCAGCCTCCTGAGTAACTAGGATTACAGGCGTGAGCCAGATTTCTCTGTGGTCTGTTTTTGGTGGTGGTGGTGAGGTGGTTTGGAAGTTTGAACTTTTGGTGGTGGTGGTGAGGTGGTTTGGAAGTTTGAACTGAGGACCTTGCACTTGTGAGGCAGTCTCCTTTCCACTTGCGTTGTGGTTACACTTATCTAGTCTGGTCCTGATCACTGCTCTCTTAACTCTGTGCTATTTACATAAGTTCAACATATCTAAAATCAGACTTCTTTTTTTTTTTTTTTTATTTGGTGCCTGTATTAGGGCTTGAACTCTGGTACTGGGCACTGTCCCTCAGCTCTTCAGCTCAAGGCTAGCGCTCTACCACTTGAGCCACAGCACCACTTCCAGCTTTTTTTTCTTTTTGCTTATGTGGTGCTGAGGAATCAAACACAGGACCTCATGCGCATGCAAGACAAGCACTCTACCACTGAGCCACCTTCCCAGCCCCATTTTTTTTTAACCTAGAGCAATCATCTTTCTTATATCTTTACCCTTTTTACTTTTGCTCTCATTTCCCATATCATGATTTTCCCCCTTTTAATCTTGAATTAAATAGTTAACAGTACATGTCATCTCTTTTTCTACCTGTGTTTGTCCATTCTTTAAAGCATTATCTGGTTACCTTTTTTGTTTTTTTCTTTTTGTCCGTTGTGGGGCTTGAACTCAGGGCCTGGCTTCTGTCTCCTAGATTTTTCTTTTCTTTTTTTTTTTTTTTTTTTGGGTCCGGTCGTGGGGCCTGAACTCTGGGCCTGGGCACTGTCCCTCAGCTCTTCAGCTCAAGGCTAGCACTCTACCACTTGAGCCACAGCGCCACTTCCGGCTTTTTTCTTATGTGGTGCTGAAGAATCGAACCCAGGGCCTCAAGCATGCAAGGCAAGTGCTCTACCACTGAGCCACCTTCCCAGCCCTGTCTCCTAGATTTTTCACTCAAGACTAGCACTCTACTACATTGAGCCACAGCACCACTTCCAGTTTTCTGCTGGTTAACTGAAGATAAGAGTCTCACAGACTTTCTTTCCCATGCTGGCTTCAAACTATGATCCTCAGATCTCAGCCTCCTGAGTAGCTAGGGTTATATAAGTGAGCCACCGGTGCCCAACTTGTAAATGTTATATCTTATCAAGCCATTTGTCTGTTCAGAATCTTTTACTGTTTTTATTTGTTGATTTGAACTTGAGAATCCCTGTTTACACACACACACACACACACACACGCACCCACAATTGCCTAGAGAACTCCATTCATAGTACTTAACCATTTATTCTGTCCTGTAGAGGTGGTTTGTTTTATCTGCAGCCTTACTGTGAAACCTTTGCAGGGTCACTCATGTTCATCCTCCTCTGCCTGTTAACCCCCAGTCTGTGAGGATGTCTTCCCCAGTTGTCTTCCAGTGTTTTTCACTCATTCCACACATAATTTGTTGGAAATCATTTTATCTTCTTTCCTGCTAGATGTTTAGCTCGTTGAGTTTTGCTAATGTGGCTATTCTTTTCTTCAATAGTTTCTCCTGTCTGCACACAATTACACACACTATGCGTTATATTGATAATAGATGCTCAATGATTATTTATAAAAAATGGTTCTACTGCCAGGCACTGGTGGCTCACTCCTGTAATCCTAGCTACTCAGGAGGCTAAGATCTGAGGATCGCTGTTCAAAGCCAGCCCAGGCAGGAAAGTCTGTGAGACTTTTTTTTTTTTTTTGGTCCAGTCGTGGGGCCTGAACTCTGGGCCTGGGCGCTGTCCCTCAGCTCTTCAGCTCAAGGCTAGCACTCTACCACTTGAGCCACAGCGCCACTTCTGGCTTTTTTCTTTCTGCTTATGTGGTGCTGAGGAATCAAACCCAGGGCCTGGAGCATGCAAGGCAAGCACTCTACCACTGAGCCACCTTCCCAGCCCCTCCGTGAGACTCTTATCTCCAATAAACCACTAGAAAACCGGAAGTCGCACTGTGGCTCAAGAGGTAGAGCACTTGCCTTGAGCTAAAGAGCACAGGGACAGCACCCAGGCCCAAAGTTCAAGCCCCATGACCGACCCCGCCCCCCCCCCCCCAAAAAAAAAATGGTTCTAGGTTGGGCACTGGTGGCTCATGCCTGTAATCCTAACTACTCAGGAGGCTGAGATCTGAGAATTGGCGTTCAAAGCCAGCCTGGGCAGGAAAGTCCATGAGACTCTTATCTTCAATTAGCCACCAGAAAATCAGAAGTGGCACTGTAGCTCAAGTGGTAGAGTGCTCACCTTGAGCTAAGAGCTAAGGGACTGCGCCCAGGCCCAAAGTTCAGGCCCCATGACTGGCCAAAAAAAACAATGTTTCTAGACCACAAGCATCTGCCTACATGTCACTAATATCAAGTGCATATTGTTCTGTGTGGCATGCTCACTTCTAGCATTATTAAGGTTCGATTAACAGATCAGCTGCACAGAGTGTACACATTGAACGTTTGGATAAATTTTAGCGTATATGTACTTGTGAAACTACCAAAAGTTTCCTTCCAATATCTTAGGGAAACTTTAATTTTGAATAAAATTTGGTTATTCTTTAAAAAAATCACTTTGTCAACTTGGAAACTTTAATGCAGTATATGGGTTTTTTGTTGTTTTATTTGATTTTTGAGATTGGGTCTTGCTTATAGCCAAGATTGACTTGAATTCAGTGTGTAGCTCAGTCTCCCTCCCAACTCCTGATCCTCCTGCCTTCTCTAGATTCATCCCGCTATAGCCCAGGAGGATATGTACTTTTTTCTTTTACATATAAGTTCACTTGTTCTTAGAAGCGCTACCCTCAAATGTCAAGTACAGAAGCTTTACTTCAAAACCTGCAGAAACTTAATACTAAGATTGGTGGTAGGGCAGGGAGCTGATAGACTAGGAGACAGGACACTGGATGTGTGCGTGACTGGACACAGGACTCTTCGTAGCCTTTCCCTCATCCCAAAGACAGCTGAGATATCTCCTCTGGACCCAGGTTTCCACAGACTGCATTTTGAAAAGCATTATGTTTATTGGATCACTATTATATAGGTAGATGAGAAGCCATATTACTATTTTAGGAAAATAATCCTTGATTAGAAGGAAAAGAAACCTTCTGAGTTGAAATTATGCTTGTTCTTCTCTCTCAGAATCTTGTTTTCCTCCCTTATTCCCTTTGGCCTACAGGACTATCCCACCTACACTATCCTTGGTCAGAATCAGTACCAGACCTGCTACCCCAGCTCCAGCTTTGGAGTTACGGGTCAGACTAACAGTGATGTTGAGAGTACCACATACCAGGCAGAGAAGCCTAGTGTCATGGTACCTGCCCCAGCAGCACAGAGACTATCCTCCGGTAAGTACTGCAGCTCAGAAAACAATGTGTCCAGTTAATGGTGAAGATGATTTTGTTCTAGTATAAGTCACCGTGACCACGCTGTTGGCTTTTTCCTCCTGTGTAAAGGGCATTGAAATGTTGGACACAGGCTCTCATGAGTCACTAATGATGGATATCTACCTGATGCTGAGAACAGAGAAGTACTAACAATGAAAAGATTGATTGCATTTCTCATCCCTGCCCTGCCCTCCCTGTAGAGGTAACATGCTTATCACAAGGAGTTTCAGAATTTGGGCATATTTTCTAAAAGTCAAAGGATTCTAGTCTTAGTCCAGGCATGTTAACAGCAATAAATTATGATGTCCATATTAAAAATCTCTGATATACGGCCGGGAAGGTGGCTCAGTGGTAGAGCGCTTGCCTTGCATGCCTGAGGCCCTGGGTTTGATTCCTCAGCACCACATAAGCAAAAAGAAAAAAGCCAGAAGTGGCACTGTGGCTCAAGTTGTAGAGCGCTAGCCTTGAGCTGAAGAGCTGAGGAACAGCACCCAGGCCCAGAGTTCAGGCCCCACGACTGGACCCAAAAAAAATCTCTGATTTATACACAAATTGACTAAATGTATAAACATACTTTTTTTTTCTTGCTGGTCCTGGGGCTTGAACTCTTGGCCTGGGCACTCTCTAAGCTGCTTTTGTTCAAGGCTAGCGCTCTACCATTTTAGCTACAGCACCACTCCCAGATTTTTCTTAGTAGTTTGTTCAAGATAAGAGTCTTAGGGACTTTGCTACCTGGACTGGCTTCAGACTCAGGCCTCAGATCTCAGCCACCTGAGTAGCTAGGATTACAGGCGTGAGCCACTGGCACCTGGCATACTTTTTTTTTTTTCCTTTTTTCTTTTTCTGCTTTTTTGTCGGTTGTGGGGCTTGACCTCTGGGCTGGGCACTGTCCCTCAGCTCAAGGTGAGCTCTACCACTTGAGCCACAGCTCCACTTCCAGTTTTCTGGTGGTTTATTAGAGATGAGTCTGACAGACTTTCCTGCTCAGGCTGGCTTTGGACTGTGATCCTCAGATCTCAGCTTCCTTAGTAGCTAGGATTATAGGCATGAGCCACGGACACCTAGCCCAGTATACCTTTAATACCTATATTTAATGACAAGTTGGTGGTTTAGCCATGCATTGTGGTACCTTCCTGTAATCCTTATACTCAGGAGACTGACGTAGGAAGATCAAGAATTAAAGCTGTCATGTTGGGCACTGATGGCTCACATCTGTAATCCTAGTAACTCAGGAGGCTGAGATCTGAGGATCTTGGTTCAAAACCAGCCCAGGAAGGAAAGTTCATGAGACTTTGTTTGTTTGTTTGTTTTTTAATCAGTAGTGGGGCTTGAATTCTGGGCCTAGGCACTGTCCCTAAGCTCTTGAGCTCAAGGTGAGTGCTCTACTACTTGAGCCACAGTGCCACTTCCAGTTTTCTGGTGGTTTTTTGGAGATAAGGCTGGCTTTGTACAGCGATCCTCAAATCTCAGCCTCCTGAGTAGCTAGGATTACAGGCATGAGCCACCAGTGCCCAGCTTAAGTTATCTCCAATTAACTACCAGAAAGTGGTGCTGTGGCTCAAGTGGTAGAGCACTTGCCTAGAGCTGAAGAGCTCAGGGACAGTGCCCAGGCCCAGAGTTCAAGCCCCATGACCAACCAGGAAAAAAAAAAATTCAAGCTGTCATAAAATTAAAGAGAAAGCAACAACAACAAAAAAATCCCTTTGGGAAGTGGCGCTGTGGCACAAGTGGTACAGCGCTAGCCTTGAGCTGAAGAGCTGAGGGACAACGCCTGTGCCGAGTTCAAGCCCCAGGACCGACCCAAAAAAAAAAATCCCTTTGTACATGTAGTGACAGTAATAGGATGTTAGCCACTGCTGGTGCTCAATACTTACATTTACATTCCCAAATTGTTTACAGTGAGTTTACTTTTCCACACTGTATCCTCTTCCTGCTGTGCTCCTCATAGCCAGTGAATGTTTATAACATATATGTCACTTTTCTTTTCAGGAGACCCCTCCACAAGCCCAGCTTTGGCCCAGAACACACCAAGTAAAGATGCTGATGATCAATCCAGGAAAAACATGACTGGCAAAAACCGAGGCAAGAGGAAAGCTGATACCAGCTCTTCTCAGGACAGTGAGCTAGAAGTATGGAAAGAAACCCATTTGGGTTACCTACTTTGTTTTTCTTCACTTCTTAAGTTGATCAGACATGAGTTTGTAAAACTCATGGAGATAATGTGGATCTGTGTTTTATCACCTTTCATTCCTAAACAAAAGAAAACAGAAGCTGGGTACTGGTGGCTCACACCTGTAATCCTAGCTACTCAGGACGCTGAGTTCTGAGGGTAATTGTTTAAAGCCAGCCTGGGCAGAAAAGTCCCTGTGAGACTTTTTTTTTTTTCCTGTGAGATTTTTATCTCCAATTAACCACTCAAAAACAGGAAATGACACTGTGGCTCAAAGTGGTAGATTTCTGGCCTTGAGCAAAAGAGCTCAAGGACAGTGCCCAGGCCCTGAGTTCAAGCTCAAACAAACAAAACAAAACCTGAATTGAGCCAGGCACTGGTGGCTCACTCCTATAATCCTACCTACTCAGGAGGCTGAGAGCTGAGTATCTCAGTTCAAAGCCAGCCCGGTCAGGAAAGTTTGTGAGACTTATCTCCAATTAACCACCAGAAAAAAAAAAAAAAAAAAAGTCTCATGGACATTCCTGCCCAGGCTGGCACCAAATTACAATCCTCAGATCTCAGCCTCCTGAGTAATTAAGATTACACATGTGAGCGACCAGAACACAGTTCCCATATTCTTTTTTGATATCTATCACCAAAACATTGAAAAAGTTTTGCTGAATTTCAGTATTTTAACAGAAAGAACCAACTATTCTCTATAGTTAAGAAAATAGGAAAGAGGGGGCTGGGAAGGTGGCCCAGTGGTAGACTACGTGACTTGCATGCATGAGGCCCTGGGTTCGATTCCTCAGCACCACATAAGCAAAAAGAAAAAAGCCGGAAGTGGAGCTGTAGCTCAAGTGGTAGAGCTCTGGCCTTGAGCTGAAGAGCTGAGGGACAGCGCCCAGGCCCAGAGTTCAGGCCCCACAACCAGACCCCCTCCCCCCCCAAAAAAAAGAGAGAGAATAGAAAGACAGCAGAGGGAGCCACTCCATTTAGAAATCTAAAAGGAAAATGGAAAATGCAATGACTAGAATATACCCAGCATTCTGGATACTTCTTTTTTTTTTTTTTTTTTTTTTTTGGGGGGGGGTCCGGTCATGGGGCCTGAACTCTGGGCTTGGGCGCTGTCCATCAGCTCTTTAGCTCAAGGTGAGCACTTTACCACTTGAGCCACAGTGCCACTTCCAGCTTTTTTCTTTTTGCTTATGTGGTGCTGAGAAATCAAACCCAGGGCCTCAGGCATGCAAGGCAAGCGCTCTATCACTGAGCCACCTTCCCAGCCCTCTAGATACTTCTTAAGTAGATGGGCACTGATTTATTCTGTCCTTTAAGCACTATGGGAATTTATAATAGATGTACACTGACTTCATTTTTTCGGGGGGAGGGGGTAGTCATGGAGCCTGAACTCTGGGCCTGGGCACTGTACCTCTGCTCTTCAGCTCTCTAGCACTCTACCACTTGAGCCACAGCACCACTTCTGGCTTTTTCTGCTTATGTGGTGCTAAGGAATGGAACCCAGGGCCTCATGCATGCAAGTCACGCAGTCTACCACTGGGCCACCTTCCCAGCCTTCTGATTTCATTATTTAAAAGACTAACAAGACAAAAAAATTCTAGTACTATATAATATATATTAGCCTTTTATATTTTTCATTTTTGATAATATTTATAAAAGGAAAAAAATTTTAATTGAGTGTACTGGGCTGGGAATGTGGCTTAGAGGTAGAGTGTTTGCCTTGCATGCATGAAGTCCTGAGTTCAATTCCTCAGTTCCTCAGTACCACATAAACAGAAAAAGCCAGAAATGGGGCTGTGGCTCAAGTGGCAGAGTGTTAGCCTTAAGCAAAAGAAGCTCAGACACAGTGCCAGGCCCTGAGTTCAAGCCCCAGGACTGGCAAAAAAATAAAAATAAAAATGAGTGTACTTGGGGCTAGGAAGGTGGCTCAGTGGTAGAGCGCTTGCCTTGCATGCATGAGCAAAAAGAAAAAAAGCCGGAAATGGTGCTGTGGCTCAAATGGTAGAGCACTAGCCTTGAGCTGAAGAGCTGAGGGACAGCGCCCAGGCCCAGAGTTCAGGCCCTATGACCGGACCAAAAAAAAAAAGAGTACTTAGATATGGGTAAATTAAAACTGTGTCTACAGCTTTTCTTCTCCACCCCCTTTTTTTTTGAGTTGGTCCTGGGGCTTGAACTTAGGGCCTAGTTGCTGTCCCTGAGCTTTTTCACTCAAGGCTAGCACTCAATCACTTGAGCCATAGCTCCACTTCTAGGTTTTTTAGTGGTTAATTGGAGATAAGAATCTTACGAACTTCCTGCCAAGACTGGCTTTGAACCACAGTCCTGTTTATAGCCTGAGTAGCTAGGATTACATGTTGGAGATAAGAGTCTCACATGGGCTGGGAATGTAATGGTAGAGTGCTTGCTTAGCATGCATGAAGCCCTGGGTTCCATTCCTTAGTACCACATAGACAGAAAAAGGCAGAAGTGGTGCTGTGGCTCAAGTGGTAGAGTGGTAGCCTTGAATTGAATTGCAGAGGGATGGGTGCCCAAGCCCAAAGTTCAAGCCCCAGGACTGACAGGGGAAAAAAAAAAAAAGATATTTTCTTTCTTTCTCTCCCCCCAACCCCCCGGCTCCCCCCAATTTGGTGTTGGTGCTGAGGGTTGAACTCAGGAACTTTTACTCCTGTTTGGCTTTTTCCCTCAAGACTTGCATTTTACCACTCATATCAAGATATTTTCTAATTTTATTTGTGATTTGTTCTTTGATCTATTGGTTATTTAATATTGACTTGCTTAACTCCCACATTTGTGAATTTTTCAGTTTTCCTTCTATTTCTGGCTTCCTATTTCATTGTGCTTGGAGGATACTCATTATTTTTTGTTTTTCTCTCTCAGCGGGTATTTCTTTGGGACTTGGACGAAACCATCATCATCTTCCATTCCCTACTTACTGGATCCTACGCCCAGAAATATGGAAAGGTAATCTCAGTCTTCTTCATTGTAACTGTGTTTCCACTTGATGCCCTGTGAAAAGACTAGTTTTTAGAAATGAAAGTCTTGAACATTTTAAGTGTTCATATAATCTTTGGGATAATCCTAGATTCTTATTAATACAAGTACGATTACAATAATAGTTGCATTATTGTGGATCATTGTTACTTTGACTTAGAACCAAAGTAATTTTGAAATTTTTGAAAATCAGAAAACTAATGCTAAGTATCAAATTCAAGCAGTTTTCTCTTTTACTGTCTTTTAGGACCCAACAGTAGTGATTGGCTCAGGTTTAACAATGGAAGAAATGATTTTTGAAGTGGCTGATACACATCTGTTTTTCAATGACTTAGAGGTAAGCCCTTTAAATTGTTTCAGTGATTCAGTGAGGTGTGTTGCTCAGGTACTATTTAGACCTATGCTTATAAGATAAGACCTGGTTAGACCAGATAGGGATTGAAAGACTAGTGGCCACAAGTGTGTAAGATCCTGGAAGATAGTGTCCCAGCCTGATCACCATAGCCTGAGGGCTTAGTTTTCTCCAGAATTTGTTTTTAATTAGCTTATTTGGAAGTGATGTAGCATTAGAAGAAATAGAAACCCATCAATGTTTTGCATGTTTTTATATATATATATATATATATATATATATATATATATATATATACACACACATACATATATATATGTTTTAATATATGTAAAATGTTTTTTGATATATTTACATATTTGATAATATAGAGAATGTTTTGATATATATCAATGGAATCAATATTCCAATTTATTATGATATTAAATAACATTTGAAGGGTTTGGTTATTGGTACCGTTAATTATATTTTAACTATTCTTTGGTTTTACCTTCTTTAAAGTTTGTCCTTTGATTTGTCCAGTCGGTAAACAATTGTTCTAACTTGTTGTTTTCATTGGTGTTTTGGAGGTGAAGTCCGATGTATCCTAGTCTGGCCTTCAATTCAACATCCTCCTGTGTCAGCTTACACACACACACACACACACACACACACACACACACACACACTCTCTCTCTCTCACACACACACTCTCACACACACACACACACACACTCTCTCTCTCTCTCTCTCTCTCTCTCTCTTTCTCTCTCTCATTTTTTTTCTCTCTCTCTCGTTTTTTGGTATCATTCCTGGGGTTGAACTCAGGTCTTCAGTGCTGTACCTGAGCTTTTGTGCTCAAGGTTAATTTTCTGCCACTTGAGCCACTTCCAGCTTTTTGGTTGTTAATTGAGGTAAGTCTCACAGACTCAAATCCCAGGCTTGCTTTGAACCTCAATCTTCAGATCTCAGCCTCCTGAATAGGTAGGATTATAGGTGTGAGCACCAGCACCCAGGTCTCAGTGTATTTTTTTACTTATTTTCCATGTATAAGGACTTGATAATGCAGAATTGTTTTAAAAGACAGATGCAATGAAAATCAAGAAACACTAAGAACTTCTTGCTGAAAACTTTTGGCTGTGACATTTGGGTTCACCTTCAAGTTGAACAGGGTACTGTGGAAGGAACGCGTGTCCAGAGTCAGAAGACCAGTGTTGAGTCTCAAGTTTGGAAAGTGATGTTCATCCTGGGCCTAAGTTAAATGGTCATTTGGGCAGGAAACAAGTACAATATCAGTTATTATGAGCCGGGTGCTGGTGGCTCACACCTGTAATCCTAGCTACTCAGGAGGCTGAGATCTGAGGATCACGGTTCAAAGCCAGCCCGGGCAGAAGTGACCGTGAGACTCCTATCTCCAATAAACCACCAGAAAACCAGAAGTGGCACTGTAGCTCAAGTGGTAGAGCGCTCGCCTTGAGCTGAAGAGCTGAGGGACAGCACCCAGGCCCAGAGTTCAAGCCCCACGACCAACAAAAAAAAAAAAAAATCAGTTATTCTGGTTGGGGAATGGTTTGCTAGAAAGTATGAGGGCAGATTTCACTTCATCTCTTTAAATGCTGAACTGTGTACTGTATGTATTAACTAGCTTTTAAAAATAGTCAAGATTGCCAGACATTGGTGGCTCATGCCTGTAATCCTAGCTACTCAGGAGACTAATATCTGA
Source organism: Dipodomys merriami (assembly GCF_024711535.1). Classification (NCBI taxonomy): domain Eukaryota; kingdom Metazoa; phylum Chordata; class Mammalia; order Rodentia; family Heteromyidae; genus Dipodomys; species Dipodomys merriami. The sequence goes on from NW_027204270.1 coordinate 10,922,576, forward strand.
GGATCACAGTTCAAAGCTAGCACGAGCAGGAAAGTCTATGAGACTCTTACCTCCCATTAACCACCAGAAAGCCAAATGTGGTGCTGAGGCTCAATTGGTAGAACGCTCGCCTTGAGCTGAAGAACTGAGGGACAGTGCCCAGGCCCAGAGTTTAAGCCCCACGACTGACCAAAAATAAGTCAAGATTTTAGTTATGGGCATGGCTGAAGTGGTAGTGCACTTACAACTTAGCAAGGACAAAGTGCCAAGTTCAAACTCCACTACCATCAAATAAACAAAATAACACACAAAGCAATCCTCTTTCTCTTTAAATACACTCTTATTCCCCTCAAAAGACATTTCTTCAGAAAATTTAATTAATAAGACTATATACTCCAGTGTTTTCTAAACTCTTTAATGCTTTATTACCTCAACTTCATATGTTGATGAATTAAGATGGCTTAACTTTAATTCAACAAATATTTACTAAAATCTACTCTGCACCAGTAATTACTGCCAAATTATATTTGTAATGATTTTTTAGACATAGTCCTCACTGAAGACTAAAAGCTCTGTGAAGAATTTCACCTGAATGTATTTACTCCTCACCCCACCCTGAGGTCAGTGGTTCTTAACTTCAGAGGGCATAAGAGTCACCTGAGGAGCTGCTTAAAAATGGATCCTCTAAGCTGGGTGCTGGTGGCTCACGCCTGTAATCCTAGCTACTCAGGAGGCTGAGATCTGAGTATCACAGTTCAAAGCCAGCCCGGGCAGGAAAGGCCATGAGACTCTTATCTCCAATTAACTACCAGAAAACTGGATGTGGTGCTGTGGCTCAAGTGGTAGAGCACCAGCCTTGAGCTGAGGAGCTGAGAGACAGTGCCCAGGCCCAGAGTTCAAGCCCCACAACCTACAAAAAAAAAAAAAGCATCCTCTAGAACTTGACTCACAGAGGTTCTGATTCATGTAGCTCTGGGATTGACTCAGGAATATTCGGTCTTTATAAACTCCCTCAGAGGATTTTGATGCAAATGCCCAGTGGAGTACCCAAAGGAGTACTTCCATTAGAGTTAGGCAGTGGTGGCATTTTATGTAGTGAGCCCTTGGTAGAAAAAGCTTTGGATTCAAAGCAGAAGACATAAGTTTATTGTAGTCTCTTCCTGCCACTTACTAATTGTATGATCTAAGGAAATCACTTTACCTCCCTTTGAGGACATGAGGAGATTGACTTAGGTAAGCTCCTCTCCCATTTCTCAGTTTCAGTGCAGGCATTTCTATTTTAATCACTCTCAGTTGTAATACTATATTCTGCCAACATCTATTTCATCTACAAAAACTAACTGTACATACTATGTGAGGACACTAGACTAGACTAGAAGGACACAGAGGAGACCTATGATATGGGTCCTGCTCTAAGAGTCTACAATGTAGTAAGGTTTACATCCTAGTATACGACAAGAACATATCTGCAGTATAAGAGAGGTCTCTTCCCCAAGTGCTGTTTACATAAGACAAGAATTCAGAGAGGACCTAATTTTAAAAGGTTTCATGAGGACTTTAGGGTGTGGACCAGGCTTAAAGGAAGTTGGACAACAGTGGGGTGATAGTGAATGATCCACACACAGGAGAGACTGGAAGGTATTCCATTGTGCTGTTATTATGGCCATTTTGCAATATGTCATTTTGATGACCACAAACACTTCTCCCTGGACTAAAATGGTAGTTTTTCTTTTAACAGGAGTGTGACCAGGTACATGTGGAAGATGTGGCTTCTGATGATAATGGCCAGGATTTGAGGTGATAAACACAACAGTCTCTTGAACATCTACCTGTTATATGCAATATACTGCCTGGGTTCAAAGGAAAGGAAAGATGAAGAAGCTCACAGCCTATTAGAGGAGGCAGAAACCCTTAACCATGACATAGGGTGTGAGGTGATGATGGGGAAGAGAGAAGAAAGCGTTCTGCGGGTAATGGACAGGTGGTGCCACCACTGGAGAGGCTGTGTCTGTGGAATAGCATGTGAGTCAGGCCTCAAGAACACAGCATGGTAGAGTGAGCACACGTCATTCCCAAGTAAAAGATCTGCTGGTTTCTCTTTAGACAGACTTTTTTCACTAAGAGAAAATGTGTTTCTAACTATGTAGTTTATTATTATTCGTTTATTCGTGATACTGGGCTTGAATTCAGGGCCTCACATTTGCTCTATCATTTGAACCACACCTTTTTGTTGTTGTTGTTGCTGTTGTCAGTTGTAGGGCTTTGAACTTGGGGCCTTTCTCACTCAGGGCTGGCAGTCTACCACTTTGATCTGTGGCTCCACTTCCAGTTTTCTGGTGGTTAACAAGTCTCAGGGACTTTCTTTCTGGGCTGGCTTTAAACCAGATCTCAGACCTCAGCCTCTGTGTAGCTAGGATTATAGGTGTAAGCCACCAGTGTCCAGCATAAGAGCACTACTTTTATGAGACTTTATAGGAAAATGTCTAGTGTAAAGCAGTTTATAATGCATTCTGAACCCCAGTTTGTTTTATTTTCTCACCTGTTTTGTGTTTAGCAATTTTGTTGAGAATCTCACAGTGTGTTGAGCTCAGACTTTATTGCATCAAGTTGTCTCTCTAGCTTTATTAATACTTAAAAACTATTCCCAACTAACTATATTAGTTACCTGCTGAACAACAAATTACCTCCAAAATTAGTAGCTTAAAACTATTAAAATATTTCTTATCTCAGTTTCTCTAGATTAGGAACTTTGAAAGCAGCTTAGTTAGGTAGGTCTCTGGAGTGAAGTCAAGTTGACTGGAGCTCAACTTAAATGGAGTCTAGAGGCAGGAGGACTTGTTTCCATCCCCTCACCTGCGACTGAGCACAGGAGGCTCAGTTCATTACCAGCTGTACCTCTCATTGGGTGTGTCCTCAAGTGATAGCTCCAGAGACAGCAACAGAAGCCTACCACTGTCACTTTTGCCACATTGTGTTTATATTCTAAAGGTAGCTAATTCCAAAGGGGAACAGATATATATATATATATTTTTTTTTGATTGGTTGGTTGTGGCGCTTGAACTCTGGGCCTGGGCACTGTCCATCAGCTCTTCAGCTCAAGCCTAGTGCTCTACCACTTGAGCCACAGCGACACTTCAGGCTTTTTCTGTTTATGTGGTGCTGAGGAATCGAACCTAAGGCCTCATGCATGCAAGGCAAGCACTCTACCACTGAGCTACCACCTGCCCAGCCCTTGTGGACATATTTTGAAGTAAATAGTTATTAGCTACCCATAAGCCTGATAAACTAGTCAACAGATAACTGAAGAAATACATCTGTGGGGTGGGTAGTGCACTGCCCTGGCACTTGTGAGGCCCTGGGTTCAATCCACAGTGCCAAAAACAAAAAAAAGGAGGAAAATAAGAAAAAGAAAACATGTGGCATTATCTGGCCATTATTAGCATTTGGGATTATTTTCTTCCATTACTTTATTTTAACATTTCTCCTTTTCATGAAGTTGTAACCATCAACTTTATATTCTGCCTTTTTTCATTGTACTGCTGTCTGGCATTAATGAAAAGAAATCAACCTAGGGGATTCTGGGACTTAAATTATTTCTACTTCCCTTCCTCCCAAGTCCTTTCTTTCTCTTTTATTTTTCTGTTTCTGTTTCATTCCTTAGTGCTAGTGGCTGAACCCAGGGTTTCATGAGTGCTAGGCAGATCTACCCCACATGCCCCTTTCTTTCTTTGATGGAAGTAATAGGGGTGAAATAAGAGGACTAATTAGAGAAAACTCTGACATACAAAGATTAGGTAGAAGACTCTTAAAATCATTCACCTTGTTTATCAAATACAAGGATCAGGACTAAGAGAATCTCAGGAACATTCAATAAAAACTTCATGAGCGCTGGGAATGTGGCTTAGTGGTAGAATGCTAGTCTTGAGCAAACGAAGGATAAGGACGGGCCCTGAGCCCCAGGACTGACAAACAAAAAACCCTCATGATTTTAATTTCCTTATTTCCTCTCTCCCCAGCAACTATAGTTTCTCCACAGATGGTTTCAGTGGCTCAGGAGGCAGTGGTAGCCATGGTTCCTCTGTGGGTGTTCAGGGAGGTGTGGACTGGATGAGGAAACTGGCTTTCCGCTACCGAAAAGTGAGAGAAATCTATGATAAGCATAAAAGCAACGTGGGTGGTAAGTGCCACAGGACCAGTGGAATTCTCTGTTGTCTTCCTAAATTTTTGCTTGTTTCCCAGTGCATCTGTAGATTCCTGCCAGCAACTGCATGTGGAATTATGCCATAGTAACATATTATTAACTCTATTTAAAAAAAAAAAAAAAAAGCCGGGCACTGGTAGCTCACACTTACAATCCTAGCTACCCAGGAGCCTGAGATCTGAGGATCACCATTCAAAGCCAGCCCGGGCAAGAAAATCCAGGAGACTATTATCTCCAGTTAACCACTCAGAAAACCAGAAGTGGCACTGTGGCTCAAGTGGTAGAGTGCTAGTCTTGAGCTGAAGAGCTCAAGGACAGCACCCAGGCCCAGAGATCAAGTCCCATGACCGACAGGGGGCTGGGGGGGTGGGGAACAGAGCTGGGAAGGTGGCTTAGTGGTAGAGTGCTTGCCTAGCATGCATGAAGCCCTGGGTTTGATTCCTCAGTACCACATAAACAGAAAAGGCCAGAAGTGGTGCTGTGGCTCATACGGTAGGGTGATAGCCTTGAGTGAAAGAAGCTCAGTGATAGTGCCCAAGCCCTGAGTCAAGCCAAGCCCAAGGACTGGCCAAAAACAAAAACAAAAAACATAGGGACCTGATCAAAACCCTTCTGGGAAAAAGTTCTGCACTTTTGGTAAACAGTAGAACAGAGTAGTGGGAGCTCTGCATTACCCATCGCTCTTAGCATGACTTTGGAAAGCTTTCTTGCTCTATTGAGACAAATACCATTTTTCTTTTCTTTTCTTTTTTTCTTTTTTGGTGCAGTTACCCAGGCTAGAACCCTTGGCTTTTGTTTTTTGCTCACAACTGGCACTCTGCCACCATAGCCATGCCTCCACTTAGAGATAAGAGTCTAGAGGAAGAAGCTGAGCTATGGCTTAAGTGGTTGAACTCTAGCCTTGAACAAGAGCAAAACAACCTAAGGGACAGCACCCAGCCCGAAGTTAAAGCTCCAAGACTGGCACCAAAAGGAAAACAAGAGGATTTGTCTCTCCATGATTCTCAGATCTCAGCCACCTGAGTAGCTAGGATTATAAGAGGAAGCCTTGACCCCTGTGACATATTCTTTTTTTGGTCAGTTGTGGGGTTTGAACTTAAGGCCTCAGTGCTGTCCCTGAGCTCCTTTGCTCAAGGCTAGCTAGCACTCTTCCACTTGGAGCCATAGCTCCACTTGCAGTTTTCTGGTGGTTACTTGGAAATAGAGCCTCATGAACTTTCCTGCCCAGGCTGGCTTTGAACCTCAATCTTCAGATCTCTGCCTCCTGAGTAGCTAGGATTACAGGAGTGAGCCACCAGTGGCCAGCTTCTTTAGAAAGAGATTACCAACTCAGAAGTCTCCCAGCTGTAACCCATATTTCTTCCTGTGGGTTTCTAAGGTGGTGCTGCTCAAGTGTGGTCCAGCAGTATGCAAAGAACACTTGTTGGTGGGGAAAGGAGGAGCTTCGACCAGTCACATTACATTGTATATACTAGCTTATCTCCTTGTTACCATGTTATTACCATGCCTCTACACAACATTTTTGGTGAAGAAAATCAAAATGACATTAGAGTAACACTACTCAAAGGTTTCCCCAGGAAGAGGAATTAACTCAGGGACTAAGGTTATTAATAAATTGAATTTGTAAATTGCTTCCTAGATATCAGCAAGTATAATGTTGCCAAATGATACATGTCTGCTTTTAATCCCAAAGGCCTCCTCAGTCCCCAGAGAAAGGAAGCCCTGCAGAGATTAAGAGCAGAAATTGAAGTTTTGACCGATTCCTGGTTAGGAACTGCACTAAAATCCTTGCTTCTCATTCAGTCCAGGTATGGCAGTGGTTCTGTGGACTCTCATCCTCTCAGAGACACACTCTTTCCTGTCCTAGTCCAGGCTAGGCTGGTTGGCTGCACAGTAAGGTTTGAGAGTAAAGGTATGAGGTGTTTAAGTGATTCATGGAATATATAGATTAGGTCATGTTAACAGCACACCTTAGAGTTTTAAGACAATATTTAATCATTTGAGCCCCTCTTTCTCTCCTCTTTTTACTCTCAAACTAAACTTAATAACCCATAATCTCTAGCCCAGGAGATAGAGAATCAAAGAAAAAGTGAGCAATGTAACTACAGAAAGCTCTAAGAATGTAACTAGAACAGTCAGGAAGGCAAAAATCAAAAGAAAAGGAGTAGGAAGTTAAAGGGGAAAATGGTAAGCTGGGCGCCAGTAACTCACACCTAATCCTAGCTACTCAGGAGGCTGAGATCTGAGGATTGCAGTTCAAGGCCAGCCTGGGCAGGAAAGTCCATGAGATTCTTACCTCTAATAAACCACCAGAAAACCAGATGTGGCTCTGTGGCTCAAGTGTAGAGCACTAGCCTTGAGCTAAAGAGCTGTGGGACAGCGCCCAAGCCTAGAGTTCAAGCCCCATGACTCTCCTTAAGATGCATTGTATGCATAAATAGACATATGCAATTAATTGGTGCTAATTTTTATTTTAAAAAGATAAGGAGATTTCAGCTTGACTCTTAGGCTAGAAAATAAATGCAGCCATATTTGTAATTGCTTCCCCCCCCCCCCCAAGCATGAATTCCATGTCTACAATCTGATCAGAAATAAAACTGAAGGGCTGGGAAGGTGGCTCAGTGGTAGAGCACTTACCTTGCATGCTCAAGGCCCTGGGTTCGATTCCTCAGCACCACATAAGAAAAAAGCTGGAAGTGGCGCTGTGGCTCAAGTGGTAGAGTGCTAGCCTTGAGCTGAAGAGCTGAGGGACAGCGCCCAGGCCCAGAGTTCAGGCCCCACGACCGGACCCAAAAAAAGAAGAAAATAAATAAAACTGAAGCTGGGCACCAGTGGCTCACACCTGTAATCCTAGCTACTCAGGAGCCTGAGATCTGAGGATTGAGGTTCAAAGACAGCTGGGGCAGCAAAGTCCATGAGACTCTTATCTCCAGAAAACTGGAAGTGGCACTGTGGCTGAAATGGTAGAGCACTGGCCTTGACTGAAGAGCTGAGGGACAGCACCTGCCCAGAGTTCAAGCCCCATGACTGACCAAAAAAAAAAAAAAGAAAGAAAACTGACACTGAAGGTAGATACCTTGTACAGAAAAGGACTTGGACAATTAATGAATCTTATAGAATGATTGTTATTATGTGAAGAACCCAGAGAACCTAAATTAAATCTCAGCTAAAGGCTGAATTGCATTTCCATTAACTAGAATATTTTTCCCGTAACAAAGAACTCTTCATTTTTATTTGCTAATAAATTGCATAGTCAGAAGGAAGTAAGGCATGAGTTTAAGTGGTTGCTATGTGTCCACAGAGCAGGATATCTGCCCTGGTATAGAAAACAAAACTCAGTAGTAAAACTAATAACTGAACATTGGGACTGAACAACAATACCAGGTTCTTTGTGCTTAATTTTAGTAATTAGATCCCAAGAGTGGGCCAATTTGATTTCTATCTCTTAGGTTGATTCAGTTTCACATTTTTTTTCCCTTTCCTTCTAGGAAGAACTGTGTGAATGTTCTTATCACTACCACCCAGCTAGTTCCAGCCCTGGCCAAAGTTCTCCTGTATGGGCTAGGAGAAATATTTCCTATTGAAAACATCTATAGCGCTACCAAAATTGGTATGGATTCTTTATTTTTCTTCTCCTCCTCCCTCCTTGTCTCTCTTCCTTCCTTTCCTCTCCTCCCCACCCCCTATTTTTTTTGTTGGTAGTGGGGGTTGAACTCTGGGTCTGGGTCTGGGTGCTGGTCCTGAGCTCTTTTTACTCAAGGCTAATGCTGTACCACTTTGAGCCACAGCGACACTTCCAGTTTTCTGGTGGTTAATTGGAGATAAGGATCACATGGACTTTCCTGCCTGGGCTGGCTTTGAACCCCAATCCTCAGATCTCAGCCTCCTGAGTACTTAGGATTGTAGGTGTAAGCCACTGGCACCTGGCTCCAAAATCAGTCCACTCCTCATCACTATTACAGTAAAACTGTAGTCAGACATGTGTCCTTGCCAGCTTTGCTGTTACACAGTTTATGGCTATACCATTTGGCCAACATGATATTTCTGATGAAAGAGCTAGAAGAACATATTTCTAGCTTAAACATCTATTTTTGACTCGTTTCTAGTTTTTTCTTTTCTCAGAGAGTTTGTAGTGTGATAGCACTATACACCTACAAGCCCAGCACTTGGGAGGCAGAGGCAGGAAGATCTCAGGTTCAAGGCGTATCAGTCTGGGCTATATAGCTTAGGCCAGTCTGAGCTATGTAGCATGACCATGTCCTTTTTTTTTTTTTTTTTTTTTTTTTTTTTTACTTACCTATACCTGTTAGGATGCTAATATTTAAGATACTAAACTTTAAAATAACAAAAAATTAGGTCAAGCGGTATAGCGCTCACCTTGAACTGAGCTGAAGAGCACAAGGACAGCGCCCAAGCCCAGAGTGTAGCCCCATATCTGACAAAAAGAAAAAAGTAGACCAGCATATAACCCAGCAGTCCCACTTCTGGGTATATATCCAGAAGAATTGGTTTCCAAATTTTTGAGTCATATCCTGCTACTCAGAACAGAGTCTCAAAGAGGTAATTACACATCCGTGCTCACAGCAGCCTTACAATAGCCAAGAGATGGGAGAAGCCCAAGTGTGTGTCAGTAGATGAACATGGGATCCATCTAGGGAACTCTGCCTACAAAAAGGAAAGAAATCCTCTCACTTGCTACCACACAGATGAACCCTGAACCTTATGCCAAGCTAAATGAGACCGCGCCAAAAAAAAATAAGATCATATGAGGCTACTTATGAAAGGTCCCTGGAGTGGTGAAATATATAGAAACAGAAATAGAATGGTGGTTACCAGGAAGTGGGACAGGGTTATTAGGTACAGGATTTCAATTTCCCAAGAAGAAAAAGTTCTGGAGGTCTATTTTGTAACCATTTCCACAAAAAGTATAAGAGGCCAGAGCAAGAATATGTAAGGAGAGTAGAACAGTAAGAATCAGGGTTAGAGAGGCTAAAGGAGGTGGTGGGAGACCCTGGGGGCCTCACAGAATGAAAGACTTTTGTAAGGTTTTGATTGGAAGATCGGCATGATCTGATCCAAACCTTCAATGGATCAGTTTCATGGCATGTGCTATCTTGAGGACAGTTAGGAGGCATTGTAATACTTTAGCTGGGGGAACTATGAACGCAGAGCTGACAAGAGCTACCTTTACAGAAGCTATGGCCCAGGCAGGAGGTAGGATACAGCCGAGACAAAATCCTGGCATGGAACCTACCTTCAGGCAGTGGTCCAGGACAGGTGCATTGTCCAGTGGAAGGGAAGCAGAAGTGTACATTCCAGATATCAGGAAAAGCAAAATTTGAATTCTCAAAATAAAACACAGGAGTGTCTATAATTTTCAATATCTTTGTACAAGACATAGATGATTTTTTTTTTATTTTTTTTTTTTTTTGCCGGTCATGAGGCCTGAACTGTGGGCCTGGGCGCTGTCCCTCAGCTCTTCAGCTCAAGGCTAGCGCTCTACCACTTGAGCCACAGCGCCACTTCTGGCTTTTTTTTCTTTTTGCTTATGTGGTGCTGAAGAATCTAACCCAGGGCCTCATGCATGCAAGGCAATCGCTCTACCACTGAGCCACCTTCCCAGCCCCAGAAGATATTTTTTTAAAAAAAGAATAGTCATTGGGTTTGGTAAACTGCTTGTGTCCTCCTGAGAAGGAGTGCTTACAGTGACAGTTGACAACTGATAACTGCTGATAACTCTCTCAGCCTCTTCACACTCGCAGAAGAGATGCTCCAGAACACAATAAGTCACTATTAGCTGAGTTACTTCATGTTTGAACTAAATTAGGTTTCATTTGTGAGACTGATGTGAATTTACCCAGCAATAGCAATTAAATGTGCCAGAGAAATGCAATGCATGACTGCTATTACAAATATCAGCACTGAAGCACCCGTATGCATCCAAGTCCAGCCTTTTATTTATTTATTTATTTATTTATTTATTTATTTATTTTTCCAGTCCTGGGCTTGAACTCGGGGCCTGGGCACTGTCCCTGAGCTTCTTTTTTTTCTTTCTTTTTTCTTTTTTTTTTTTTTTTTTTGGGGGGGGGGTCTGGTCGTGGGGCCTGAACTCAGGGCCTGGGCGCTGTCCCTCAGCTCTTCAGCTCAAGGCTAGCGCTCTACCACTTGAACTACAGTGCCACTTCCGGCTTTTTTCTTTTTGCTTATGTGGTACTGAGGAATTGAACCCAGGGCCTCATGCATGCAAGGCAAGTGCTCTACCACTGAGCCACCTTCCCAGCCCTCCCTGAGCTTCTTTTGCTCAAAGCTAGCTCTCTAAGCACTTGAGCCACAGTGCCACTTCTGGCTTTTTTTCTGTTTATGTAGTACCAAGGAACCGAACCCAGGGCTTCATGCATGCTAGGTAAGCACTTTACCACTAAACCACATTCCCAGTATGAGCCTTTTATTTAAAAGGACCAGAATGACTTTCACTCATCTGGTCAAATCACTACTAAATAACCCCATGCTACTGATCACATATATGGCATATATATGCACACTGGAGGGAAACCAGGAGGACCACAGAACTAGAGAGAACCAGGGAAAAACATACAACAGCGGGACCCATCAGCTGCACTGGACATTGATCAAAATGAACCAAGCAACTCAATGGCAGCGATGGGAGGGAGGGAACAAGTAGGAAAGAGGGAAGAGCTGATGCTGCAAAACAAAAGAAATGTACATACCACCCAATGTGGAAGAAAGAACTGTATTGCAAAGCTCATGGAACTCAAATGTTATAGACCACGATAGACAATTTGCCCCATGAAAATTAGAATGTGTTTGTGACTAAGCATCACTATCCCACAATACTATGAAATTTGGGAAATTATGTAATCAGTTAATCACAATAAAGAATTTGAAAAAAATAAAAAATGATTGGACCAGAATGGACAGTGTCTGGTCCAGGAGACAGTCACGGGGCCCATGAGCTAGGATGTAGGAGAGGTAGAGCTATTCAGATATGCCTAGAGGATGAATGATGTTTAGAGATGAATGCTGAGATGGAGGTGTTTGTCATTTACGGTCTGTCTTTGTACATAGTAAGTACCACCACCTTCCACCAGATGGCAGTCAGGCATCTTGAGAAAAGCACCCTGGTGCTAAGTCATTGGATCTGGCAAGAAGAAAGAGAAGGTTAAAGTAGCAGGAAGAAGAGGAACTAAATTAGGAATCTGCCTAACTGAAGACACAGGGAAATAAATGCCAAAATGGTAGCTCAGGAACAGTTCCCAGACCCAGGCCCTGAGTTCAAGCCCCAGGACTGACAAAAAAAAAAAAAGATGGTTCACACCTGTTATCCTAGCTACTCAGGAGGCTAAGATCTGAGGATCACATTCAAAGCCAGCCCAGGCAGGAAAGTCTGTAAGATTCTTATCTCCAATTAACCACTAGAAAACCTTAAGTGGAGCTGTGGCTCAAGTAGTAGAGTGCTAGCTTTGAGCAGAAAAGCTCAGAAACAGCACCGAGGCCCTGATCAGATTCAAGCCCCTTGACTCACCAAAACAAAAATGGAAATGGTGAAGAAACAGCAAGGATGCAATTTCCTTTTATTTATGCAAATAATACTTTCCTACAGAGAGATGCTCTGAGCATGTTTTAGATACTTGAATTTGATAGCCTGGCATGTTTCTCAGAACTGTGATGGACTTACATCACTCATTTCCCAAGGCCAGTTTTAATGCTGCAATCTCTCAGTTCAGTAAATGTGGAAATTCCAGATGAGACAATTACTGTATCTGTTGGCCAGATTTTTTTGCTTGTGCTCTGGAGTTCCCCCTACCACTTTCTATTGCTCCACCAAGAAAAAGATATACAAGGCTTGTGCCCAAAACCATTGCTAGAAAATCATGAGTTATAGACATGGCTTTTTTCCATATTTTCTTTTTTTTTTCTTTTTTGTCAGTCCTGAGGCTTGAACTTAGGGTCTGGGCGCTGTCCCTGAGCTGCTTATGCTTAAGGCTAGACTCTACCACATGAACCACAATGCCACTTCCAGCTTTTTATGTGTACATAGTACTGAGGAATCGAACCCAGGGCTTCATGCAAGCTAGGCAAGCACTCTACCACTAAGCCACATTCTCAGCCCTCCATATTTTATTTCTAATAAGAAACTGGGGCCCTATGCTTCCACTTCTTCCCATTTTAAAACATTTCACACCATGAAGGGCTGGGAAGAAAAAGCCAGAAGTGGCGCTGTGGCTCAAGCGCTAGAGCACTAGCCTTGAGCCGAAGAGCTGAGGGACAGAGCCCAGGCCCAGAGTTCAGGCCCCACGACCGACAAAAAAAAAAAAAAAAAAATTTTTCCCCCGTGAAAACCATTCTTCATAGCACAATGGTCAGGGCCCCAGGTCAAATCTCGCTGCTGGCTTGCTTGTGACCTGAGGCAAGCCACTAAACCTATGCAGTCCACTGTCCTCTGTAAAGAGGGGAATGGTATCTGTCTCATGAATTATTTTGAGAATTAAGTGAGGGAGTAAATAAGAAAACGCTTTGTGGATGCACAGGAAGAGAGAGGTGCCATTGACTGCTCACACAGCCTCAGCCCCATGACCTCCCATTTTGAAATTCCCTCACACCATTTGGAGACTTCACCTGGACTGAAGGTTAAAATAAATTATAGTGGCTAGGAATGTGTCTTACTGGTAGAGTGCTTGCCTAGCCTGCCTGAAGCCTTAGTTTCGATTCCTCAGTACCACATACACAGAAAAAGCCAGAAGTAGAGCTGTGGCTCAAGTGGTAGAGCGCTAGCCTTGAGCAAAAGCAGCTCAGGGACAGTGCCCAGGTCTTGAGTTCCAGTCCCAGGACTGGCAAAGTAAAAAATAAAAACAGTCATAATGGCACACATTCACTTGCTCTGCCCAAGCCTATTAGCTCCAATAGGATCTCTGACTCCTGCCCAGAACTCCCTACCAGACTGCGTGGTCTGCCACTTGTTTCCGTCCAAGCACGGGTAGATGAATTCAGCAGCAGTCTGCATCTTTGGTGTTGAAAAACAGTAGGGAAGAAACTGCTAATAACAAATTTCTTCTCCTCAGGTAAAGAGAGCTGCTTTGAGAGAATTGTGTCACGATTTGGAAAGAAAGTCACATATGTAGTGATTGGAGATGGACGAGATGAAGAAATTGCAGCCAAACAGGTAACCGTGGTGAAGAAAAGAGTATGTGCGCTGTGAGCAATTCAAAAAACAGTAAAACAAAATGGTAAAACTCAGTTTGTTGTGCAACTCAGATGTTTGGGCAACTGTAGTGTTTTCTTTCCTTCACTTCCTTTTCTTCTCCCATTCTTTCATTTTTTTTTCTTTCTTCTTTTTTTTTTTTTTTTTTTTTTTTTTGTGCAGTCCTGTGGCTTCAATTCACCGTTCCCTAGGTTTTGTGCTCAAGACTAGCATTCTGCACTTTGAGCCACAACTCCACTTCCAGGCTTCCAGCATTTTTGGAAGCTAATTGGAGATAAGGTTCTTACGTGCTTTCCTGCTCAAGCTGGCTTCAAACTGCAATCCTCAGATCATAGTTTCTGGGTAGCTAGGATTACAAGCATGAGCCTGGGTCCCATTTTTTGCTTTTTGTTTTTGTCAGTCATAGGGCTTGAACTCAAGACCTGGGCACTATCCCTAAGCTTTTGCTCAAGGTTAGTGCTCTACCACTTTGAGCTACAACACCACTTACAATTTTCTGGTGGTTAATTGGAGATAAGAGTCTCATGGACTTTCCTGCCCTGACTCACTGAACTGCAGTCCTCAGATTTCAGCCTCCTGAACAGTTAGGATTACAGACATGAGCCACCAATGCCCAGCTCTGTTTTTCTTTAAGGAATGAGAAAGGTAATTTTCCCCTCAGATGCAGCTTTCCCAGTACAAAGTTAGCTCCTCTCCTAGCCCCTCCTTCCTGCCACTCAGGAATCTTCAAAGCATCCCTCCTAGTTACATGGATTTCATCTTTAATCCTGATGTGGGCTCCGCCATTGCCTTTATTCAAGGTGACCATCAAGAGCGTAAGGCTTGATTACGGAAAGGAATCATTCTTTTCTGGGCTTCAGACTAGAAGTGGTAATGGGGAGGATATCAATGGAGAGTTTTTTTGTTTGTTTTGGTTTTGGTTTTGGTTGGTCATGGGGCCTGAACTCGGCCTGGGCGCTGTCCCTCTAGCCCTCTACCACTTTAGCCATAGCGCCATTTCTGGCTTTTTTCTGCTTATGTGGTGCTGAGGAATTGAACCCAGGGCCTCATGCATGCAAGGCAAGCACTCTACCGTTGAGCCACCTTCCCAGCCCAGAGAGTTGTTTTTGTAATGAAAATCCTTCCTACTGGTAACCCCATCACTATACAGGTCCCAGCTGGACACTGGTGGCTCATGCCTGTAATTCTGGCTACTCAGGAGGCTGAGATGTGAGGGTCATGGTTCAAAGCCAGCCCAGGCAGGAAAGTCCGGGAGACTCTTACCTCCAATTAAATTAACCACCAGAAAACCGGAAGTGGCACTATGGCTCAAATGGAAGAGCACTCACCATGAGCTGAAGAGTTGAGGGACAGCGCCCAGGTCCCAGCTCCAGGTCATTCCTTCTGAATGCAGGAAAGGAAACAGATGATGGAAGTCTTTGGCTAGAATCTAAAGTCAGGCAGGTTCATTTAGGTGCGGTGGCTGTGCATGTCTGCCATGCCTGCTACTCTGGAGGCAGAGAAAAGAGGATCACTTGAGCTTAGAAGTTTGGGATCAACCTGAGCAACATAAAGAGACTCCATTTTTTAAAAAGTAAAATAAAATCAGACAAGTTCAAAGCCCATGCATTTACTAGCTGTGTGGCTTTAGGCAATTTACTTGTCCTCTTTGCATTCCCTCATCTGTAGATAGATCTGTATAGAGTTCTGTGTGTGTCACCCCAGTTTATTTATTTATTTATTTATTTTGCCAGTCCTGGGGCTTGAACTCTGGGCCTGGGCGCTGTCCATCAACTCTTCAGCTCAAGGCGAACGCTCTACCACTTGAGCCACAGCGCCACTTCCAGTTTTCTGGTGATATATTGGAGATAAGAGTCTTCCGGACTTTCCTGCCTGGGCTGGCTTTGAACCATCTCAGCCTCCTGAGTAACCAGGATTACAGGCATGAACCATCAGCATCCAGCTAATAGTCATTTTATCTAAGACATTTCATTTGATCCTGAAGATCTTATGTAATCACTAGGACAGGTCTCATGAAAGTACAGTTACCCCTGAAACCTAATCAGAACTTCTCACAGTTGTACAAAACGTTCATACATTCAACTTATTTCTTCCTGATTGACAGTCCTGAGAGTTGGGCCCTGTGATAGAGTTACTAGCCTGTGCTCTGGGAGGGGTCTGTGGAGGATGGGGCTGAGCAAATAAAAGCGCCCAGGAGGAGTTGGGCTCACCAGCTGTCCCCCTCTCTTGCAGCACAACATGCCCTTCTGGAGGATCACAAACCACGGAGACCTAGTGTCCCTTCACCAGGCTTTGGAGCTTGACTTCCTCTAAGAACTGGAATGGGGGACTTCCTGTGGGCTCCTTTCTCTCCTGAAGGGAGCCAGAAGCAACTGGGAACTTCCTTACTTTCTCTCCTCTGTCTCTGTCTCTGTCTGGCTGTCTAGCTGTCTCTCCTTCTCTCTCCTCTCCTCCTCCCCTCCCTCTCTGGAATGCTGGCGAGAACACAATCAAAACCAACAACTGCAACTTTTGCCAAGAGTGAGCACAGCCTGTGTCCAGCCTCACGCACACTAGACAGGGCGGGGGTGGGGGGGGAGGGAACATCACCTTTCTGCAGCTGCACAAAAGGGAATTCTCGGGGTCCGATTGTACTCTCAGTCCCCGAGCAGGTGGCACTGCTGCCCCTTGTGGTAAGGGGCAGTGCAGCGGCGTTTGGGAGGCCGTCCCCTACCGCCTTTAGGGGATGCCGTGTGTAGAGGGAGGGTCTGCTCTCTGACGCAGGTTCCCCTGTTCTGTCAAGAAAGAGGCGTGGAGGCTTCCATACAAACAGTCGCTGAAGGAGCCGAAACCCTCGGTGGCGGCACTTCCTCCTCTGCCCCTCAGATGGCTCGCGCCATGGTGGGCGCTGGGCACTGGTGAACCTTAGGCTTTGGCACCGCATCCTAGAGCCTCAGCCCCCTCTCAGTCCTGCTTCCCCTTAAACTACATGGCACAACCCTGAAACCTCTTTCCTTAGACAGTAAATTTGAAGCCGTCTGGTGGACTCTGACTTAGAAACTCCATCCCAGGAGGCTTAGCCATCAAACTGGAGACGAGGGACACAGGCTTCTTAGGAATTTCATCTGCTTTGGCTCTTGAGACCAGAAGATTCCAATTATTCCTCCTGCAGAGAAGCCCTCTCCTGCCGGACACTCTCCTTCAGCCTCTTTCCGACCCCTCCTGGATCCCTCCCCGCCCTCAGAGCCTCTCATCCACTGCACCCGGCTCCAGCTCCAGCCAGGCCCTGCCCAAGCGGGTAAAGAGGTCAACTCAAGCCTAAGCACAAGCTCCTAGCTACTTCCTGGAGGAGGCCCTTCACCTGCAGGGTATCCTAGGCGGGAATTTACCCAGATCTCTGCCAGGAACCTAATTTCCTATGGGACACCCTACTTTCAAATCCCTATCTGAGGTGGGAAAGCAGAAAGACTTCCTTGATTTAAATGAGAGCACTAGTTCCTCTGTTTCATGCCTGAAATACAGAGCCAGGTGCGAGCTCACCCCGCAGCCTGATCCCTGCCAGCTTGGTGTTGGTCCCAGCCCTCATCCTGCCTCCTAGCCTACCTGTGTTTCCATGGATGCCCTCTCTCTCCAGGATTACCCGCACACCTGCTCAGAAGGTTTGAACTTCCCCGTAGCAGCCTTGGGCCTCAGAAGGAGGTCCTTGAAGCAACCCCCGCTGAAATCTCAGGTCCTCAGATGCTGTGTACCCATTCCCACAGATGTCGAAGCACAAGGCGGCAAGATTCTTTCCAACACGGGCTCACACAGCTGCTGCCCAGGCTTAGAGCTGGCAGGAAGCACTTCATGGTCTAAGGTTTAAGAAGAGGCTTCCATCACTTAGATGCCTTGGCCTCTTTCTCCGGATGGGAGTGCGAGCAGGGAGGGATTCTGAGGCCAGCCTTCCCGGTCTGTCCACAGCTGCTGCCCACATGCTGCCCTGCCTTGTTGGAAAGCTCTGGGCCCTCCGCTCACTTCCACGGTAGCTGTTGGCTTCTGGTCTGGACAAAGGCCCCCCACTGGGTCTGGGCCTCACCCTGCGCAGGCTGCTCGCCCTAGCAGTCACCCTCTACTCTGGGAGAGTTCTTTATTCCTAGAGTATGGCCTTTTCCTCTTACTCTCACTGCCCAGCTTAGCTCTTTCCAAGAGGAAATTAGACTTGGCCAGTGAGAAGTGGCGAGAAGTTCTGAACGGAGCAGCCTCTGCTTTCTGGTGGCCGCCGTCCTCATGTAGAGGACAGATGAGAAGCAGGCGCTTCTAGGTCATCCTCGCCAAGAGTGATCGTCCAGGGGTCACTGCCCTTGCTCCCCTCCCCGCCCAAGGACCTGGAAGGGAAGGAAAAGTTGCTGGAGGCTCCGGCCTGACCCTTCTACAAGGCAGGACCCCCCTTCCCACAAGAGGGAGTGCACTGAAGCTAGCCTCACGGGGACCTGCCCCGCCTGGCACTGTTCCGGAAGGATATGGGGCATCTCTCAGTGGGAGCTGTTTCTGTGGTGGCTCTGGAGCCATTGGTGACCTGGGGTTAGAGGTGGTGTGACTTTCGAATGTAAAACTAACTGTGCCTTAGCATCACCCTGTCCGATGGGGCAGCTGGTGATGTCCAGGAGAGGGGACCCCTGCTCCACATTTAGATACCCATTTGGGCTTTTGTTTGATTTGGGGTGTTTCTGTCTTCTGCCCTGCAAGTTAAGGGGCAAAGCTAGAGTCCCCATACTTGCGGCTTGTTCGGTTTCCACAGTGTCGGGTAGGATGTGATGGGCGAACTCAGCTACAGGATGTGGAGCTTCTAATTGCACACTACCTTGCCTGGAGAGCGGAGCCCCAGGCAGAGCAGGGCTCCGCTGTCCTCCCTGAGAGCCTGGGCTAGACCCAGCAGTGGCGAACTTGAGCCCCTCTTTTCCTCCCCAGGGAGCAGTTAGGGCCCCCTCTCGAGCAGGCTTGTGTTTTTCCTAAACTGCTTTTCATTTTCATCTGGAAATTAGAACTCAGCAGATATGTATGTTGAAGAAGCCAACTCGGAATTCTGAGATTCTCAAGTAATCACAAGTGTAGGTGTGTGGCAGCGTCATCAGCAGCTCCGCCTCACCCCCACCCCCACCCCCACCCCCGCCTCGCAGCTGCTCCAGCTGCTCCCCACGCACCCGCAGGAGCCATCCCATTGAGTTGGCTAAGATTTCTACTCCACACCCAGCTCTCCCTCTGGACTTCACATGCCTCTTAGCAGGAAAGGCATTGGTCATTGGTCAGATTGGATATATTTATGTGACTGCGGGCATTTGTGGCTGTAGAATCCTTGACCATAATGTTATATGTAATGGGAACTATCTTATAAACTTGAAAAAAATAAAGTTTTTATTTTCTATATAGACTTTCCTGTGTCTTTTTTTTTTTTTTTTTTTTGGTTGGTTCTGGGGCCTGAACTTTGGGCGCTGTCCCTCAGCTCTTCAGCTCAAGGCTAGCGCTCTACCACTTGAGCCACAGCGCCACTTCCGGCTTTTTTTTCTTTTTATGTGGTGCTGAGGAATCGAACCCAGCGCCTCTGGCATGCAAAGCATGCACTCTACCACTGAGCCACCTTCCCAGCCCCTCCTGTCTTTTCTGAATAAGATTATTCCCATTGTCCCATGTGTTGGCACTAATCATGCTTGATCAAGATAAAGCGTTCAGGGAAAGATATCACCCTTTCAATAACTGGGTCCTTAATTTTATTTAAAAAAGTAATTTAACCCAGCATCAGTGGCTCACACCTCTAATCCTAGCTATTCAGTAGGCTGAGGATCTGAGGATCACAGTTCAAAGCTAGCCCAGGCAGGAAAGTCCCTGAGAGTCTTAGCTCCAATAGACCACCAGAAAACTAGAAGTGAGGCTTTGGCTCAAGTGGTAGGGTGCTAACTTTGAGCTAAAGAGCTAAAGGACAGCACCCAGGCCCAGAGTTTAAGCCCCACGACCGACAAAAAAGTAACTTAAAAAACTGCCACCGGGTGCCAGTGGCTCACACCTGTAATCCTAGCTACTCATGAGGCTGAGATCTGAGGATCACCATTCAAAGCCAGCCTGTGCAGAAAAGTCCATGAGACTCTTCAGTAAACCACCAGAAAACCAGAAGTGGCGCTGTGCCTCAAAGTGTTAGAGCACCGGCTTTGAACTAGCCTTGAGCAAAAAGAGCTCAGGGACAGTGCTCAGGCCCAGAGTTAAGGCCCCATAACCAACAACAACAAAACTAAAGCAGCCTTGTACCAGTGGCTCATTGTCTCTAATTCTAACTACTCAGGAGATTGAGAACTAAGAATCACAGTTCAAAGCCAGCAGGAAAGTCCCAAAACTTATCTCCAATTAACCACCAAAAAGCCAGAAGTGGAGCTGTGGTTCAAGTGGTAGAGATGGTAGTGCTAGCCTCAAGTGAAAAAGCTCAGGGCTGGGAAGGTGGCTCAGTGGTAGAGCGCCTGCCTTGCATGCATGAGGCCCTGGGTTTGATTCCTCAGCACCACACAAGCAAAAAGAAAAAAGCCAGAAGTGGCGCTGTGACTCAAGTGGTAGAGCATTAGCCTTGAGCTGAAGAGCTGAGGGACAGCGCCCAGGCCCAGAATTCAGGCCCTACGACCGGACCCAAAAAAAAAAGTGAAAAAGCTCAGGGACAGCACCCAGGCCCTGAATTCAAGCCCTAGGACCAGCTCTCTTGTGCACTCGCGTGTGCTCTCTCTCCACATACACATACATGAAAATGAATTTTAATTTGCAAGGGAATATTTCATATTTCTGAATTATTTCTAAAATACATTGCTTTTTTAGGTTAGAACTGGAATAATTCCTGTCATATGTGCTAAACTTTATTAAAAAGAAGCCAATTTTTCTTTCTTTTCCTTTCTTTTTTTTTTGGTTGGTTGTGGGCGCTGACCCTCAGCTCTTCAGCTCAAGGCTAGCACTCTGCCACTTGAGCCACAGCGCCACTTCCAGCTTTTTCTGCTTATGTGGTGCTGAGGAATCAAACCCAGGGCCTCATGCATGCAAGGCAAACATTCTGCCACTGAGCCATCTTCCCAGCCCCCCAATTTGTCTTTTTGGTAATAATTAGAGATGTCTCACTGTCTTTCCTGCCCAGGCTGGCTTTGAACCATGATGCTCAGACCTCAGCCTTCTGAGTAGCTAAGATTACAGATGTTAGCCACGGCTCCAGGCTTTTGGATTTCCTCAGGTGGGAAATGGGGAGTTGTCTAAAATGTTGGCTCATCTTTTGGGACACATGGCTTCTCCTTGAACCTGCCTCGTCTTTGCATATGACAAGAAGAAAAACTAATTACTTGACTTAGATTGGTGAAACTCGTAAGACATCTCAAGCCATGTGGCGCACTAAGCCCAATCAAGCCTACCCTCCAGGTCTCAACTCTTGCGTGAGAGAAAACGGCAATGAACTCAGGTTGTATATGTTTAAATGTATTCAGTTAAAAGAATTTTGAACGAGGTATTTTATGAGAAGATATTTTTGGTTTGCTTTTCAATGGTACTAGGATTTGAACAGTAGGGTTATGCTTACTAGGCTGGTGCTCTGCCACTTAAGCCAAACCCCCAGCATTTTTTGCTTTTTCAGATGAGGTCTTGTATTTTTGTCTGGGGGTAGCTGACCTTAGACAACAATCCTCCTACTTATTTCCTGCATAACTGGGATTATGGGCATAGTGCATCACAGCCATCTTATTTATTAAGATGCAATCTCATTAACTTTTTGACCAAGCTGGCCTTGACTCATGATCCTCCCAAACCCTGCCTCCAGTGGTTGGGAATTACAGGCATGAACCACTTTACCTGGCCAAGGGGAGGATTATTTTAATGGCCTTTTCTGTTAACAGTGAGTTGCTGGTTTTAGTACGTAATATTATAATACATTAAATGTTACACTATTCATTGTATCTCCACTAAAGAGCAGAACTGAGTATCCCCAGTTGTGGATCCCATACCTGGTAACAGAAACCTTCTGTCCTTTCGTCTGTCTCCAAACCACACACCTCCCAGACCAGCAAAAGGTTCTACAGAACCATCATGGAAGTGACATCCCATAAGCACCTCACCATCTAACCTCTGAAGAGCTCCTAGCAGAGGCCTTCCTCCACCTGCTCCTACAGATGCTATGGCTGCTAGCGGCAGAGCTGGGGTCCAGCCAGCCCTCGTGCCAGCTCAGCAGCTCCTAAACCTTGGAAAACAAAGTTAGAAGTGGCACCACACCAGCCCTCTTCTCTCCCAGGTGCCTTTGCCCATCATAAAGAACTACATGTCCCCACTCCTTTCCAAAAGGTATTAATGACACAGTCTAGTGTGGAAGATTTCCCAGGGTTTTAATCACAGCCCAGTAACACTGTGGAAAGCAGCATGTGTCCTCACTTGATACACACCGGCAGTACACACTCTGCCATATACTCGCTGAGGTAGAGATACGCTGGCTAGAAAGGAAAATACTCAATGGGCTCTGCATGGCCAGACCGCACAGGTCCACAAGGCACTGAGAGGCGGCCCCGGAGAGCAGGGACAAAGGCTGAGGCTGCTGCACAGACTCAGGCAGCTGGCGGGGCCGCCCGCAGCTGGGTACCCACGGCCGCCTGCCTGTGAGGTGCCACCCAGGACTGGTTGAGGCAGGAAGAAAATGGCACTCGGGCAGCAGCTGGTCCCAAGGTGAGAAAATACGTTCTGGGTACAGAAGCTCTCAGGAAGCACTTGTTGAGTGAATGGGGTACAGAAGGGAAGAATTCTGGAGAACACTCTCCAGGGGCCTCAGCGCCTTCTAGCCTGGGATCCGGGAACCGAGGCAGGGGGACAGCCCCGCCACCAATTGCTTTGGAGGTGGGAATGCATCAGTGGGCAGCTTTGGGGGCACCGGCTCTACCCAGTGTCATGTCCCGGCCTGCCTGGGCCGAGCTGCCCGTGGCTGGGTGCCAGGTGACCTCAAAGGGCCCCGTTCACATCTCCCTTCCCGAGCACAGCAGCCTCAGCCCTGGCCTTGGGGAAAAAGTTCCGCGCCAGCTGACTCGCACGCCTGTTCCGGGGCAACAGGCCGTGTTCGGGAGGGAGGAGACCCCGGGCGCCGTCCACCCCATCGGGCTCCCAGTGACAGCTGGGGTGCAGCCAGCGGTAATAGATGAGGCGCAGAGCCACGCCCAGCAGGAAGCTGGCTCCTCCCACGGGCAGCCACAGCTGCAGGGGGGCCGCACCGGGCAGCCAGGCGCTCTGGGTCACCCAGGTGAGCACCAGCAGGACACTGTCACTCAGGAGGAACGTCAGGTGGATGGTGGCCCGGCCCCGGGTGTGGCCCTCGGACACGTTGAACCAGGAGAAATAGAGGATGGTGGCCACAGTGGCCCGGTACAGCCACTCAGAGCTGGGCTCTGGCATGAAGTCTGTGCCCTGCAGCCAGACCCAGAGCAGCAGCACCAGCCACAGGCCCAGGAAGTGCAGCGCCACGTAGTGGGGGAAGAGGGCGGAAAACAGGGCCACGGCCAGGACTCGGGGCCACAGCAGCAGCAGATTCCACACGAAGTAGACGGCAGAGGAGCCCACGCCCAGGCGGGGCTTGGCGGGAAGGCAGGTGCGCAGGGCCCGGTGGTAGTCCAGCAGTGCCCAGGAGATGCCCACAAAGGAGGTGCAAATGCCAACCCCTACAAGAAGACGACAGAGTTGAGTCTTAAGGCCCCATCATTTTTCCTTTCCCAGGAAAGCCCAAGCTTCCTCAGGTCTGAAACGCAGCCGTCTGGGTTCTCTTCGTGTCAAAAAGGAGACGCGCAATCCCGTGGGAGGCGCAGGTCTCCAGCCGCGGGCTGTCCTGGGGCTAGGAGGGATGACGGCCCTGCCCTGTGTCACCCCCTCTCCCCCATCCCCGTCAGCCCGACCCATGGTCCCGATTTTCCAAGATCCAGAAGTGAGAGGGGGTGGGAGGTGCCAGCACTGGGGCTTGAACTCGGGGCTTGGTCCCCTTGCTTAGCTTTCTTGCTCAAGGCTAGTCCTTTACCGCTTGAGCCACCCATCCAGTTCTGGCTCTTTGCTGGTTAACTGGAGCTAGGAGTTCCATGGATGTGTCTGCTTGGATTGGCTTTGCCTCTCAATCCTCAGGTATCAGCCTCATGAGTAACTAGAATTGCAGGTGTGAACCACTGACTCCAGGCTATGATGGGGTCTTATCCCTCCCTCCGGGATGTCCACCTGGACTAGAAGACGCCTCAGGGAGGATGGACGCGGCGCTGGAGTGACTCTAACGTGCATCTTCCCTGCCCATCCATCCAACAGAGGTGTCCTGTTGCGCCCCCAGGGCCCACTCCCAGGCCACCACCCTCTTTTAACCACCTCTACTCTCCAGGTGACAAGGCTGGTGTCCCAGCCTTCCCAGCAGGCTGAAGTTTCTGGACTTAACCTTTGCCAGAACTGTGAGGTCAGCCAGAAGCTCATGTTCCCCTTCCCCGAGCGCCACCCCGCAAGCCTCCCCATCCTGACCCCACCACATCCACTCCACAGTGCCAGGGTGTTCCTGTAACACCTCCTCCGTTCCACCTCGAATCTCACCACACAGTAATCCAGGATGCTAGAACACAAGATTCTGCTCACCTGGGGTCCCCTGGCAGCCCAGTACCTGGTAGTAAATGTCTGCTAAAAAAAAAACATCCACAAACATTGAAGCTGTACGCCCATCATCCTAGCTACTCAGCAGGCTGAGATCTGAGGATCAGGGTTTGAAGCCACCCCAGGCAGAAGGATCCATGAAACTCTTACTTCCAATTAACCAGCAAGAACGTGGAAATGCAGGCATGTCTCAAGTGGTAGAGTGCCAGTCTTGAGCAAAAAAAAAAGCCAAGTGACAGCTCAAGGCCCTGAGTTCAAGCCCTAGTACCAGCACAAAATTTGAAGGAGGAGCTGGGCAACGGTTGCTCACACCTATAATCCTAGCTTCTCAGGAGGCTGAGATCTGGGGATGGTGGTTCAAAGCCAGCCCAGACTCCTCTCCAATTAACCACCAGACAACTAGAAGTACTGTGGGTCAAAGTGGTAGAGTGCGAGCCCTGAGTGAAAAAGCTCAGAGACAGTGCTCATGCCCGGAGTTCAAGCCTCAGGACCTACAAAAAAACCGATGAAGAAGGGCTGAGGGTGGGACTCAGGTGATAGAGCCCCTGCCAAATCCTGAGCAAAAATCCCAGTAGTGCCCAAAAAACCCACTCAGGTCTCCCTGGGCCACTGTAGTGTGGACACGTGCTTCCCTGACAGCTCAGAAGCAAGTACCCAGTGGGTTCCAGCAGCTCCACTTCCTACAGCTCTGCTTAACGTGCAGTGGAGGACACTCCAGCCTGGGTCCCACTGACGGAGAACAGGGTGGAGGCTGGAGTGTTGGCAGCAGAGGGCTTGAGGTCAACAAGGCTGGGCATAGCAAAGCTCGCCTGAACCCTGAATCAGGAGTGTGGGAGAGCCTCGCTCGGCCTCTAAAAGTCACTTAACTCCTCTTTCCCAGAAACCCCTCTGGAGCCGAGACTCCTCACCGTGCAAACCTCCCCTGTGGTGTCTGAGGTCCTGCAAGCCGCTGCCTCTGCCCCTCCCTGTGAGCACACTTACTAAAACTACTGGATTTCCAGGAAGCCATCAGGCAGGGCAGGAGCCCTCAGTCCCTGCCACGTCCCCAGCACAGCCACAAGCAAAGAAAAGATGCTCCATAAAACCTAAGCATCTCAAGTGGATACTGATATAAAAGTGAAGGCCCAGGACCAGCACACACGCACGCACGCGCACACACACACACACACACGTTAGCAGGAAGCAGCTGACCCGGGAGGGGGGCACTCACACTGGTAGTACTCAGCTCGGCCACTCTGCAGCACGATGGCCAGCACCAGCGTAAGCTGTGGGGTAGATTCCAGGAAGGTCTCGAAGAGGCGCAGCATGCTGATGTCCAGGGAGAGGAAGTCGGAGTAGGCCAGGTCGAACTCGGAGGGCGCCTCCTGCCGCCATGCCAGCAGCCCCTGCCGCAACCCCTGCAGGCACCTAGGCAGCGCACATACCCAGGAGACGGATGAGGGCCTGCCTCACGGCATGGAGCCGACCAGCTCCCATCCCAGCTTACCCACACGGCAATGGGGCCTTGGGCAAGCCGCCTCACCTTGCTGTTCCCTCATCTATAAAGTGGGGCAAATCCACCTGCTTCTCCTGCTGGTCCAGCACTGTCCCAAGCCCTCATAACCCTGATCCATTCATTTTACACTTAGGGGAAAGGCACTGGAAGCTAGTGGGGGCTGAGGACTGAGCCCAAAGGCAGGCCACAAAGCTGGCCTGCAGTAGTTGCTATTTTACCTTGAGTTTCCTGGGCACCCATGGACAGAGGGAGCCATGGATGCCTCTGAACTCAGGCAAGTGGGGGGTCGGACTGTGTTTGAAGAAGAGCAGGCTGGCCATGGACAGGACAGACAGAGGCAGGCGTTCCATTAGGAGGCTGCTGAATTCAGGCACCAATGGCTCATATCCATTAGCCTAGCTACTTGGGAGGCTGAGATCAGAAAGATTGCAGTTCTAGGTTCCAATCAAAAAGCTTCATGAGATTCCATCTGAACTGAAAAAGCTGGGAGTGGGGAAGGGGTGTGTGTACCTGTCATCCCCAGAGGGAAGCATAAATAGGAGGATCCAGATGGACCAGACAAAAACCAAGCAAGACCTTATCTCAAAAACAGCTAGAGGGGGCTGGGATTGTGGCTCAGTGGTAGAGCGCTTGCCTAGCATGCAAGAGGCCCTGGGTTCAATTCCTCAGCACCACATAAATAGAAAAAGCCAGAAGTGGCACTGTGGCTCAAGTGGTAGAGCGCTAGCCTTGAGCTGAAGAGCTGAGGGACAGCGCCCAGGCCGAGTTCAAGCCCCATGACCGACCAAAACAAAAAACAATAACAAAAAAAAACATCTAGAGCTAAAGGAGCCAGAGAGAGGCATGGCTCAGGGATAGAGTGTCTCCATAGCAAACATGAAGCCCTGAGTTCAAATCCTAGTACTGCCAAAGCAAAGAGTGTGAGGGAACAGCTCTGGGAGAATGAGAACCTGCCCCAGAAAGATGAAGATGGAGACTGTACAGAGAGAGGGGAGCCTGGAGGTTGAGCAGGGCAGGCTTGTGGAGGGGGTCCAAGTAGTAGTGGAAGCACCATGTCCCCCACCCCCAAGAAATGACATCACTTGGCTCTTAGGAGGAAAGCCTGGTCACTCAGTCATTCATCACTGACTGTCACTTCCCTATCAGGGATGGCCTAATAATATAGAGTCCCATTGGGACTTTCCTTTTTTTTTTATTTATTTTTTATTGTGAAAATACTGTACAGAGGGGTTACAATTACATGGGCAAGATAATGAGTACATTTCTTATCAGGGACTTTCCTTTGATGAAGCTCTTCTTCCCAACAGGGTCCCCCAACAGGGACCAGTCGAATGCAAGAACAGAGACCATGTTTTTCCAACCCAAGGCCCAGCAGAAACGTAAGGGAAGATGCAAGGCCCACAGAGGCTTTTCCAAACTCTCACAACTGTGCCTCTCACCCTCATCTGGGTTTTAGTGATATCTGCACAGCCTCTCAAGCAAATAGCAACATGAAACTGCTAGAGACTCTACAGACCCTTGTCAAGGCCAGATCTGGAAAGTTTGAAAAGATGAGTTCCAGCTGAGCGCAAGTGGATGAGATCTGTGGACCCAGGTTCAAAGCCAGCCTGGGTAGTCAAATCCAAGATACTCTTCCCTCCAATTATCCAGCAAAAAGCCAAAAGTGAAAGTGAACTCAAGTGGTACAGCAAGAGCCTTGAGCAAAACCAAGCAAGAACACAGGGCCCCTGAGTTCAAGCCCCAGTATTGGCATGCATGCACGCAGGCACGCGCACATACATACACACACACAAAGGGAGGTTCCATTCCTGGCACCAGTGGCTTACACCTATAATCCTAGCTGTAATCTTAGCTACTGAAGAGGCTAAGATCTGAGGACTGAAGACTGAAGTCAGCCCAGGCAGGAAAGTCCATGAGACTCTTACCTCCAATTAACCACCAAAAAGCTGGAAGAGGAGCGGTGGCCCAAATGGGCCTTGAGCACAAAAGCTCAGGGACAGCCCAGGCCCTGAGTTAAAGCCCCATGATTGGCATACAAAGCAATGGTAATAATAACAATAACAATAATAATAGAACAAAAGGAAAAAAGAAAAGAGGAAAAGCTCCATAGCAGATTCTGGCTCCCGTCATCCCATACCAGGCCACAGAACTATGGCCCTTGCTTTCAGCTCCCTCCTCCCTACAGGACCCTGCTAGTTCTGAAAGGAGCACTGTCACTCGGTCTCTCTCCATCCTCTTGCTGTCTGGGGATGGGAATCATGAATACAGTGAGAACATAACTACAAAAGGAAGAGCCCTGTCCTGGGGTCATGGCTTGAAAGCCCAGGTAATCGTGAAGTAGGCAAACATTTGTTGAATGTTTACTCTGTGACTGACAATTTAAAGTCATTTCCTTTAGCTACTCAACAGAAGCCCAGACTATTACTAACCCCACTGGAGCCCTGAGGAAACTGAGAGCTGGAGGGGTCATGACTTACCCAAGGCCCCACCCAGGACTAAAAACTCCAGTGGGGACAGTCCTCCACCAACTGTGTATGGACACTTTTTCACTCCGTCCTTCTCCCCGCTCTACATGACTTTTTTTTTTTTCCTGCCAGTCCTGGGGCTTGAACTCAGGGCCTGGACACTGTCCCTGAGATGCTTTTGCTCAAGGCTAGCACTCTACCACTTCATCCACAGTGCTACTTCTGGCTTTTTTTTCTTTTTCCTGCTTATGTGGTACTGAAGAATCAAACCCAGGTCTTCGTGCATGCTAGGCAAACATTCTATCACTAAGCCACACTCCCAGCCCTCTACATGGCTTTTTGATGTGTGTGTCCCAGTACTGGGGCTTGAACTAGGGCCTGGACATATCCCTTAACTTTTTTTGCTCAGGACTGGCATTCTACCACATGAGCCACAACTCTGCTTGCAGCTTTTTGCTGGCTAATTGGAAATCAAGGTCTCATGGACTTTCCTGCTCAGGTTGGCTGGGAAAGGTGATTCTCAGATCTCAGTCCTCTGAGAAGCCAGGATTACAGGGATGAGCTACAGGTGCCTGGCTCTACAGATGGTTTATACAGGGAGGGAAACAAGGCTGGGACAATTGTAGAACGATCAAAAATGACAAAGCTAGGGTTGGATCACGGAGAAGTCTCACATCAAAGTCCCTAAACTCCTCTTCCTTCTCTGGGCCTCAGTCTCTTCCCCTGGGATTCTCTTGGGGGCAAAGGTCGGGGCACGCCCTGGGAGGTGCGATGCCCTAGGGCTAGGTTTTCTCGGCAGCCAGCTCCATGCCTCGCCTGCCAGGTAGGTGTCAGTCCGGTGCCTCCCCGGTCCCGGGGCCCAGGCGCGGGGCGGCGCCCCCCCCCCTCACCTGTACAGGTAGCCGAGCTGGAGGAGGTGCAGCAGCGCCAGGCAGCGGCCGGGGGGCTGCGGGCCGTGCAGGCCGGCGGGGTCGGCGCGCAGCCAGAGCCAGCTGAAGAGCTGCAGGGCGCCCGAGGCCAGGCCGAGCAGCGCCAGCACCAGCGCCGCCCACAGGTAGCGGCCGTCCCGCGCGTACTGACCCGCGGCCCACAGGTCGGCGCCCAGATCCAGCAGGAAGGCGGCAATGCCCAGCACGCCCAGCACCAGGTCCCGCAGGAGAGCGGCCCGGGGGGACCAGGGCATGGCCCGTCAGGTCCTCCGAGAGCCCCCAGGCTTCCCCTCCGAGCCTCGGGCCCGCCCTCGAGCCGGGGGTCGCCCGGGCGGGAAGGGGGCGGGAGCAGCCGCGGAGGGGCGGGGCAGGAAGGGGGCGGGAGCAGCCGGGAGCCGCGAGGTAGGAAATGGGCGGGAGCAGCCAGGGAGGGGCGGGGCAGGAAGGGGGCGGGAGCAGCCGGGAGCCGCGAGGTAGGAAATGGGCGGGAGCAGCCAGGGAGGGGCGGGGCAGGAAGGGGGCGGGAGCAGCCGGGAGCCGCGAGGTAGGAAATGGGCGGGAGCAGCCGAGGAGGGGCGGGGCAGGAAGGGGGCGGGGCAGCCGGGGAGGGGCGGGGCAGGAAGGGGGCGGGGCAGCCGGGGAGGGGCGGGACCTGCAAGAGCCGGACTTGCCTGCCCCGCGCGGCCTCGGGAGGGGCGGAGTCGCCCCAGTGCCCGGCCTCCCACTCCAGCGATTAGGAGGCTGGGTCCTAGTCCCCAGGATGTGGCCCTGCCACCTGCCCCTGGGAGCTCCTGATCCAGCCAACGGCGCCTCGGAGGCCCGCAGGCTTCCACGGGCCTAATTTTACTCCCAAGCCCCCGAGGCCCCTGGAGAGAAAGGGCTGAAGGTCAGACACCGCTGGACCAACGGTGGCTCCGAGGGGACATAACACCCAGAGCGCCGGGTTTACAGAACGCACCGCAGGTTCCTTTCACTACGCGGGCAGTGAGCAGCAGGCGCACCCCCATGTGGGGAGGAAGGACGTTTTGTAATGGGAAATGAGTTCTTTTGCCATCATGTACGTATTAAAAGGAATAATGCAAGAAGTACCCTAGGCATTGTGGGTAAAAAGAGGTTGGGACATCATCGCCTGCTCCAGCGGTCGCAGCCCAGCTTCGGGGAGTTAAGACCAGCTCTCAGTGGGTTGACCCGGCCTCATCTTACCAAGAGGAAGATGAGTGCCAGGCGAAGGCGTCCAAGGTCACCGCCAGGCTCACCAGCACTGCTAGCCCTGGCGCAAGGGCGGCCCCTGAGGCACGCAGGCAGGAGGTGTAGGCGGGGAAGGCCACCTGCTGCATGGCACACACGTGCTCCGTGCGGCAGCCCCCCTCGCAGGGCCCGGTGTCATAGCTGACAGAGTTGTAGACGTAGTAGCGCTGTAGCATGTCCTGGTCACTGCCGATTCGGCTCAGCGCCTCTTGCATGGACCGAGCACTGGCATCGGGCACCTGGTAGGCCTCTGTCAGCCGGTACTCAAGCTCCCAGCTCGGGGTCTGCTGTGTGTTGGCCAGGCTCAAGTTCATGAAGTAGGTCACCATATCCTACAGCAGACACAGGAAGCCAGCCAGAAGTTAGCTGTTGTCCCACACCAAATCCTGTACCTACATTTGTCTCAGATTTGAACTCAGGGCCTCACATTTGCCAGGCAGAGACTCTACCACTTGAGCTAGATTCCCTCATCACCACAGGTTCAAAGCCAGCCTAAGCAGAAAAGTCTGTGAAATTCCATTGCCAACTAACCAGCAATGGGAGACTGGAGATTATGTCAAGTGGTAGAATGCCAGTCATGAATAAGAAAGCCAAATAAGGCCAGGCGCCAGTGGCTCAGGCCTGTAATCCTAGCTACTCAGGAGCCTGAGATCTGAGGATCATAGTTCAAAGCCAGCCTGGGCAGGAAAGACCATGAGACGCTCATCTCCAATGAACCACCAGAAAACCAGAAGTGGTGCTATGACTCGAGTGGAAGAGCGCTTGTCTTGAGCTAAAGAGCTGAGGGACAGCACCCAGGTCCAGAGTTCAAGTCACACAACCAACAAAAAAAAGAAAGAAAGAAAGCCAATTAAGAGCAAGAGTACAGCCTTAGTAGCTTCCTTTATTCTTCTCTTCCTGTCACACACACCCCCATTCCCACACCAGGGTACCAGCAAATCCTGGCTACTCTGCCCCTGAAACACCTCCAGGACCAAACACTTCTCACCACCACTCTATTCTAAACCGCCATCACCTCAAAGCTAGTTTACTGCCACACTGTACCTGTCCCTCTGCCCTTTGCCCTAGCAGCACAGCAGATAATGGTGATTTTCTAAAACTGTGTCAGAATATTTCCTGCTTCTGTCCCAAACCCTCCAAATCCAGAGTCCTCCCCCACAGTGCACAAGTGCTGACCTTGTTCCACCCACTTTCCATGTGCTTTCCATGTGGTCACCGAGCCACCAGGTCCTTTGACTTGCACTTCCCTCCACCTTCCCCAGACACCCATCAGCCTAGCTCAGAACCAAGTGTCTCCTTCCCTGTCTGGGACTGTCCCTGTCCCACATAGCACACATCCCTTAATCATCACCAACCTATCTTTCCACTCTGCTTTTTCTCCTTAACCCCTCTCTTTGTTCCACATTTGATTTTGCTTATTTGTTTAGTGTCTCTCCTGTAAGAATGGAAGGTCCAGGAAAGCATTATTTTGTCCGTGTGTATAATTCCTGAGTTTAGAACAGAGCCTGGCCTATTTCAATGCTTTAATAAATGAAGGGTGTGTGTGTGTGTGTGTGTGTGTGTGCGCGTGCGTGCGTGCGTGCGTGCGTGCGTGCGTGCGCGCGCGCACGCGCGCTGCTCCGGGAACTTGAACTCAGGGCCTGGGCACTGTCCCTGACCTTCTTTTGCTCAAAGCTCATGTTGTACCACTTGAACCACAGCTCCACTTTGGGCTTTTTGATGGTTAATTGGAGACAAGAGTCTCACTCATGGACTTTCCTGTCTGGGCTGACTATGAACTGCAGCCCTCATACCTCAGCCTCTTGAGTAGCTAGGATTACAGGCGTGAGCCACCAGTGTCCAGCTTGAAGAAACAGTATTTCTCCAGCTGGGAATGTGGCTTAGTGGTAGAGTGTTTGCCTCACAGGCATGAAGCCCTGGCTTTGATTCCTCAGTACCACATAAACAGAAAAGGCTGGAAGGGCGCTAGCCTTAAGCTGAAGAACTGAGGGACAGTGCCTAGGCCCAAAGTTAAAGCCCCATGACTGACAAAAAAAAAAAAAGAGAAAGAAAGAAGAAAGAAAGAAAGAAAGAAAGAAAGAAAGAAAGAAAGAAAGAAAGAAAGAAAGAAAGAAAGAAAGAAAGGAAAAAGAAGAGAAAGAAAGAGAAAAGAAAAGGCTGGAAGTAGCGCTGTGGCTCAAGTAATAGAGTGCTAGCCTTGAATAAAATGAAGCTCAATGACAGTGCCTACGTTCTGAGTTCAAGCCCCAGGACTGGCCAAAAAAAAAGGGAAAAAATGTAATTTTGACAAGCACAGCACATCCTGGGAGGCAAGCAATTACTCTGTGAGTTGGCAGTTTGAGCCTAGTCAGTGGATGGAAAGAACTAGATAAGAAATTTAAGGTCTGGGGGCTGGGAAGGTGGCTCAGTGGTAGAGTGCTTGCCTTGCATGCATGAGGTCCTGGGTTCGATTCCTCAGCACCACATAAGCAGAAAAAGTCATTAAAAAATAAATAAAAATCACTTAAATACATTCAAAGGAAATATTTAAGACAATAATAAATGGAGGAGAATAAAGAAATGAGGTGTTTTAAAAAAGAAAAAAAAAAGAAAGAAATTTAAGGTCTGGGCTGGGAAGGTGGCTCAGTGGTAGAGCGCTTGCCTTGCATGCATGAGGCCCTGGGTTCGATTCCTCAGCAGAAAAAAAAAGCAGGAAAAAAAAAAAAAAAGGCCAGAAGTGGTGCTGTGGCTCAAATGATAGAGCATTTGCCTTGAGCTGAAGAGCTGAGGGACAGCGCCCAGGCCCAGAGTTCAGGTCCCACGACCGGACCAAAAAAAAAAAAGAAATTTAAGGTCAGCTGGGTGCCGGTGGCTCACACCTGTCATCCTAGCTACTCAGGAGGCTGAGATCTGAGGATTGCAGTTCAAAGCCAGCCCGGGCAGGAAAGCCCGTGAAACTCTAATCTCCAATAAACCACCAGAAAACCAAAAGTGGAGCTGGAGCTCAAGTGGTAGAGCGCTAGCCTTGAGCGGAAGAGCTGAGGGACAGCGCCCAGGCCCAGAGTTCAAGGCCCACGACTGACAAAAAAAGAAAAAAAAATTTAAGGTCAAACTCTCAGGAGCCTTGACTTGTGGTCCAAGGAGATGGGACTCTACCTGGGGGCACGGGGAAGGCACTGAAGGTTTGCGCACAGGAGAGAGGCAGGATGAGGGCAGGGCTTTCTAAAGATCCAGCCCTCTGTAGGGTGTAGCACATGGGCCACAGCAGGGCAGGTGGAGGTAGGAGACCAAGTAGGAGGCTGTGGCAATGATGCAGGTACACGACTTGGGGGAGAACTGTCCGATGTGGTAGCCGGTGGCTCTGAGCCTGAGCCTGAGCAAGGTGGAAGGAATGTGGCCTGGCTCCATCATCAGCTGAGAGTTCAGGAAGGGGGGGTGACACCTTTAGCTCCCTCCCTTCTCCTCTGGCCGCAGGGGACCCAGGCTCCTGACCTGCACATTTAGTGTGTCTCGGTCGTACTCGATCACCCGGATGCCTGGATTGTTGGCCCCATTGACAACTCCAGGTAACGTGGTTTTCCACGGAGTGACCCCAGGTGTGAGGAACATGACACTCACGGGAGCACCTTTAAGGAGAAAGGTAGCAAGGCTCAGGGAGGCTGGGCATTGGAGGCCAGCAGGAGCCAGGCGCCCTCCATCTCCTACCTGCATCATCATAGAACATCCGAAAGCTGTCGGTGTGGTGGTGCCCAAAGAACTGTCCAGCTATGACGCGGTGGAACCTGCGGACCAGCTGCAGGTAGGCCACATTGAAGTCCTCCCGGAACCAGGCCTTGTTCCGTGTCTTCTCAAAGAAGCCTGGAGGCACGTGGCCAATAATGTACACCTGACAGGAAACGGGGCAGAGGAGCAGAGTTCAGAGATGTCCTCCCTCCTCCCTGCTCTCAAAGCCTGGCCATGCTCCTTCCCGCAGGCTCAAATCA
This sequence comes from Dipodomys merriami, assembly GCF_024711535.1. NCBI lineage: Eukaryota > Metazoa > Chordata > Mammalia > Rodentia > Heteromyidae > Dipodomys > Dipodomys merriami. Next base: position 10,956,689 of record NW_027204270.1, read on the forward strand.
TCTCCTCCCTCCAAACCCAGATCTAACAGCACCTCCTCCATGAAGCCTTCCTGACCCCTCAAAGACCGGGCTTGGAGAGCGCAGGTCATTCTTGCATGGTTGTGGAGCATAAGCTGTGATTATATGATCTTGCCTTACATTCCCTGAGTCACTTGGCTAGCAGGACCAGGCACTTGGCCACCATTGCAGAAGGCAAAACAGAGTGGGATTTGAAGTATGAGCTCATCTGCACACTGGTGGCTCATACCTGGCCTTTCCTGCCCAAGCTGGCTTTGAACCACAATCCTCAGCTCTCAGCCTCCTGAGTAGCTGGGATTACAGGTGTGAGCCACCATACTTGGCTAGATTTTTTTTTTTTTTTTTTAGTCAGCTGTGGGGCTTGAACTCAAAGCCTGGGCACTGTCTCTGAGCATTTTCTCTCCAGGGTAGCATTCTAGTACTCTGAGCCACAGAACCTCTTCCAGTTTTTCTGATGGTTCATTAACTCCTCAGGCTGGCTTTGAACCATGATCCTCAGATCTCAGGCTCCTGAGTAGCTAGGATTACAGGCAGGAGCCACTGGCACCTGGCGCTTTTTTTCCTCCTCACGTTTAATTGGAGATAGGCATCTCACAGACCTTCCTGCCCTGGCTGGCTTCAAACCTCCATCCTCAGATCTGACCTTCCAGAGTGGCTAGGATTACAGGCATGAGCCACCGATGCCTGACTTTCATAGGGATCTTAGAAGGGAAGGAGCCACTTCCAGTGCTCCTTGTGCTCCCAGTGCTCCTCTGCCTGGCCCTGTAGAACCCTGGAGGATGTGAGCAGGGGCGAGGGAGTGGATGTGTTCGTGCTGAATGGAGACTTGTCCTCAAAGTACCTAGAAAGGGAGGAGGAAGAAGCAGGCGCCCTCACCATCTCCCCAGCTTGGGATGCATTGCTCAACACCTCTTCCAGCCACTGGAACTGCCGGGCCGGGTCAGCCATGCCAGCTGTCTGTTGGTTGTTGCTGTAGTATAGATTGGTATTGAGAACCACAGCTCTCCCTGCCCTGCTGAGACCCGGCAGCTTCTCAGAATAGAAGGCACCTGTGATGGCACAACCAGAGAGAGCCTGAAGGTGGTCTTTGTCCTGCCCACCTCTCTCCACCTCCCTGCCAAGCCCACAGCCTTCCTCCCCTTCCTTCCCACAGGAAGGCTGCCAGGCTTCCTGGGTTCAAGTCCTGGCTCCGTTGCTCTTTAGCTGTGCCCCTTGGAAAAGTGACTTCACTACACCCTGCTATTTCCTCATCTGTATAATGGAAATAAGAATGGAATGTGTTTGTATATCCAGGCCCATTGTGAACCGCCCTCCATGCAGGAACTGGCCCGGGGTGTGTGCAGAGAAGAGAAAAGAGTCAGGTATACCTGGGGCTGGCTATGCCTACAGACTATTGAGGTGTTTTTTATTTTTATTTTTGGCAGTCTTAGGGCTTGAACCCTGGACCTGGGGGTGCTGTCCTTAAGCTTTTGGGATCGAGGCTAGCACTCTATCACTTAAACCACAGCTCCACTTCCAGCTTTTTATAGTTAATTGGAGATAAGAGTCTCACAGATTTTTCTGCTAGGTCTAGCTTTGAACCAAGATCCTCAGATCTCAGAAACCTGAGTAGCTAGGATTACAGGTATGAATCAGGTCTTTAGCACCCAGCTTAGACTAGCCATTTTTTCAGTGGTTTTTGTTTTGTTTTGTTTTTTATCATGGGACTTGAACTATGGGCCTGGGCACTGTCCCTGAGCTTTTCAGCTCAAGGTGAGCACTCTACCACTTAAGCCACAGCGCTCTGGTTTTCTGGTTTTACTTCTGGTTTTCTGGTGGTTTATTGGAGATAAGACTCTCATGGACTTTTCTGCCTGGGCTGGCTTTGAATCGCGATCCTCAGATCTCAGCCTCCTGAGTAGCTAGGCTTACAGGCATGAGCCACCAGCGCTCAGTAGACTAGTAATTGTTAAATAGGAGTATTTGACGATGTCTAGAGAAGTGTGTGTGTGTGTGTGTGTGTGTGTGTGTGTGTGTGTGTGTGTGTGTGTGTGTGTGTGTGTGTGTGTGTGTGTGTGTGTGTGTGTGTGTGTGTGTGTGTGTGTGTGTGTGTGTGTAGTACATGTGGGGCCTGAGGCTAGAACTCAGGGCCTGGAAACAGTCTCTTGAGCTTTTTATTTTCCCTCAAGGTTAGCACTCTACTACTTGAGCCACAGTTCTACGTCTGGCTTTTCTGATGCTTAATAGGAAATAAGAGTCATAGATTTTCTTTTTTTGGGGGGGGGGGGTCTGGTCGTGGGGCCATTTTTTTAGAGTTTTTTGTTTTGTTTTGTTTTTTATCATGGGCCTTGAACTCTGGGCCTGGGCACTGTCCCTCAGCTCTTCAGCTCAAGGCTAGCGCTCTACCACTTGAGTCACAGCGCCACTTCCGGCTTTTTTTCTTTTTTGCTTATATGGTGCTGAGGAATCGAACCCAGGGCCTCTGGCATGCAAGGCAAGCGCTTTACCACTGAGCCACCTTCCCAGCCCAAGAGTCATAGATTTTCATACCCAGGCTAGCTTCGAACCACAATCCTCAGATCTCAGCCTCCTGAGTAGCTAGGCATGAGCACGAGCCACTGGTGTCTGGCTGGGATTTGTTGTTGTTGTTGTCGTCACAATAGGAAGTGTTACACTGGCATCTAATGAAAAGAGACCTGAGATGATGCCAAGCTTCCTATAACACATAGGGGCTCCCAGGAGAAAACAATTACCACATTAGATGATCGGTAGCAGTGAGATTCAAGCTGGCTTGAGATGAAGGCCCCTGCTTTTCCCTAGGACTGCTGCAGTCTGCTGTCACGCTGAGGACGGTGACTGGCACACAGTAACTGCTCAGTAGATACTGTTTTGGGAAGCTAGGCACTGGCGACTCATATCTGAAATCCTAGTTACTCAGGAGGCTGAGATCTGAGGATCATGGTTCAAAGCCTGCTCACACAGAAGAAGACTATGACACTCATATCCAAATAACCAGCAAAAAGTTAGAAATAGGGGCTGGGAATGTGGCTTAGTGGTACAGTGCTTCCCTAGCATTCATGAAACCCTGGGTTCAATTCCTCAGTACCACATAAACAGAAAAAGCCAGAAGTGGCGCTGTGGCTCAAGTGGTAGAGTGCTAGACTTGAGCAAAAGAAGTTCAGGAACAGTGCCCAGGCCCTGAGTTCAAACCTCAGGACTTGGGTTTGGGGGAGGGGGCGGAGTTAGAAGTAGAGGCATGCCTCAATTGGTAGAGCACTGGCCCTTGAGCAGAGAAATCTAAGTAGGAGCTCACGGCTCCAAGTTCAAGCCCCAGTACTGGCATAATTTTACACTCACTGGTTTCTATTCCTTAACAGTGCTCAGGGTTCAGAACATAGGCCTCAGATTCTGTCCTAGATTCTGTTCTCAAGCCTGCCTTTGCCAAGTGACTGTGTCTCAGTCTGCTAATGTGTGAACTGGAAATAAATACCTGTACTGATTTTAAGGGGTTGGGAAAATGAGATCAAAATCTGACACATAGTATGTGCTCCAATGTCAGTGATACCTTCTTTGAAGAGAGCAATGGATTCATTACTAAGCCACGGTCGCCATAGTTCTGCAACTTGATTGTAGATATTGTTGCTCCCTGCTGGGAACTGGTTTTTAGGGTGAAAGTCGTGGTTTCCCAAAGCAGCATAGACTTTAGTGTCTGGGAAGAAAAGAAGAAATATTCAGAAACGATTCCAAAGCACTTGGTAGGTGTCACGTTCTCTTGCAGCCGACCAGCACAGCCAGCAGGGAAGAGCGATAAATCAGATGAGGGAAATGCAATAAGTACAAAACCACATCTGATTGCATCTGTCTGGCTGAGCTTTGCCTGGGGAGGAAAAGCAGTGAGTTGCCTGGTCTGGTCCCTAACCCCTTTCCTCGCAAGAAATTTCCTGGTCAGGGAGGAGACCTCAGCTTGTGATAAGGAAACTAGGGATTTGTTGGCATTTCAGCCATTTGGTAATTCAGGGTCCTCTACTTTTGTCAATTGCACATCCATCTTCTGGACTGGGAAAGTGGCTTAGTGGTAGAGTGCTTGCCTAGCATGCATGAGGCTCTGGGTTCCATTCCTCAGTACCACATAAACAGAAAAGGCCAGAAGTGGCACTGTGGCTCAAGTGTTAGCCTTGAGCAAGAAAGCTCAGGTACAGCACCCAGGCCCTGAGTTCAAGCCCCTGGACTGGCAAAACAATAACAAAAAGAAAACAACAACAAAAATAGATCCATCTTCTGGGGTTGGTGTGTCTGGCTCATTTTTGAGTTTTATTCTTTTTTTTTTTTTTTTGGCAGGGGGGTCGTGGGGCTTGAACTCTGAGCCTGTGCACTATCCCTCAGCTCTTCAGCTCAAGCCTTTTGCTCTACCACTTGAGCCACAGTGCCACTTCTAGCTTTTCCTGCTTATGTGGGTGCTGAGGAATGGAACCAGGTCCTCATGCATGCAAGGCAAGCAGTCTACCACTGAGCCACCTTCCCAGCCCCAGTTTTATTCATTCCTACAGCCAGTAAATCTTGTCTACTGAACACCTACTGTGTGCCAGTGCATAGAGCTTGGAACCAGGTTTGCAGGCCCAGTTCCAGGGGTCTGGCAGTATACTAGGTTGTCAGGTAGTGGGTGATCAGAGGTAAGGGCTGTCACAAGAAGGGAAGGGCTGTTTCCTGTGGAGTATGGGTATCAGGGGAGGGCTCCCCGAGGAAGCAGCCTGTGTCTGAGACCACAAAGTACAGGGGAACTCAGCCGACTCATCGCCTCTTTGTGAACCACTTCATTCCTGCTTTCATTTTAGCCTCTGTATCTGGCAGGTAGTAGATGGTCAATAAATAATGGACAATAAACAAAAATATCTTGCCAAAAAAGATTACATGCCTGTAATCCTAGCTACTCAGGAGACTGAGATTTAGAGGATCATGGTTGAAGCCAGCCAGGGCAGAAAAGTCCATAAGACTCTCCAAAATAACCATCAAAAAAAAACCATGGCAGCCCAGCGCTGGTGGCTCACGCCTGTAATCCTAGCTACTCAGGAGGCTGAGATCTGAGGATCGCGGTTCAAAGCCAGCCCGGGCAGGAGAGGCCTTGAGACTCCTATCTCCAATAAACCACCACAAAACCGGAAGTGGCGCTGTAACTCAAGTGGTAGAGCGCTCGCCTTGAGCTGAAGAGCTGAGGGACAGCGCCCAGGCCCAGAGTTCAAGCCCCACGACTGACAAAAAAAAAACATGGCGGGGCTGGGAAGGTGGCTCAGTGGTAGAACACTTGCCTTGATGCCTGAGGCCCTGGGTTCGATTCCTCAGCACCACATAAGCAAAAAGAAAAAAGCCAGAAGTGGTGCTGTGGCTCAAGTGGTAGAGCGCTAGCCTTGAGCTGAAGAGCTGAGGGACAGCGCCCATGCCCAGAGTTCAGGCCCCACGACCGCACCCAAAAAACAAAAACAAAAAACATGGCTAAGCCAGGTGCTGGTGGCTCGGCTGTAATCCAAGCTACTCAGGAGGCTGAGATCTGAGAATTGCAGTTCAAAGCTAGCACGGGCAGGAAGGTCCATGAGACTCATATTTCCAATTAACCGTCAGAAAGCCAGAAGTGGAGCTGTGGCTCAAAGTGCTAGCACTAATCTTGAGAGAAAAAGAACTCAGGGACAGCACCCAGACCTTGAGTTCAAGCCCTATGACTGACCAAAAAAAGCAAGGCTGGAGACATGGATCAAATGGTAGTACTAGTGAAGCAAGCAGGCCAAACCACTACTATGCTGTGAAGTTACAGCCTGGTATGCAAGGGAAAGGAGGGAAGGGGAGGGGAGGGGAAAGAAGGGAAGGGGAGGGGAGGGGAAAGGAGGGGAGCAGAGTGGTTGGTACATCCCAGAGAGTAACTGAACCAGTATGGAAGGCTGGAGGCTGGAGGCTGGAGCCGAGTTTCCAGCAGAGAATTCGTTCTAACAAGCCCTCTGTGTTGTACAAACTACAAGAACTGGGAACTTTGCAATCTCTACCTAAGTGGGAAAGCACTGTGTATTATGTATTGTTCCATTTTTGTCTTAGCAATACATAAAACAATGATACATCTTACAGCATCTTGGCTATTGGGAAATTCTTGGCTATTGGGAAATAAATGTGTCAACATGTCACAGACTACAAAACCTTATCATTCACATGTATGTGTACAGTCATGGTGAATAAAGCATTTTCCTACCGACCATGTCACTTTAATTCCAGAAATCCTGTATAGAGCAGAGGAAAGAAGCTCCAAGCTAGATCTGGGTTTGAATCCCTCCCTAGGAAGTGACTGGCTGGGAGCTGTAGTTCCTCATCTATACTTTTTCTTTGGTCTTGGGGTCTTGAACTCTGGGCCTGGCTACTGTCCCTGAGTTCTTCAGCTCAAGGTGAGCACTCTACCACTTGAGCTACAGCGCAACTTCCTGTTTTCTGGTGGCTAATTCGAGATAAGAGTCTCACGGATTTTCCTTCTGGGCTGGCTTTGAACCAAGATCCTCAGATCTCAGCCTCCTGAGTAGCTAGGATTATAAAGTGTGAGCCATTGTGGCCTGGCTTCTTGTCTATACTTTGTAGGTGATAACAAGGATGAGCATGAGGCCCGGTGCCCTCTGCTGGAGAAAGAAGCAATGAGACTAACTGGGTGGGACATGCTGGGCAGAGTTGGTGCAGCAGGGAGCCTCCTGGAATCCTTTTCATACCATTGCAGGTGGGGTGGTAGGGATCGGTGGGTAAGAACCAAGCTCAAACCAGGAGTCAATATTCTACATTGGCCACCTGACCTAAACCACCTAACTGGTTACAGCTCGTCTGTAATTTTCTTTCTTTCTTTCTTTCTTTCTTTCTTTCTTTCTTTCTTTCTTTCTTTCTTTCTTTTTCAAATAAAAGTTTTTATTGTGAAAATACCATACAGAGGGGTGACAATTACATGAGCAATGTAATGAGTACATTTCTTATCAAGCATTGCATTGCCTCCTCCTTTGTTTTTCCCCTACCATCCCTTCCCTTCCATCTCTACAACTACACTCTCCCCTTCCCTCCTGTAATTTTCATGACAAAGAATGAACTTAAGAACTGTGCCCATGACACAGCACTTTATATTTACAGTTATTCATGTTGCTATTATTTTTACTGCTATTACTTCACAACTATGGTCTTTTAACAGAGCAGATGTACTAGAACTGAAGTGGGGAGGGGGGCTGATGGGAGCTCTTTCGGTCCCCGGCTGGCTTCTCCCACTTTGTGTTTGGCCCAGCTCACTTAAAACTATTTCAGCCAGGCACTGGTGGCTCATAGTTAAAATCCTAGGTACTTGGGAGGCTGAGATCTGAGGATTGAGTTCAAAACCAGCTGGGGCAGGAAAGTCCAAGACACTCCAATTAATCAAATGAAGCACCAAGTAGAACAGTGGTCCAAGTGGTAAAACGCCAGCCTTGAGCATAGATGCTCAGGGACAGTGCCCAGGCCCTGAGTCCAAGCCCCAGGACCAGCACACACATACACAAAAGACCATCAGATGGACACAACCCTCCTCTCCATGTTGTCTCCCACAGAACAGCACCCTCCTGAGCCCTGCCCCAGAGGCCCTCGCAGCCTCAGCTGGAAGGCAGAATCTCCCAGGGGCCCTGACAGTTAGGATGGTTTGAGGACAGCTTGTGCTAAACCAGTACGCAAGCACTATGTGTGCACCCCTGTACATCTGGGGATGCCTGGGTGTAATGATAGACTCTGTGGGAAAGGTGGTAAACAGAGACATTGAAACAGCATTGCCTTTGGTGGAAGTCTAAGTGTCCACAGGCCTGTGAGCTGTTGTGGCCCAAAGGAAAAGTAAGGAACCAGCCGGGCACCAGTGGTTTATGTTTAATCCTAGCTACTCAGGAAGCTGAGATCTAAGGATCGAGGTTCAAAGCCAGCCCGGGCAGGAAAGTTCATGAGACTCATCACCAATAAACCATGAGAAAACTGGCAATGGCACTGTGGCCAAAGTGGTAGAATGTTTGCCTTGAGCTGAAGAGCTCAAGACAGCGCCCAGGCCCAGAGTTCAAGCCCCATGACCAACAAAACAAAAAGAAAAGGAATCAGCTGTACCAAATCTGAGACCTAGGCAGCAGCCATCCTTGTCAGTGGATGGAGTGTGGACTCCAGTCACCCTGCTGGCACAAGCCAGGCCTGCTTGAGTTCAGGGACAGGTGTAGACTTACCCGGAAACACCTCCCTGATGAGGGTGGTCAGGAGCTGCACAATCCTCAGCACCGCCTCCTCTCCCAGGCTCTCGTTGGGCACATGAGGTGTGTCATCCCTGCAAAACACCACCATGCCCATTGGAATGGGCAAGGCAGGAAGGGACAGCTCCGCAGAGAGGCGCTGGAGACCTGGGCCTCGCAAGCCCACACGTGTGGGCATGGAGCGACTGGACTGGAGTCAGATCAGAGAGTTCAAACCCAGCTTCCGCCAACTATCTGCCTGCTGTGGGGCTCCTTGACTAAGTCTCTATACACTCATCTGTAAAACAGGAAATAATATGTACCTACAGCTAGAGAATTTGTAAAACGTCCTATAAAGGAGAAAAAATTATGTATGTATATATAATGTAGTAATAACAATCATTATTAATATTTTTTAATATTTTTGTTTTTTCGTTCAGGTGGTAGTAGGGGGGGTGGTTTTTTGGAGGGTTTTTTTTGGTTGTTGTTGGTGGTGGTTGTGGGGCTTGAACTCTTGGCCTGGGCACTGTCCCTGAGCTCTTCAGCTCAAGGCAGGTGCTCTACCACTTGAGCCACAGTGCTACTTCTAGTTTTCTGGTGGTTAATTGGAGATAAGAGTCTCATGGAAGCCAGACACCAGTGGCTCATGCCTGTAATTCTAGCTACTCAGGAGGCTGAGATCTGAGGATTGCGGTTCAAAGACAGCCCAGGCAGGAAAGTCCATGAAACTCTTATCTCCAATAAACCACCAGAAAACCAGAAGTGGCACTGTAGCTCAAGTGGTAGAGTGCTAGCTTTAAGCTGAAGATCTGAGGGACAGTACTCAGGCCCAGAGTTCAAGCCTTATGACTGACAAAAAAAAAAAAAAAAGTCTCATGGACATTCCTGCCCGGGCTGGCTTTGAACAGCAATCCTCAGATCTCAGCCTCCTGAGTAGCTAGGATTACAATGTGAGCCACCAGCACCTGGCTTCTGTGAAACTCTTATCTCCAACTAACTGCAAAAAGCCAGAAGTGAAGTTGTAGTTCAAGTGTTAGAATTTTAACCTTGAGGGGGCTGGGAAGTTGGCTCAGTGGTAGAGTGCTTGCCTTTTAGGCATAAGGCTCTGGTTTCAACTCCTTAGTACCACATAAGCAGAAAAAGCTAGAAGTGGCGCAGTGGCTGAAGTAGTAGAACACTAACCTTGAACTGAAGAGCTGAGGGACAGCACCCAGGCCCAGAGTTCAGGCCCCACAACCAGCAAAAAAAAAAAAAAAAAAAAAAATTAACCTTGAGCTTTTGAGCAAAAAGCTTAAGGACAGCACCACGTGTTCAAGGCCTACAATGGGCATGTGTGTGTGTGTGTGTATGAGCGTACGATGGTATAACTTTTTTTTTCCTTGATGGTATGGTGAATTAAACTCAAAGGCCTATACTTGCTAGATATGGGTATTACCACTTGAGCCAGGCCACCAGCCCTGTGTGTGTCTGTGTGTGTACCGGTACTGGGGCTTAAACACAGGGCTTGCCCTCTCACTAGACTTTTATACTTAAAGCTAGCTCTCAAGCACTTGAACCATAGCTTTATTTCTGGCTTTTAGGGTTAACTGGGGATAAGAGTCTCATAGACTATTCTGCCTGGGCTGGTTTCAAACTGCAATTCTCAGATCTCAGCCTCTTAAGTAGCTAAGATTATAGATATGAGTCACTGGCACTTGACTTCAATTTTTTTTTTTCTTTGTCAGTTATGAACTGTGTGCTGGGGCGCTATCCCTGAGCTCTTTTGCTCAAAGCCAGCATTCTACCACTTGAGCCATAGTGCCACTTCCAGTTTTATGGTGGTTCATTGGAGATAAGAGTCTCTGGACTTTCCTGCCAAGGCTGAATTCGAACTGTGATCCTTAGCCTCTTGAGTAACTAGGATTATAGGCATGAGCCACCAGCAGCTGGTATGCCTTTAATTTTAATTTTTTAAATGAGTTGGTTTACTTTTAAGATGATACAGAATGCAAGAGTAGAACAAAGAGCAGACTCTGGCAGGAACTTAGGCTGGATTTACTTGATATTTACAGCTGAGGTAGCAATGGCTGACACAATGGCTGACAAACTAGAGACTGAGCCACTGTAGGATTTTTTTTTAAAGGTTGTTCTTAATGTTCAGAGTCCTAGACATTCTATCTTTAGGTGGCAGAAATGTTACAACAGGCAATCCAGATGTTGAATGGGAATGGAATCAAGGGTCACCATCATCTCAGGGACAAGGAACAGCTTACTTTTTGCCAGACTTCTTCATTCCACCTGTGGCGAGGGGCCCCTTCCCCGTGGCCTTCGCTTTCAGCTCCTCGAGTTTCTTCTGCTCCTCTTTCTGTTTCTACTTGAAGGCCTTGTCTTCCTCATCCATCTGCTTGGCCTGCTTCTTGGGCTGCTTCAGGGGCTTCTTCTTGCCACCTTCGCAGCCAGACATGATGCCAGCAGAGCCTTCGCCCAGACCCTCTTTATTTTTAACTTGGTAAAGAAGCTAATTTGTGTGTGTGTGTGTGTGTGTGTGTGTGTGTGTGTGTGTGTGTGTGTGTGTGTGTGTGTGTGTGTGTGTGTGTGTGTGTGTGTGTGTGTGTGTGTGTGTGTGTGTGTGTGTGTGTGTGTGTGTGTGTGTGTGTGTGTGTGTACTGGTCCTGGGTCTTGTCCTTGAGCTCTTTTGCTCTAGGCTAACACTCTTCTACTTGAGCCACAGCTCCACTTCCAGCTTTTTTGTTGGACATAAACTAACTATTTAGTTCATGGTTTTGAAGGCTAGAAGTCGAAGGCACATGATGTGGTTTCTGGTGAGGGCCCTCTTGGTTGAAGCACATCATAGTAGAAGTGTGCACATATCTCTCTAGTATTATTATTATTATTGTTGTTGTTATTTGGGAAAGGAAGCTCTAGTCTCATCTGCACCCCCAGGGAGCTCAGCCAGGGCCGTCTAGGGCCCTCATGGAATCAGTCATCATCACTTTCCTTAGTAGTTAGTCTTTCCCCTCCCCCCGCCGCCCCTTGGAGTGTTACTCCCAAGTCTGAGCACCTTCCAGTCTTCCTCATCAGATCCTTTGGCTCACAACTTCCTGCCGGAAGTCCTCTCCATCCTGCTGCACAGGTCAGAGTCTCTGACCCAATGGCCAAAGACTTGTCTCTATTACCTTTTTTCTTTGGGGAGCAGGGGGGTTGGTCATGGGGCTTGAACTCAGGGCCTGACTGTGGTCTCTGAGCTTTTTTTGCTCAAGGATAGTCCTCTACCACTTTGAGCCACAGTGATACTTCTACTTCCAGTTTTTGGGTGGTTAATTGGAAATAAGAGTCTCATGGACTTTCCTGCCCGGGCTTTGAACTGCGATGCTCAGACCTCAGCCTCCTGAGTAGCTAGGATTGCAACAGGCATGCACCACCAGCACCTGGCCTCTATGGCCTTCTTGAAGGCAAGTCTGCACCTCTGCATCCTCTACCCCGGTGGTAGCCTGTGACAGGAGGCCTGTCAAGTGAGGGAGGAAGCAAGTACTTGGGAAAGGTAAAGGTCCCCAGTATCCTTGGAGAAGCAGAAACTGAGTCTCTGAGGCCAGGCAGTGCTAGCAGCACCAAACCATGAACACTCTTTAGGGCCATTGTGCAGCCTAGGAGTGGCTAGCAGCTGTCCAGAGGGACACTGAGTACACACTGGGCCATGTTGCTTCTGGTTCCTTCTTCCCTGCCTGCATTTGGGCAAGTGGCTCAGGGTCCATCCCCAGCTTAATTAAACCTTCAAGCCCTCTGCTCGCTCGCATCCCCGGCATCCCCGGCCTTGGCTGCTGCAGCCATAGACACAGGTCACGTGCCATCTTGGAGACTCACCAGGGATGCCTGGACAAGTGACAAAGGGCCGATGTGAGAGTCAGGAGACACATGAGTTACAGCCTGGCACAGCAGGTCACCAGGGAAGAGGGACTTCAGTAAGGGCTGCTCTTACCCCGTCCAGAGAATGAAGTCTGGCTTCGGCTCAATCTCCTTCATGGCATAGATGGAGGAGTTGATGAGGGTCCAGGGAGAGTCACAGAGATAATCACCCCAGGGCCCCGCACTGGGCACGGGCTGGGAGCCGGCTGATGGGCACACCTGGAGCGGATCTTTGGTCACTGTGTAGTTGGGGTCGAGGTGTAAGTCAGAGATGTGCCAGAACTTCCCTAGAGGGAAAAGAAACAGTCAGTGCTGGTGCCCCTCAGCCTACATGAGGAGTGGATCTGGAGGATCCTGGGCTCGGAACAAGGCATTGCCCAGGGAAAACCAAGGTTTCCTCTGGGAACCCAAGTTCAAGGAGGGTCCACAGCTTGCCTTGGCCAGGGAGGGGGCATGGATCTATGACCTCTATGACCTCTATGACCTTTGGCTATGTCTTTTCTATTGCCCAGGACAGCTCCCCAGCAGCAGCACGAGGCATGGAGCCTCAGGAGTCTCAAGACTCTTTGAGTCTTGATGTTCTTGGTTTCAAGCAAAGACAAGAGACTTGTAGAGGTGAATCACTTCTTTAGAGCCATACGAGTTGTGTGAACTATATTGCTCCCTGAGCCCATCTCTAAAGCCAGACTCTATCATACATAGTGAAATATAGGAAAATCTGATCTGAAGGGCAGATGCTGTGTCTCACATCTGTAATCAAAGCTACTTGTGGGGGGGGGGGTAAATTGTGAGGATTAGCTGAGTGTCCGTGGTTCAGCACTGCAATCCTAGCTACTCAGGGGGCTAAGATCTGAGGTTCATGGTTCAAAGCCAGCCCGGGCAGGAAGGTCCAATAAACTACTTAAAAAAGATGGAAGTAGGGCTGGGAAGGTGGCTCAGTGGTAGAGCACTCGCCTTGTAAGCACGAGGCCCTGGGTTCGATTCCTCAGCACCACATAAGCAAAAAGAAAAAAGCTGGAAGTGGTTCTGTGGCTCAAGTGGTAGAGGGCTAGCCTTGAGCTGAAGAGCTGAGGGACAGTGCCCAGGCCCAGAGTTCAGGCCCCACGACCAGACCAAAAAAAAAAAAAAAAAAAAAAAAGATGGAAGTAGGTGCTGGGAAGGTGGCTCAGTGGTAGAGCACTTGCCTTGCATGCATGAAGCCCTGGGTTCGATTCCTCAGTACCACATAAGCAGAAAAAAAAGCTGGAAGTGGCATTGTGGCTCAAGTGGTGGTAGAGCGCTAGCCTTGAGCTGAAGAGCTGAGGGACAGTGCCCAGGCACTGAGTTCAAGCCCCAGGACTGGCAAAAAAAGAAGAAGAAAAAGCATAAATAGAAAGATCACAGTCCCAGGCTGGTCCAGATAAAAATGTAAGACCCTAACTGAAAAATAGCCTAACACAGAAAGGGCTGAAATATAGCTGAGCCATTGAGTTCAAGTGCAAGGTACTAAGTTCAAACCCCAGTATCACCAAAACTAAAATCTGACTTTGAACCATGGTTGGGAGGCTGAGGCAGGAGGATCAAAATTCAAGGCCATCCTGGACTGGACTGTAGAGCAAAATCCAGCATAGTAAGGCTAGCCTGGGAAGACTTGGGATCTGAAAAACATGTACAGGTGGGCTGGGAAGGTGGCTCAGTGGTAGAGTGCTTGCCTTGCATGCATGAGGCCCTGGGTTTGATTCCTCAGCACCACATAAGCAGAAAAAAAGCCAGAAGAAGCACTGCTACTTAAGTCTACGGCACTAGCCTTGAGCTGAAGAGCTGAGGGTCAGGGCCCAGGCCCAGAGTTCAGCCCCCATGACCCACTAAATAAATGAATAAATAAATTTACCTCAGCTTTAAAAGTATAGATGTGCAAACATTCCAGCAAGCTTGGAGGAAAAGAGAAAAGTTAGCACCTATAACCCCCACCATTCCAAGAAGACATGTGGAGGGACATAGATTTCACAGCAGCAGATAAAGGCCACTTCCCAGCCATGTGGTCTCGTGTTCTTCATCCTCAAAATGGGCATCATGACCATGGTAGCTGTTTTACAGGGACTACCAAATCAAATGAAGCCAGGCTGGTAGGGCCTGCCTCTAGTCTCAGCAACTCAAGAAGCTATGGCAGGAGGACATTTCAGTCCAGAAATTCAAGGCCAGCCTGGGCAACACAGGAGAGCCTAAATCTAAACATTAAATTAAATTAAATTTAAAAAAATTAAATTACTCTGTGTGTGTATGGTGTGGTGGTGGTGGTGGTGGTGGTGGTGGTGGTGGTGGTGGTGGTGGTGGTGGTGGTGGTGGTGGTGTGTGTGTGTGTGTGTGTGTGTGTGTGTGTGTGTGTGTGTGTGTGTGTGTGTGTGTGTGTGTGTGTGTGTGTGTGTGTGTCTGTTAGTATTTGACCTTGAACTCAGGGTATCACACACTGGCTTGCGTTTCTGTTCAAGGCTGGTACTCTACCACTTGAGCCACACCTCTGACAGGTGGAGGGCAGAGGCAGCCGAGAAAGCCACTTCCTTAAACACCTGTCCCAATTAGACAGCACCTTTCCCAATCATCCTTTGGGGGCACTAGCCCAAAACTGCTCAAACTTGCAAAACAAGTTATGTGCTAAAAGTTCCTGCTGACCCTGGCCATATAAACCCTGCTACAACCAGACTCTGCACAACCTCTCTGATCTGGACCAGGGAGTTTGCCGGGGAGTATACCCCAATAAACTTTTTTTTTTTTTTTTTTGGTCTGGTCGTGTGGCCTGAACTCTGGGCCTGGGTGCTGTCCCTTAGTTTTTTCACTCAAGGCTAGCATTGTATCACTTGAGCCACAGCCCCATTTCTGGCTATTTGATGGCTACATGGAAATTAGAATCTCTCAGATTTGTCTCCTTGGGCTGGCTTTGAACCCTGATCCCCAGATCTCGGCCTCCACAGCAGTTAGGATTACAGGCATGAGCCATCGGCATCTAGAAGTGAGCATTCTGTTATAAACAGAATATAGTTGAACAGCTGGGGATCATTTCCTGCCTCAGTACATAGCTGTTTCCCTGATGCTTTATTTTCCTATACACAATGGAGATGAGATAAGGTATGATAACTACTGGTAGTGAGTGGCACATTCTAAGTGTTCTTTTTCTTGCTCCTCATTTTGTGTATTGTCTAGCTATATCTTATTCAGATATAGCTCTTTTTGTTTTTAAACTGGGGATCAGATCCGTAGTACTTGGTAGGCAAGTGCTTTGCCACTGAGCTACATCCCAGCCCCAGTATAGTTTTCTTATTAGCTATGTTTCAGGACTCAAATGCTATTTCATTATTCAAATGTTATTTCAATTAACAAATGCTATGACAACCCTGGCCCAGTGTGGCCCCTACTTAAACTCTATGAAAGGCTCACGCAGCCTGCCTAAGCTGTTCCCTCTGTCTCAGCGGCTCCCTCTGGGAGCAGCTCCAGCTCCAACCTGAGTTCACAGGACAAAACAAAGACACCTCCGGTGTTCCTGGGGCCCTACCTGTTTCAGCCGTGGTGACTCCCCAGTGGGCCAGGAAAATCAGCCATGGGAACAGCCTCATCCTGGGCTCCCAGATGCCACGGGTTCCCCAGTGGTGTTTACCGCAGGCCTGTCTGTATCTGTAGCCAGCCATGTGTCTGAGAACTTCCCCTCTGCTCCCGGCTCCGGATTGTCTAGGGCTTCTGGCATCTCTTGCTTTTCCTCTTTTGCCCAGCAGGGTGTGACCTGGGCCGGGCCCAGATTAGGTGCCAGTCAGCACTGAAGGGAGATCTTTGCCCTCTTTGATAGAAGCCACACCTGTCTAGCCAGATGCTGTGGGTTAGGAAAATAAGACATCTCTGTTTTGTTTTTGTTAGCCCATAGCTCAGCATGCTCCTTTCCTAGGCAACACACTAGGCCCATGTAGTAAAGGCAGTAAATAATCAACCCCCTTTACCTTGGGATGGCGCTTCTCTGGGGCAGCTACTACCATAGAAGGCAGCAAGAGCCCCTTAGAGTGACCTTCAGGTCTGGGCAGCTGCAGAACCCCTTATCATCTACTACTTGGGCATCAGCCATAAATCCTAGTCCACCATGATGAAGCCCCGATCCTCACGTCCACACCAGTGTCTCCACCTCCTAAACCTCTTGGATTATATAGGTCACTCAGACAATAGCTGGTACTTCTCTCTTGTGAGAAGGGGGCTTGGAAGTCCCTTTACTGGCAATAAAAACTTTTCTTTGTGTTTTGTGTCTAACAGTTTTATTTTGTTTTTGTTTTTGTTTGCCAGTCCTGGGACCAGAATTCAGGACCTGGGCACTGTCCCTGAGCTTCTTTTGCTCAAGGCTAGCCCTCTATCACTTGAGCCACAGTGCCACTTCTGACCTTTTCTGTTTATGTGGTACTGAGGAATTGAATCTAGGGCCTCATGCATGCAAGGCAAGTGCTCTACCACTGAGCCACCTTCCCAGCCCCTAGTATTTTTTTTGGGGGGGGGTCCAGTCATGGGGCCTGAACTCTGGGCCTGGGCACTGTCCCTCAGTTCTTCAGCTCAAGGTTAGTGCTCTACCATTGAGCCACAGCACCACTCCCGGCTTTTTTGTTTTTGCTTATGTGGTGCTGAGGAACCGAACCCAGGGCCTCAGGCATGCAAGGCAAGAGCTCTACCACTGAGCAACCTTCCCAGCCCCCCCTAGTTATTTTTTTTTTAATCAAGTCTTGCAGTTTTGGAATCAGGTCAGTCTAAACCAGCAATCTCCCATGTACACCTCCCACAAATCTGGAATGAGGATACCAGACCCAGTTTATGGATTGAGATGGGATCTCACTAATTTTTCCCCAGGCCTCTGGAATTACAGGCATGCATGATATGATTGGCCAAGAGTCTAATCCTTTAGAGATATTTTGGTCAAATGACACAACCTCTGTGATTTGCTTTAAAATAATGGAATAGAACTGGAGGCCATTTTGTGAAACCAGCAACTATAAACCCCAGGGAACTCACTAAACTTCAGTCACTGAGTAACAAATACCCACTTTCTGATTACTGTTCCAGCACACCAACAAATCTGAATGAAATAGCTGGCCTTGGCCATCAAAGAAACTTCAGCTGGGTGCTGGTGGCTCATGTCTATAATCCTAGCTATGTAGGAGGCTGAGATCTGAGGATTGCTGTTCCAAGAGCCAGCCTATTCAGGAAAATCTGTGAGTCTTATTTCAAATTAACAACCAAAAAGCAGGACTGGGAAGGTGGCTCAGTGGTAGAGTGCTTGCCTTTCATCATGAGGCCCTGGGTTCGATTCTTCAACACCACATAAGCAGAAAAAGCCAGAAGTGGCGCTGTGGCTCAAGTGGTAGAGCGCTAGCCTTGAGCTGAAGAGCTGAGGGACAGAGCCTAGGCCCAGAATTCAGGCCCACAACCGCCAAAACAAAACAAAACAAAACAAAACAAACAAAAAAGCAGAAAGTTTAGCTGTACCTCAAGTGGTAGAGTACCAGCCAGCTTTGAATGAAAAAGATTAGCTAGGCTCTGAGATCAAGCCCAATATCAGTACCAAGCAGGGGCAGGGGGATGGAAAGCTGGGCACCCTTGGTTCAAGCTTGTAATCCTAGCTACACAGGAGGCTGCTGTGTAGTAGAGTGCTAGACTTGAGCAACGAAGCTCAGGGATAGCGCCCAGGCCTGGAGTTCAAGCCCCAGGAAAGAAGAAAGAAAGACAGAAAGGAAGGAAGAAAGGAAGGAAGGGAGAGAGGGAGGAAAAGAAGGGAGGAAGGAAGGAAATGAAGGAAGGAGGTCAGGTCTGGCTGGAGCCATATTGGCCACATGGTGGATGATAGGGTCTGGCATCTTGTCTTCATGCTGGGGGAAGGGAATACCCCTGACATCACCTGCCTCCCAGGTGATGGGTGTGCCCGGATCCCTGGAGACCAAGGTGGGAACTTGGCTGATAAGTTACTGAATCTGTTAGTCCAGTGCCTGGGACTGGGAATTTCCTGAAGATCTGCCCTCTGCGCTGACCTATTTAGGCCCAGACCAGCCTACCAGCCAAGACTCTATGCCACGTGTCTCTGTGATCGTGTCCTGTGTCCTGTCTCCTGGCTCATCTCCAGTCATCATGGCATCCCAATTCAGCTCTGAATTGGCTTGTTTTTGTTATTTCTTTCCTCTTCAGCATGTTTCCTAGCTGTGTTATGTGTATTTGAGTGCTGCAGGCCTTTGTAACAACTGTCAGCCTGCAGCCTGTTAACTGTATAATAAAGACTCCAATATTCTATATTTTAAAATGTGACTTCTGGGATGATTCACCTTACAATAGAAGGAAGGAGGAAGGAAATTATTTTCTTCAAAAAAAATTATTATTATTATTTGGTCCGAGGAAAGGTAAGTGCCCTCCTGTTCCCCAGCCTCCCTCAGCCCGGGAAACAATCAGACACAGAGGGCAGTCAAGTCAAGCAGGAAGAAACTCACTTATTAACACAAAGCAGCCCTTTTTAAAGCAAAAAAGAGTGGGTGGCATGGCAGGGGAGGAAGAGGAACCAATCACTGTCAAGGTCACACCCTATCATGCACCTAAGTTTCCACGGGCTGGTTACACACTGAACGTAAGGTGAATTGGGTGAATTGGGCTCTCACGGATTTTCCTGCCTGGGCTGGCTTTAAACTGTGATTCTCAGATCTCAGGCTCCTGGAGTAGCTAGGATTACAGGCATGAGCCACCGGCGCCTGACTCAGTGCCTGCAGTTTTTGAAAAAGGAAATAAGATCGTTACTGTGATGCCATGCTGAGGTGGGAGGAAATGCTGTCTCAAAAAAACAAAAGGAAGCCGGGCGCTGGTGGCTCACGCCTGTCATCCTAGCTATTAGGAGGCTGAGATCTGAGGATCGCGGTTCAAAGCCAACCCAGGCAGGAAAGTCCGTGAGACTCTTATCTCCAATAAACCACTAGAAAGCTGGAAGTGGCGCTGTGGCTCAAGCGGTAGAGCGCTCGCCTCGAGCTGAAGAGCACAGGGACAGTGCCCAGACCCAGAGTTCGAGCCCCACGATCACCAAAAAATAAAAAAGAAAAGAAAAAAAAAAGAAACACAAAATGGCCCTGAGGTAAGAATTTTACCACAACGCCCTAAACGTGGACCGGCTGGCGTTAGTTTGGCGGGAAAAGGAGACCGTCGACTAACGACAGTGACGTAAAGCGACGCTTAGTCCATCCTGTAGAAGTATTTTTTGATTGGTTACTTTCTTGAGATCCTGCCCAATCAGCACCTCTGTCTTTCGGTTCTCTCTTCTCCCTTCCCCTATCAGTGGCGCTGGGGTTTGCCCTTAGTAAAAGTGGCCGCAGAGGCTTCGGTGCCCACCTAGGGTAGTGCGCCTGTTCAAAAGCTTGGCCTGCGGAGGCGGGCAAACGGCGTATGCTACACGGCCGTTGATTGGCTAGAGCGTGAAGTCTCAAGCGCGCTGATTGGCTCAGCCAATCGCGGGAAGGAGTTTGTGGCGCCTGGGCAAAGTAGACACGACTGGCCGCAGCCGGGTTCTGAGGTGTTCGGAGAACTCATCGGACCGAACTTTTTGGCCCCTTGCCTGACGGACCGGCAAAAAAGATGTGGAATAGTAATGTTAAGGGAACAAAGGAGGGGAAGGAGGAAAGCCGCGGGGGACTCAGCGCGGGCCGGGCTGGGGGGTCGGGGGGCGGCGGCGGCGAACGCGGGCAGACGGGCGGGGTGGGGGAGGGACCGGGCCCGTAGGCTCGGGCTGCGGCCCCCATAACCCGCGCTTGTTCAACACCAGGTGGGTTTGAAAGCTTCGGCGGCACGAGCTATGGCGGAGCGGGTGGTTACACTCAGTCCCCGGGGGGCTTCGGGTCGCCGACCCCGACGCAGGCCGAGAGGAAATCAGTAAGTTCCGCGGCGGCTCCTGGCCGGCCCCGAGGGCCTTGCAAGGGGGGAAGGGGTGAAGCCAGGACGGAGTTATTAGAAGCCGTTATTTTCCACTTTATTTTATTTTATTTTGTCGGCTTTGAACCTCGATCGTCAGATCTCAGCCTCCTGAGTAGCTAGGATTACAGGCGCCCGGCTGATTGTCCATTTTAAAAACGAGCCCTCCTTCCTTGTCCTTGGTCATTGCTAGTAGCTAACGAGTCAGTCTTGTCAAACTCTTCATTTGACTTCCCGCATAAGCTACTTAATGTTTCTTCTATCTACAAGTCACTCATTTTCCCTCCCCCCCTCTTTTTTGTGCTGGTACCAATGCTCCAAACCAAGAGCCTGGGCACTGTCCCAGAGCTTTTCTTCTGCTCAAGGTTAGCGCCTTACCACTTGAGCTACAGCTCCACTTCTTGCTTTCTGTTGCTTCATTGGAAACAAAGTATCACAGTGGGGCTGGGAAGGTGGCTCAGTGGTAGAGTGCTTGCCTTGCATGCATGAGACCCTGGGTTTGATTCCTCAGTACCACATAAGCAGAAAAAGCTGGAAGTGGTGCTGTGGCTCAAGTGGTAGAGCACTAGCCTTGAGGTGAAGAGCTGAGGGACAGCACCCAGGCCCAGAGTTCAGGCCCCACAACTGACAAAAAAATTTTTAAAAAGTATCACAGATTTTACTTCCTGGGTTGGCTTTGAACTGTGATCCTCAGAGCTCATCCTCCTGAATACCTAGAATGACAGGCATGAGCCACTTCCTCCTATATCGCCTTGCCACCCCCCCCCCACACGCTTGTGGTGGGCTTGAACTCTGGGCCTGGTCTGGCTTTGAACCATGATCCTGAGATCTCAGCCTCCTGAGTAGCTAGGATTACAGGCGTGAGCCACCAGTGCCCGGCCCTCCTATACTTTTAAGATAACATAACAGATCAAATCCCATTTTTCAGGTGTTCATGGGGCTGCATTTTACCAACAGAACATTTGTATTAAAGGAAACTGTATTAGTTTTTGTAATATGTTATCTACAAACATAGAGCAATGGGAGTCCTGTCTCTGCTGACCATTTCTCAAACCCTTTTCTTTTTTTTTGGGGGGGGGTCCAGTCGTGGGGCCTGAACTCTGGGCCTGGGCACTGTCCCTCAGCTCTTCAGCTCAAGGCTAGTGCTCTACCACTTGAGCCACAGCACCACTTCTGGCTTTTTTTTTTTTTATTTTTTTGCTTATGTGGTGCTGAGGAATTGAACCCAGGGCCTTGAGCATGCAAGGCAAGTGCTCTACCACTGAGCCACCTTCCCAGACCTTCTCAAACCCTTTTCTAATACCATGTTACCTCTGCAGAGTTTTGAGCAGTCTGCTTCACCCTGAAGCTGGGATTCCCTCTACTGCTATGGCAGTAGGTCTTCCCACCTTATCCCTTCTCCACTCTGGCATTTGGTTAAGCCACAGTGCTACACAAATTTACCCATTTAGCAGGAACTTTGGAGTCTTATGAAGCTGGGTTTGAACTGAAAAGTGTGGAATTCATTAGCTTTGTGACTTTATTCTCTATCGCTAGTGAGGACAACAAGGTTTGTCTTGAAATTTTAAGGCTGAAATATATTAAAAGTGCTCCTCACATGGCAAGTATTAAATGAATGATGGTTGTTCTCAGTTGAATTTATTCACACAACTTTTTCTCTTTAGAGAACCCGATCCCAGCACATCGTACCCTGTACTATATCTCAGCTGCTTTCTGCCACTCTCACAGATGAAGTATTCAAAATTGGGAATGTTGAAATTTCACAGGTATGTAAAAGAGTTTATAGAAGAACCACTTAAGCTGGTCACCAGTGGCTCATACCTATAATCCTAGCTACTCAAGAGGCTGAGATCTGAGGATCACAGTTCAGAGCCAGCCTAGGCAGGAAAGTCTGAGACTTTTTATCTCCAATTAATTGCAGAAAAAGTCTGAAGTGATGCTGTGGATCAAGTAATAGAGTGCTAGCCTTGAACAAAGGAGCTCAAGTACAGTGCCAAGGCCCAGAGTTCAAGCCCCAGGACTGGCAAAAAAAAAAAGAAGGGACACTTACTCAACAGAAGAATTGAAATGAGGCTTCATTTTATTTTAATTGATTTACTTTATTGTTATTGTAAAGGTGATGTACAGAAGGATTACAATTACTTGAGTCAGATATAATGAGTACTGTTGCCTTTTTTTTTTTTGGTTGTGGGGCTTGAACTCTGGGCTTGGGCGCTGTCCTTGTGCTCTTCAGGGCAAGGCGAGTGCTCTACCGCTTGGGCCACAGCACCAGTTCCGGTTTTCTAGCCCGGCTCAGTTCCTTTTTGTGTTGTTGTTGATTATGTGTCCTGAACCCAGGGCCTAGGTGCTGTCCCTCAGCTTTTCAACTCAAGGCTAGCACTCTACCACTTGAGCCACAGTGCCACTTCTGCTTTTCTGGTGGTTAATTGGATATTAGTCTCACAGACTTTCCTGCTTAGGCTGGCTTTGAACTGAGATCCTCAGATCTCAGGTTCCTGAGTAGCTAGGATTACAGGCATGAGCCACTGGTGCCTGGCTTACAGTTCCTTTCTTACAGTGAATTCTGTTCCCTCATTCTCAGTCCCTCCCTCCTGTCTCTACCCATGAGTTGTACAGTTCATTTTCATCTATGTCCAGTGAGTTCCACTGCTGCATCTTTTTTTATCCTTTTTTTCCTCAAGTTCTATGCCTTCTCTCCACCCTCCCTGAGATATACACTCGAATACACCATGCATAAAATAGAATCATCAAAAAATTAAAAAGAGACATCTCTTGTTCCCATATCTTGGAGTTTGTTCACACACATACACACATACATGAAGAACCATGTAGACATTGCTGCTTTTTGTTCTCTCCTAATAGAAACTCACTGTATTTAGAGTATCTGGAATCCTGTATAATTTATCATATCCCAGTGTCTTTCAGATTTAATTTCTACATATCAGAGAACATGCACCATTTGTTGCTAAGCATTGCTTATAACACTTAACATGATTTGTTCTAGTTCTATCCATTTCCAGGCAGATGACATTATTCTTTCTAATGGTGATGTAAAATTTCATTGTATAAAGGTACCACATTTTTTGTATCCACTCATCTATTGTGGGGCATTTGGGCTGTTTCCGTATCTTAGCTATTGTGAATAGTGGGACAGTAAACTTGGATGTACAGGTGTCCTCATCATATCCTGGCTCATGATGTTCAGGGTAGATGCCCAAGAGTGGTATGGCTGCGTTATAGTGAAGGTCTATGTTTCTTTTTTCTTTTTTTCTTTCTTTTTTTTATTTTTGGTCCTGGGGCCTGAACTTTGGGCCTGGATGCTGTCCCTGAGCTCTTCAGCTAAAGGAGAGCGCTCTACCACTTAAGCCACAGGACTACTTCTGGATTTCTGGTGGTTAATTGGAAATGAGTCTCAAGGACTTTCCAGCTTGGGCTGGCTTTGAGCCATGATTCTCAGATCTTAGCCTCCCGAGTAGCTAGGATTACAGGCATGAGCCACTGGCGCCTAGGGCGCCCAGCTATGTTTCATTTTTTTGAGGAATCTCTGGCCTGCTATCTATAGTGGTTTTGCTAGTTTATATTCCCTCCCACCAACAGTTCAGTAGGGCTATTTTTTTTCCCCCACATCCCTGCCAACATTTGTTCAAATTCACAATGTTTGCTAACTGGAGTGAGATGTAATCTCAGGGTTACTTTGATTTGCATTTCCTTTATGGCCAGGGATGATGAGCATTTCTGCTTGTGTTTCTCTTCTGAGAAGTTTCTTCTTAGCTTCCTTGCCCATTTAGTGATATTAGATTTGAGGGGGGGAAGTAGGGAGTTAGTTTCTTGGGTTCCTTGTATACATTGGATATTAGGCCTTTGTCTGTAAAAGTTTTCTTTTTTTTTCTTTTTTTTTTTTTTTTTTGGTTGGTCCTGGGGCTTGAACTCTGGGCCTGAGCACTGTCCCTGTGCTCTTCAGCTCAAGGCTAGCGCTCTACTGCTTGAGCCACAGCACCACTTCCAGTTTTCTAGTGGTTTATTGGAGATAAGAGTCTCACAGACTTTCCTGCCCGGGCTGGCTTTGAACTGCGATCCTCAGATCTCAGCCTCCTGAGTAGCTAGGATTACAAGCGTGAGACACCGGTGCCCGGCTTCTAAAAGATTTTCTACCAGCCTTTATAGTTTTAGCTGTCTTTCTAGTTTAGAAACTATGTCCTTAGCTGTGCTGAAACTTTATTTTGATGTCCTACTTGTTGTGCCCCTGGGACTCTTCAAGAACTTTTTTTTTTTTTTTTTTTGTCGGCCGTGGGGCTTGAACTCTGGACCTGGGCGCTGTCCCTCAGCTCTTCAGCTCAAGGCGAGCGCTCTACCACTTGAGCTACAGTGCCACTTCCGGTTTTCTGGTGGTTTATTGGAGATAGGAGTCTCACGGTCTCTCCTGCCCGGGCTGGCTTTGAACCGCGATCCTCAGATCTCAGCCTCCTGAGTAGCTAGGATTACAGGCGTGAGCCACCAGCGCCCGGCTCTTCAAGAACTTTTACCTATACCTATAAGTTCTAATGTTTCTTATACTCTCTCGCAGTAATTTCAGAGTTTGGAGTCTGGTGTTGAGTTCTTTGATCCACTTTGAATTAATATTAGTGCATGATGGAGGCTTCATTTTAAAGTACATAAATATTACTTTGGTTTCCTGGAAAACTAACTTTTAATTTTTTTTTCCTATCCATAATCTAGGTCACTATTGTGGGAATAATCAGACATGCAGAAAAGGCTCCAACCAATATTGTTTACAAAGTAGATGACATGACTGCTTCACCCATGGATGTTCGTCAGTGGGTTGACACAGATGTAAGTGACTCTGGATTAGGGTGGAATTACTTTTGGACTTTGTAGATGATAGAATCTTCTAATCTTAACCTTTAAACTTTTCTTTATGGTGCTAGTTCTGGAACTCAGGGTCTGGGCATTGTCCCTGAATTCTTTTCCTCAAGACTAGTTAGTATGCTACAACTTGAGCCATAGCTCTACTTCTGCCTTTTTTTGTGGCTAGTTGAAGATAAGAGTCTCTTGGGGGGCTGGGAAGGTGGCTCAGTGGTAGAGCGCTTGCCTTGCATGCATGAGGCCCTGGGTTCGATTACTCAGCACCACATAAGCAAAAAGAAAAAAGCCGGAAGTGGCACTGTGGCTCAAGTGGTAGAGCGCTAGCCTTGAGCTGAAGAGCTGAGGGACAGCGCCCAGGCCCAGAGTTCAAGCCCCACGACCGGACTCAAAAAAATAAATAAACAACAACAACAAAAAAAGAGTCTCTTGGATTTTTCCAGCCAGAGCTGGCTTTGAGCCACAATCCTCATATCTCAGCCTCTGAGTATCTAGAATTATAAGCATGAGCCAGCACTGCCCAGCTTACTTTTATTTTTATTTATTTATTTAGTTAGTTTTTATTTTTTGCCAGTCCTAGGGCTTGAATTCAGGGCTTGGGCACTGTCCCTGGGCTTCTTTTTTTTTTTTCCCCTTGTCACTTGTGGGGCTCTGTGCCTGGACGCTGTCCCTGAGCTCTTTAGCTCAAGGTCTAGTGTTCTACTATTTCAATCACAGGCCACTTCTGGTTTTTAACTGGAGATTAAAGTCTCATGGAAAGGGCTGGGAAGGTAGCTCAGTGGTAGAGCACTTGCCTTGCATGCTTAAGGCCCTGGGTTCAATTCCTCAGTACCACATAGACAGAAAAAAAAAGCTGGGAGTGGCGCTGTGGCTCAAGTGGTAGAGCGCTAGCCTTGTGCTGAAGAGCTGAGGGACAGCGCCCAGGCCAGAGTTCAGGCCCCACGACCGGACCCCCCCAAAAAAAAAGTCTCATGGAAGCCGGGCGCTGGTGGCTCACGCCTGTAATCCTAGCTACTCAGGAGCCTGAGATCTGAAGATTGCCGTTCAAAGCCAGCCTGGGCAAGAAAGTTCGTGAGACTCTTTTTTTGGGTCCGGTCATGGGGCCTGAACTCTGGGCCTGGGCGCTGTCCCTCAGCTCTTCAGCTCAAGGCTAGCGCTCTACCACTTGAGCCACAGCACCAGTTCCGGCTTTTTTTTTTCTTTTTGCTTATGTGGTGCTGAGGAATCGAACCCAGGGCCTCATGCATGCAAGGCAAGCGTTCTACTACTGAGCCACCTTCCCAGCCCCTCCGTGAGACTCTTATCTCCAATAAACCACCCAAAAACAGGAAGTGTGCTGTGGCTCAAGCAGTAGAGCACTGGCCTTGAG
Organism: Dipodomys merriami; assembly: GCF_024711535.1. Taxonomy (NCBI): domain Eukaryota; kingdom Metazoa; phylum Chordata; class Mammalia; order Rodentia; family Heteromyidae; genus Dipodomys; species Dipodomys merriami. Next base: position 10,982,963 of record NW_027204270.1, read on the forward strand.
CTGAAGAGCGCAAGGACAGCGCCTAAGCCCAGAGTTCAAGCCCCACGACTGACCAAAAAAAAGTTTCACAGACTTTCCTGCCCCTGCTGGCTTTGAACCACAATCCTCATGTCTCAACCTGAGTGGCTAGGATTACAGGCATGATCTACTGGCATCCAGCCTGAGCTTCTTTTGCTCAAGGCTTGTACTGTACCACTTAAGCCACAGTACCACTTCTAGCTTTTTCTGCTTATGTGGTACTGAGGAATTGAACCCAGAGCATCATGCATGCAAGGCAAGCACTCTGCCACTAAGCCGTATTCCCAGCCCCCCAAGCTTATTTTTAAACTTTTATTATGTCTTAATTCTTTGCATAAATGTTTATAAATTTTACAAAATACTATAAAACTGAAAGGAAATAGAATTTAAATTCCACAAGAATAATTTTTATTTTGGTTACCACTGTATCTCTGGTATCTAGAACAGTGCCAGTGACAGAATCTTTGTGTGTGTATTTGCCAGTACTGGAGTTTGAACTCAGAGTATCCCACTCTTACTGTTTGCTGGTTAACTAGAGATAAGAGTATGAAGCCAGGGGCTGGGAAGGTGGCCCAGTGGTAGAGTGCTTGCCTTGCATGCATGAGGCCCTGGGTTCAATTCCTCAGCACCACATAAGCAAAAAGCCGGAAGTGGCGCTGTGGCTCAAGTGGTAGAGCGCTAGCCTTGAGCTGAAGAGCTGAGGGACAGCACCCAGGCCCAGAGTTCAGGCCCCACAACCGGACCCAAAAAAAAAAAAAAAAAAAAAAAAAGAGTATGAAGCCAGATACTGCTGGTGGCGCAAGCCTATAATCCTAGCTACTCAGGAGGCTGAGATCTGAGGATTGGAGTTCAAGCCAGCCTGGGCAAGAAACTCCGAGAGACTCTTTTTTTTTTTTTTTTTTTGGGTCCAGTCGTGGGGCCTGAACTCTGGGCCTGGGCGCTGTCCCTCAGCTCTTCAGCTCAAGGCTAGCGCTCTACCACTTGAGCCACGGCGCCACTTCTGGCTTTTTTCTTTTTGCTTATGTGGTGCTGAGGAGTCGAACCCAGGGCCTCATGCATGCAAGGCAAGCACACTACCACTGAGCCACCTTCCCAGCCCCTCCGAGAGACTCTTATCTCCAATAAGCCACTAGAAAACCATAAGTGGTGCTGTGGCTCAAGCAGTAGAGTGCTAGCCTTAAGCTAAAGAGTGCAGGGACAGAACCCAAGAGTTCAAGCCCCAGAACCAACAAAATAAAGAGAAAGATAAGAATCTTCCAGATTTGTCTGTTTGTGTTGGCTTCAAACATGAACTCCAGAGTAACTAGGATTTTAAGTATGAGTCTGAGCATCTAAACAGGAGCTTGCCTTTTTGCCCTGTCCAGCTTGGACTTTTTTTTTTTTTTCTTAATTTTCTTATAAAGGTGATGTACAGAGGGGTTTTAGTTACATAACAGCCTGGACTCTTGTTCTCATATTTGTACCATTTACATAGCTGAGGTGGAGTTTGCATTAGCTTTTTGCCTACTCTAGCATTACATATTTACATGATTTGACACTAATTTTATTTTATTTTTATTTTATTGTTGGTCGTGGGGCTTGAACTCTGGGCTTGGGCACTGTCCCTCAGCTCTTCAGCTCAAGGCTAGCACTCTACCACTTGAGCTACAGCGCCACTTCTGGTTTTCTGGTGCTTTATTGGAGATAAAGAGTTTCACTGAGGAGGGCTGGGATGTAGCTCAGTGGCAAAGCGCTTGCCTAGCAAGTGCAGCGTCCTGGGTTCGATCCCCAGTACCAAAAAAAAAGAAAAAGAAAAGACAAAAAAAAATATAGTTAAAAAAAAAAAGAGTTTCACCGAGGGGCTGGGAAGGTGGCTCAGTGGTAGAGCGCTTGCTTTGCATGCCTTAGGCCCTGGGTTCGATTCCTCAGCACCACAGAAGCAAAAAGAAAAAAGCCGGAAGTGGCGCTGTGGCTCAAGTGGTAGAGCACTAGCCTTGAGCTGAAGAGCTGAGGGACAGCGCCCATGCCCAGAGTTCAGGCCCCACGACTGGACCCAAAAAAAAAAAAAAAAAGAGTTTCACTAACTTTCTTGCCCAGGCTGGCTTTGAACCGCAATCCTCAGATCTCAGCCTCCTGAGTAGCTAGGATTACAGGCAAGAGCCACAGGTGCCCTGCTTCACACTCATTTAGTATTCTAAACTACACTGGGATTAATGTAATTATTTGGGGGGGGGGTGGTTCTGGGGCTTGAACTTTGGGCCTAGGTGGTCTCCCTGAGCTTTTGTGCTCAAGGCTCATGCTCTACTACTTGAGTCACAGCTCTATACTTCCAGCTTTTTGGAGATTAATTGGAGATAAGGGGCTCATGGAATTTGAACTAGGCTGATTTTGAACCTCCATCTTCATATTTCAGCCTCCTGAGTAGTTAGGATTATAGGCATGAGCCACCTGCGCCCAGCTTTGAATGTAAATTTATTTATTTTTTTGCCATCGTGGGGCTTGCCCAATTAATTAATTAATTAATTAAAGTTAGCTGGAAAAAATGTTTGCGTTAGAATACTGAAGGAGATAGTTAGGGTTTTTGTTTTTTGTTTGTTTGTTGCATGGCTGATTTTTTTTTTTTTTTAATAACATGGAAACAGCCCAGGCATCAGTAACTCATGCTTGTAATCCTAACTACTCAGATCTGAAGATCACAGTTCAAAGCCAGCCCAGGCAGAAAACTCCATGAGACTCTTATCTCCAATAAACTACTCAGAAAAAACCAGAAGTGGGGCTGTGGCTCAAGTGATACAACACTAGTCATGAGCACAGAGAGGTTCAGGGACAGCACTCAGGCCCTGAGTTCAAGCTCCAGGACCAGCAAACAAACAAAAAATAGAAGCTAGGCACTGATGATGGCTTACATCTATAATTCTAGCTACAGGAGACGGAGACCTGAAGATGGAGATTCAAAGCAAGCCCGGTTCAAATCCATGAGACCCTTATTTCCAGTTAATCTCCAAAAACCTGTAGTAGAGCTATTGCTCAAATGGTAGAGCACAGCCTTGAGCACAACTCAGGGACGGCACCCAGGCCCTGAGTTCAAGCCCCAAGGACTTATTGCATCTTTGAGTGCACATACATACACACTGTGGATTCTAAAAATCAGGACAAACTAGATAATGCCACATGAGGGTTTAGTGCGTCTACTGTATATCTTTCTCTTTCTCTTTCTGTAATTTAGAAATTTGAAGAGACTCTCACCAGCATCACTAAAACCTTAAGTGTATGTATATGTTTATCTTTTAGGATGCCAGCAGTGAAAACACTGTGGTTCCTCCAGAAACATACGTGAAAGTGGCTGGCCACCTCAGATCTTTTCAGGTAAAGTCAGAAGAAAAATGGCAGTTTAAATGTACTTGAGTGAAGAGATTTCTGGATTTATGTGTAGGTTTTACTTAGCTGTAGGACTCCATGTTTGATGGGATGTTATTGTCATTCTCTTAAGAGGAAATAACTAGTTTTTGCCTTAATATTGAAATACCAGAATGCTAAAGAGTAACATCCATTAGATAAAGAATGGAAAACACTGGTCAGGCGTTGGTAGCTAACGCCTATAATCCTAGCTACTCAAGAGACTGAGATCTGAGGATCACGGTTCAAAGCCAACCCAGACAGGAAAGTCCACAAGACTCTCATCTCCAATAACCACCAGAAAACAGGAAGTGATGCTGTGCCTCAAGTGGTAGTGCTCGTCTTGAGCTGAAGAGCTGAGGGACAGAGCGCCAAGCCCAAAGTTCAAGCTCCATGAGAATGGAAAACATTGTAACTTTGGAAAAATAACATCTATGAATTAGTTTTGTTTGTCCCTTCATTGTAGATTATATTTTAATTACTCCAGTGTTTTTTTGTTTTGTTTTGTTTTGTCGGTTGTGGGGCTTATACTCTGGGCTTAGGTGCTATCCCTGCACCTTGAGCTCTGCAGCTCAAGGCAAGTGCTATACCACAACGCCACTTCCAGTTTCCTGGCAGTTAATTGGAGATAAGTCTCAGATTTTTCCAGCCTGGGCTGGCTTTGAACCACGATCCTCAGATCTCAGCTAGGATTATATGCATGGGCCACCGGCACCCAGCTCTAGTGTTAGTTTTTAACTATATTAACACATTAGCAAATACTATAGCCAAGTAAAGAGTGTTAGCTTTAACCTGCTTATCCTTTATATTTTCCTGTTTATTTTAACAGAACAAAAAGAGCCTTGTGGCATTTAAGATCATGCCTTTGGAGGACATGAATGAGTTCACCACACATATTCTTGAAGTGGTCAACGCACACATGTTGCTGACCAAGTCCAACAGCCAGGTAAGCAGCTTCCCTGACCTTCCCGCGCATGGCTGCTTTTGTGTTCTGCCTTTGATTTCTTTAACATTTTAAAGGATAAACCACAAGAAGTTCACAATTTCTCCATGAGCCTAGCTGTTTGTTTGTTTGCCAGTCCTTGAGGTTGAACTCAAGGGCCTGGGAGTTGTCCCTGAGTTTCTTTGGTTCAAGCCTAATGTTTACCACTGGAGCTATAGTTCTACTTCCGGTTTTTGTTTTTTGTTTTTGTCAGTCATGAGCCTTAAACTCTGGGTCTGAATGCTGTCCCTTAGCTTCTTTGACTCAAGCCTAGCACTCTAGCACTAGAGCCATGGTGCCACTTCCGGCTTTTTCTGAGTAGTTTATTGGAGACCAGAGTCTCATGGACTTTCCTGCCCAGGCTGTCTTTGAACTGCAGTCCTCAGATCACACCCTTCTGAGTAGCTAGGATTATAGGTGTGAGCCACTAGTGCCTGGCTGTGAGACCCAACTAACCACCAGAAGTGGTGCTGTGGCTCGAAGTGGTAAAGTGCTAGCCTTGAGCAAAAGAACTCAGGAACAGAGTCCACGCTCAAAATTGGAGTCCCAGGACTGCCAAAAGAAAAATAGAAAAAACATGGGCCCCGGTGGCTAAGGCCTGTAATCCTAAATACTCAGGAGGCTGAGATTGGAGGGTCTCAAATTGAAGACAGCCAGGGCAGGAAAGTCCATGAGATTTTTGTTTCCAATTAATAATCCCTTCCCACCTCTAAAAAAAAAGGGCAGGGGGAGTGAAATTGGTCAATTGGTAGAGTGCTAGCTTTGAGTACAAAAGCCAAGGACTGTTTTCAGGCCTTTTTTTTTTTTTTTTTTTTTTGGGTCCGGTCGTGGGGCCTGAACTCTGGGCTGGGTGCTGTCCCTCAGCTCTTCAGCTCAAGGCTAGCGCTCTACCACTTGAGCCACAGCGCCACTTCCGGCTTTTTTCTTTTTGCTTATGTGGTGCTGAGGAATCAAACCCAGGGCCTCAGGCATGCAAGGCAAGCGCTCTACCACTGAGCCACCTTCCCAGCCAGCCCTGTTTTCAGGCCTTGAGTACAAGCTCCAATGTGATGCACAAAAAATTAAATGGGTGGGGGGGTGGGGAGATGGGAGGGCAGGGATGGTAAGGGGAAACAAAGGAGGAGGCAATAATGCTTGATAAGAAATGTACTCATGGGCTGGGAAGGTGGCTCAGTGGTAGAGTGCTTGCCTTGCATGCATGAGGCCCTGGGTTCGATTCCTCAGCACCACATAAACAAAAAGAAAAAAAGCCAGAAGTGGCGCTGTGGCTCAAGTGGTAGATAGAGCACTAGCCTTGAGCTGAAGAGCTGAGGGACAGCACCCAGGCCCAGAGTTCAGGCCCCACGACCGGACCCAAAAAAAAAAAAAAAAGAAATGTACTCATTTCCTTGCTCATGTAATTGTAATCCCTCTGTACGGTATTTTCACAATAAAAAAATTAATAAAGAAAATACAGATTTGGACTTCTAGTTGTGTGTGTTGAATATCTAGGTGTTGTATAATGTTTTCACAGGTAGAGGGAGCCACTTGAAAGCTTTTAAATATAGGAGTGGCATAATTATAAGGACTTACCACTTGAAGCAATGAGGGGAGGCTTAATTGGCATTCAAGAACTGAGGTAGAGGGGCTGGGAGTTGGCTCAGTGGTAGAGCGCTTGCCTTGCATGCATGAGGCCCTGGGTTCGATTCCTCAGCACCACATAAGCAGCAGAAAAAAAAAGCCGGAAGTGTCTCTGTGGCTCAAGGGGTAGAGCGCTAGCCTTGAGCTGAAGAGCTGAGGGACAGCGCCCAGGCCCAGAGTCCAGGCCCCATGACTGGACCAAAAAAAAAAAAAAGAACTGAGGTAGAGGAGATACCAGTTAGGAGACTAGAATGAGAAAGATAACTGGATTCATGGGCTGTGGGGATTAGTAGATTTTGGGAGGAAATGGAGACATGACAGATGACTCAGGTCTACAAAGCTGGGTTGGGGCATGGATTTACTAATTAAGATGAACTATAGCACGGAAGCAGGTTTGAAGAAGAAACTAGTAATTATGCATATATTTATTTTTAATATGTGCTTCAAATGATTCTTTTACCTCCCTCTGATATTCTCATTATATAATAGCTTTCTCACATAAGCAATTGTTACTGGAACACACTTAAATTCTTAGCTGCTTATAACAATTTATTTAAAACAGCAAAAAAATTTAACATGGTGAATTTTCTAATGTTACAAACTTATTTTTCAATTCAGCCCATGGCAGGAAGACCCTCTCTCAGCAACCCAGGAATGAGTGATGCAGGGAACTTCAGTGGGAATAGCTTCATGCCCTCCAATGGCCTCACTGTGGTTCAGAATCAGGTAAATTGCCTGTGTGACTCCAGAAATGCAAAACACAGGCCTGAAGTTCTCTTACTTTAATGATCTAAGGCTAACCTAGGCCTGAATCCTGGTTTTTTGTTTGTTTGTTTATAAAGGTAAACTAATTTAAATCATTCTAATCTGAATATCAGGTGCTGAACTTGATTAAGGCTTGCCCAAGACCTGAAGGATTGAACTTTCAGGATCTCCGGAACCAGCTCCAGCATATGCCTATAGCCACAATTAAGTGAGTGAGTGCTTTCTGTGAGCCATTTCTTTTTTTTCTTTTTTTTTTGGTCAGTCGTGGGGCTTGAACTCTGGGCCTGGGCGCTGTCCCTCAGCTCTTCCGCTCAAGGCGAGTGCTCTACCACTTGAGCTATAGCGCCACTTCCGGTTTTCTGGTGGTTTATTGGAGAGAGGAGTCTCACAGTCTCTACTGCCCGGGCTGGCTTTGAACCGCGATCCTCAGATCTCAGCCTCCTGAGTAGCTAGGATTACAGGCGTGAGCCACCAGTGCCCGGCGTCTGTGAGCCATTTCTATCTTTTAACCTCTTCATAGTTTCTACTAACAAAAGTGAGTTTATAAAGTAAAGCTGACTATGGCGGGTCCTGTGGCTCATATCTACTAGAAGGATGAGGATTATTACAGTTTAAAGCCAGCCTGAGCAGGAAAGTCTGTGAAACTATCTCCAACTAACCTCAAAAAGCCAGAGGTAGAGCTGTGGCTCAAGTGGTAGAGCACTAGCCTCGAGCAAAAAACAACAACTCAGGGACAGTGCCCAAACTGAATTCAAGTCCCAAGACCAGTACAAAAGAAAAGAAAAGCCAGGAAAGAACACAAGGCCCTAAATTCAAGCCCCAGTACCAGCATTTAAAAAACAAAAACAAGAAGTTAGTTGGGGCTGGGAATGTGGCTTAGTGGTAGAGTGCTTGCCTAACATGCATGAAGCCCTGGGTTCGATTCCTCAGTACCACATACACAGAAATAAACAAGTGGTGCTGTGTGGTTCAAGTGGTAGAATGCTAGCCTTGAGCAAAAGGAGTTTAGGGACGCCCAGGTCCTGAGTTCAAACCCTGGGACTAGCTGGCAAAAAAAAAAAAAGAAGTAGTAGTTAGCTGGCCACTGGTGATTCACACCTGTAATCTTAGCTTGAGATCAGAGGATCTTGGTTCAAAGCCAGCCCAGATGGGAAAGTCTGGCTCTCTGTTAATTACCAAAAAAAGCCTGAAGTAGAGCTGTGATTCAAATAATAGAGCACTTAGCCTTGAGCAAAAAGAAGCTCAAGGACAACACCCAGACCCTGAGTTCAAATCCCCAAACCAGTGCGTGCGTGTAAACATACACATAAGCTGCCCAACTTCAACCCATAATGGTAAGATACAGAATTGCTATCATGTTGTAGGTTCTTTATAAGTTTGGGCTATTACTAAACATGTTACTGGCATGACCTCAACGATTGATGGCAACATACTCTTTGTGGAAAGCCTTTTTTTTTTTGGTGGGCCTTGAACTCTAGGCCTGGGTACTGTCCCTGAGCTTCTTTTGCTCAAGGCTAGCACTCTACCACTTGAGCCACAGAGCCATTTCTGGTTTTCTGGTGCTTAATTGGGGAGATGAGTCTCATAGACTTGCCTGCTCTGGCTGGTGTTTTTTGCGGGGGAGGGGGGGGCGGTCTGTCATGGGGCTTGAACTCTGGGCTTGGGCACTGTCCCTGCGCTCTTTAGCTCAAGGCAAGCACTCTATTGCTTGAGCCACAGCACTACTTGTGGTTTTTAGTGGTGTTTGAAGATAAGAGTCTCGTGTAGAACTTTCATGTGCTAGGAGATTTCATAGGCAATCTGGACTGTAGTTTTAGATTCTTGTTTCACTTTGCTTATTTAAATGAGCCCCTATGTTCTTGAATTGGGAGAGGAATTCAAGCCAGCCCTAGTAGCCATTATCAATTTTGCACTTTTATTAGTGCCTTCTATGAAGAAATGACTGAATTTTCTGAGCTAGGATTAAAAACAGCATCCAGAAGGCAATTTCCTTCCCTTACTAGTTTGAAAATGACCCTTTTATTCATTCTTTCTAGGCAAGCTGTGGATTTTCTTAGCAACGAGGGACATATTTATTCTACTGTGGATGATGATCACTTTAAGTCCACAGATGCAGAATAACTGGATCTCCTTGGGTATCTGAGAGATTGCCAGCTGGACCTGGTTTTCACAATCTGTTTGCTCCAGCTGTGCGTGTTTGGCCAGGTGATTTCTAGGAAGGAGGTTTTGTGCTGATGGCTTCCTGCTCTCCTGTTTGTGTTTTTGTTGTTTAGAAACTGAAAGGAAATGAGCACTTGACAGGGAGGTAAACCAAGGTGGGGTTCGTTAAAGAAGTTCCAAATAAGCTTACAGGATAAAAAAAATTTATAAGAGGAATGCTACAGAGACAGTAGGGCAGTATTAATGTCAGGGTTTAGTCTTAAAACATATTCCTATTGAGGACATGAGCCTGATCAGGACCGACCTGTGGGCAGAGAATCTACTGAGGGACCCACTACCTTCTGCCCTATTTTTGTTACTCTGGTTCTGTAACATTACTTTTCAAAATTGCACTTTCCTTCCTTTCTTGCCTTCCATGCTGCTGTAAAGGAGGTTTGTGTGAACATGAGGTTCTTGATTGGGGTGGCCTCAAGGGCCAGAGGAAAGGAAGAAATGTTACTATGTTTTGTATTAAAAAAAAAAAAAAAAGTACATCCAAATGTTTAATGAACTGTTCTGTTATTGCAATAGCTTGTGAGTGAAATGTTTTCCCTTTTTCTAAGCTGATGCAATTGCCGCTTTGTCATCTAAGACAGTGTAGCATAATTATAATAAAACTTGGATTTGAATCCTGGCTTCTACTTTTTAATTAGGATCTTGATTTTAAGTCACCTCTGAGATTTGTGGTAAAGATTAAAATGGCTAAAGGTATGTAGCTATAGTTCAGTGGTAGAACACTTGATTGGCATATGTTAGGAGTTCAGTCCCCATCATTACTGAGTAAATGAGTGACTGAAACGTGGACCTTACTGTTGACTTTTTTATGGTGTGTGATCATGTAACTAAATTGAGTACCATTTGATCTTAGGTTGAAATTTTTTTTGGGAGGGGGGTGGTCAGTCATGGGGCTTTGAACTCTGGGCCTGGGCCCTACTTGAGCTGCAGCGCCACTTCCAGTTTTCTGGTGGTTAACTGGAGATAAGAGTCTCACAGGCTTTCCTGACCACGCTGGCTTTGAACCTTGATCCTCAGATCTCAGTCTCCTGAGTAGCTAGGATTATGAGCATGAGCCACCAGCTCCCAGTTTAGATGAGACTTTCTTTGCCAGTCCTGGAGCTTGTTTTGTTGTTGCTGGTGGTGGTCGTGGGCCTGAACTCTGTGCCTGGGCGCTGTCCCTCAGCTCTTCAGCTCAAGGCTAGTGCTCTACCACTTGAGCCACAGCGCCACTTCCAGCTTTTTCTGCTTATGTGGTGTTGAGGAATCGAACCCAGAGCCTCATGCATGCAAGGCAAGCACTTTACCACTGAGCCACCTTCCCAGCCCCTGTTTTGTTTTTTTTTAACCAGTCCTGGGGCTTGAACTCAGGGTATAGCCACACTGTCCGTAAGCCTCTCGGATGGTTCTAGCACACAGGCAGAACTAAATGATACTCATACAGAAGCTCAAATGTCATTTTTATTCTGTGGCTTTACAATGAAATAATCTTGGATAATCATTTACAACTTTAACGATATCTTAACACCATCTGACAACCTGCCAGTTTCCCGCTGCTTTGGGCCTTGCTAAGGTTAAACTGGCTCCTTGAGCTCCAACATTAGCTTTTGAGACCTAAACCCCAGAGACTCTGCTCTTGAAGCCAAAGAGCCACCATTATTTATGCAAGCCCCATTTCTGTGCTAGAGGTTCCTAAAATGAAGAAACAGTCCTGGTCTCCCACACAGAGCCTGGGATGAAGCAGGATTTAAGGCCAGGGGTGACAGGCTGTGTGATGAGCATTGAGCCAGCTCCATTGGCCTCAGACTCTTCATCCAGTAAAGTAACAGCTCGTGGGGCCAGCTTGTTCTGGATACCAAAGGTCTGAAGCTCAGGGAGTAAAGGGTGACATGCAGGGTTCAAACAAACCAGCCTCCAAGGGCAGGACCCTAGGGTCTGAAGGAAGCTGGAGCAGTATCCATTTCTGTTCCAAACTCGCTCTGGTTTCCGGGTGACTCTACCCCAGGTGTTTAGAGCAGCAGCTGAGAGGCATGGCTTCTCTGGCACCTAGATGGTTTTCCGAAAGTTCTCAACTATTTCTTCATAGTCGTGGGCATCCACATCTAGAAAAGGGTCCTGGTCGGGCGCGGGCTCTCGCTCAGAAGTACAGTGCCTGCGTGGCATGCTGGAGGCCTTAGGTTCCATCCTTTTCCCTGAAGAAAAAAACAACAGGGTTGGTGAGGCTCTTGGGTGTTGAGCAAATTCCTTCCCTTTTGTGGTTTCCTCGCCTGTGTGGGGAAGTGGGTAACCTAGGTGCTCTAAGGCCATTGCCAATGCAGAAACCACAATTTTTTCTCTCAACTCCCAGCCATTTAATTGTCATGTGGTATGGGCAATAGAATGTGCTGGGACTGCACTGGAGCTCTGGAGCCCATAAGTACAGACCTAGGGCCTTTCCCTTGACCCACCCTACAGAGGCTTGTCCAACAACTCAAAGGGTCTGGTATGCAGGGTGATCGGAGGCAAAGAGCATCAGAGGGGCAGGGTGGGAAGAGAACAAAGCTACATTGAAGGGACACTTACCTCTGTCCTGTGGCAAGACCTTGGGATTGAGGCTCTTGGAGACCAAGGTATCAATCTTGCTATATAACCTTGATTTGTCCTTGGAAGTGTCTGGCATGGTGTTTGCCTTGGGTCTGCACAGTGCAGGAGTCTGCTGGTTTTCCAAGATTTGAGAAGATTGGGAAGAAAAACAGGAATCACCCAAGTCCCAAAACATGGCCACAGAAGCTATGAAATATAGTTTCTCACTTCCTGTGCATATGTTTTTCAGGATCCTGAGTACTTTTACTACAAGCATGTAAAGTATCTGGCAGAGGAATAAAGAGTCGGGGGTTGGCGGGGATGAAGATAGGGTTAATGGCTACAGACAGTGTCCTGGTCATGCTAAGGATAGGGGGTGGGATGAAGGGATAAATCAAGAAAGTAGTCACAGAAGCTCATTCCTGTAGTCCTAGCTATCCAGGAGCTGAGATCTAAGTTACAGTTGGAAGCCAGCCTGGACACAAGTCCATGAGACTTACCTTCAGTTAGCCAGCAAAAAAGGCTGAAGTAGAAATGTGGCTCAAGTGGTAGAGTACCAGCCTTGAACAAAAAAGCTAAGGGACAGTGCCCAGGCTCTGAGTTCAAGTACCAGCACAAGCAAAAAAAAGCAGTCACAGGCTGGGTGCTGTGGCTTACACTGTAATCCCAACTATTGAGAAGTAGAGATAGGAGCTGTAGTGTAGCCAGCCTAGACAAAGAGTGAGACCCTCCTCCCCATCCCAGCCAACAGCTGGATGTGGTGGAATGTGATACCAACTACTTGGGAGGCATAAAAAGGATCATAAGACCTTATTCGAAAAATAAAGCAAGTAGCCGGGCGCTGGTGGCTCACGCCTATAATCCTAGCTACTCAGGAGGCTGAGATCTGAGGATCTCGGTTCAAAGCCAGCCCAGGCAGGAGAGACCGTGAGACTCCTATCTCCAATAAACCACCAGAAAACCAGAAGTGGCGCTGTAGCTCAAGTGGTAGAGCGCTCGCCTTGAGCTGAAGAGCTGGGACAGCTCCCAGGCCCAGAGTCCAAGCCCCACGACCGACAAAAAAAAGAAAAAGAAAAAGAAAAAGAAAGCAAAAGGCTAGTACTATGGCTCAGATGGTAGAGCACCTGCCTACCCGGATTTCAAATCCTAGCATTGCAAAAAAAAAAAAATCACAACCAGGCACCTGTGGTTCATGCTTGTAGTCCTAGCTACTCAGGAGGCTGAGATCTGAGGGTTGAAGCCAGCCCAGGCAGCAAAGTCTGTGAGATTCTTATCTCCAATAGATTACCAAAAAGCCAGAAGTGGCACTGGCTCAAGTGGTAGAGCACTAGCCTTGAGAAAAAAAGCTCAGGCACAGGACTCAGGTTGAGTTTCAAGCCCCAGGATCAGTATACACACACATTCTTTCTCCCTCTCCCTTTCCCTCCCCCTCTCTCTCTCATATACACACACACATGCAAGTCACAAAGCCTCAGAAAGGAATGCCAGAAGGAAGAGGACTTCTATTCAACTCCCGCCACGTGCTATGTGTGTCTGCTCATGGAATCCTACATGCCCCAGTTCCCCCCCAAATTCTAATTTACTAGTAGTCTACTCCGCCATGGAGGGAGGATCAGCTGAGCCAAGTTTGGTCCTAGAACTACAACTATGACCTGTGAAGACAAAGGCCTTTCTGTGCTCTGTGCTCTAGGGAACTTGGTACCACCTCTGGTAACAGCAGGGGATGTGAAGGACCAGGCACCACCCAAGGGTAACAGCAGTGACTGGGCCCAAAGTTACCAGCCTGAAGTCCAGGCTGGGACTGAGGACTCCCAAATCCTGTGCTGTGCTTTCCAGTGCCTCCCTGGCCTGTGTATGCCCCCCTCCCCCACCCCCCATAGGAGCTCCTTGAGAACTCAGGCGCTCAAGACTCTACCATTCCACTGCCTGCATATCATTAAACGCAAGTCTCCCTGCTCCCCAAAAGTATGCTTGCTACACTTCGCGAAGTCTGGTTCCAGCCCTGCCATGTACCTGTGTAACTCAGCCAAACTCCTTGTGGATGCCTTTTTGTTGTTTGTGGGGCTTGAACTCGGCCAGGGAACTCTCCCTGAGTCTTTTGGCTCAAGGTTAGCACTCTACCACTGGGTACCTAAGTTTTTTGTGTGTGTTTTGTTCTTTTTGGTTTTGGTTTTGCCAGTCCTGGGGCTTGAACTCGGGGCCTGGGCACTGTCCCGGAGCTTCTTTTGCTCAAGGCTAGCACTCTACCACATGAGTCACCACTTCTGGCTTTTTCTGTGTATGTGGTACTGAGGAATTGAACCCAGGGCTTCATTCATTTTAGGCAAGCACTCTACTACTGAGCCACATTCCCAGCCCTGGGTACCTAGTTTTTGTTTTGTGCCAGTCTTGGGGCTTGAACTCAGGGACTAAGAGTTGCCTCTGAGGTTTTTTTTTGCTCAAGACTAGCACAGCTCTACTTCTGGCTTTTTACTGGTTAATTGGAGATCAGAGACTCCTGGATTTGTCTGTCTAGACTGGCTTTGAACCTTGATCCTCAGATTTCAGTCTTTTGAGTAGCAAGTAACATGAGCCCCCAGCCCCCGGCTGATGCCTGTTTTTTTAGCTGCAAGAATATGTGGTGCTCTCCAGTAGGTGGCACAGTGGCTGAGGGTCCTGTCTTGTAGTCAGCGCCCAATAGGAAGCAGCAAACCCCAGGGTCCGCGAGAAAAGGTTCCTGCAGCGTGGATGGCCTTATCCAAGCTACCCCATGACCAATGTAAACCGGGACTCCTGCCCCGGCCTGGCTTCGAAGCCATTTTGGCAGCTGTCCAGGAAGGGGGTGGGGGGCATTAACCAGAGACTGAGTTTAGGTGACAAATAATGAGACAGCTCAGGAGTGACTGCGGGATGGCAGAGGGAAAAGCAGGATTACTCATGCTCACATTCAGCCTCCTACTTATGAACTGGGCCACAGGGTAAGTCTTGGGTCTCAGCCATCATTCTCTTTTTTTTTTTTTTAATCAATCGTGGGTCTTGAACTCGGCCTGGGCGCTGTCCCTGCACTCTTCAGCTCAAGGCTAGCGCTCTACCACTTGGGCCACAGCACCACTTCTGGTTTTCTGGTGGTTTATTGGAGATGAGAGTCTCACAGACTTCCCTGCCTGGGCTGGGTTTGAACTGTGATCCTCAGATCTCAGCCTCCTGAGTAGCTAGGATTACAAGTGTACGCCATCGGTGCCCAGCTTCAGCTGTCATTGTCTCCAGCACATCCACAGCCCACCCAACCTTAGTACCAAGAGGCTCAGGGAAAGTGCCTGGGCCCTGAGTTCAAGCCCCAGGACCAACAACAAAGAAAAGAAAAAGCCAGTGAGACTGTGAAGCCCTGAGTTCAAGTCCCATCACACACACGCGCGCACACACACAGAGCCATGCAGGGCCCCGCACCTTACCTTTACCATACTCTCTTTGCTGCTTGTTTTTTTCTGCTCGCGGAGGCTCTGTCTTTTGGGGGGCCTGGGCGGTGGGGCTTGGCTCTTACTAGCTGGTAACTTGCGAAGGCTGTAGTAGAAGGTGTCCGTCAGCTCTTCCACGAGCAGAGGCTCAGCTGGCTGGCCGGGCTGCCCCTTGGCCTCCACCACAGTCAGGTCCAGCCACCGTGGAGGGATCTCAAAGCACAGGCCCGGCTGCGCGTCCAGCCCTACCATCATGAAGGGCTCTGTGATCTTCTCCTCCAGCCGCAGGGCCCCGAAGGAGACCAGAGGGTCATCCGTTTGCCTGGGGTCCTTGGCTACCACCTTGACCTCACAGGGCAGCGAGAACTGGGCCATGAGGTCGGCGAGGCTGTAGCGCCGGCCATCATTCAGCTCCTCCACGAAGCCCCCAGGGAGGAAGAGCGGCAGCAGAATCTGCTCCTGGTCCTCCTCCACCTCTTCATCCGTGCCCGCCTCGTCCTCCGCAGCCTGCTCGCTCAGCCGCTGGCACATCAACATATCCACGTCCTGGCCCTGCTCCCCAAGCATCTGGACGGACCCCAACACTTCCAGCCTGTCACCCACAGCCAGGGAGGCAATTTCAGCGTTCTCCTCTGCGCCCTCACAGTCTCTTGTAGCCACCACCCGGAGAGGCCGGCCTGGCTGGAAAGCACCCAGGAGGTCGTAGGCCGTGGGGAACTCTCTGGGCCGCCGCCGCAGCTTGCCCTGATAGGCTGCGGATACCATGAAGTGTCTGGGCACCTTCCGGCCCTTGCTGGAGGCCAGGAGCCGCCAGGGTGCTGAGGATGGACCGTAGATGCACAGCCTCTGGCCTTTCCTCAAGGAGCCCACCCACGGGCTGAGGAAGAGGGGGGGCCCCTCGGGAACCTCCAGGATCTCGGTGAGCAGGGGGAAGGGGCCGCCCTGGGCCAGGGCCTCGCTGAGCAGCATGGGTTTGATGAAGTGGATGTGCTGGGAGGAGGCCGTGATGTCTTCCACATCCACCTCCAGGGTGGACGGGATCCTGACGATGGTCCTGCGCACTGTGAGAGCAAAGTCAGTGTAGGGGTGCGGCCTGTGCCACCCACTGTACACCCTCACCCCAGCTAGAGAGCTGGCCTGCTTCCTGTTTCCATCTGTTCTTTCCTACCAATCTTCCTTCCTTCCTTCCTTCCTTCCTTCCTTCCTTCCTTTCCTTCTTTCTTTCTCCTCTCTCTCTCTCTCTTCCAGGCCTGGGGCTTGAACTCAGGGCCCAGGCTCTGTCCCTGAGCCTCTCTGTGCTCAAGGCTAGCGCGCCACCACTTGAGCCACAGTGCCACTTCCAGTTCTTTTCTGTTTCTGTGGCAATGAGGAATTGAACCCAGAGCTTCATGCATGCTAGGCAAGCACTCTACCACTAAACTACATTCCCAGCCCCAACCTTTGATCTCCAGGCCTGGGCACTTCCTGAGCTTTTTTGCTCAAGGCTAGCGGTCTACCACTTAAGCCACAGCTTTGCGTCTGGCTTTTTGGGGTTAATTGGAGATGAGTTTCATAGACTTTTCTGTCCAGGCTGGCTTTGAACTATGATCCTCAGATTTCAGCCTCCTGAATAGCTAGGATTACAGGTGCCTGGCTCTTTGCCACTTCTGTCAAACAGGTTAACCTTGCTCATGTTCATTCTCTTTCCTCTCCTTCCACACCAAAATCCCACTGGACTAGGCAGCTATATTCTGTTCCACTGCATAAGACCCCCAAAACTATGCCCAGAATGGGAGATGTCTTCCATCAGAGCAGCTTCCAGGGGTCCCCATCCTGTGCCCCTCCCACCTGCCCAGGCAACTCACTATGCATGATGGCCTGAACTTCATACTGGGGTTTCAGGGTCAAGGAGGGCCAAGGTAGGTTGGGGCAGATCAGCATGCTGTCCTTCAGAGCCGGGTCCTGCAGGATCTGGAGCAGGGTTTGGGAGGCTCCAGACTCTAATTTCCAGAAAGGCCCTTTCTGGGACAGAGGCAGATCCAAGACAACCTGCTGGGGTCCCCGTTTGTGGACACAGCGCGCGTAGGGAGTCCCGAGGTGCACCTCCACGGCCTCCAGCATGAAGAGCTGTTCCTCAAACACCACCCCGGCCTTTGTGACCATGCTGTAGGGTGACATGAAGTAAATGGGCAGCTGCGAGGGACTCCAACGTGGGACCATCTCCTCCAAGGTCTCATAGCTCCTGCGGCTGATGACGGGGCTGAAGTGGCCTGGGAGGTAAGTGGAAGGTGGCATGAGGGCCAGCCAGGCCTTTGCTGCCCGGCTCTGCAGGAAACCCAGCCAGAACCCCCAACCCTCCAGAGACTTCAGGGCTGAGAGATGGGGGCACAAAGTGCATGAAGGGATGGGATTGAGGGACACAAGGGGACAAGGGACATGTCCCCACAGACACATGGGTGACCTCCATACTTTCCTACTTCCTAATCCTATCTGCCTCTCATTCTGCCTGCTTGTCATCTCTCATACAGCTCCACTCTCCCACGCCCAACATCGACTGCTGCCAGTTAGGGCTCGTGCCTGTAATCCTTGCCACTCAGGAGGCTGAAGTCTGAGGATTGAAGTTTGAAGCCAGCACAGGTATACAACTCCAAGAGATTCTTTTTTTTTTTTTTTTGGGTCCGGTCGTGGGGCCTGAACTCTGGGCCTGGGCGCTGTCCCTCAGCTCTTCAGCTCAAGGCTAGCGTTCTACCACTTGAGCCACAGCACCACTTCCGGCTTTTTTCTTTTTGCTTCTGTGGTGCTGAGGAATCGAACCCAGGGCCTCAGGCATGCAGGGCAAGCGCTCTACCACTGAGCCACCTTCCCAGCCCCGTCCAAGAGATTCTTATCTCCAAAGAACCAGCAAAAAGCCAGAAATGGAGCTGTGGCTCACGTGGTAGAGTGCCAGCCTTGAAAGGAAAAGCTGATTGAGAGCTAAAGACCCTAAGTACAAGCCCCAGTGACAAATTTAAAAATCTCCTGCCACACCCACCGAGGTAGTACCATGGTTCTCTGCATACTGGGGCCCCAGGAGCTACTAGTTACCCCTCTGCCCCTTACCTTGTCGGCCAACACTTCCCTACTGTTCTCATGTCAGGCCATTGGCCATTTTTCTGCCATCAGACTGAGCACCCCACTTCCAGAAGTGATAGTTTGTAGAAGGCCTAAGGGGCCTTCTACAAAAGTTCTGCTCTACAGTCAGGCGCCAGTGGTTCATGCCTGTAATCCTAGTTACTCAGGAGTCTGATGTCTGAGCTTCATGATTCAAAGCCAACCTAGGCAGGAAAATCTGTGAGACTCTTTTCTCCAATGAACCACTAGAAAACCAAAAGTAGCACTGTGGTGCAAATGGTAGCACCTAGACCCAGAGTTCAAGCCCCAGGACTGGAAAAAAGGAAAAATGAAAGTCCTGGTCTAGGGCTCTGGGGGTGTAGCTCAGTGAGAGATCTTCCTCCTATCCTCCTATCATGTGAGAAGTCCTGGGCTTCGTCCCCACCCAACATTCCCACTAAAAACTGTAAATCACAGTGCTGATCTGAATTCTTCAAGTATGTCCATGACGCAGGTGTGGTTGTATACATCTGTAATTCCAGATACTTGGGAGGCAGAGATCAGAAAAATCATGATTCATTGGGGCTGGGAAGGTGGCTCAGTGGTAGAGCGCTTGCCTTGCATGCCTGAGGCCCTGGGTTCGATTCCCCAGCACCACATAAGCAAAAAGAAAAAAGCCGGAAGTGGCGCTGTGGCTCAAGTGGTAGAGCCCTAGCCTTGAGCTGAAGAGCTGAGGGACAGCGCCCAGGCCCAGAGTTCAGGCCCCAAGACAGGACCAAAAAAAAAAAAAAAACCAAACAAACAAAAAAGAAAGATCATGATTCAAGACCAGCCTGGAGAGGAAGTAAGTGAGATTTCCCCTATCTCAACAAATTAGCCAAGAATGGTGGAGAATGTATGTAATCACACCTACATAGGAGGTAGAAGAGGATTAAAGCTCTGAGTTCTGAAGTGGCTCTGTAGCTCGAGTGGTAGAGCGCTTGCCTTGAGCTGAAGAGCTGAGGGACAGTGCCCAGGCCCAGAGTTCAAGCCCCACGACCAACAAAAAAAAAAGCTCTGAGTTCAAACCCCAGTATTGGCATAAAAACAAACAAATGAATAAATAAAGTAAAATACCTCATAAATTTCCAAATCTCACTGGCTCCTTAAAACAGTGTATACCATCAGTGCACGTTGGGCTATAGGGCCTCCACCAACTGTCCCTCACCTGGAAGCCACACCCACTCACCAGCACGCCTGTGCTGCAGGCCCTGTGTTCCTTATGCACATAAACTCCTTGAATGCCTCCATCAGAACCCATGCCTGTTACAGAGGAGGAAGCGGAGCCACAGCCAGCACCAAGCACAGCCACACACACCTCTTGTGATCATGAGTTCCTTGAGTTTCCTCTTTACCTTTCATTTCTTTTCTTTTTTTGGTCAGTTGTGGAGCTTGAACTCTGGGTCTGGGCGCTGTCCCTCAGCTCTTCAGCTCAAGGCTAGTACTACCACTTGAGCCACAGCGCCACTTCCAGCTTTTTCTGCTTATGTGGTGCTGAGGAATCAAACCCAGGGCCTCATGCATGCGAGACAAGCGCTCTACCACTGAGCCACCTTCCCAGCCCTTCTTTACCTTCCTTCTCCTCCTCTTCCTTCTTCTTTCTTCTCCCTTCTCCCTCTACTGGTATCAGTGTTTTGAACTCAGACCTCCTGCCTGTTCAGCATGCTTGTTCACTGAGCTGGCACTGTACCACCTGAGCCATGTCTCCACTAAGCTTTTTCCTATTTATTTTGGACATGAAGTCTCATGGACTTTTCTGCCCAGTCTGGCCTCAAACTGCAAATCCTCTGGACCTCAGCCTCCTGAGTAGGTAGGACTACAGGTGTGATGCACTGTGCCCAACGGGGTTTCTTTTACACTAGATTCCCACATACCATTCCCTGGAACTGAGGTCTTTTCCTCCTGCTCAGAAGCTGCCGCCTCCTGGAAGTCTTCCTGACCTGATGAGCAGGTTACTCCACCCCGAGCCTAAAGCAGAGACTACTTGGGCCTTTGCCCTCCTCTCGCTGCTACTCCAGAAGCTGCTGGCTCATCCTGAGCTCCACAGCGCCTCCTAGGACACACGGGTGCAGACTGGTGTTTGATGAATGACCATGTGAGCAAACACAGAGCCTGGCACCTGGACCAACTGCTGGAGCAGAGGCTGGTGTGGCCGGAAGATGACGGGGGAGGGCGTGGCCTTACAGGCTCAGGCTGTCATTGGACCACTCTGAAGACATCCCCAACCTGGAGGCTACAGAGCAGTATGGGTGATGCCTGTGAGCAGGGGTAGATGCTGGTACTAGAGAGGCCACCCCAGGGTGGCCTGCAGGGTACTGGGCTCATGGGGGGTACAGATGTCCACCTTACCTGGAAAGGTGGGATCGAGTTCCATGGTCTGACCCGTGGCCGGGTTCTCACAGATCACCTTCTGGAGGCAAACCTGGGTAACCTTGATCAGGTCCCCCGTGGACAGGCAGCATTCGCTTCCCGAGATCTCGTAGATGGAGCCTATAGAGACATGGACTCAGTTTCTCCTTTTCGCAAGGGCCAAGCGCTAAGTGCTCTGCTTCCCACAAGCTCTGCTTGCTCACAGCTTGGTGCACACTGTTTTCCTGCCCAATGCCCTGCCTGTTGGGCCTCTTCTGAGCGTGGGACTCAACTCACCTGCCTCTTCCATTCCTTTCTCTGCCTTTCTCCCATCTCTGCCTCCTGAATGGAACTCCAAGCCCCACTCAGCCACCCAGGGCAGGCCTGGAGTGCGTGCACCGCTCAACTCCTCCATCACAGGGCTCAGAGAGGGTCAGTGGCTCCCTGCTGGCCACACAGGCCCAGTGGGTACCAGGCCCTCCACACTCCTTGTGTTGTGCTGCTTTACAAGGAAGCACAGGAGGGAAAAGAGGGTCCCAGCAGGGGGAGGGCCCGGTGTTTCTGGGTACCACCCCAAGCTCAGCAGCCACTGTCCTCGCTCAAAGAGCTGAAGTTGCTCACAAAACATGGAAGGTACACAGGAAAGATTGCTCACCAGGGCTGGGAGGGTGGCTGAGTGGTAGAGTGCTTGCTTAGCATGCACGAAGCCCTGGGTTCCATTTCTCAGTACCACATATACAGAAAAAGCCAAAGTGGCACTGTGGCTCAAGTGGTAGAGTGCTAGCCTTGAGCAAAAGAAGCTCAGGGACAGTGCCCAGGCTCTGAGTTCAAGTCCCAGGACTGGCAAGGAAAAAAAAAAAGATCACCACAGAGGGCGCATATGATGGAGGACCTTGGGTCCTTGGGTCACCTGACCCCACCCCAGGAAGAGTCTCAGTAGGGCTTCTCCTACCAACCCTGAGAAACTGATGGAAACCTCCTCTGACCCCAGGAGAATGCACACAGGCTCAAAAAGCTACTGGTGCTGGGATTGAACTCAGGCCTAGGAGCTGCTCCTTAGCTTTTTCTGCTCAAGGTTGGTGCTCTACCACTTGAGCCACACCACCATTCCTGGCTTCTTGGTGGTAAATTGGAGATGAAAGTTTCACGGACTTTGGGGCTGGGAAGGTGGCTCGGTGGTAGAGCGCTTGCCTTGCATGCATGAGGCCCTGGGTTCGATTCCTCAACACCACATAAGCAGAAAAAGCCGGAAGTGGCACTGTGGCTCAAGTGGTAGAACACTAGCATTGAGCTGAAGAGCTGAAGGACAGCGCCCAGGCTCAGAGTTCAGGCCCCACAACCAACCAGAAAAAAAGAAAAAAAAAAAGAGTTTCATGGATTTTTCTTTCTGAGTTGGCTTCAAACTACAATCCTCAGGTCTCAGCCTTCTGAGTAGCTAGGATTACAAGCTTGAGACACTAATGCCCAGCTTATAAAGCACAGTTTTATTTATTTATTTATTTTTTGGTCGGTCGTGGTGCTTGAACTCTGGGCCTGCGCACTGTCCCTCAGCTCTTCAGCTCAAGGCGAGCACTCTACCACTTGAGCTACAGCGCCACTTCCGGTTTTCTAGTGGTTTATTGGAGATAGGAGTCTCACGGTCTCTCCTGCCTGGGCTGGCTTTGAACCGCAATCCTCAGATCTCAGCCTCCTGAGTAGCTAGGATTACAGGTGTGAGCCACCAGCACCCGGCATAAAGCACAGTTTTATCAACAAGGTCAGGATGTGGACCTGTGGAGGGGATGACATATATATATATATGTGTGTAATTTTTTTGGGGGGGTCCGGTCATGGGGCCTGGGCACTGTCCCTCAGCTCTTCAGTTCAAGGCTAGCCTCTAGCACTTGAGCCACAGTGCCACTTCCGGCTTTCTTTTCCCCCTACTCATGTGGTGCTGAGGAATGGAATCCAGGGCCTCATGCATGCAAGGCAAGCACTCTACCACTGAGCCACCTTCCCAGCCCCTATATGTGTGTATATGCATACATACATATATATATTCATATATATATATATAAACACACACACACACACACACACACACACACACACACACACACACACACACACACACACACACACACACACACACACACAGAGGGAAAGCTGATTTCCCAGCTGTGTGATGGAGTTGAGCGCTACATGCACTCGAGGCCTGGGAGGCTGTGTGGGGCTGTGAGTTCCATTCCATTCAGGAGGCAGAGACGGGAGTTACTGGGGTGGGTGTATCCTAGGCTTGGAGGAGGCTGGGCTACAATATATGCAAATTTTGTATATATATATATATATATATATATATATGGAACTTTATATACTGGGCCCCTGGGCCAAGTGCCGTCACGCATCCTTGACTTTACGCCCTGTGACTGCTCTGGAACAGTTTCTGTTTCTTGAAAATGCTACTTTGCATTTTTTCTTTCCTAAAAATGATACAGCCTCAGAGAGTTCAATTAGGTGTAAGGCCAGGCACTGGTGGCTCACACCTGTAATCCTAGATACTCAGGCAGCTGAGTTATATGGACCATGTGGTTTGAAGCCAGCCTGGGCAAGAAAGCCTGTGAGACTCTTACCTCCAAGTAGTTATCAACAAGGCTAGAAATGAAGTTGTAGTTCAAGTGGCAGAGCACTAGCCTTCAACAACAACAAAAACTTTGCCAGGGCTGGGAATGTAGCTTAGTGGTAGAGTGTTTGCCTAGCATGCATGAAGCTCTGGGTTTGATTCTTCAGTACTGCATAAACAGAAAAAGCCAGAAGTAGTGCTGTAGCTCAAGTGGTAGAGCACTAACCTTGAGCTGAAGAGCTGAGGGACAGCGCTCAGTCTCAGAGTTCAAGCCCCATGACTGACACAAAAATAAAACAACAGGGGCTGGGAAGGTGGCTCAGTGGTAGAGCGCTTGCCTTGCATGCCTGAGGCCCTGGGTTTGATTCCTCAGCACCACATAAGCAAAAAGAAAAAAGCCAGAAGTGGCGCTGTGGCTCAAGTGGTAGAGCGCTTGCCTTGAGCTGAGGAGCTGAGGGACAGCGTTCAGCCCCATGACTGACAAAAAAAAAAAACAAAATTTTAAAGCAAAAGGTAGGGGATACTGCTCAGTGGTAGACTCCGGAGCACTTGCCTGACCTAAAAAAGACTCTAAATTCAATCCCTAACACGACAAAGAAAAAATAAATAAAGTGATTGGGTAACAGAAGTAGGGGATCAAGCCATGGTGCCAGCCTCCAAAATGTGCACCTAACCCTGCGGCCTACCATTCCAGAGCACCCTGTCCCCTGCCCGCCTCACTGGGTGGCCCTCTACCCTTCCACGTCCCCGTCTCCACACCCATACCCTGGCACGTTCTGCCCTAGTGATGTCACTCCAACTTCTGGACTTCCCACCACCCTAGATTGGCCTAATGAGGAAATTCTGGTATTGTGACAGACAGGCAAGGGACGCTGGGAGGACAGAGGGTCTTGGTCTTTTGTCAGAGAGAGAGAGCAAGCCCATCCCAGGTGCCTGCCTTCAGGAAACCCTAGAGGCAGTCAGAACTTGAACCCAGACCCATCGGCCTTCCAAAGGGACCTGGCTTGGCGCGGGGAAGTGGTGGCTCCCTGGGTGACCCTCCTTGTGTCTTCCACTTGGTCTAGCTGCCACTTTACCCTCAGAAACTTCTGCTGGAAGCCTGGGTGGCAGCAAGACTTCCTCTAGCCAGGAAGAAGGATAGAGCAGGAAAAGGCCAACACCCCTCCTTCCTAGTCTCTCAGTTCCCTTTCTCCTGCACCCCTCTCTCTCACCCACAGCCACACTTCCTCCCTGAAGAACGATTCCTCCCACAGGGCAGCCCTGGCCTCGTTTTACTGCACAATCCCCCCCTCCTTATCCTGCCAGCCCCACCCAGCAATAAGGAGCCTCTGAGCCCCTGCTGTGAACCATCCCTGCTTGACCCAGGGAGGCTGGAGGTAAGCAGAGGGGCAGGGAAGGCTTCCTGGAGGAAGAGTCATTTAAGCTAAAGCAACCATCACATCAAGTACTGCCCACTGGCCAGCAGCGGACCGAGGTGGGCTGGCGGACCGTGGGAGGAGCCGAGGCGGGCGGTGTAGGGAGGAGAGGGAGGACGTCGCCAGGGGAGGACGGCCTCCGCCCGGACCTGGGGGCATGGCTGGGCGCTGAAGGGCTCAAGATCGGGGGTTCGATCCCCACCACTGCCAACAAAGCCCACCGTGCTTCCACCCGGGCTGAGCTGTGTCCCGCCCGCCTTCCCCGCAGAACTCACTGACCCGGACACCACTCAGGGGCCCCTCGGCGATGTGGGGCGCGGAGAAGCTGACCGTGACCTCCGTGTCCCAGGCTAGGGGAGCCGAGCACACTTACCCTCGAAGTAGACTCCGGAGCAGACCCGCAGCACGCGTGGGAGCGACGCAGGATCCAGGTCCCGCACGAAGTCCTGCAGCGCCACCGGCTCCCGGGTGCCCATGGTGGCCGCCGCCGGGTGTGCGCAGAACGAATGACCGGCTCGCGTTTGGCGAGCCCGAGCCCCCGGTCCGGGCAGAGGCAGCCCGAGGCCACGCCCACCGAGGCCACGCCCACCGAGACCGCGCCCCGAGCCACGCCCCACAGGGCTCCGCAGCAACACGGGAGAGCAGCTGCGGCCACGCCCCACAGACCACACCCGGCCGAGGCCACGCCCCTTCCTTTAGTAATAGCCTTTAGACAACTCTAGTTAAGAATTCTATCCCGCCTAAAGAGACAGACCACCATGTCAGACCCCGCAGGATGGCCTAAGGCTTCTCCATTGCTCCAGTAGAGGTTGGCTTGTTACATGACCTTAGCAATCACTTTGGTTTTCTTTCTTTTCTGTTCTGTTCTGTTCTTTTCTTTTTTGGTTGGTCTTGGGGCGGGACCTGGGCGGGAGCTGTCCCTGAGCTTTTTCCCTCAAGGCTAGCTCTCTGTCACTTTGAGCCACAGTGCCACTGTTGTCTGGTGGTTAATTGGAAATAAGAGTTTCAAAGACTTTCCTGCCCTGGCTGGCTTTGAACTGTGATCCTCAGATCTCAGCCTCCTGAGTAGTTAGGAAGACAGGCATGAGCCACAGGCACCCAGCTCTTTGGTTTTCTGAGCCTTGTTGCCCTTGTGATGAAAACAATCTTTTCCTGAGCTGATGGCTCTCTCCTGTAATACTAGCTGTTCAAGAGAAAGAAACTGCCAGGTACCAATGGTGCCCAGCACCTGCATTCAAGACCCAGTACACACACACACACACACACACACACACACACACACACAGAGCTGTCTAGTGGCACCAGTGTCTCATGCTTGTCATCCTAGCTACTTAGGAGGCGATCTCATGGTGTGGTTCAAAGCCAGCCTGTGTAGGAAAGTCTGTGAGACTCTTATCTCCAATTAACCACCAACAAGCCAGAAGTGGAGCTGTGGCTCAAGTGGTAGAATGCTAGCCTTGAGCAAAAAAGCTCACAGACAATGCCCACGCCTTGAATTCAAACACCAAGGACTGGCATAAACAAAGAAACAAACAAAAAACTCAGCTACATACACCAGCTACTTTTTTTTTTGGTCCGGTCGTGGGGCCTGAACTCTGGGCCTGGGCGCTGTCCCTCAGCTCTTTGGCTCAAGGCTAGCGCTCTACCACTTGAGCCACAGCGCCACTTCCGGCTTTTTTCTTTTTGCTTATGTGGTGCTGAGGAATCGAACCCAGGGCCTCAGGCATGCAAGGCAAGCGCTCTACCACTGAGCCAACTTCCCAGCCCCACACCAGCTACATTTTTTTTTTTTTTTTTTTTTGTCGGTCGCGGGGCTTGAACTCTGGGCCTGGGCGCTGTCCCTCAGCTCTTCAGCTCAAGGTGAGCGCTCTACCACTTGAGCTACAGCGCCACTTCTGGTTTTCTGGTGGTTTATTGGAGATAGGAGTCTCACGGTTTCTCCTGCCCGGGCTGGCTTTGAACCGCGATCCTCAGATCTCAGCCTCCTGAGTAGCTAGGATTACAGGCGTGAGCCACCAGCGCCCAGCTACCAGCTACATTTTTAATGTCTCTATCTGAGTACAATGGAGTGACAGCCAGAGACCAGGCAGGTACCAGACCTTCTGTCTTCCCAGTCTCTGGAAACCTGTGTTCAGCCTCTAGATTCAGAGTAGTTTCAATCCTGACTTTACAACAGGGAGGTCATAGGAAGCTTACTGTCTTTGAGCCTCAGGATTTTTGTTGTTGTTATTGCCAGTCCTGGGGCTTGAACTCATGGTCTGGGCATTGTCCCTGAGCTTCTTTTGCTCAAAGCTAGCACTGTACCTTTGAACCACAATGCCACTTCTGACCTTTTCTGTGGTACTGAGGAATCAAACCCAGGGCTTCATGCTTGCTAGGCAAGCACTCTACCATGAAGCCACCTTCCTCGCCCCTCAGTTTTTACATCTGTAAAATGGACATAAAACCAGAATCCACTTGGGGCCGTGGAAAGTTAGACATAGTATAAATGATTGCATGGCAGGTAGATGAGTCTTCGGTGAGTAGCTAAACACCCCTAGCTAGCCTTCACTACAGTGAGGAAGGGACTATCTTGGTGGGGTGTAGACTCACACTTTTAGAGCCTGTGGTGTCAGCTTTCTGTACAGCTCATCTCCCAGAGTTGCTTCCAAGGCTGTCCTTGCTTCGAATCCTACTTTCTCTTTTGCAGTATGGGCTTGAACTCCGGGACTCGTGCTTGCTGGGCATGCGTGCTGCTGCTTGAGCTTTGAGTTTTGTTGGAGTGCTGTGATTACAGGCGTGACCCCACAGCTGGCTTCCACCCACGGGATTTGGAATGTAGTTGATGTCACCCACAGAGCCACAGCTGCCTCATCAGGCAACGCGCTCACTGGGGTGAGATTCTACTACATGGAACCCGTCCACGCCCGCCGCGCTCTGGCACAAATCCCTCTAAGTGGAACAGCTTTTGCCTCCTTTTGCTCCTGTGCCAGGAGCCATAGCACCAGTGCATGCAGAATGGCGACCAGGCTTCACGCATGCTCATTCCAACACCAATGCCATAAGGCCTGGTCTCCCTTGATAAGGCCCTACTCAATCTCCTGCTGAAGGGCAGTAAGAACCCCAGGACCAACTATCCTCCAAAGAAGAAAGAGAGAGAGAGAGAGAGGGAGAGAAGCAAAAGAAGGTATTTCTCTGCAGCCCAGGCTGGCCTCCAACTGGCGATCCTCCTGCCTCAGCCTTCCCACTGTTGCAGAGCAGCATGTGCTAGCATAGTCAGCTCCATTCTTCGTTTATATCAATATTATCTAGGTACTAGTGGTTTCTCCTCTTGATGATTGGCATACTGTGTGGTGGGTTAGTACCAAGGGCCTCAAGACATATACCCTGCAGATGCGGGATTGGCAGAGCCTGCCAGAGCTGGCCCAGGCAGGGGACAGACCCTTTCCTAGGGCTGAGGGAGGGGCAGGGCCCTAACCCAAGTGAAATCAGAGACTTTGGGCCTAGAAAAGTTGGTAAAAGGGCAGAGCTTTTAAAATATTTTCTTCCCTTTTTGGTCATGAAACCAAGGGCCAGTTCCTTTCATGGAAGCGAAGGGCTCAGCCGCTGCAGAGGGCTTTTGCCAGCTGTGAACTTCCTGCCGAAGGCTGGGTGGCAGTCACAAGCCTTCTTGCCATGTTAGATGTGTCAGGAAGGCATGTGTCACGCAGCCCCGCGGGGCTCACCAGGCAGCGGAGGAGGAAGTAGGTCTGCTGCTGGAGATGTGTGGTCTTTGTCACCTAATACCACAAAAGGAATTTCTGAGTTTTAGAGAAGCAGCTGGCGTTGATGTTTCAGTTGCAGAGGTTTAAAAAAAAATGCTTTCTGGCTGGGAAGGTGGCTCAGTGGTAGAGTGCTTGCCTTGCATACCTGAGGCCCTGGGTTCGATTCCTCAGCACCACATAAGCAAAAAGAAAAAAGCCGGAAGTGGCGCTGTGGCTCAAGTGGTAGAGCGCTAGCCTTGGGCTGAAGAGCTGAGGGACAGCGCCCAGGCCCAGAGATCAAGCCCCATGACTGAACAAAAAAAAAAAGAAAAAAAGTAAAGAAAAAAAAAGGTATCATCTTTGGCCTCACTGTGTGTGTGAATGCCTAGAGTCTGTGATTTATCATGACTCATACATTTTCGATCTAACTTCCACAAATGAGAGTAAACATGCACCATTTGTCTCCCTGAGCTTGGCTTATCTCACTTCGCTTTTGTTCTAGGTTCATCTATTTCCCTGCAAATGACAGAATCTTATTCTTTCTAATGAATGTATAAAATTCCATTATGTATGCATGTTACATTTTATTTATCCACTCATCTATTGTAGGGTATCTGTACTGTTCCATACCTTGGTATTGTATAGAGCAGCAATGAACACAGATGTGCACGTGACTTTACAGTATCCTGACTTGTAATGCTCTGAACAGATGCCCAGGAATGGTAAGACTAGGTCATAGGGAAAGTTTTTGAGGAACTTCCAGACAGCTATTCAGAGTGTTTATACTAATTTACATTCCCACCAACGGTGCTATAGGGTTCCTTCCTTTTCCCCATATCCTTGCAATGTTTGTTGTTCAAACTCACAATTTGGATTAATCTATCTGGGGTGAGATGGAATCTTAGAGTTGTTTTGATTTGTATTTCCTTTATGGCCAGGGAGGATGAGCATTTCCTCATGTGTTTCTTTGTCATTCTTTTTTTTTTTTAATTTTTATTTTTTGGGTCCAGTTGTGGGGCCTGAACTCTGGGCCTGGGCACTGTCCCTCAGCACTTCAGCTCAAGGCTAGCGCTCTACCACTTGAGCCACAGCGCCACTTCCGGCTTTTTTCTTTTTGCTTATGTGGTGCTGAGGAATCAAACCCAGGGCCTCTGGCATGCAAGGCAAGCGCTTTACCACTGAGCCACCTTCCCAGCCCCTCTTTGTCATTCTTACCTCTTCTTCTGAGAAGTCTCTACTTAGCTCCTTTGCCCATTCAGTGATTGGATTTTTTAGCTTTGGGAGGGGGTTTGTCTCTTAAACTCCTTGTATATTTTGGATATTAGGTCATATGTATTGCTGGTATAAAATGTTACCTTTTGGCCAGTTGTGGTGGGCACACCTATAATTCCAGCACATATGGGGGGGGACGGAGGGGACAGGAGAAGCAGCAGGATCATGAGTTCAAGGCCAGCCTAAGCTACATGAGAAGATTCTGTCTCAAAGTAATATTTAAAAATATAATTAATATAATATCTGGTAATTCATTTGTACCCAAAAGAATTCAATATAGGGCTGGGAAGTTGGGTCAGTGGTAGAGTGCTTATGGCTCAAGTGGTAGAGTGCTAACCTTAAGCTGAAGAGCTGAGATACAGCGCCCAGGCCCAGAGTTCAGGCCCCACGACTGACCAAAAAAATAAAAGAACTAGATTTAACATAAGGCAGGGCACTGGTGGCTCACACCTGTAATCTTAGCTACTCAGGAGGCTGAGATCTGAGGATCTCGGTTCAAAGCCAGCCTGGGTAGAAGTTGTGCTAAGGCCAGGCTCCATTTCCCCAGAGTAACACATGTATTCTCAGGAAGTCCGCTGTCATTCTTATTCCAGACCCCCGTGTGAGGTGGGCTCCATCTTGCTCTTCCCTGGGATTCTGGAGGATGATTCCATCCTGGAATCAGAAGCTTTTCAGGGCTTCTGAAATACTGTAGTTTGAGGTCAGAAATACCTTCCTTACCAGGCTCCGTGAGGCTGAGGCAAGGGGGTTGGAGCCCAGGAGTTCCAGGAGAGCTTGAACAACAAAGACCATGTCTCAGAACAAAACAAAACAAAATGAAACAACACACACACACACACGCGCGCACACACACACACACACACACACACAAATCTTCCCAGAAGGCTAGGAAGCTGGCTCAGTGGTAGAGCGCTTGCCTTGCATGCCTGAGGCCCTGGGTTCCATTCCTCAGCACCACATAAGCAAAAAGAAAAAAGCCAGAAGTGGCGCTGTGGCTCAAGTGGTAGAGCGCTAGCCTTGAGCTGAAGAGCTGAGGGACAGCGCCCAGGCCCAGAGTTCAGGCCCCACGATGGACCCAAAAAAAAAAAAAAATCTTCCCAGAAGATAAAAGTTCTTGTTCTCATTATTGTGTGGCGTGCTTTTGGAGAAGAAAAAAAGAGGCTGAGACATGGAGGATGGAAGTCCAAAGTCACCTGGAGCAGAAAAGTCCATGAGATTCCCTTTCCCATTAACTAACAAAGAGTCAGGTTGGAGGTGTGGCTCAAGGGGTAGAGTGCCAACGTGAGCAAGAAAGATGAATTCGAGTGTGAGGCATGGAGTTCAAGACCTGAAACAGGCAATGCAAAACAAACCCCACAACTTAACCTGCTCATTAGTAGAACCGCTCAGGATCCACAGCAGGGCTTGCTGGTCTGCAGCCCCCACAGTCCACAGAAAGTGAAAATGAGAAGCTCCTACCAGGACATGCAAAACGAAACGCTCAGCCTGCCTACTCAGATGGGAGTAAGTGACACACAAGCCAGTTCCCAGGAAGGAAAAGCCTCCTGTGAGCCTGAGAAAGAGTAAGATACTCTCACTTCACTTTTTTTTTTTTGAAATCTTTTATTATCTTTAAATCATTGTACAAAGAAGTTCCCATTCTACAAAACAGTATAGGAAGCCTGGCGCTGGTGGCTCACGCCTGTAATCCTAGCTACTCAGCAGGCTGAGATCTGAGGATCGTGGTTCAAAGCCAGCCCGGGCAGGAGAGACCGTGAGACTCCTATCTCCAATAAACCACCAGAAAACCGGAAGTGGTGCTGTAGCTCAAGTGGTAGAGCGCTTGAGCTCTTGAGGGACAGCACCCAGGCCCAGAGTTCAAGCCCCACGACCAACAAAAAAAACAGTATAGGAATGCAAAGTGTCTGATAACCTTGTCACCCGTTGCTCCTAACCCACCCCTTCTCTCACTTTTCTTTTCTTTTTTTGCAATTGAGATTAGGTGATTGCATACATCTCACATATATCACAGTATTGTGGAGGAGGGATACTTAGTTAAAGTCACAGACACATTTTCACCTTCACAAGGCACATTGTCATTATCGTGGTCTATAAAGTGTGTGAATTCTAAGCTTTGACAATACAACTATTTCTTCCACATCAGGTGATGTTTGCATGTCTGTCCTTTGGTGCCGCGGACCGGGTTCTGTCG
This sequence comes from Dipodomys merriami, assembly GCF_024711535.1. Lineage (NCBI taxonomy): Eukaryota > Metazoa > Chordata > Mammalia > Rodentia > Heteromyidae > Dipodomys > Dipodomys merriami. The sequence goes on from NW_027204270.1 coordinate 11,014,568, forward strand.
GGACGACGGAGGATACCTAGGGGAGGAACCTGGAATAGGACGGGGAGATGGCAAACAGACAACTCACACACATTAGGAGTGGATGCTGAGTGCTGAGTGCTGAGTGCGATTTAATGCAGAGGATAACAAACTTTTATAGCAAAAAGTCTCCATAAGAAAGGGCAAAAGGTTACATAATCTTGCTGCAGGGCTTCATTCTTGGGCGGTCACCAACTGGTCGCCTGATAGGCACTTGTTTCCGGCTTTACCTCTATTTTAAGAAATACAATGGGTTTCGATGATTGTCACCAATTAACCACTACTTTTCTCTATAGAGGCCTTAACTGTCCCATTAAGATCTTTCCTGATAGAGGCCTTAACTGTCCCATTAAGATCTTTCCTGTTTCTTCTTTAATAGTAAGCACCATGGAGGCCTAGATCTAGCAAGTCTCTTAACAAATGAAAGAGAGTAACAGGAAGTTCTTTCTCCTAAGTAGTTATCTCAGCAATTGCCATACATTCTTTCTGTTCTAGCCACGCCTACAACTTTTTGTAAATTTTTTACAATTCCTTCTGCTGGAGTGACTTTGTGAAGCCCCCAATACTTTTATATTTACTTATAACTTGTCTACTAGCCTCCATAAGAGGGGTTTCAGGGTAGCACTGAACTCTGGTGAGTTAGTCATATTTTTAAGACACTCATCAGATATTGGAGTCGTCAACACTCTTAAGAAAGAGCTTTGAATAAGGGAACGTTGACAATGAGTAAGTACAATGAGCAGTAGAAACAGTAAAAGATTAATAGGCACTCTTATGAGGAAAAGATAGGCAGAAACACATCTTTTCCAGGGGTTTTGCCAGCCTTTTCCCAGGAGTAGGCCTCTTAGAAGCCCTATTCTCCGAGGTAGACTTCGGTGAAGTCCCAAAACTTGGAGATAGGTTTCTGTAAAGCCCCATTCTCTGAGGTAGACTTTGGTGAAGTCCCAAAACTCAGAGATAGGTCTCGAGGCCCCTATCATGGTCTGATAGATGGTTTCCCATGCTAAGCAGACTCTACTGGGGTCGGCGTGGCACTTTGGCTTAATGTAAGCTGTTCCCTCTTTTTCTCTCAGTCCCTCCCTCCCTCCCATCGCTGCCCTTGAGTTGCTCAGTTCACTTTTCACCCACTGGTGCTCTACCACTTGAGCCACATCTCCAACTCTTTTCACCCACTGGTGCTCTACCACTTGAGCCACATTTCCAATTCTGGCTTTTTGCTGGTTCATTGGAGATAAGAGTCTCTCAGATTTGTCCATCTGGGCTGGCTTTGAACCTGGATCCTCAGATGTTAGACTCCCCTCCTTGAGACTGTCATTCTTCCCACGTGAGAGTTGCCTTGTCCCTGCGCGTGTCTCCTCAGCCTCCACCCTTGAATTCTTTCTCAGATAAGACCAAGAACCTACTGAAACTGAAACTCCTGCGCCGCGCCGCCACCCACTCCGCTCAGTACCAGACGTCCTCCTTCGCTCTAACTGCCCACGCTCAGGGGTTTCCTCTGCTGAGACAACACACTGCCCGTGCTGAATAACCTTTTTCATTCTGACAGTTTCAGTGTAAGCAGCACACCTTCAAGTTAACCTTCATATACTACCCGACTCTATCCCCTGTTCAGGTAGTATGTTACATTTATCTGTAATGTCTCCTGATGTCTGTTTCTCATTGAGTGATAAGCTTCAGGCCCCTCTCATTTTCACTTGGGTTGACGGAGCTGGCTGGCTCTTTGTTAAGTAGCTGGCGGAGGATTCTGGAATATGGGGGTCTCCCTTGCTCCTACAGGGTCCTCCAGGTCCTGAGCGCAATCCTCTCCCCAAACACACACACACACACAGGGGCCTGGGAATATGGCTCAGTGGTAGAGTGCTTGCCATGCATGAAGTCCTGGGTTCGATTCCTTAGTACCACATACACAGAAAAAGCTGGAAGTGGCATTGTGGCTCAAGTGGTACAGCGCTAGCCTTGAGCAAAAGAAGTTCAGGCTCAGGGACAGTGCCCAGGCCCTGAGTTCAAGCCCTAGGACTGGCAAAAACAAAACAAAAAAACACACAGGGTAGAAGGACCGTTCCTGGACGTCCAGAGCCTGAGAACCTGGCCTGTCTCCACCTCGACCTTCCCAAGACTGCAGGACCAAGCCAGGCACCAGGTAACACCTGAGTGATGGGCAGGTCGGGAGAGATGGCGGCCTGGCAGAGACAATGCCTCTTCCTCTTCCTGAAGACCCTGGAGGACAGTGGTCCTGATGGAAGCCACACCCCTGCCAGCCCAGTGTGCAGGGGGCAGGTGCCCCTCCCCGTGGGGCGGGGTGGACAGTGACCCAGCCAGAGTCCAGGACAGCTACGCTGCCTGGGTGAGAGCCCACGAACGCGGCAAGTGTGGAGTGCGGATCTCCCTGGACCACGTCTCGCTCTTTGGCCTCAAGAAATCTATATTCTCCTCTTCCCTGTCCTCCTCCTCCTCTTTGCCGGGGAAGCTGGTGGACAGTGTAAGCTTATTCACCCCTATTTTGGGCTGACAGCCTTCACCGTAGGTCATTCACAAGCCAGGCCAGGCCACAAACCCTGGCTGCGTCAGCAATGGAGTCCTGAAGCCTGCTCCGGTCACAGGCTGGCTCTAGTGTAGAGTCGCAAGATGCCAGCTTTAGAATGTATTGTCTCTGCTCCTGGCTATATGGCAGCTATAAGATGTACTGACTTTGCTACGTGCTCCATGCAGAATGCATTGTCTCTGCAATAGGAAGTTTTCCCTGCTGCCAGCCAGCTATAGAATGTCCTGCCCTGGCTGTCTGCCGTCTCCAGTGTCCAGCTGTGACTTCGAAGATGTCCTGCCCCAGCCCTTTCTTCTGCCTGCCTTCGGACTCCTGACATTATGACTACCTCTATGTGGTGCTGAGGAATTGAACCCAGGGCCTCATGCATGCAAGGCAAGCGCTCTACCACTGAGCCACCTTCCTAGCCTCTCATAATTCTTTATTGAGTGGTGAAAAGAGGGCTCAAAACCCCTCCCACACACACACCTGATGGGTGAGCTATGGACCAGTCTCCCAGCTGGGAAGACACTGAGCCAGCAGGCTCAGGGCACAGCCCCTGGGGCAGCTGGGAGCCAAAAGGCCCTAGGCAAAAGTTCCCTTTCTCCAGCAACATCTACAGGAACTCCCAGCTGGGCTCATTGCTCCCGCTTCCCCTGAGGGTGTGAGTTTCTCTCAGCTGATCCTTCAGCTCAGCAGTGTCTCCTCCCACACCTGGGGCCACTGAGTTCGGGGCCGACTGGCATCTGTGTGGCATAGTGCAGGGCCGCTGCTCTGGGCTCAGGCTGCTCAGAGAGAGAAGAGGTGGGAAGTGTCCACCCCTGGGACCTGGGCTGGGGAAGGGGAGGAGAAGGAGCTGCAGTCATGCCCTGAGGGACTGGCACCAAAAGGAGTTTGGCCTTTGCCCTAAAAGGTGGTGGATGTGTAGGAGGAGTCATGGATTGCCTGGGTCCAGGCAGGAGGAAGGGGACGAGGCTCAGCCCCTGGGGTAGGTAGAGAGGGAGAGGGAAAGGAAGATGGAGCAGGAGGGTCTGGGTGGTTGGGGTCTGGGTGAAGGTCCTCATCCCTCTGGACAAGGCTGCTTCCACTCATCCTGCACTTTCCCCACCGTAACAGGGGCTGAAGGTCCCTGGGCCAGGCTGCCATCTTTACTGCAGGCTCTGTGCTGCCCTAGGGGCCACTGTGGCAGCCACGTGCCTTAGCTCTGCCTATCAGGACACAAGGGGGCTCGCTGGGAGGGAGAGGGCACAGGGACCAGCCAGCCCCCCCGATCCACCCCGAGGGCAGAGAGAGAGAGGAGCCCTCCCTGAACCCATCTGGTTCCTGAGCCCTGCAGCCTGGCTTCCCAGACTGAAGTCTCAGGATCCCCCTCCCCCTCTCCCTTCCCCTAGGCCCACTCTGTGTCTTTCTTCAAGCCTGACCTTGAGCTCCAGATGTGCACACAGCTGCCCAGATGTCTTTTTATTTTGGGACCTGGGGCTTGAACTCTAGGCCTGGACGCTGTCCCTGAGCTCTTCAGCTTAAGCTCTACTATTTGAGCCACAGCTCCACTTGCGGTTTTCTGGTGGTTTATTGGAGATAAGAATCTCATGAGCCGGGCGCTGGTGGCTCACGCCTGTAATCCTAGCTACTCAGGAGGCTGAGATCTGAGGATCGCGGTTCAAAGCCAGCCCGGGCAGGAGAGACCGTGAGACTCCTATCTCCAATAAACCACCAGAAAACCGGAAGTGGCGCTGTAGCTCAAGTGGTAGAACGCTCGCCTTGAGCTGAAGAGCTGAGGGACAGTGCCCAGGCCCAGAGTTCAAGCCCCATGACCGACAAAAAAAAAAAAAAAAAAAAAAGAATCTCATGGACATTCCTGCCCAGGCTGGCTTTGAACTGTGATCCTAAGATCTCAACCTCCTGAGTAGTAGGATTACAGGCGTGAGCCACCGGCGCCCAGCTGCCCTGATGTCTTAAAACACCAAGTGCCTTGCACCCAGCCCCTCCCGCAGGCCTTGCTCATCCCTGTGTTCCCCTTTGTGGGGAATGGGGCCTCTGGATATGGGGTCCCAAGGCCAGGGCCTCCTCTCCCCCACCTCCCTGCTCCTGGGACATCCTCACCCTGCAGAGCCAATCTCCTAACTGCAGCCTCGCCTCCTTCGCTCTGACCCCCATTTTACTTCCTAAAATGCAGCTCTGGTATGTTACCCCATGGCTCCCCATGGCCCTTGGATTTGGCCCCATGTGCCAGAGGGTCCTCCATTGATGCCTGGGCCAGCACTGACACAACATTCTCCTAGTTACACCTCCTACATAGCTGGCATGAAAGGCATATGTTACTATGCCTGGTTTATTTGTTGAGATGGGAGGCCTCACTGTACTAGTGTTGAACCATGATCCTCCTGATCTCTGCCTCTTAAGAAGCTAGGACTGGGCTGGGAATGTGGCTTAGCGGTAGAGTACTTTCCTACCATGCATAAAGCTCTGGGTCCGATTCCTCAGTACCACATACACAGAAAAAGCTGGAAGTGGTGCTTTGGCTCAAGTGGTAGAGTGCTAGCCCTGAGTAAAAGACGCTCAGGGACAGTGGCCAGACCCTGAGTTCAAGCCCGAGGACTGGTTTAAAAAAAAAAAAAAAAGCTAGGATTAAATGTACATCAGCCAGGCGCCAATGGCTCATGCCTGTAATCCCAGCTACTCAGGAGGCTGAGATCTGAGAATCACAGTTCAAAGCCAGCCCGGGCAAAAAAGTCTGTGAGACGCTTTTCTACAATAAACCACCAGAAAAATTGGAAATGGTGCTGTGGCTCAAGTAGCAGAGAGCTAGCCTTGAGCTGAAGAGCTGAGGGACAGCGCCCAGGCCCAGAGTTCAGGCCCACGATGGGACCAAAAAAAAAAGAAATGTGCATTATGCTCAGCCACATCCTTTTTTTCAGCCACCTCAAGGTATCCTCTTCCCCTCAATTCATCAAACAACTTCACCTGCCTGGAAGACTCCTCCCAACTCTTGTGCCTTGAGAGCCTGTTTACCCTTCAAGTTCCAGCCTTAACCAGGCTCTGAGTGTGTGCTTGTCCCACATATTCCAGGGGCTGAGGCTTGAGCCCATCTCTACAAGGATGTTGTTTTCCTTCCTGAGGACCAGGTAGATCAGGACTTTCCTGGTTTGCTCCTGTCCTGGCTCTGCCTTACTCATCCCATTTGTTTCACAAGTATTTACTGAGCTGCCACCATGGGCCAGGCCCGGTGGCACCACTATGTGATTGTATATTGTTGTTGTTGTTTGCTGGTTCTGGGGTTTGAATTCAGGACCTGGGTGCTGTTCTTGAGCCTCTTTGTAGTCAAGGCTAGCGCTCCACTACTTGAGTCACAGTACCACTTCTGGCTTTTTCTGTTTATGTGGTACTGAGGACTCAAACCCAGAGTTTCATGCATGCTAGGCAAGCATTCTACCACTAAACCCCATATCCAGCCCCTTTCCCTCTTAACCTTTCCAGCCCTGTAGCCTGGGGGGCCCTGGCTAGTTAACACTGTGGTTCCAGGGTGGACACAGGACCACCTGCTGGTGGCCTCTGGAACTGCACTGCTGTCCCAGAATTGGGTGTTTTGGGGGATTAAGCAATGGGTTTAACCCCTCTGAGAGAACTCTGTAGGCACCATAGGCACCAAAGGGCATTCCCAGAATTGCTGCACATGTCAGAGGCTTTAGTCCACTTGTCCCATCTTTATTTCCTTAGCACACATTAGCTGTACAAGGAGGGTTTCATTGTGCCATTTCCACCCATGTCCTTAACCTGTCTCCCTATCTTCTTCCCTTCAGACAGCCCACAGGCTGCTTCTGTACCATGTCCTCCTTGCCTCCCATGGAGGCCATTCCTCTCCCCAGGAAGCCTTTGGTCCACACTTCCTGGGCATCAGGGATTGTTTCCCGGGAACCTTCCCTGATTAGGGACTTACTGTCCTCACTTCATGCATCCCTCCATTACAGAGCAGACAGCTTGTGTGGCTGTCCGCTCTGCAGGTGGGCCTGATGTGGGCGGGGTAATCAGATTTGTGGATGCCTAATGCAGTGATGCTCAGTCCATGACAGCTGCAGGAAGCAAGTTCCCACAAACAAGATGCCACGGGTCCAGACTGAGTTTTCTGTCTCTGACCCAGAATTCCATGATGTGCAAGTAATGAGAAGTATATTTTAGGCAGGCAATCATCAAACAACTGATCCTGAAACAGGGGTCCCCACGGACACCAGCTGGTCTGTTGAATGGGGTTCCCCAGGCTTCCCTACTTCCTAGAGAGCACACAGGGCCTGTCTTCTTCCCTCCTTGGTAGATGGCCCATGTCCAGAATGGGACAAGCTGTGTCCCTACAGCTTCACACACGGCAGGGGCTGAGCTACGTCATCCAGAGCTGGACAGGGACAAGGGGCAACGGAGGCTCCTCCCGTGCTGCTGCTTCTTTGGGTGCTCATCTTTGAGGGGCCACTAGAGGGTACCAGTTAAGCCAGGTGCACCTACATGCCTCCTTTACCCCAGATACCCTGCTCGCCCTTGATGGGGTCCCTGCGGGTCTGTCCCGCAGAGGCTTACGATGTCAGCGCTCATTTCATTCTGCAATGAAAATTCTCAAGCCAAAAAAATGATGGCATAATTCTTCACTGGGAAGAAATCTCTTTCATCTAAACTACAAAATAACATCTTAAGTGTACTTCTAGTAAGTTGTCTATCTCTTTATTTAACAATAAAGTAAAAAAAAAACCCCAACTACATTGCCAAGCACCAGTGGCTCATGCCTGTAGTCCTAGCTACTACAGGTGGCTGAGATCTGAGAATTTTGTTTTGAAACCAGCCCAGGAAAGAAAGAAATTAACCACCAAAGAGTCCTAAGTGACAAAGGTAGCAGCGGTACTCACAAGACACTATTGAACAACTTGTGAGTGGGGATGGGAGAGAAAAACTGGGAAGAGGCCATAGAGATGTACTTATTACCTGACTTAGGTAACTGTTACCCCGTCATATCATCTTTATTTAAAAAAAAAAAAAAAAAAAAAGCAGTAAGTGGGGCTGTGGCTCAAATGGTAGAGCCCTAGTCTTGAGCAACAAAACTCAGGGATAGCGCTCAGGCCGAGTTCAAGCCCCAGCCAAGACCAATACCACTCACGCCATACCCTTAGCAGCTCTCTCAACTCAAGGGTTTTTTTTTTTTTTTCTGGTTGTGGGGCTTGAACTCTGGGCCTGGGCACTGTTCTGAGCTCGTCAGCTCAAGGCTAGCGCTCTACCACTTGAGCCACAGCACCCACTTCCAGCTTTTTCTGTGTATGTGGTGCTGAGGAATCGAACCCAGGGCCTCAGGCATGCAAAGCAAGCACTCTACCACTGAGCCACCTTCCCAGCCCCTACTCAAGGGGTTTTTGTTGGAGTGCTGTGATTACAGGTGTGACCCCATGCTGGCTTCCACACAGCGCGCTCACTGGGATGAGATTCTAGTACATGGGATCTGTCCACGCCCGCCGCGCTCTGGCACAAATCCCTGCAAGCTGAGCAGCTTTCACTCCTTTTGCTCCTGTGCCAGGAGCCATAGCACCAGTGCATGCAGAATGGCAATGCATGCTCATTCCAGCAGCGATGCTATAAGGCTTGGTCTCCCCTGACAAGGCCCTGCTCCACCTCCTGCGGAAAGGCAGCGAGAACCATGCACGCCATTGCTATTTGAGGCCTCAGCCTGTGGGTTACAGTCTTGAATTCATCTCCACATTTCTCAGGGGCCATCTTTATTTGTGGTAGTAAGATGGGGACAAAGCACCACCTCCCAAGGCCATGCTTCTGACAAACGTTCCCGATGGATGGCAGTGATGGTGGCGAGGGACTCAACACTGCACCCAAATGACAAAAGTTACGTTTAATTTACAATGTAATAAAGGTTACAGGTAAAAAGCTACACAGAAAGCGTGAAAAGGCCTATTACACAAATGTACAAATCTCTGTACAAAGCTCCTCCCTTGGTCTCTTGTATTAGCCAGTGCTGCTCCTGAAGCTCTGAGCAAGCAGAGCTCGCCACCCGGGGGAAGAGCCTCCGCCAACAGCTAAAACATCCTTTTAAGAGAAACCAGTTCCTTACAAAGTAACATCTCTTTTTAAATTTGATCTGCCCCAACCCGTCACAGTCTTTAAAACTGCCTTCATACCACACTCAAAAAGCAAAATAACGCCTTAGAGTAGAGGACAGTACTCTGGAATTAAATTTTTTAAAAAATTAGGCAAGTGGAGTGCTTCAGGTTGGACAAGAAAAACAGGTAAAGGTCAAACAATACTGTAGGTTAAAAAGCCTAAACCTGTGCCAGGGCACTGATAACAGACGAAGGGAAATCAAAATGTTCTTACTCCAACAGAAAGGACAAAAGAGAAAAGCCTAACTATTGGACCTCAAAACCACCAACCCAAGAAAACACTTTCGAGTTTAAACCTTAGCTTAACTGATCAACCTGAAATCCATGACAACTCCTTTGCTACCTGGGACTTTCGAGGCCACGTCACCTCCCCAGGTCTGGATTCCATCTGAAGGCATGTGAATCACCCTAGGGAGAAGGAGAGGAGGGGTAGGAAGAGCCAGGGCAGTCTACTTAAAAGTACCCACGAATCCTCTGTCTACACTAAAGCGTTCTCAAGACAGGTGTTTGTGGGCTAGTCCAGCCCCACCTGCGGGCTCAGTATTACATGGTTTAGGACCCCAGGAGACATTCTCAAAGACGATACTGCACACGTGGAAATTTTCCTCCCTAGTTCATTAGTTCTGTCACCCTTCCACCCCATTCCCACCCAATCAATCCCCCACTTCTCCATGACCAAAAATATCAAATCAGTAAGGAAGGGGTGGGCTTCTTGCCCGGCCACGCCTCTTTTGCATATTTCTTCTTCTTGGGTTCGTTTACAGCTTCAGGATTATAGACAGCAGGGTTTGGTGTGGGGTTCATGTTCACTGCTGACGGCACAACGGGAGTCAAGTCCACATCAGGGGCAAGGTTCGGGTACGGCATAGGCAAGCCACCGATGAGCGCCGTTCCGTGGATGCCGTGCGGCTGGGAGCCTGCTTCGCTGTGCGTGGGGGGCAAGCCCCCGTAGAGTCCTCCGCTGAAGGCAAAGTTCTGCATGCGTCTGCTGCCTGACTCCTCCAGGCCCAGGGAGCCATGGCCCTCCACCCGCTTCTTCTGTAGTTTTCCATGAGAGGGGAGACAAGAGAGGGGAATCAGGAGGTAAAGCATTACAGAAGTTTGGTTTTCAACTCCAGAGCTAGGAAAATGGCCTTCTGGGCTTTTCTGTTTTCGAGAACCCAGTACATGCTCCTGAAATCTTAGGGCTTTTTAAAAGACCTTACAATAGTCATCTCTAACACAATGGCTCTCAACTAACACTTCACAGCAAAGTTTTCACCATCTGACACCAAATGAGAAATGTTTAATCTATCTAATTTAAATGACTAGTCTTTGCCTAAGGTCATATACCTTCCTCTCATACATTGAGGCTAAAATGCACTGGTAGGAAATGGGCGTAATAATTTATTTTCTTGGGGGGGGGGGGGTGTTACAGAAAAAATGGCAATTCCTTGTTGGTTACTCAACTCTAGCTTCATGCATGCTAGGCAAGCACTCTACCACTAAGCCATTTTTTTTTTTTTTTAGGGGTCAGTCATGGGGCGCTGTCCCTGAGCTGTTTTGCTCAAGGGTAGAGTTCTACCACTTTGAGCTACAATGCCACTTCTGGTTTTCTGGTGGTTAATTGGAGATAATCTCAAGACTTTCCTGCCATGGCTGACTTTGAACCCTGATCCTCAGATCTCAGCTTCCTGAGCAGATAGGATTATAGGTGTGAGCCACCAGCACCCAGCTTTCTTTTACTTTCTTACACTGCATCAAAGCTAATGAAAGAGCCTCCTGACTCCAGACTCCTTTACTATTAGATGCAGAAGAGCAAGACTATGACATATATTGTCAATTTAGATTGAAGTACATGAGTTCTACACCTGCTGATTAAATCAACTAAGAGCTGAAAATTTTAAGAGGGGAAAAATTGTTCTATATTTATTTAAGTTTTTCACCTGCAACTCTCTTTTTTTTTTTTTTTTTTTGGGTCCGGTCGTGGGGCCTGAACTCTGGGCCTGGGCACTGTCCCTCAGCTCTTCAGCTCAAGGCTAGCGCTCTACCACTTGAGCCACAGCACCACTTCCGGCTTTTTTCTTTTTGCTTATGTGGTGCTGAGGAATCGAACCCACGGCCTCATGCATGCAAGGCAAGCATTCTACCACTGAGCCACCTTCCCAGCCCTCACCTGCAACTCTGCTATGATATTCCAGTATTCTCTACACATAGAGGAGGGTAAGAGTGTTCCCACAAAATGAAAAGTGGTAGAGGAACACAATGTTTCAGAGCTCAACACTCATTTAATATTTATCTTACAGCACAGGGTTTTCTTTCTTTTATGTGCAGTGCTGGAGCAAACCATGGCCTTGCTACACAGTCTACCACTCCAGATTAGGTCAAATACTGTTAAAATGTGTTTCTTACCTTTACTGGGACCACTGCCGTTTGCACCATGTTCCTGAAGCGACCAACTGAGGGATCCACATCCTCTGCAGAAAGAGATGAGGGTTTAGGTTGGGTTGGCACTCTAATGGGAGGGATAAGGGTAGTGGCTCACTACAAACAAAACAATTACAACTTCTTTTTTTTTTGTTGTTGGGGGGGGGGGGGGGCGGGCTTGAACTCTGGGCCTGAGCGCTGTCCCTTAGCTCTTCAGCTCAAGGTGAGCGCTCTACCGCTTGAGCTACAGCACCACTTCCGGTTTTCTGGTGGTTTATTGGAGGTAAGAGTTTCACGGACTTTCCTGCCCGGGCTTTGAACCATGATCCTCAGATCTCAGCCTCCTGAGTAGCTAGGATTACAGGCGCAAGTCAGCGGCACCTAGCCTACAACAACTTCTTTAAAGAGAAAAACACAAAGCCAGACATTAGTGGCTTACGCTGTAGTCTTAGGTATGCAGGAGATCGAGAACTGAGGATTCAGTTCAAATCCAGCATAGGTAGGAAAGTTTATGATACTCTTGTGTGTGTGTGTGTGTGTGTGTGTGTGTGTGTGTGTGTGTTCGCGTGCGCGCATGAGTGCACACCTAGGTCCTAGGGCGTAAACTCAGGGCCTGTGTGCTCTCCCTTAGCATCAGTGCTCATGGCTAGTGCACTACCACTTTGAGTCACTAGAAGCTCCACTTTCAGCTTTTGGTGGTTAATTGGCCTTTCTTGCCCTGGCTGGCAAGATGATCCCCACGATCCTCAGATCTCAGCCTCCTGAGTACCTAGGATTACAGGTGTGAGCCACCAATGCCTGACTCATTAGACTCTTATCCCCAATTAACCACCAAAAAGCTGGTAGAACTGTGGCTCAAGTAGTAGCATGCTAGCCTTGAGTGAAAAAGCAGGGAGAGAGGGGAAGGAGGAGAGTGGGAGAGGGACAGGGAGAGGAAGGGGGGAGGAGGGAGAGAGAGAGTGGGAAGGAGAGGGGGAGAGGGAGAAAGGGAGAGAGAGAGAGACAGAACACTGGAAGTGTTTACTGTGAACAGGGCACTGTTCTATTTAGGATTCCTACGTAGCTAGGATGGTAGGCCTGTATCACCACGCTATTGGCTAAAATGGGGTTTTGCTAACTTTTTGCCTGGGCTGGCCTCAAGCTACAAACCTTCCGATCTCTACTTTCTGAATAGCTGGGATTATAGGTATGAGCCACTATGTGCAGTTAAGATACTGATTTTCTTTCTTTCTTTTTTTTGCCCGTCGGGGGCCTTAACTCTGGGCCTGGGCACTGTCTATCAGCTCTTCAGCTCAAGGCTAGCACTCTACCATTTGAGCCATAGTACCACTTCCACTTATGTGGTGCTGAGGAATTGAACCCAGGGTCTCATGCATACAAGGTAAGCACTCTACCACTGAGCCACCTTCCCAGCCCGAGGTACTGACTTTCTTTTTCTTTTTTTTTTTTTTTGTCGGTTGTGGGGCCTGAACTCTGGGCCTGGGCGCTGTCCCCCAGCTCTTCAGCTGTAGACCAGCACTCTACCACTTGAGCCTCGGTCCCACTTCCGGCTTTTTCTTCTTATGTGGTGCTGAGGAATTGAACCCAGGGCCTCATGCATGCAAGGCAAGCACTCTACCCCTGAGCCACATTCCCAGCTCCAAGGCACTAATTTTCAATGAGAAAAAACACAGCAGATCAGACCCTAACTCCTGAAGGAGACTTTGTAGGGCCCACATTACTGACTGTTCATGAATAAAAACAAAAGCTTGTCAAAAATACAAAATGCTAGCAGGGGGCTGTTGGCTTACACCTATAATCCTAGCTACTCAGGAGGCTGAGACCTGAGGATCACAGTTCAAAGCCAGCCTGGGCAGGAAAGTCCGTGAGACTCTTATCTCCAATAAACCACAAGAAAAACTGGAAGTGGTGCTGTGGCTCAAGTAGTAGAGCGCTTACCTTGAGCTGAAGAGCTCAGGGACAGCGCCCAGGCCCAGGCCCAGAGTTCCAGCCCCAAGTCCCCCCCCCCCCCCCAAAAAAAAAAAAAAAAAAAAAAAGAAGTTGTAGCCATTAGAATAAGCCTATCGCTTTCAGAGGAATCTTCTCTTTTAGTAAATCTAAGGTAAGGATCTGCTAATTACTTCTTTTTCTTTGTTAATGTTGAGCCAAAACTAGGTAACCTTTGGCTCTGGTTGTAGCCATTCCAATCCTGACCACAATAGCTGGGTTCCCTTTCTCCCTTCATGTATGCTTCTCCAATATCCCTAGCATCTAGGGGACTACATTCCACAGCTTTGAGCCCCCCTCTTCCTCCCTATACTGGACTACACAAGACATCTGGGGGAATTCTTGTCCAAACATAGACCAATGGGGCTACCATTATTGCAAGTCTTTTTTTTTAGCTGCTCCTAAGGCTTGAAATCAGGGCCTGGGCTCTGGCCCTGAGCCTCTCTGTGCTCAAGGCTGCGCTCTACCACTTGAGCCACAGTGCCACTTCCAGCTTTTTGATTATGTAGTATTATGGAATCAAACCCAGGGCCTCATGCATGCTGGCAAGCACTCTACTACTAAGCCACATTCCCAGCCAGTCTTCTATTAGTACAATCTTTTTTGTTCCTTTTTTGCTGGTTCTGGAGCTTGAATTCAGTGCCTGGGAGCTGTGCCTGAGCATCTTTTGCTCAAGGCAAGCACTCTACCACTTGGTCCACAGTGCTATTTCCAGCTTTTTTGAGTAGTTTATTGAAGGTAAGAGTCTCATCGAATTTCCTGAGTAGGCTAGGATTACAGGTATAAGCCACCAATGTGTGGCTAAAGTGTGTGTATGTGTGTGTGTATTGTCATGGGGCTTCAACTCAGGGCTTGAGTACTGTATCTGAGCTCTTTTGCTCAAGAATAACACCCTACTACTTTGATTCACAGCACCACTTCCTATCCTGAACTGAACTGCTCTTGATTAGTCTTATATCTTACTTAAGACAGTGTTTCCAATAAACTAAAATCCCTAGACATTTTTTTCCCTCATGGTTGTCAGTGGAAAAATCTCCATTCAAATCATTTATTTATTTGTTTGTTTATTTGTTTGTTTTGGGTCGGTCATGGGGCTTGAACTCTGGACTTGGGCGCTGTCCCTGCGCTCTTCAGTTCAAGGCAAGCGCTACCACTTGAGCCACAGCACCACTTCCAGTTTTCTAGTGGTTTATTGGAGATAAAAGTCTCATGGACTTTCCTGCCCAGGCTAGCTTTGAACCATGATCCTCAGCCTCCTGAGTGGCTAGGATTACAGGCGTTAAGCCACTGGTGCCCGGCCTCTTTTTTGGTCGGTCATGGGGCTTGAACTCTGGGCTTGGGCACTGTCCCTCAGCTCTTCAGCTCAAGGCGAGCGCTCTACCACTTGAGCTACAGCACCACTTCCAGTTTTCTAGTGGTTTATGGAGATAGGAGTCTGTCTTTCCTGCCCAGGCTGGCTTTGAACCTCGATCCTCAGATCTCAGCCTCCTGAGTAGCTAGGATTACAGGTGTGAACCACCAGCAACTGGCCATTTAAATCATTTATATCTGGAACCTAAATACAGGACTTAGAAGTTATTCTTACAGCATTTGGGGAATAAAAGAAACTTGTTCAGCTGTATTGCTCATTTCCATGTACTGAAATTGATTTTCAAACAAGGTTATTTTATACAAATTCCAGTACTGGGCTGGGAAGACATCTCAGTGGTAAAGTGCTTTCCTCACATGCATGAGGCCCTGGGTTCAATTCCTCAGCACCACATAAACAGAAAAAGTCAGAAGTGGTGCTGTGGCTCAAGTGGTAGAGTGCTAGCCTTGAGCTAAAGAGCTGAGAGACAGTGACCAGGCAGAGTTCAAGCCCCAGAACTGGCAAAAAACCCCCAAATAAACAAAAACCACTCCAATAAACCCGAAGTGGCGCTGTGGCTCAAGTGGGAGAGTGCTAGTCTTGAGCTGAAGAGCTCAGGGACAGTGCCCAGGCCCAGAGTTCAAGCCTTACCAGAGCCATTGAAATTAACATAGGTCCACTAACAGAATACTGAGTGATGGGAAAACTAGCAAACTTAGTGGCCCTCCCTATAAATCAACACTCACATCCTACACTACCATGTATACTACATGTAAGTGACTTCCTTACAGAGGTAAGTTTGGTAAATGGTGGCAGAGCTACTAATTATACTCAGAACCCCATAAAGATAATAATGATGGGCTGGAGGTGTGGCTCAAGCACCAAAATGTCTGCTCAGGGCTGGGAAGGTGGCTCAGTGGTAGAGCGCTTGCCTTGCATGCTCAAGGCCCTGGGTTCGATTCCTCAGCACCACATAAGCAAAAAGAAAAAAGCTGGAAGTGGAGCTGTGGCTCAAGTAGTAGAGTGCTAGCCTTGAGCTGAAGAGCTGAGGGACAGCACCCAGGCCCAGAGCTCAGGCCCCATGACCGGACCCAAAAAAACAAAAAAGCAACAAAAAAACCCCACAAAATGTCTGCTCAGCAAGCTTGGAGGCTTGAGTTCAAAATTCCAGACCACTAAAACACAACCAACCCACCAACTTCCATTAGGATACAAACATACTGGCTAGCAGAAGAGAAGGAGCCTTGCTCTTGCTCTATATACTGCTTTTGCGTGCGCATGCGCACGTGCATCAGTATGGCACATGAACCCAGTCCTCAAGTTTGTGCTTGGCTTTTTCACTCAAAGTTGATGTGCTACCATTTGAGCCACACCTCTACTTCTGGCTTTTTGCTTATTAACTGTAGATAAGAATCGCATTAATTTGGGCTGGGAAGGTGCCTCAGTGGTAGAGCGCTTGCCTTGCATGAATGAGGCCCTGGGTTTGATTCCTCAGCACCACATAAGCAAAAAGAAAAAAGCCGGAGAGGCACTGTGGCTCAAGTGTAGAGCACTAGCCTTGAGCTGAAGAGCTGAGGGACAGCGCGCAGGCCAAGAGTTCAGGCCCCAGGACTGGACCCCCCCCCCCCAAAAAAAAATCACATTAATTTGTCTGTTTGGGCTGGCTTCAAACTGTAATCCTCAGATTTCAGCCTCCTGAGTTCCTAGCATTACAGATATGAAGCATCAGTGTGACTTGGCCTTCCTTAATCCTTTTCTTTCTCACTGTAATTGGGTAATGCTTGAACTGACCTCTCATCTAAACAAAGCATCTTTTTTTTTTTTTTGCCAGTCATGGGGCCTGAACGCTGGGCCTGGAGACTGTCCCTTAGCTCTTCAACTCAAGGCTGAGCCACAGTGCTACTTCTGGCTTCTCTGCTTATGTGGCGCTGAGGAATCGAACCCAGGGCAAGCACTATACCACTGAGCCACCTTCCCAGCCCCACAAAGCATCTTTTATCCTAAGATTTGCAAAGAAACATACTGAATGACTTACAGTCTGTGTTTTCTTTCTTCCTTTTTTTTGTTTTGGACCTGGGGCTTGAACTCAGGGCCTAGGGGCTGTCTCTGAGCATTTTCAAGGCTAAGCACACTACCATTTAGCTCCATTTCCAGCTTTTTGGTGGTTAGCTGGAGATAAGAATCTTGCAGACGGGGCTGGGAAGGTGGCTCAGTGGTAGAGCACTTGACTTGCATGCATGAGGCCCTGGGTTCGATTCCTCAGCACCACATTAGCAGAGAAGCTGGAAGTGGCACTGTGGCCCACGACCGGACACCACCCCCCACCCCCCATCCCCCTGCAAAAAAAAAAAAAAAAAGAATCTTGCAGACTTTCTTGCCCAGGTTGGTTTCAACTGTAATCCTCAGAACTCAGCCTCTGCGTAGCTAGGATTACAGATATGAGGTACCAGCACCTGGCTGGTTCTTTTTCACCAGAAAAAGAGACCTCACCTGGGTTGATGATTTCATCATCCTCACTGAACGTCACTCTTGAGTTCTTCCTCTTCCTCTTTGGTCTCTGAATGTCCAGATTTCCCTCCTCAATGGTGAGGGTTGAAATCCGCTTGTTGTGGGCAGTATTGAACTCTGTCAGGTTCTAGGCCAGGAAAAACAAAATAGTTAGTATACAGGGAATTTCACGGAGAAAATATCACTAAATTAAGGGTATAAAGCAAACAAGACTCCCTCTGCTTTTAAAAAAGATCGGTAATGTCCAATATGCAATACTAACAAGTTTCATTTGAAAAAAATGAGATCATCCTCATCAACTCATGAGGAGTGCTAGTCAGAAGGAAGTGTACAGGTCATTTATGCAAATACCCTTGAATTTTTTGTTGTTTTTTAGTGAAGGCTACATGATAATGATTAAAGAAAATGACTGTGAAGAAGAGCAAGAATTTAAATTAAATAAACAGAATTGTATAACAATTGAGAGATGAAAAAGGACAGCCAGGTAACTGGTGGCTCACATCTGTAATCTTAGCTACTCAGGAGGCTGAGATCTGAGGATCACGGTTTGAAGCCAGCCTGGGCAGAAAGTTTGTGAGACTCTTACCTCCAATAAACTACTCAGAAAAGGCCAGAAGTGGTACTATGGCTCAAGTGGTTGAGCACTAGCCTTGGTTACAAAGAGGCTCAGGGACAGTGCCCAGGCCCTGAGCTCAAGCCCCAGGACTAGACCAAAAAAAAGAAAAAAAAAAAAAAGGACAACTGACTTCTCTCTTAGGGCTTTTCTCCTTTTCTTAAGGATACTACTGCCAGTGCACTTAATTTTTGGCATTAATATTTTGTCACTGTACTTCCTGTGTCTGCCCCAGTTCTATTCATAAGCACCCATCCATGTATCTTGATAATTAACCCGGCCTTAGCACTGCTGCCTATGTCTTCCAATCCATTGGATTTCTTCCAACCTGCAATGCAGTTTGAGAATGAAGTTTCAGAATGAAGACCCAAAGAGAACCTAACACACTGAACTAAAAGACAAAAAAAAAAGCATGGAAGTGGCCTGGAGGAGGAAAAAAAGCAAGAATGATGGCCAATAAGATATAAGGCTGCTTCTTCAGAACAAAATGACTTCTAAATTGTAAAGTTCCTTTTGAGCTTGGCAGTTAAGTTGCCTTGGTGTATAGGAATAGAAAATGGAGGTTATGTACTCACTTGCATTTGGTCTGTCTGAACAAAATCACATCAGTACAGTGACAGGCACAGGAAGAAGAGCCACATCACAAACCGCTGGGGTCAGCCTCCAGAAATGGAAAATTTAGGCTGTGCCTATGTCAGTGGCAGAGTGTTTAGAAAGCATAGGGCCATGAGTTCAATCCCAGAACCAAAATAAAAATATTTTTTTTAGGGCTGGGAATATGGCTTAGCAGTAGAGTGCTTGTATAGCATGCTTGAAGCCCTGGGTTCAATTCCTCAGTACCACATATACAGGAAAAGCCGGAAGGGGTGCTGTAGTTCAAGTGGTAGAGCACTAGCCTTGAGCACAAAGAGAAGGACAGTGCCCAGACCCTGAGTTCAAGCTCCAGGACCAGCAAAAATAAATAAATAAATTACCACTCAAAATCTGGAAGAGGTACTATGGCTCAAAGTGGTAAAACACTAACCTTGAGAAAAACAGCTCAGAGACAGCATCCAGGCTTTGAGTTAAGCTCCACATAACAACAACAACAACAACAACAGACTTTCAGGAATTCCAGAGCCAAAACCAGTGTTTTCTATATCAGACTCTTGGGCTATTTGGACAGTATCAAAAGAGTTTTATAAGTGAATGAAAGTATTAGTTTTGGGGCTGGGAAGGTGGCCCAGTGGTAGAGTGCTTGCCTTGCATGCATGAGGCCCTGGGTTCGATTCCTCAGCACCACATAAGCAAAAAGCCAGAAGTGGCACTGTGGCTCAAGTGGTAGAGCGCTAGCCTTGAGCTGAAGAGCTGAGGGACAGCGCCCAGGCCCAGAGTTCAGGCCCCACAACCGGACCCAAAAAAAAAAAAAAAAAAAAAAAAAGAAAGTATTAGTTTTGGCAAGCCAGTGCTGTTTAAAAGAAATTTCTATGGTGATAGAAATATAATGGTCCCAGGATATTGAATGTGGATTGATTTCAAGACTTCTAGTAGATATCAAAACCTGCAAATGCTTTCAGTCCTTCAAATAAAATACATATAAACTTGGTACATCTTCCTATAGTTAGATCATTTTCAGATTATTAATACTAATACAATGTAAATGCTGTAAAAAAAAAACCAAAACTATACTATATTGCTGAGAGTAATGATTTAAAAAAAAGCCGGTTCTGTACATACATGACTTTCTCTCTCACTGAAAATATTCAATATAGAACCTGTAGACAGAGTTGTATTTTCAACATGGTATCCACTAGCTACATGTGACTACTACTGAATCCTTAAAATTTGCTTAGTGGTTACTACACTGGACAACATAACTCTGAAGCTGTCACAAAGACAGCTTCTAATAGCCAAGAAGGAGCCCAGGACACTTGGGAGGGTCCCCAGTGGCAGGGAGATTCAGCTACAGTTAGAAACATCACATCGCCATGGGCTTATTAATGGGCTTAAGAGAAGCTCCCGGGACTGGGAAGGTGGCTCAGTGGTAGTGTGCTTGCCTTGCATGCCTGAGGCCCTGGGTTCGATTCCTCAGCACCACATAAGCAAAAAAAGCCAGAAGTGGCGCTGTGGCTCAAGTGGTAGAGCACTAGCCTTGAGCTGAAGAGCTGAGGGACAGGCCCCACAACCAGACCCAAAAAAATAAAAAAAGAGAAGCTCCTGCTGCTAAGTCACTGGACTTCAAGCTACATAAGATAGCTAACTACTGCCAGATCCTTGATCCCAAAGACAAAACAATGAGATAGACATGGAATTACATCAAGTTCTGTTTCCTCTTCTGGAAGCCCCAGTAAGCCCTTGAGTTCATCATCCTCTCCACCCATCTTCTCATCTCCTTTCACAGCCGATGGCAATGTCTGAGGTTTCTCCCGCAGCGTGTACGCTCTTGTGGATGCGCCAAATGAGACCGTAGAATCGATGGGGATTTGCTGAGGTTTGTGAGGTTCCAGCCGAATGTGACCCAAGAAAGTGCCATGTGCTGGGAAAAATCAAATCAAATCAGAAATGTAAGAGAAAAAAGAAAAAAAAATAGTTTGAGTTTTAGAAGGGATAGATCATATTTGCCTCTCACATTGTTAGCTCCTCCCAGAATCACTTCTGCTTTTTTGTTAGCTTTTAAGTCATAAAAAATTACACTCAAGATTGTGGTCAGAAAACAAATTTGCGTGCGTGGGTGTGTGCGTGGGTGCGTGCATGTGTGACAGTACTGAGGACTGAAACCAGAGCCACGGTGTGCATGCTAGGCAAGAGAGCTACCCCTGAGCTACAACCCCAGCGCCTCGTTTTTGAAACTATGGCACTATGCAGTTCAAGCTGGCCTTGAACTGGGTATGTAGCTCAGGATGGCTTCAAATGTGCAATTGTCTTGCCTCCACTTCCCAAATCCTGGGATTACTGATATGTGCAACCACACCCAGCAGAAACCAAGCTTTTAAAATAAAAATGGTACTGAAGCTCAACTCTCTTTAGATCTCTTCTTTTTTTTCTGCTTATAGCTGGTACTCTACCACTTCAGCCATATGTTGGTCCAGTTTTTGGCAATTGGAGATAGTCTTTCTGGGACTTTTATGTCCAAACTGGCTTCAAACCATGATCCATGGATTTCAGCCTCCTAAGTAGCTCAGTTTACAGGTGGGAGCCACAGGCACCCAGCTCTTTAATGTATATCTTATACATCTTCAGACTTCTTACTCCCTCCCCACAAAAACACCATTGCCTTTTCTCTGCAATCAAATAGGCTTGCTCACATTTCGTGTCTAAATGAATGGCTCCAATCCAGCAGAAGCCATGGACCCCAAGACAAGAAATGGGCATGACCATACTCTACCCTCTTCCAGCTCCAACTTTGAGCACCACAGAAATTGCCAGCCTTGTGACAGCCATGCTTGCTTTTCCAGGTCAAGAAAGGAAATTGACCAATACAGGCACAACGTCAATGACAAAACAAACCAAAATCCTACCAGAGATTCTGAATATTTTTTCATTTTGCACATTATGAAATGGAAAGAAAAGACCAGATAAGTACTGGCTCACCAGATCTCTGATATAAACAGACTGGGGAGGTAAGCATGTCTGTGTGTAGGCAGTGGGGTCGAGACCAGCAGAAGTCATAATAGGCCCAAGACACAGAACTTTTTACATTCTGAACTTATAAATGGGCAAAATAGACAAACTTCATGAAATTAAAATGGATACAATTCCCAGTTAAGTCAAAATGAAGCTAGGATAAAGTAAGGAAGTATCGCTGACGTTTTCAGCACTGCTGTTATACTCCATTAGGGAAACCAGTCATGGTCTCTTTTTCAAGTGGGCCTCAATCTTTTATGGTCTTATCTACGTTGGATAATACTTTCTAGTTCCTGAGTAATATTTTTGTTCCCTATACCTATGTGCCTCATGCAAAAGAGTGTTCCTCAAAATGTTGTTCTGTCATTAACATAGTCTGTCATCAGCTATAAAAGGAAGACAAGACATCACAGAAATAGAGAAAAGCTGATTTTTTTTTTTTTTTGGTCAGTTGTGGGGGCTGAACTCTGGGCCTGGGCGCTGTCTCTCAGCTCTTCAGCTCAAGGCTAGCGCCCTACCACTTGAGCCAGTGTCACTTCCGGCTATTTTCTGCTTATGTGGTGCTGAGGAATCGAACCAGAGCCTCATGATGCAAGGCAAGCATTCTACCACTGAGCCAACTTCCCAGCTCAGAAAAGCTGATTTAAACAAAATAACAAACTTTTCCTTGGATGAGCAACAGAACATGTTTCTCAAACTAAGAACTCTAAGGGCATTTTCACACTGCTCACAGGAAAAACGAGCATGTGAAACAGGAGGGAAATACTTACTACTGTTGAGATCTATCAGGAAAACTCTCTTCAGATGCTTGTGGTAGACCAGAGCAGCGTGGACTCGGGAGCAAGACTGGTGGTCAATGGTAAAGTCACACAAATCAGGGTTTCTCCCAAATAAGTAATATTTCTTCTCATCAATAATCAGTTTCTAAATAAATATTAAATTAAATATTATTATTTAAGATCTTACTGCAACAGAATTACCAAATACTTTCAATCAAATAAGTATATAATCTTTTGTGTATGTGTGTATGTCAGTGCTGGGACTTGACCCCAGGGTCTAGGCACTGTCCCTGAGCTGCTTTTTGCTCAAGGCTAGCACTCTATCACTTGAGTTACAGCGCCACTTCTGGCTTTTTCTGTTTATGTGGCACTGAGGAATTGATCCAGGACTTTAGCATGCTAGGCAAGCAAGCACTCTACCACTGAGCCACATTCCCACCCTAAGTACATAATCTTAAGTAGATAAATTTCTTGCCCAGGAGAAAAAAAAAAGAATCCTAGCTTTTTTTGTTTTTAATTAATTCTAAGGTATTAAAAATCAAGCCAGGCACCAGTGGCTCATGCCTATAATCCTAGCTACTAAGGAGGCTGAGATCTGAGGATTGGGGTTCAAAGCTAGCCTCAGCAGGAAAAATCCATAAGCCTCTTATCTCCAATTAACCACCAGAAAAGTGGAAGTGGCACTGTAGCTCAAGTGAAAGAGCAGGGGCCATGAGCTGGAGAGCTCAGAGATAGCACCTAGGCCTAGAGTTCAAGGCCTAAGATCGATCAAAAATAATAACATAAAATAAATCAGTTCAGGCTTTTTTGTTGTTTTGGGTTATTTTTTTTGTACTGAACAATGGTCCCATAGTCTTCTCTGTATCATGCTCCTAAGCAATCTTTTCATTTGTTGCATATTAATTCCTAAAAAGTCAGTATCTAGTATTTTCTCTTTGGGCAAAGAGAAAAAACATTTAGGTCCATTAGTTCACCTACTGACTGAACATGGATCAACTCTGCTATTACAATGCCATCAATGTCTTGAATGTGAGTCTAGCTATTGCCCTAGCTCCTCCAGATTTTCCAAGTTTAGGGAAAGAGAATGAGGGGGACTATTATGGAAGAACTGTTAATGCTAGGTATTTTAAACACAACCTCATCTAATTCCTCAAAACAATTTTGTGTACTTCCACTGTTAAAGAGGTTAGAGAGAGAAGCTAGGCTACAGTGGCTCACACCTGTAATCCTAACTACTCAGGAAGCTGAAATCTGAGGACTGTAGTTCAAAGCCAGCCAAGGCAGGTAAGTCTGTGAGACGCTTGTTTCCAACTACATAAAAGCTGGAAGTGGAGCTGTAGCTCAAGAAGTAATTGCTAGCAAAAAAGCTCAGGGACAGTGCCAAGCCCTGAGTTCAAACCCCAGAACTGGCATAAAATAAAATAGGTTAGAGAGATTACTGACCTGAACTGCTAATACTTAAAAATTCAAAGTGAAGAGCTCCACAATGATTTCAGTTACCAGTTGTCTAGTTTGGCCACTTAATAATCCTCATTTGATGGGGCTGGGAAGGTGGCTCAGTGGTAGAACGCTTGCCTTGCATGCCTGAGGCCCTGGGTTCGATTCCTCAGCACCACATAAGCAAAAAGAAAAAAGCCGGAAGTGGCGCTGTGGCTCAAGTAGTAGAGCGCTGGCCTTGAGCTGAAGAGCTGAGGGACAGCGCACAGGCCCAGAGTTCAGGCCCCACGACTGGATCCCCCCCCCAAAAAAAAATCCTCATTTGAATATGCTGCCTTTTTCCTTAGAAAGGAAGATCTCTAGTTCACATTTCACACTCTACACCACCTAAAATCCTTGAGAAACTAGGTGTGGTGACACATATTTACTCACGAGGCTGAGCAGGAGGTGTATGTTAAGGCAATGAATTTTTTAAGGAGTACTGTGGGTCATATCCTTAATTTTTTTCCCTTTTGTTTTTAAAAAAATTTAATTGTAGGGGCTGGGAAGGTGACTCAGTGTAGAGTGTTTGCCTTGTATGCGTGAGGCTCTAGGTTCGATTCTTCAGCACCATATAAGCAGAAAAAGCAGGGAGGGGTGCTGTGGCTTAAGTGGTAGAGCACTAACCTTGAGCTGAAGAGCTGAGGGATAGCGCCCAGGCCCAGAGTTCAGGCCCCATAACCGACAAAAAAAAAAAATTTAAATATAAAATTTTAGGGGCTGGGAAGGTGGCTCAGTGGTAGAGCACTTGCCTTGCATGCTCGAGGTCCTGGGTTCGATTCCTCGGTACCACATAAGAAAAAAGCCAGGGGCTGGGAAGATGGCTCAGTGGTAGAGCGCTTGCCTTGCATGCATGAGGCCCTGGGTTCGATTCCTCAGTATCACATAAGCAAAAAGAAAAAAGCCGGAAGTGGCGCTGTGGCTCAAATGGTAGAGCACTAGCCTGGAGCTGAAGAGCTGAGGGACAGCGCCCAGGCCCAGAGTTCAGGCCCCACGACCAGACCCCCCCCAAAAAAAGAAAAAAGCCAGAAGTGGCGCTGTGGCTCAAGTGGTAGAGGGCTAGCCTTGAGCTGAAGAGCTGAGGGACAGTGCCCAGGCCCAGAGTACAGGCCCCACGACTGGACCCCCCCCAAAAAAAATATATATAAAATTGTATTGTTATTTTTTAAGGTATTATACAGGAGTTACCATTTCATAATTCAGGTAATTTTTATTTTTGAACAATGTTAGCCTTTCCTTTGCTCTCCCCAAGTTTTCCTTTCCTGTCTCTGCCCACAAGTCACAGAGTTTATTTTCCACATAGTATACTTAAAAACTACTTCTCTAGTTTCTTCCAAGCTTCGCTTTAAGGTTCAATTTATTTAAGATAGCTTATGTATGTAGGTTACGTGGGAAGACCTGTGCAGCAGTGTCCATCGGCCAAGTGGCCGAGCTTGTTCCAGACACATATACTACTCCAGAGCGCTAAGATTAAACAACAGCCTGATAGCAGAATCATACAGTCACCCTCTGTATGCTTTGAACTAACCTTAAAGACTTAGGTTAAAAATACAACATTATGAAGGGGGGATGTTGATCAAGGTGCACTGTATTCATAAACTTTTTTTTTTTTTTTGGGTCCGGTCGTGGGCCTGAACTCTGGGCCTGGGCCCTGTCCCTCAGCTCTTCAGCTCAAGGCTAGCGCTCTACTACTTGAGCCACAGCGCCACTTCCGGCTTTTTTTTCCCCTGCTTATGTGGTGCTGAGGAATTGAACCCAGGGCTTCATGCATGCAAGGTAAATGCCTCTACCACTGAGCCACATTCCCAGCCCCTTCATAAACTTTTATTAAATGGCAACTCCTTTGTCCAACTACTTAAAAATAATAAAATTAAAAAATAATGAAGCCAGGCGCTGGTGGCTCACACCTGTAATCCTAGCTACTCAGGAGGCTAAGATCTGAGGATCACGGTTCAAAGCCAGACCGGGCAGGAAAGTCTATGAGACTCATCTCCAATAAACCACTAGAAAACTGAAAATGGCACCTTGGCTTAAGCAGTAGAGTGCTTGCCTTGAACTGAAGAGCCCAAGGACAGCGCCCAAGCCCAGAGTTCAAGCCCCATGACCGACAAAAAAAAAAAAAAAAAAAAAGACATTACAAACATAATGTGGTGGCAGTTATCTGTAATCTCAGTACTCAAGAAGCTGAGGCAGAAGGTTCATGAGCTCAAGACCTGCCTGGTAGCCACGTACCAGTGGCTCATGCCTGTATTCATGCCTCGCTACTCAAGAGGCTGAGATGTGAGGATCACAATTTGAAGCCAGCCAGCAGACAAATTTAGTAGTGTCTTATCTCCAATTAACCATCAAAAAGCTACAAACAGAGGTGTGGCTCAAGTGGTAGAATACCAGCCTTAAGCAGAAAAAGCTAACACACACACACACACACACACACAC
Source organism: Dipodomys merriami (assembly GCF_024711535.1). Lineage (NCBI taxonomy): Eukaryota > Metazoa > Chordata > Mammalia > Rodentia > Heteromyidae > Dipodomys > Dipodomys merriami. The sequence continues at coordinate 11,040,405 of NW_027204270.1, forward strand.
ACACACACACACACACACACACACACACACACACACACACACACACACACACACACACACACACACACACACACACACACACACACACACACACACACACACACACACACACACACACACACACACACACAGCGCCTGGGAAACTAGTAAGATCCTATCTCCTACCTTCCAACAAAACAAACAACAACAAAAAAGACATTGCTTTACAATTAAAGGAGATCACTGGAATAGTAACACCTTATTCTCGTGTTGAATCTTACTGCATTTTTCATTTATATTTACATGTACAATTATGCTCTCAACAAACTCTCACAGTGGGTCACAGGAATAAGACAGACCACCAGTTCTTGTGTTCTTAAGTAATGAGAACCAGAATTCTATGGCTCTAGGTTTCCAAATACCTATCAGTGATTGAAGAATTTGTTTTTGGTAATAAGAAGAGGACTCCCAAGTTAAAAGGTACATATTCACTATTAAAGGCACCTCAACTGCAGAAATATTAAGTATGGAATTTTAATGGAAAATAGAAGTCAGAACTAAAAAATGTGTAAATCATGGGGCTGGGAAAGTGGCTCAGTGGTAGAGTGCTTGCCTTGCATGCCTGAGGCCCTGGGTTCAATTTCCTCAGCACCACATAAGCAAAAAGAAAAAAGCCAGAAGTGGCGCTGTGGCTCAAGTGGTAGAGCGCTAGCCTTGAGCTGAAGAGCTGAGGAACAGTGCCCAGGCCCAGAGTTCAGGCCCCACGACCGGGCCCCTTCCCCCCCACAAAAGTGTAAATCAGTGAATGAAGTAACACATTGATCTTTCTATAGTCATTAAAGCCATAACTTCTTAAGGGAGTAGCTGTGTCTACTTAAGTTGTGCCTATGAGTTATAACTCAGAGTGTGTCTTTACACTCTGGGCTTAACAGACTCATGGCTTGTTTTAATATTGCACTTCTTCTACCCAGCTATCACCACATATCACAGGCCTTGGACACAAGGCTAGGATATAGATAGCTCGGTGAGTATCAAGTGCTGATGAAGTTTAAATCCTTAAAAAATAAAAAAAGTAAACAAACACCTCTGAGCTAGGGATGCATCTCAGTAGTAGAGCACTTGCCTAGTGCATGAGGCACTGGGTTTGATCCTCAGCACTGCAGAATAAATACATAAACGAACACATACACACATCTCAGGTTTATTCCGGTCAAGAACAGTATAGAATAACTAAGGATTATAACATGACAATTCTGTGGCAACTCAACACATCTAAAAGTACTGACATGCCAGGCACCAGTGGCTCACACCTGTAATACTAGCTATTCAAGAGGCTGAGATCTGAGGATCACGGTTCAAAGCCAGCCTGGGCAAGGAAAGTCCGTGAGACTCATATCTCCAATAAACCACTAGAAAACCAGAAGTGGCACTGTGACTCAAGCAGTAGAGCTCTCGCCTTGAGCTGAAGAGCGCAGGGATAGTGCCCAAGCCCAGAGTTCAAGCCCCATGACCGACAAAAATAAATAAATAAAAGTACTAAGCCGGGCGCTGGTGGCTCACGCCTGTAATCCTAGCTACTCAGGAGGCTGAGATCTGAGGATCGCGGTTCAAAGCCAGCCCGGGCAGGAGAAACCGTGAGACTCCTATCTCCAATAAACCACCAGAAAACCGGAAGTGGCGCTGTAGCTCAAGTGGTAGAGCGCTCGCCTTGAGCTGAAGAGCTGAGGGACAGCGCCCAGGCCCAGAGTTCAAGCCCCACGACCAACAAAAAAAAAAAAAATAAATAAATAAATAAAAGTACTGACAGAAAATGTTATTAGCAAGTGAAAAAGGCTAAGTGAGAGCACGAGGCCTTGAATTCAAGCTCCAGTACTGGCAAATGTACATACGTATGCGCGTGCACACACACAGAGTGGTTCTAAATAAGTGAGTTTTGAAAATAAATTATTTCACAGAGGAATGTGATGTTATTATTAAAATTAGGTCTGCTAAGTGGCGCTGTGGCTCAAGAGGTAGAGTGCTAGCCTTGAGCTGAAGTGCTCAGGGACAGAGCCCAGGCCCAGAGTTCAAGCCCCATGACTGACAAAAAAAAAAAAAAAAAAGTCTTCATTTTGGGGCTGGGAACGTGGCTCAGTGGTAGAGTGCTTGCCTTGCATGCATGAGGCCCTGGGTTCGATTCCTCAGCACCACATGAGCAGGAAAAAAAAGCCAGAAGTAGCACTGTGGCTCAAGTGGTAGAGTGTTAGTTAACCTTGAGCTGAAGAGCTGAGGGCCAGCGCCCAGGCCCAGAGTTCAGGTCCCACAACTGGACCCAAAACCCAAAAAACCCCTAAAATTAGGTCTGCTGCTTGTTTTTTTCTTCCTGTTGCAAACTAAACATTTACTAAATTCTAGAAACAAAATTGATTTCTAAATGTCTTCAAGGTTTATGCTGTTCCACATGGCAACAAAAATCTTAATTGTCGAAGCATCTATAGTAATACTGGCTTTACAGATACTTATAGTTAAATTATTTCCTTGAACAATCTTGATATTTTTGAATCTTAAAAGAATTGGGTGTCAGTGGTTGATACCTGTAATCCTAGCTACTAAGAAAGCAGAAAGCCAGAGGCTTTCAGTATGAAACCACCTTATGTAGAAATTCCTTAAGACTCCAGCTCCAAATTAACCAGCAAAAAGCCAACCTGGAGGTATGGTTTAAGTAATATAATGCAAGTAGAGCGAGTAAATTGAGCAAGGGTGAAGCTGAGTTCAAACCTGAGTAACAGTAAATCTAATCACCCATGACAAAGGAGCTCTGAATGACAGGCTGGATACATGCTTAATTAGGAACAAAACTCATTACAACTCATGTTTGCCTTCATACTTTGTAACACTACTTATCACAACATCCTAAGTATGACAGTAATATATATCCTTTGGATATCACTAAGGTTTAGCATATAACTCAGTAGTATAGTTCTTACCTAGTGTATATTAAGCTCCAGGCTCAGTCTCCAGCAACACAACACACAACACACAACACACACACACACACACACACACACACACACACACACACAAACACACAAATTCACTAGCTTTTCATGCTAGTAATCATAGAATTGCAATGATTTTACTATATACATCAAACAAAAACAACTGTCCTCAATAATGGGGATTTGAACTTAATTCCAGTGGAATAACCAGTGGGTTTAATCTCCATTTCTTGGAAACTAACAATGAAGACATTAACAAACAAAACAAAACAAAAAAACCCCTGACACAATTAAGAGTTATCAAAACTCAGGTTGCTGTGAAATTCTATATAGTATACACTCTAAGAACTGACATAATCGCTGGGCTGGAATTCTGCTAAACTTTTATTTTACAGTACTCACCTCAACTGTAGTTACATAATTTTTGTGTGTGATTCTGTTCTCCTTGTTTTGTTTTTTTGTCAGTCGTGGGACTTGGAACTCGGTCCTAACACTTGAGCCACAGCGCCATTTACGGCTTTTTCTGCTTATGTGGTGCTGAGGAATCGAACCCAGGCCTCATGCATGTTAGGCAAGCACTGTACCACTGAGCTAACTTCTCAGCTCCCCATTAACTGTTCTGAATGAATGATTTTACTACCATTTCCTTATCCTTTTTGACCAAGTAGCTAACTTTATCATACTTCTTTGGAGGAGCTAGACCTGAATCTCATAAAAACAACTTTCAAGTTTAATTCAATCTATATCTTCATTTTCTTCTTCAGTTGTTGCCTACCTTGTTCTTTCCACACAATTCCATGTACTCACAGGAATTCACAAATTAGAGTGCTTCCAGTTTGTAATAAGGCCCATAGGCCCAAGACCTATTGAAACTGTTCATTTGGAAGGTGAGAAGGAAAAAAAAAAGCTCAGTGTCTGTAGGATATGAGCTTTGTTTAAATGTGTTATATCATCATGAGCTTTTAATAGGAAAACTCAGGATGAACAAAACTAGCATTGCCAGAAAACAAAGCACAGGAGAGGAGGTGGAAAAGTGAGTCACTGCAAAAATCTTCAGAATGGGGGGGGGGGGGAGAGGAAGAGAAGACATTTATTTCCATACCTCAATTAGCTTATCTCCTTTGACTACATCTAGATGTAAGCCAGGTGGGGGTTTACCTGCCCTGTAAAAGAGTGAAAAATGCATTTTCAGGATGAGTTCATAAATATCATTTACAATCTTTGTTTCATTCAACATCACTGCTCTTTTTTTTTGTCAGTCATGGGGCTTGAATTCTGGACCTGAGCACTGTCCCTCAGCTCTTCAGCTTAAGGCTAGCGCTCTACCACTTGAGACACAGTGCCACTTCCAGTTTTCTGAATGGTTTATTGGAGATAAAGTCTCATGGACTTTCCTGCACGGGCTGGCTTTGAACCATGATCCTCAGATCTCAGCCTCTTGAGTAGCTAGGATTCAGGCACGAGCCACTGGCGCCGGGCATTACTGCTCTTCTATAAGCCTATAATTAGTTCATGTGCAAGTAGAAACAACCATCTACTTCACTATTATAGTGCCTTTCCACACTGACACTTCCCAAGGGATTCAACTGCTCTAAAAAGAGATTTTGGTGTATCTGAATTTAGAGCAGCACCAAAGAGACCTATATCTTAACACTGGATATTCACTTTAAAGGTAAAACAGCATAGATGCTAAGTACTATAGTTGGGATAGGCCCATCACCTGGAGTCTGCTATTACCTTAATATCATAGAAAGTTAGAATGAGTTAGCTGTTTTGAGCTGATCAAGATTAGTCTCAGCTGGGTGCTCATGGCTCAGGCCTGTAATCCTAGCTACTCTGGCATTGAGATCTGATATATATATATATATATATATATATATATATATATATATATATATATATATATATATATATATGAGACAGATCGATATAAATAGATACATATATGTATAGTTCCCAAAAAGTCTCATATATATTTTTTTGGGGGGGAGGGGGACATGGGGCTTGAACTCTGGGCCTGGGAGCTGTCCCTGAGCTCTTCAGCTCAAAGCTAGCACTCTACCACTTGAGCCACTTTCCGTTTTCTGAGAGGTTTACTGGTGATAAGAATCTCCAGGACTTTCCTGCCCCAGCTGTCTTTGAACTGCCACCCTCACATCTCAGCCTCTTGAGTAGCTAGGATTACAGGCGTGAGCCACCATGCCCTGCTGTTGTATTTAATATGCTGTCCCAAATTTAAATGAATTTAAATTTAAATGAAGCCAGAGACCAAATGGACAAAGAAGTTGGAGGCTGAAGCAAATGGAGGTTACAAAAGTGCAAAGAAATCCAGAAAGTAGCCACACATACACACACACATTCACTTGCTTCCTTTGCTCAGGGCTCCTACATTTGCACATGAGAAATATATCTAATCTATCTAATTGAAGATGCAACATCATCTCAATAATGAATGATGCTCAAACCTTTTTATGGCAATAGTTTAAAGGACAGTGAACTGGACAAAAGCCCAGTTTTATCTGGGAAATAGAAAAAGGAATTACATTTGAAATGCATTTCGGAATGCCCGCTATGTAATCGCCTCAGGCCTAGGAGCTGCGGATACAGATGCATGCACATATCTGTGCCCTTGCAGAGTTCAACAAGGGGGTGTGTGTGTGTGGAGAAGAACAAGTAGCATGTTAACGATACACTGTAATGAGCTACAAGGGGTAAAAGCTCTAACTCGGATGTGTCTCGCTTGCAAAGCAACTCACATTTATTCATCTTCTACCTCCTCAAAAAGACTTAAATCGGCCCATCACTCCCAAGAACTTTCCAAGGACTGAAAAAGATTTCATTCCAACAATTCCTGCCATCTTTTGTGCCGAGCTTCCTGCTGGGCACTGAGAACAAGGGGGTCAGGTTGGCGCCATCCCTGTCCTCAGGGAGCTCCCAGTCCCGGAGGGGGAGGGGGACGCGGGGCGGCACCCCACGCGGGACGGGATGCAGCCCGACACGAGGGAGGGACGCGGGGCTCAGGGGCGGGCCGGGCCCGGGGACGCCGGGACGGCTGCACAGCAGCTCCGGGCGCTCAGTCAGGAGTTGGGGGTTAGGGACCAAGGTCTGGGGCACCCCGGCAAGCGCTTGGGCGCCCTCCGGACTGTTCAAACGAGCTCCTTGGGGGCCCCAACTCGTGAGTCCGGAGTAGTTCTGGGCCCGCGCTCCAGGCTCCGGTTCCTCCACACGGCGCCCGGCCCCGCACGGGGGACAGTTTTCCCCCTGTCACTTCGGGGTCTTTGAGCCGTACGTTTAGGCACAAAAAGAGAGCCGCCCCTCCAGCCCAGGTTAGGTCCAGCCGGCCCATTCCGAGCCCGGCAGCCGCACTACTCACCAGGTCGGGCAGTCGAACAGCGGGAGGCTAGAGCCGGAGTTCGCGGCTGCCGCCATCTTGCGTCTCCCCCTCCCATTTGGCGGGCCCGAAGCACGCCGGGAAACTGGGAGACCGGGAGGGAAGAGGTGACATCCCAGCAGCCTGTGCGCAGTCACGCACGCAGGCAGGCGCGCGCGCGCGCGCGCACGCACGTACCCACGCAGGCACGTGGGGCGGTGCTTTTCAGTGGGTCAGATTTTGAAGTCTACGCCGGCTTCCGGGAGTTAGTGAAGGTGGCTTCTCTCCGGGAGGGAAGCGTCGGAGGACTACGGACGGAAACCACGGCGTCCCGCTACTTCCGCCTGCCGAAAAACCGACATCAGCCCCTAAGGCTTGCACTGACATCCCGTCAGCCATTGGTCCTCAATCTAGAGGAAAATCGGAGGGCGAACCTCGAGACGGTGGCGATCAGTCTTCTTTCTCCTCTCCAGGCCCTCCTCCTGGAAGTCTGGGCCTGGAGGGCTTCCGTAGAGTACATGGGAATCTATCCTCGGGGAAACCTAGTACGCGTGCATCCAAACTTAGATCTGTTCCAAACTTCACTGTGCACAGCTCAAACGGTTAGTCAAGTGTGGACTCTTAGATTTTGAGCATTGAGATTGCGGTCTTGCCCTAGGCCACAGGATGGGTAAAGGGAACCCCCGAGGCACAGCCTCTGGTTGCAATATCTACTGAGTATTATGTATCTAGACAAGTGTTTTTCCTGGAGCTTGGGCGCTATCCCTGAGCAATTTTGCTCAAGGCTGGAACTCCGCCACTTGCCACAGCTCTACTCAGGCTTTTTGGTGGTTAATTGGAGCAGAGAGTCGCAGACTTTCATGCCTGAGCTTGCTTCAAACTGCGGTCCTCAGATCTCGGCCTCCAGTGTAGTTTGGATTACAGGCGTTGAGTCACTAATGCCCCGCTTCCCCTTTTCACTTTTACAGAAAATTTGGGACGATCTTCAGACCTGCAGATAATCACTATCCAACCAGAAAGATGCAGTCCCTCATGAAGCTAAGGAATCTCTAAGATGAAAGTATGTTTTCTTGATTCCTTCCTACTAGTCTTAAATAGAAAATTAACCTGTTTTGAAAAGTTTTTGCTTAGGATGAAATCTCCAAGCCTTCTGATCAAACCACAACATACCAACTAAGGTTTTAAAATGATCACCTTTTAGGTAGGTTGGAAAAATTATCCTTTCCTCTGGCACATGCTTGAACACAAATCATCCAGCAAGAATGGTAACTAATCAGATCATTTATCAATAAATCATTTTCAGCCTTGTGATTCTTTTTTTTTTGTCGGTCGTGGGGCTTGAACTTTGGGCCTGGGCACTGTCGCTCAGCTCTTCAGCTCAAGGCGAGCGCTCTACCACTTGAGCCACAGCGTCACTTCTGGTTTTCTGGTAGTTAAATGGAGATAAGAGTCTCACAGACTTTCCTGCCTGGGCTGGCTTTGAACTGAGATCCTCATCTCAGGTGTGAGCCACAGGTGCTCGGCTATAGAGTGACATTTCTTTACCCTCCACAATACTACACCTTTATTTCTTTTGAAGAGAGATACTAGGTTATGCAATACTCCTAGACCATTCTAATAAAGAAAGCAGGACCAGCGATGAGAAAAGAAAATGAATACAAGGGTAAACATACAATTTACACCATTCGTCTGTTCAAACTAAATCATAGCCATCTTTATTCAGAGATGTTATAGCTAGAAAAGAGCTGCTGAGAAAAACTGACACTTAACCCAAATATCTCTGGCAATCTAAAAACAGGACTTTTTGCACCCCAGTCTAGTTTATCACCTCCAAACCACTGGTTTTCACCCATGATTGTTCATACCTAGAATTGATCTCTGTAACTTCACATTATCTAGAACATTAAAAAAAAAATCCTTATTTCAAAAATATACTCTAAGTGAATCTAGAATCTTGGAGTAGGGGAAGGACCAAGGTATTAGGACTTTTTGAAGCTTCTAATGTAGTCAGTTGGATGCTGGTGGCTCACGCCTGTAATCCTAGCTATTCAGAAGGCTGAGATCTGAGCATTGTGGTTCAAAGCCACCCCAGGCATAAAAGTCCCCACATCTCCAATTAACCACTCAAGAACCAGAAGTGGCACTGTGGCCACTAGTCTTCAGCACAAAGAGGCTCAAGGATAGCAGCTAGGACCTGAGTTGAAGCCCCATAGCTGACCAAAAAAAAAAAAAGTTGCGGAAGTGGCGCTGTAGCTCAAGTGGTAGAGCGCTCGCCTTGAGCTGAAGAGCTGAGGGACAGCGCCCAGACCCAGAGTTCAAGCCCCACGACCGACAAAAAAAAAAAGTTGCTACTGTAAAATCATAGTTAAGAACCACTGTCCCAAACCACAATGTCCCTGCAGATATCCAGGCCAGGCACAGATAAGGAAGGTTCTGTGAATAGGTATATTAGGACTGTCTTGTAGGTCCCCAATGGCAACTGCCACAATTTTTAGGCCAAGTTCATATTTTCTTTTTTCTACAACCACCCTTACAATCACTACAGGTCAATTACACAGTATTATAAAACTAGGATGTCCTATTCTACCCAAATTCAATTAGTTTTTTTGGTCAGTCATGGGGCTTGAACTCTGGGCCTGGGCACTCTTCCTCAGCTCTTCAGCTCAAGGCCAGCACTCTACCACTTGAGCCACAGTGCCACTTCCGGTTTTCTGAGTGGTTTATTGGAGTTTCTTGCCTGGGCTGGCTTTGAACGGCAATCCTCAAATCTCAGCCTCCTGAGTAGCTAGGATTACAGGCATGAGCCATCAGCGCCTGGCTCAAATAGTTTTTCACAGAAAGTACTTTCGTTACTGGAATGTTTTGCAAATGATGTATCCAAGTCCAACTGTAATATGGAGCTAAAAGGGGAGTGATCATAGAACCAGGAAATCATCTCAGAAGTTGCTGTTTGGGTCACTGTGCAACCCAACCCTTCTGCCTGGCTATTGGTGCCACTTATAGGGTTTGAACTAAGTGCTTTCTCAGAGCTTTTTTGTTCAAAGCTAGTACTCTACCACTTGAGCCACAGCTCCACTTCTAGCTCTTTTGGTGGTTAATTGGAGATAAGTCTCATGGACTTTCCTTCCTGGGCTGGCTTTGAAAACTGCAATCCTCAGATCTCAGCCTCCTGAGTAGCTAGGATTATAGAGGAGAGCCATTGGCATCTGGCTTGTTCTTTATTTTTTTGGCAGCCTCAAACTTGGCAACCTTCTTTTTCAACTTCCATTACAGGCTGCCACAACTGGCTTTGTCCAGTTTTTTGTGGTTCTTGTTGTTGGTTGTGGGACATGAACTTCGGACTTTGGTGCTGTTCCTGAGCTTTTTTACTCAAGGATAGTACTCTACCACTTTGAGCCACAGCACCACTTCTGGTGTTCTGGTACTTAATTGGAGATAAGAGTCTCACAGACTTTCCTGCCCAAACTGAATTTGAACCTCAATTCTCAGATCTCAGCCTTCTAAGCACCTAGGATTATAGGGGTGAACCACCAGCGCCCGGCTCTGTCCAGTTTTTCAAGGAATCCTTATCTAGTCTCCGGTCTTCTTCAAAGTCCGTTTTTTTAAATTTCCTGACAACACCTACCTCATGAGGATGTTAGTCACAAAAAATTACTACAAAAGATTTTTTAATGTTTATTTGTGTTAAGGAAGTAGGATGGTGTAAAAGTGCAGAGACATATGCATTTGAGCCCTTGTTTCTCTACTGTTCACATTTGTATAGAATAAGGAGATGAAGTAACATGAAGGAGAGTGGAAAAAATGGATATAAATATACCTGAAGTGGCTAGATCCTCTAAGTCACTAAAGGATGGGCTGAAATTCTTGGCCTAGTTCACATTCATGTAAGAGCCTCAGCCAATTATGTTCCCTTGAACTGTTCTAGCCCTTGAATAAGGGAAGTGGACAACATTTATATTACAAGACATCAATCTTTTATTGTAACTTTGTCTAAAACTATGCACGGAGAGAGTAACTTCTTGTTCATAAATTAGGATAAATCTAACACCAATAAACCAGTATTATTTACAAAAATGAACCTTTTTTTTGCTTTATCATCAGGTTCACAAAGCTAAGTTTTTTGTTTTTTTTTTTTGGGGTCCGGTCGTGGGGCCTGAACTCTGGGCCTGGGCACTGTTCCTCAGCTCTTCAGCTCAAGGCTAGCCCTCTACCACTTGAACCACAGTGCCACTTCCAGCTTTTTTCTTTTTGCTTATGTGGTGCTGAGGAATCGAACCCAGGGCCTCAGGCATGCAAAGCAAGCGCTCTACCACTGAGCCACCTTCCCAGCCCCACAAAGCTAAGTCTTAAACCCAAATATAGTTTGACTTTTAAAATCTTCCTGCTCTCAATTGCCCAGCAACTCTTACAGTGTCAGAGCAGCTTTTGGACAGGAATACTCATCATTCACCAGGAATGTTAGAGCCACAGCCAACAAGACAACAAAAAGATCAAATCATCCTGAACAATTCCTATATGCTTTTCAAAAGCATGCTATGTCTAATTCTCCTGGCCTATGCAGACAGATGGGAGAGGGACATCATTGAGTATATTAATGTTGATTCATTTATCCTTAAAAAGGGATTGGAACCAAGCACTGGTGGCTCATGCCTGTAATCCTAGTTACTTAGGAGGCTGCGATCTAAGGATTGCAGTTCAACGCCAACCCAGGTAGTAAAGTCTGGAAGAGGTGCTGTGGCTCAAGTGGTAGAATGCAAGCCTTGAGCACAAAGGGGCTAAGGGACAGTACTCAGGCCCTCAGTTCAAACCCCGGGACTTCAAAAAGAAAGAAAAGGGAGAGCAGGATGGCTTAGTGGGTATAAGGATGAACTGCTGTGAAGGACACTAGCAGATAATAAAGTCAATTTTAAGTCCGGATTATAACACAAACTCCAGCAACTAGCCAGCTCAAATAGATAGGATACTGGTCATTTAATCTGAATCAGATGTGCAAGTTTTGTTACTTTCCAGGAAATGTAGTGCCAAAATCTTCCAAACAGAGAACAGATTTCTTAGAAATTTAAATTAAAGTATTAAATAATAAAAATTGCTGGATTATTTACAGTTTCTGACAGACTCTAATAATGCCAGATGCTAGAAAGAAATGCATCTCAATTGCTAGTAAAAAGGCAAATTTTATATACACATAAAAAGACAATATTATGAGACTGTAGTGTCACCTGTCAGAAAGAATATCTAGAATGGAGTTTTCAGTAAACACTTGAAGGAGAGGGCAATCAGAATACAAGGAAAGCAAAATTCACATAAGTTAATTCCTAATTTGAGAAATCAACAAAATGTATACATAAATTGATAAATACTGTCTCCATAGGTTACTAATTTCAAGGACTAGTTAGTAGTTAGTTTCTAACTAAATGATTACAGGACATTCTGGTATATGCGGTCTTCTTGGGATCAGTTTTGTTCTGGTAAGCCTCCGGCAAGTACTTGCCCTGGAAAACAACTCAGCAGGAGAAGGCTCTGAGGCAATCACACTTCATTTAGAAACTTGCCAGATAATAACAGCTAAGACTGTAATAATCACCGACAGGACAAGCACCAGGATACACATCTTCTTGCGAGATTTTTTCTGAGGAAAGAAATATGTACAGAAGACACTTGTGAAACAAGTAAAATGTTTTATATCTGAGACTTCAACAGTGTGTCAGGAATCTGCCTCTTTGTAATTCACAATTTACTCTTTCTGGGCTGGGAAGGTGGCTCAGTGGTAGAATGCTTGCCTTGCATGCATGGGGCCCTGAGTTCCATTCCTCAGTACCACATAAGTGGAAAAAGCCGGAAGTGGTGCTGAGGCTCAAGTGATATAGTGCTAGCCTTGAGCTGAAGAGCTGAGGCACAGCGCCCAGGCCCAGAGTTCAGGCCCATGACCGACAAAACACACAAACAAACACAATTTACTCTTTCCATACACAAATCAAGACACAGATACCTTTGCCAAAAAATCTCAGTAGTCCCCAGCACTAGGGAATAGGGTGAGTTTTAACTGTTTTCAAATGCAACTTTGCAAAGAAGTTATGGTTATGTTGCTAGGTATTATTCATAAAAAATTATTTGTGCATATGTTCTCATTTATTTCTGTACCAGTACTGGGGCTTTGCTGTCCCCTAGCTTTTTTTTTCCCCCTAGCTTTTTCAATCAAGGCTGGTGCCACTCTACCACTTGTGCCACGCTTCCAGTTCCATCACACAGTTTTCATTTTTTTTTTTTTTTTTTTTTTGTCGGTTGTGGGGCTTGAACTCTGGGCCTGAGCACTGTCCTTCAGCTCTTCAGCTCAAGGCGAGCGCTCTACCACTGGAGCTACAGCGCCACTTCCGGTTTTCTGGTGGTTTATTGGAGATAGGAGTCTCACGGTCTTTCCTGCCCGGGCTGGCTTTGAACCGCGATCCTCAGATCTCAGCCTCCTGAGTAGCTAGGATTACAGGCGTGAGCCACCAGCGCCCGGCTTACAGTTTTCATTTTTTACAATTTATTATTATTATTTTTTTGTCAGTCATGGGGCCTGAATTCTGGGCCTGGGCGCTGTCCCTCAGCTCTTCAGCTCAAGGCTAGCGCTCTACCACTTGAGCCACAGCGCCACTTCCGGCTTTTTCTGCTTATGTGATACTGAGGAATCAAACCCAGGGCCTCATGCATGCAAGGCAAGCGCTGTACCACTGAGCCACCTTTCCATCCCAGGAAATACTATTATTAAACACAAACTTCCATAAGAGCATTTTCCAGATAAATTTTGGCTACTGTAGGAATACAGAAAATAACTGATATCTTTAGGAACATGGAAAAATGACCAAAATGCTATTTACTTCTAAGAAACCATGCAACACTAAATTGAGGACCTCATTCACAGTATCTGAGATAAAGACCTAAAAAAAATCAAAAGCAGGACTGGAAACATGACTTAGTGGTAGAATACTTGCCTTGCATACATGAAGCCCTGGGTTCGATTCCTTAATACCACATACATAGAAAAAGCCAGAAGTGGTGCTGTGGCTCAAGTGGTAGAGTGCTGGCTTTGAGCAAAAGAAGCACAGGGACCGTGCCCAGGTACTAAGTTCAAGCCCATGGACTGGCAAAAAAAAAAACCATAAGCAAGAATTTTAACTAATATGTAGAGGAATTTAACTTTTTTTTTTTTTTTTTTTTTTGGGTCCAGTCGTGGGGCCTGAACTCTGGGCCTGGGCGCTGTCCCTCAGCTCTTCAGCTCAAGGCTAGCGCTCTACCGCTTGAGCCACAGCACCACTTCTGGCTTTTTTTTCTTGCTTATGTGGTGCTGAGGAATCGAACCCAGGGCCTCATGCATGCAAGGCAAGCGCTCTACCACTGAGCCACCTTCCCAGCGCAGGAATTTAACTTTATAGGCACAGTCCCATACTGACTATGCACTATTTACCTATGAATGGCCATCATAGTTGAGTCTATAGCCATTCCCTATGGCAATATTCAACATACAGTATCTGGAGCCCTATATTACCTGCACTTCTAAACTATCCTAATGGAAACAAGGGTTCGGGTTCATGTTGCTAAATACCAGCCACGCTAAGATACAGAACTTTTTTTTTTTTTTTTGCCAGTACTAGGGCTTGAGCTGAGGGCCTGAGAACCATCCCTGAACTTCTTTTTTGCTCAAGGCTCACACTCTACCACTTGAGCCACAGCACCACTTCTGGCTTTTTCTGCTTATGTGGTGCAGAGGAATCGAACCCAAGGCCTCATGCATGCACGGTAAGCACTCTACCACTGAGCCACCTTCCCAGCCCTGCAGCTGAGTCTTCTACATAAGTGTATTCAAGATTTGATGGTTTTGTAGATCTCATTACAAAGAGAAATACTAAAAGTGTAACTAGGGCTGTAAATTATGATTCCTTGTCTCCAGCTTAAGTCCAAGCAAGAAGTTAAACCTGTTTTCAGTGTTCCCTGATGGCCCATGAAGTCTGCAGCCCAGAGGGACTTTGTTGGACACCAGCTTTTACCTGATAGTAAGCAGCTTGCTGTAATTGGTCAGTGGCTCTTTCCACATGCACTTCTGAGCTTTCTACATTGGCTTCTATGCTATCTGCAAGAAAGACAGTAGACAGCTTTAGCACATGCAGGTGTTTCAAGACTGTAAGCTGAACAGATTTCTGACATTGTGGGGTCCTAGATTCACTATCACCACCTAAACTGTCCATGAAACCAAAAGACACTACCTTGGCAAGAGAACAGCACTATTATATAGAGATAAAAACTTAGGCATTTAGGGGTAAGGGACAGCGTAGCACATAATCCACCTATAAATGGACCAGATAAAAATATTTATGTACATACATATATACACACATAGAACGGAAGTTTCATCACAGAGTAAACAGGACAGAAAGGAAATAAGGCCAATTCTAGAGAAGAGTATAAGGGAGTTTCTAGTAGTATTATTTTTGCAACTCCTTATAAATGAAATTATTTTAACATAAAAAGCTTTTTAAAAGTTAGCCAGGCGCTGATGGCTCACACCTATAATCCTAGCTATTCAGGAGACTGAGATCTGAGGATCACAGTTCAAAGGCAGCTGGGATAGGAAAGTCTGTGACACTCTTATCTCCAATTCACCAACAAAAAGCTGGAAGTGGAGCTATGACACACACACACACACACACACACACACACACACACACACACACACACATGCACACACACATGCACACACACATACGCACGCTGATAGCTATTTCTTTTTTTTCTTTTGGTCGGTCCTGAGGCCTGAACTCTGGGCCTGGGCACTGTCCCTCAGCTCAAGGCTAGTGCTCTACCACTTGAGCCACAGCACCACTTCTGGCCTTTTCTGCTTATGTGGTGCTGAGGAATCAAACCCAGGGCCTCATGCATGCAAGGCAAGCACTCTGCCACTGAGCCACCTTCCCAGCCCATGATAGCTCTTTCTCTAAACAAATACTTACCAAGTGAATGGGGCTGAGTATACACAGAGGCCACTTTAACTTCTGCATTGACAGTACCAGAAAATGGCTAAGAAAATGAATTTGGCCAGGTGCTCACGCCTGTAATCCTAGCTACACAAGAGGAGATAACAGAGGATCAAGGTTTGAAGCCAGCCTAGCAAACAAACCCACAAAACTCTCATCTCCAGAAGTGGAGCTATGGCTCAAGGGGTAAAGCCTCAGCACTGAGCAAAAAAGACAAATGAAAGCTTGAGGTCTCAAGTTTAAGCCTGAATACCAGCGCATGTACACATGCACACATGCACACACATACACACACACAAATGAATTTACTATTTTTTAAATGGTACTTCTAAATTTGATGTCTATAGCAGATGTGTTGCTAACATTTTCACACACAAATACTATCATTCACCTTGAGGTTAAAGAGATCAGTAAAAGCCGGGCGCTGGTGGCTCACGCCTGTAATCCTAGCTACTCAGGAGGCAGAGATCTGAGGATCGCGGTTCAAAGCCAGCCCGGGCAGGAAAGACCCTGAGACTCCTATCTCCAATAAACCACCAGAAAATCGGAAGTGGGGCTGTAGCTCAAGTGGTAGAGCGCTCACCTTGAGCTGAAGAGCTGAGGGACAGCGCCCAGGCCCAAAGTTCAAGCCCCATGACCGAAGGAAAAAAAAAAAAAAAAAGAGAGATCAGTAATACTTACCAATCAAATCACCTTGGTCATGGACCATCATGGCCAAATCTTTAAATATCTGATTGACATCCAAAATGTCAGCCTAAGAAAGACAAAAAAATGATTACCCAACCTTAAGCAGCATGTTAGAAGATTCCCATCCTCTACTTACCTAAAGTTTGACTATTAATATAGCACATGGTTTTCTTTTTTTGGGGGGGGGGGGGGCGGGGGCGGGTTCAGTCGTGGGGCCTGAACTCTGGGCCTGGGCACTGTCCCTCAGCTCTTCAGCTCAAGGCTAGCACTCTACCACTTGAGCCACAGCGCAACTTCCGGCTTTTTTCTTTTTTGCTTATGTGGTACTGAGGAATCGAACCCAGGGCCTCAGGCATGCAAGGTAAGCGCTCTACCACTGAGCCACCTTCCCAGCACCTAGCACATGGTTTTCAAGCCTTATAAAATAAGCTTTCTCTATAAACAGGCAGTGACCTGTTATTACCTACTTAATACTATAATGCAGAAGGCACCAAAGCTGAGCAGGGTGGCTCAGCTTGCCTAGCATACAGGAAGCAATGGGTTTGATTCCTCAGTACCACATACACAGAAAAAGCTGGAAGTGGTGCTGTGGCTCAAGTGGTAGAGTTTTAGCCTTGAGCAAAAAAGAAGCCCAGGGACAGAGCCTAGACCCTGATTTCAAGCCCCAGGACCGGCAAAAGAAAAAAGGCACCAAAACCACCCATTCAGCAATATTAATTGGACATGCTGCTAGTAAGACCATCCAATGTCAGACCATCTAATCTTAAAAGGCACCACACAGAAGCTAAAGTGTTGGAGGGACAGATTGTGGTGTGATAGCTAGATGTAGAGCCTAAACTGGCTCTTCCAGCCACAGCCTATGGGCCCCTCCCAATGACAGTAAAGACTATGGGAAAGCTGGGCAATTGCAGCTCACGCCTGTAATCCTAGCTACTCAGAAGGCTGATATCTGAGGATCGAGGTTCAAAGCCAGCCAGGGCAGAAAAGTTTGTGCAAGTTTTATCTTCAATAAACTACCCCAGAAGTGGAGCTTTGGGCACTAGTTTTGAGCAAAAGAAGCTCAGGGACAGCATCCAGATGCTGAGTTCAAGCCCCAGGACTGGCACCTAAAAAAAAAGAAAAAAAAAAAAAAGGACTACAGAGACCTTGGACTAGAGAATTGAAATGGCTTACACAGAAGTGTGCTATGGGGAAACATGAGGAAGACATATTCACAAGCAAGAAGCCACTTTTCCCCTAGGACTGAGACTGGAACGGTGTAAGGAGCTGCTGGACTTATCATTACTAGAACAATACTCTATAAAGAGCTTTCAACTGAGGCCCAAGAGCCGTATGGGTTAGCCATGGTAATTCCAGGGTGAAAGGTCAACAGCCTGTTTGATGGTCTGCTTCTCAGACTGAAAAAGGAAAAATCATCAGCTTAGGGGCTGAACTGCATGTTGTTTTCCTGGCTGTGATGAAAGTCAAATCCCTTGTTTGAGGTTTTTTTGTTTTGTTTTTGTTGGTCATGGGGTCTGAACTCTGGGCCTGGGCACTGTCCCTCAGCTCTTTACTTCAAGGCTAGTGCACTACTACCTGAGCCACAGCACAACTTCCGGCTTCTTTTTTTCTGCTTATGTGGTGCTGAGGATTGAACCTAAGGCTTCAGGTATGCAAAGCAAGTGCTCTACCACTGAGCCACCTTCCCAGCTCCCCCTGTTTGAGTTTTTACTGTCTATTGGTTGTGCAGAAGGACAATGGCCTATTAAAGGTGTGCTCCTAAGCGATGTGGCCATTTCTCTCTGGTATGGGAAGTACAATGAAGCCAGGACTTATTGATATCCATCAGAAGAGTCCCTTCCTGCTTCAGAGGATGACTAGAGTCACAAATTGGCAAGAGTTGTTCCGGCATCTCAGTCATTTACTGAGTCCACTAGAGTTGGGACTGTCTGCTAACTGCTATGAATACACAAAGAAGAAATAAGGACACAGTAAGATAAATAATAAGAGCCCGGGTGCTGGTGACTCACTCCTATAATCCGAGCTACTCAGGAGGTTGAGATCTGAGGATTGTTGTTCAAAGCCATCCTAGGCAGAAAAGTCCCCGAGACTCTTATCTCCAATAACCACCAGAAAACCAGAAATGGCATTGTGGCCCAAGTGGTAGAATGTTAGCCTTGAGCAAAAGAGGCTCAGGGACAGCACTCAGGTCCTGAGTCCAAGACCCATGACAGAAAGAGGAGGAGGAGGTGGCAGAAGAAGAAAGAAGAAGAGGAGGAGGAGGTGCTGGCAGAAGAAGAAGAAGGACGAGGAGGAGGAGGACGAGGAGGACGAGGAGGGGAGGAGGGGAGGAGGAGGAGGAAGAGGAGGATGCAGAAGAAAAAGAAGAGGAGGAGAAGGAGGAGGAGGAGTCAGGTACTGATGGCTCACACCTGTAATCCAAGCTACTCCGGAGGCTGAGATCTGAGGATCATGGTTCAAAGCCAGCCCGGGCAGGAACCTCCATGAGACACTTATCTCCAATATACCACCAGAAAACCGGAAGTGGTGCTGTGGCTCAAGTGGTAGAGTGCTAGCCTTGAGCTGAAGAGCTGAGGGACAGTGCCCAGGCCGAGAGTTCAAACCCCACGACTGACCAAAAAAAAAAAAAGAAGGAAGAAGAAGAAGAAGAAGAAGAAGAAGAAGAAGAAGAAGAAGAAGAAGAAGAAGAAGAAGAAGAAGAAGAAGAAGAAGAAGAAGAAGAAGAAGAAGAAGAAGAAGAAGAAGAAGAAGAAGAAGGAGAAGAAGAAGGAGGAGGAGGAGGAGGAGGAGGAGGAGGAGAAGAGGAAGAGGAAGAGGAAGAAGTAGGAAGAGGAAGAAGTAGGAAGAGGAAGAAGAAGGTGTGTTAAGTAGTATATGGTCTAGAAGAGAAGGTAGAAAAGAAAGAGTGTAGAAGAAGTAGGATGTGAATTGTGTCTTAATGCAAAGGAAGGGCCATATGAACAAAAAGACAACTGAGTTCAAGAGCAAATACCTCAGCTTCACTATGTAGCTATTTGACATCGGGTTGGTTTTCATTCTGTTGACTGTGAAGGAATCCATCCCATTCCTGACATGTTACACTCCAATCCATTCCTTCCTTTAGCTCTACACAGCTTAGTCCAGTCCCTGAATTTCTAATGTTAAGAGAACTAACTGCACCAGAATCAAGGAAAGCTGTGACAAAGATGTCACATTGAAGACAAGAAAATAAGCATGACTTGACAAATTGTCTCAACTTAAAACAGTGGTGGCACCTAGGATAGTAGTCTCAAATCCTGGCTTTAAAATATCCATGCTTCTGCTGGGGCACCGGTGGCTCATGCCTGTAACCCTAGCTACTCAGGAAGCTGAGATTTGAGGATTGCAGTTCAAAGCCAGAACAGGAAGGAAAGGCCGTGAGACTCTTGTCTCCAATAAACCACCAGAAAACCCGAAGTGGGCTGTAGCTCAAGTGGTAGAGCACTAGCCTTGAGCTGAAGAGCTGAGGGACAGTGCCCAGGCCCAGAGTTCAAGCCCCATCACCGAACACACACACACACACACACACACACACACACACACACACACACACACACACACACACACACACACACACACACACACACACACACACACACACACACACACACACACACACACACACACACACACACACACACACACACGCTTAAGGCCTCACAGTTATTAGGTTATGTGCTAATTTTTAATCTACAAACCCAGGAATGGCTCAAGTGGTAGAATGCTTGCCTACTAGCAAACCCAAGGCCCTAAGTTTCAACCCCAGACCACAAAAATAATAACAAACAAATTCACATACTCCAATCTAGTTATTGATATATTATTGGAGGGTGAATTGGGAAATTGACAAAATAAGCTGGGCGCCAGTGGCTCATGCCTGTAATCCTAGCTACTCAGGAGGCTGAGATCTAAGGATCACGATTCAAAGCCAGCCCAGGCAGGAAAGACCGTGAGACTTCTATCACCAATAAACCACCAGAAAACTGGAGTGGTGCTATGGCTCAAGTGGTAGAGCACTAGCCTTGAGCTCAAGAGCTGAGGGACAGCGCCCAGGCCCAGAGTTCAGGCCCCATGACCGACCAAAAAAAAAAAAATAAATAAATAAATAAAAATCTCCAAGTGATTTCCACATGTAATCAGAGTTCAGGACTACTGCTATAGATGAAGGTAAAGGAGGTTGCTCTACTCCTCATCACCTTTGCTACCTCAGGATAGCTGTCTTCTACTTCCACAGAAGAGAAGATCACATAGGTTTAAGGGTATTTTACTGCTTACTGCAGTTAAACAAGAGGCAGGCTCAGTTAGGTTAAGAAAGGTACCTCAATCTGTACTTCAAAAACCATTCCCATTTTTGAGGGACTGAACTGATAAGAGCTACAACTGGAGTTGCATTTTATTTATTTTTATTTATTTATTTATTTTTATTGTGAAAATACCGTACAGAAGGGTTACAATTACTTGGGCGAGATAATGTGAGTTGCATTTTAGAAAGCACAAACAGAACAAGATTAGCCGGGTGCAGTGGCTCATGCCTGTAATCCTAGCTACTCAGAAGGCTGAGATCTGAGGATTGTGGTTCAAAGTCAGCCTGGGCAAGAACAGTCTGTGAGACTCTTATGTCCAATAAACAACCAGAAAACTGGAAGTGGGGCTATAGCTCAAGAGGTAGAGTGCTAGCCTTGAACTGAGGAGTTAGGAACAGCGCTCAGGCCCATAGTTCAAGCCCCACGACCGACCGACAAAAAAAAAAAAAAAAAAGAAACAAGATTTTGGACTGCCTTATAACCAGGTTACTCAGATGAAGTAAAGGGGCTCTCCATAGAGCCCTGTCAAAAAGTTGCCATTGGGTTTTAGGGACAAAATCCTAATAAGCAGCCAGGTGCTGGTGGCTGACACCTGTAATCCTGGCTACTCAGGAGGCTAAAATCTGAGGATCATGGTTCAAAGCCAGCCCAGGCAGAAAAAGCCATGAGACTCTTTTTTTTTTTTTTTTTGGGGGGGGGTCCGGTTGTGGGACCTGAACTCTGGGCCTGGGCACTGTCCCTCAGCTCTTCAGCTCAAGGCTAGCACTCTACCACTTGAGCCACAGTGCCACTTCTGGCTTTTTTTTTTTCTTTTTGCTTATGTGGTGCTGAGGAATCGAACCCAGGGCCTCAGGCATGCAAGGCAAGCGCTCTACCACTGAGCCACCTTCTCAGCCCCAGCCATAAGACTCTTATCTTCAGTAAGCCACCAGAAAACTGGAAGTAGAGCAGTGGCTCAAAGTGTTAGAGCATGAGCTTTGATCTGAAGAGCTCAGGGACAGTGACCAGGCCCACAACCAACCCAAAAAAAAAAATCCTAAAAAGCAATATAATATTTGTTTTGCTGTTTTCCATGCATATTTCCCAAGATGGCCAAATAAGGATTGGTATGTGATGGGCTGGGAATATGGCTTAGTGGTAGAGTGCTTGCTTAGCATGCATGAAGCCCTGGGTTCAATTTCCCAGTAATACATAGACAGAAGAAGCCAGAAGTGGCGCGAGTGGCATTATGGCTCAAGTGGTAGAGTGCTAGCCTTGAGCAAAAGAAGTTCAAGAACAGTACCCCAGGCCCAGTCAAACCCCAGGATTGGCAAAAAAAAGAATTGGGTGTGTGAGGAAAGGATTTGGATAGTTCTGGGAGCCAAGGCTAATACTACCATAGAAATAGTTCCAATTTGCCATGACTAAATTGAGACAATCCGCAAACTACACAATGCCTCATTTCATGCTTTTTCATAATAATCCAGGGAAAATTCAGGCTAGACAGGCTCAGATACCTTCAGGCCCACTGAGTCAATGGAAGACATGACCTAGCTCTTACCTCCAGCTGCCGGATCGCTGTTTCCCTCTCTTTAATAAGTTCCAGATCCTGTTCAGTGATGGCCGCTTCATCTTCCTGGCTCTGCATCTGGTTCCAGTCCTCATGGCTACAAGGAGACAAGAACTGCAGCTGATTACTCCTCTCTAAGGTGTGGGGAAACACATCTACATCTCTGCTGCCAGTGGGACTGAAGCAAGGACATTACCAGGGCTCCAAGTCTGCTTTCACTACACTGGCCCTGAGGAGCACATTTTCCAAGCCACTGGCAAAGAGCTGACAATGCAAAGAAAACAAGTCTCAGCCTCCATGGGAAAAAGTACGACGAAGCAGACTTAAGGAGAATGGGACTCTCAGCTCTTACCACTTAGGAGTTCACTCTGTAATTGTGCTAAGATTCCTAGACAAGGAAAGTAGCCACAGGTTTGATTGAATTCAGTGAATTTCTCTGGCCCAGTCTCTTGTAGGGCACTTTCCCAAGGCAAAGTGTCTTGCTGCCTTGTGCAACAGCAGGCTAGGTAACTTACCTGTGCTAACTGAGTAAGACAGAGCCCTCCAGGCCTTTGAGCTGCTCAGTGATGTAGGGAAGGAGTACGTGTATGAATACATATCTATGATAGACCATTATTATTTTTTTTGGGGGGAGGGGTCCGGTCGTGGGCCTGAACTCTGGGCCTGGGTGCTGTCCCTCAGCTCTTCAGCTCAAGGCTAACGCTCTACCACTTGAGCCACAACGCCACTTCCGTCTCTTTTTTTCTGCTTATGTGGTGCTAAGGCATTGAACCCAGGGCCTCATGCATGCAAGGCAAGCGCACTACCACTGAGCCACCTTCCCAGCCCATTATTATTATTTTTGTCAGTGGTGGGTCTTGAACTCTGGAGCTGGGCGCTGTCCCTGAGCTCTTCAGCTCAAGGTGAGCACTCTACCACTTGAGCCACATCGCCACTTCTGGTTTTCTGGTGGTTAATTGGAGATAAGAGTCTCATAGACATTCCTGCCCAGGCTGGCTTTGAACTGTGATCCTCAGCTCTCAGCCTCCTGAGTAGCTGGAATTACAGGCTTGAGCCACCAACGCCTGGCTTATGATAGAAGTTTTTGTTTGTTTGTTTGTTTGTTTTTTGGTCTGGTCGTGACGCCTGAACTCTGGGCACTGTCCCTCAACTCTTCAGCTCAAGACTAGCACTTTACCACTGGAGCCACAGCGCCACTTCCGGCTTTTTTTTTCTGCTTATGTGGTGCTGAGGAATCGAACCCAGGGTCTCAAGCATGCAAGGCAAGCGCTCTAACACTGAGCCACCTTCCCAGCCCTGGTAGAATATTTTAATACTGTAAAAAATGAGATGAGTTTTGACATTTTGGACAAGGAATTCCTCAACCTAGAATCTTTCACAACCTGAGTTTTAATGATGAGCTAAGATCAGATCCTCATATTTAAAAACTTATTTAAATGTGATTAAAGCATGTTAGCATTTTATTAATAAAATACCTGAAATAATAATAAAGAGATTAGCTTAGAAAATTTCTTCTTAATATTTCCAGAAGGCTATATTTACCCTATTTTTAAGGTAAGTAAACAGACTCCAACATGTTGAAGAACTTAAATTTCAATTAGACCTAAGATGACTGAGACCTTCTAATCAATAGATTTGTGGATTTGTACTTATTCCTTTTTTGTTTGTTTGTTTTTCAGGGGGGTCATAGGGCTTGAACTCTGGGCCTGGGTGCTGTCCCTCAGCTCTTTGACTCAAAGCTAGCGCTCTACCACTTAAGCCACAGTGCCACTTCCGGTTTTCTGGTGGTTTACTGGAGATTAGAGTTTCAGGGACTTTTCTGCCCAGGCTGGCTTTGAACTGAGATCCTCAGATCTCAGCCCCCTAAGTAGCTAGGATTACAGGCACGAGCCACTGATGCCAGGCTTTGTACTTATTTCTGTGAGTGAAGCATTCTCCCCACACAGAGATATCAGGGGATTGTTACATTTTTTTAAAATTCATGTTGAAAATAATCCCTTCAGCTGGATGCTGTGGCTCATGCCTGTAATCCTAGCTACTCAGGAGGCTGAGATCTGAGGATCACAGTTCAAAATAAGTCCAGACAGAAAAGTCTGTGAGATTCTTTTTTTTTTTTTTTTTTTTTTTTAAAACTAGGGCTGAGAACCGAACCCAGGGCCTTGGGCACGCCAGGCGGGCGCCCTTCCGCTGGGCTAAACCTCCAGCCCCCGTCTGTGAGATTCTTATATCCAATGAACCACCAGAAAACCGGAAGTGGTGCTGTGGCTCAAATGGTAGAGTGCTTGCCTTGAGCAGAAGAGCTGAGGGACAAGTGCCCAGGCCCAGAGTTCAAGCCACATGACCGACCAAAAAGAAAAATTTTTTTAAATCCTTTCATGGTTGAAAGATCTTAAAAAAGCGTGCGTGCGTGCATGCGTGCGTGTGTGTGTTGTGTGTGTATCCTTGAGCTTGAACTCAGATTCAAGGTGCCACTTCTGTACTTTTTCTCTCAGGGCTGGTCCTCTACCACTTGAGCCATAGCTCTACTTCTGGCTTTTTGGTGGTTAAATGGAGATGAGTCTCATGGCTTAATTATAGGCATGAGCTCCTGGTGTCCAACTATGGCTATAACTTTTTAATTTTATTTTAATAATAATAAACTACCTATCCCAGGTTCTCCTTTATTTTGTCCTCTTTATTATCTAATGATTGATTTTATTTTTCCAGTCATGGGGTTTAAAACTCAGGGCCTGGGCACTGTCCCTAAGCTTGTTTGCTCAAGGCTAGTGCTCTACCACTTGGAGCCACAGCACCACTTCTGGTTTTCTGGTGGGTAACTGGAGATACAAACCTCACAGACTTTGCTGCCAGGGCTGGCTTTGAATCATGATCCTCAGATCTCAACCTCCTGAGTAGCTAGGATTACAGGTATGAGGCACTGGCACCCAGCTTTTGATTTTTTTTTTAAACACAATAAATCAATATAAAGCTGGATGCTGTGGCTCACCCATGTAATACTAGCTACTTAGGAGTAGGGAAACCAAGAGATTGTGGCTCAAAGCCAGCTTGAGTAGAAAAGTCTTGTGAGAGGGGCTGGGAATGTGGCTTAGTGGTATAGTGCTTGCCTAGTGTGCATGAAGCCCTAGGTTGAATTCTTCAGTACCACATAAACAAAAAAAGCCAAAAATGGTGCTGTGGCTCAAAGTGGTAGAGGGCTAGTCTTGAGTGAAAGTACTCAGGACAGTGCTTAGGCCCTGAGTTCAAGCCCCATGGCTGGCAAATAAAGAAAAAAGAAAACTCTGTGAGAATGTATCTCTAATTAACCAGCATAAAGTCAGACTAGAGGTGTGGTGGTTCAAGTGGTAGAGCAATAACCAGAGCAAGCAAGCCCCAGCATTATACCCACTACTGGGTATCAATCAATCAATCAATCAATCAATCAATCAATCACTCAACCAACCAGTCAGATACAGTCTCCCATCAACTATCCAGTAGATTAAGTAAAATATTCTTTACCTGTCAAATGAGACGAGCTGTTCCTCCCTCTGCCTGTCTTCCGCCTAGAAAATAATGGCATTATTGCGGCTGATATCCAGAAACTGGTCAGACACACAAAATAAAGGTTTCCTTAGCTACGATATGAAAAGGCAACATCCCTGGGCTACAACATGGGAGAGAATTCTGGGAATCTGTCTCCACTGAGAAGTGGGTATGAACTGGTAAAGTAAATTTGCATTCTAGTTTGGGCCCAGTTCCTAGCCATACTGAACAAGATAGAGAAAACCTGAGTAAAAAGAGGGATAAATAGCTGGGCATTGGTGGCTAACATCTGTAATCCTAGCTACTCAGGAGGCTGAGATCTGAAGTTCATGGTTCAAACCCAGGCCTGGCAGGAAAGTCCATGAGACCCTTATCTTCAATCAAGCACCAAAAAGGCTGAGAGTGGAGCTGTGTCTCAAGTGATAGAGCACTAGCCTTGAACAAAGAAGCTCAGGAACAGTGCCCAGGCCATGAGTTCAAGCTCCAGGACTGGCAGAGAAAAAAACAAATAACAAAAATTATTTTAAAATATGGGGAAAGTAGATAAGGGAAAGTAGATGTAAGTTTTGAAAAAGACTATTTTTTCTAAAAGTTACATCCTGAACTTTGGGCCTGGGCACTGTCCCTCAGCTCTTCAGCTCAAGGCTAGCACTCTACCACTTGAGCCACAGTGCCACTTCCAGCTTTTTTCTTTTTTGCTTATGTGGTGCTGAGGAATCGAACCCAGGGCCTCATGCATGCAAGGCAAGCGCTCTACCACTGAGCCACCTTCCCAGCCCTAAAAGTTACATTTTTGTTATTAGCAACAATGTACATTGTTTTCCTTGTAGTGACAGGCTTATTTATTTCAATAATTTTTCTACTAAATACTAATCTGAAAAGTTTTTTTTTGGTGTGTGTGTATATGCATATTTCTAAGTTTTTGTTTGCTTCTTGTACTACTCAGGAGACTAGCCTTGGCAATATAGCAATAATTTGTGAAAGAAAGAAAAAGAAAAAGGAAGGAAGGAAGGAAGGAAGAAAGGAAGGGAGGAAGGAAGGAAGGAACTCTGTGGGGGTCTTTAATAATTTTTAACAGTGTGATGGGGTTCTTTTGTGTGTGGAGGTGGGTGGGTGGGTACTGGGGCTTGAACTCAGGGCCTGGGCTCTGTCCTGGAGATTCTTTTTTTTTTTTTTTTTTTTTTGTCGGTCATGGGGCTTGAACTCTGGGCCTGGGCCCTGTCCCTCAGCTCATCAGCTCAAGGTTAGAGCGCCACTTCCGGTTTTCTGGTGGTTTATTGGAGATAAGAGTCTCATGGATTTTCCCTGCCAGGGCTGGCTTTGAACCATGATCCTCAGATCTCCGCCTCCTAAGTAGTTAGGATTACAGGCGTGAGCTGCTGGTGCCTGCCTCCCCTCCCGGAGATTCTTTTCCTCAAGACTAGTGCTGTACCACTTGAGCCACAGTGCCACTTCCAGTTTTTTCTGAGTAGTTTATCAGAGGTCAGAGTCATATGAACTTTCCTGCCCAAGTTGGCCTCAAACAGAGATCCTCACCTCTCAGCCTGCTGAAGAGCTAGGATTACAGGTGTGAGCCACCAGCGCCTGCTAGAAGTTGGATTTTTTAATTCTAGAATTTGTTAATTCTTTTCAAAAAGAGAATATTAATACAAATAACCTAGCCTGCTGTCTTCTGGGAAGCAGATTCATCTCTTTAAGTTTCCAACATAGGAGCAATATAACAAAATGAAAATGAAATGATATATAGATCTATCTTCCTTTTTTTTTTTTTTTTTGGCCAGTCCTGGGGCTTAAACTCAGGGCCTGGGCAATGAATGTCCCTGAGCTTCTTTTGCTCAAGGCTTGAGCCACAGGGCCACTTCTGGCTTTTTATGTTTATATGGTACTGAGGAATCGAACCTAGGGCTTCATGCATGTTAGGCAAGCACTCTACCACTAAGCCACATTCCCAGTCCTACCTTGCATTTTTTAACTCTTTTTTTTTTTTTTTTTGGGGGGGGGTCCGGTCGTGGGGCCTGAACTCCTCCGGGCCTGGGTGCTGTCCCTCAGCTCTTCAGCTCAAGGCTACCACTCTACCACTTGGGTCACAGCGCCACATCTGGCTTTTTTTTTTCTGCTTATGTGGTGCTGAGGAATCGAACCCAGGGCCTCATGCATGCAAGGTAAGCACTCTACCACTGAGCTACCTTCCCAGTCCCGCATTTTTTAACTCTTGTGCACATTCCTTTTAGTTGCCCATATGTATACATGTTTCTTTACATGGGATAAACCAATCTGACATTTTTCACAGCAGCTGACAAGCATATTTACTATTTGGTGTGATAATAAACAAAGCTAATGGTCTGGAAGAAAACAACCTGGAAACAAACATTCTGAAATTTCAAAGGTCTTCTTTAGGGATTCAACTTACAGAAAGTCGCGATCCAGCTCTTGCTCTGGCAATACTCTCTTTTTCCTTTTCAGATACCCTTCTCTGCACAGCCTGGAAGTTGTTCAAGGCCGTTGAGAAGTCATTCATGAGACGTTCCTTCTGAAGCTTCTGCTGGCGCTAAGGAAATTAAGGGAGAGATAGCATATTTACCCAGAATCATTTGGGTTTAACTCTCATTAAAAGCAAGTTATATTCCTTAAAGTTTTTTTTTTTAATTTTGGTCAGTCATGGGGCTTGAACTCTGGGCCTGTGCACTGTCCCTGAACTCTTCATCTCAAGGTGAGCACTCCACCACTTGAGCCATAGCACCACTTCTGATTTTCTGGCGGTTCATTGGAGATAAGATGTCTCATGGACTTTCCTGCCCGGGCTGGCTTTAAACCGTGATCCTCAGATCTCAGCCTCCTGAGTAGCAAGGATTATAGGCAGGAGCCTCTGGCTCCTTAAAGATTTCTTAGTAGGAAAATTATTAGAAAAGAGGCTCTTCCTTAAATTATTAAATTTGTCCTTTGCTAGCTCAAGGCCCTTGTTAATAGTATAGAACAAGTCAGATACATTCTGACAAGTCTGAGAACTGAATATCATTTACCTTGTAATCTCTAAAGGAATTCCCATGTGGAATATTTGTTCCCTGAAGAAGCTAAAAGTGGATACCTTTGGACTCAGATTGGACCTATATAGTCTTTTGCTAAAATTCTAACACCATATTCATTTATATTGAGCTCAGTTTCTCTTAAAGACATAATTATTGGGGCTAGGAAAGGTGGCTCAGGGGTAGAGTGCTTGCTTTGCGTGCATGAGGCCCTGGGTTTGATTCCTCAGCACCATATAAGCAGAAAAAGCCGGAAGTGGCACTGTGGTTCAAGTGGTAGAGCACTAGTCTTGAACTGAAGAGCTCAGGGTCAGTGCCCAGGCTTAGAGTTCAGGCCCCATGACCAACCAACCAACAAACAAAAAACCCACAATTACTATTTTTTTTTACAAGTTGGTGTGTGTATGTGTGTTCTGGAACTTAATACTTAGCTTTTCCACTCATGGCTGGTACTCTACCACTTGAGTTATGCCTCTACTTCTGGCTTTTTGCTAGTTAAATGGAGATGAGTCGCTTGAATTTGTCTGCCCATGCTGGCTTTGAACCAAACCATGATCCTCAGATCTTAGCCTCCTGAGTAGCTAGCATTAGAGGAATGAGCCACCAGCACTCAGCAGGATTTTTTTTTTTTTCTGGTCGTGGGGCTTGAACTCTGGGCTTAGGTGCTGTCCCTCAGCTCTTCAGCTCAAGGTGAGCGCCACAGCGTCACTTCCGGTTTTCTAGTGGTTAATTGGAGATAAGAGTCTCACAGACTTTCTTGCCCGGGCTGGCTTTGAACTGTGATCTTCAGATCTCAGCCTCCTGAGTAGCTAGGATTACAGGCATGAGCCACCGGTGCCCGGCTTCAGCAGGATTTTTTTTTTTTTTTCTGGTCATGGGGCTTGAAATCAGGACCTAGGCGCTATCTCTGAGTGCTTTTGCTCAAGTCTAGTGCTCTATCACTTTGAACACAGTTCCATTTCTGGTGTTTGAGTGATTACTGGAGATAAGAGTCTCATGAGGACTTTTGTGCCCAGGCTGGCTTTTCAAACAGCAATCCTCAGATCTTAACCTCCTGAGTAGCTAGGATTACAGGTCTGAACCACTGGCACCCAGCTCTCAGCAGGTTTTGGTTATTTTTAAAGTGATGATTAAAATGTTTGAGGACTCAGCAACTACTTTGCTTAGTTTGCTTAAAAAAACAAAGGCTCAAAAATCACTGATACAGAACCTAAGAATGGGAAAACAAAATAGAAAAAAAACAAAACTAAAAGGAAGGATGCTTCTGACATCCAGAACAGTGGTAAGAAGATGGAAGATGGGCCTAAGGCAGATTAGATGGAAACACTGGAAAGACAAAAGTATACTCAGCACCACTGGTGAAACAGAAGGGAATTATATTTCATCAGAGAATGCCTATGGATCTACTTTGTGTTCTTAATGATTCAAGCTAATGGAAGGGAACAATAATATGCATAATCCAAAAATAACCTCTATTTGCTCTTGGAATACATTAGATGAATTTTTTTCTTGGTAGCAGATTTGACTTTCTATTTATATTTTGCTTAGGTTACTATTTAACTCTAAGTACTTACAACATTCTGTCTGCATCAGACTCTTCGATTCCTTATTACTACGAAAACTTTCAACCAATGTGTATTCCCTAAGTGTATAGCTAAGAGGAGAACAGGATAATTTGGAAAGGAGCTGGAGATACTAGATGGTAAGGGAGACCTGGCCAGGAGATAATTATACTACTCTTCCCCACCCCCTCATTATAAATTTATTTAACACAAGACACCAACCTGCTCGGAAGTAGACAAGGGAAGGGGCAAGGATCTTAATTCCTTCAGCAATTCATTTGTTTCCTTGGCGAGCTGATTTGTGGAGTGTTGTAACTCTTGCCTAAGAAAGAAAAGACATGGTTCAGGATGCTCCAGGGCTATCCTAGTGAGTAATAATTTATTACAACACAGGTAATGAAGGGTCATTCCAAAGGAATGGGTGCCTCAATGCCCATGTTCACAACAAAAGTTCGGGACTACTACAGTAGCAAACCCACTTTAAGGCCTTGTCACATTATTGAAGCAGCCAGTGTGGGCAGAAAGAGGCTGTCTGAAGGATACCTGCTGAAAGCAGCACAGATCAGGTTTAACACTTTGGGGAGACAAGAGAAGCCTGTCAGCAGTTCTGATAGAAATACAAGAAGCTGCTACCCACACCTAACTCTCTTATAAAATTCCCACTGAATTTCCCAGGAATTCAGCATGGTATATTGATCATGGTCCACTCACTTGAATCCAAGCACAGGTAGCTGGATGAAATATGCATTAAAAGCATAGTTTCTGACCCATTCTAGGGAACAAACTCCAAAGATTTATTCTTACATTTTTGCTTGTATTCTTCTATCCATTCTTTTTTCAGATTTATCCTGGATTCCCTACTTGTGCCTTATGCTTGATTTTCTGACTCTTCCTTCCAAAATAAAGAAGCTCTGTGTGGTTTTTTTTTTTTTTTGGTTTTTTTTTTTTTTGGGGGGGGGGAGGGTCCAGTCGTGGGGCCTGAACTCTGGGCCTGGGTGCTGTCCCTTAACTCTTCAGCTCAAGGTGAGCACTTTACCACTTGAGCCACAGTGCCACTTCCGGCTCTTTTCTTTTTTGCTTATGTGGTGCTAAGGAATTGAACCCAGGACCTCAAGGCATGCAAGGCAAGCGCT
The DNA here is from genome assembly GCF_024711535.1 of Dipodomys merriami. Classification (NCBI taxonomy): domain Eukaryota; kingdom Metazoa; phylum Chordata; class Mammalia; order Rodentia; family Heteromyidae; genus Dipodomys; species Dipodomys merriami. Next base: position 11,071,538 of record NW_027204270.1, read on the forward strand.
CTACCACTGAGCCACCTTCCCAGCCCCAGCTCTGCTTATTTAAAAACATATAAAACTAGCCAGGTGCCAATGGCTCACACCTGTAATCCTAGCTACTCAGGATCTGAGGACTGCGGTTCAAAGCCAGCCTAAGCAGGAAAGTTTGTAAGACTCTTCTCTTCAATTAACCACCAAATGGTAAAGTGCTCACCTTGAGCTGAAGAGCTAAGGGACAGCACCCAGGCCCAGAGTTCAAGCCCCACAACCAATAAAACAAAAACAAAAATGTAAGACTGGGCACCAATGGCTCACATCTTTACTAGCTACTCTGGAAGCGGAGGTGCAAAGGATTATGGTTCAAAGTCAGCTAACACAGAAAAGCCTACTACACTTCATCTCCAAAATAACCAGCAAAAAGCATGGCAGAGCTGAGCGCTGGTGGCTGATTCCTGTAATCCTAGCCACTGAAGAAGCTAAGATCTCAAGATCATGGTTCCAAGCCAACTTGGGTAGTAAAGTCTTTGAGTATCTTATCTCCAATAAACTACTCAGAAAAAGCCAGAAGTGGCACTGTGGCTCAAGTGGTAGTGTGCTAGCATTGAGCAAAAGAAGCTCAGGAAGGCCAGGCATCAGTGGCTCATACCTATAATTCTAGCTACTCAGGAGGCTGAGATCTGAGGATCATAGTTCAAAACCAGCCCCGGTAGGAAAGTCCGTGAGACTTATCTCCAATGAATTACTACTTCAAAAACGGAAGTGGCGCTGTGTCTCAAGTGGTAGAGTGCTCACCTTGAGCTGAAGAGCGCAGGGACAGAGCCCAAGCCCAGAGTTCAAGCCCCATGATGGACAAAAAAAAAAAAAAAGAAACAAAGAAAGAAGGTAGGAAGGAAGGGAGGAAGATAGGGAGGGAGGGAGAAAGGAAGGGAAAGAAAAGCCAAATATATAAAGAGAGAAGGAAGGAAATCACAGAGGCAGACTATGTAATATAAATTTGCAAAGTAATAAAAGTACAAAAAGTTGTTTTCATTTGGGCACCGGTGGCTCATGCCTATAATCCTAGCTGCTAAGGAGGCTGAGATCTGAGAATCACGCTTCAAAGCCAGCCTGGGCAGGAAAAGCTGTGAGACTCTTATCTCCAATAAACCACCAGAAAATCAGAAGTGGTGCTGTGACTCAAGTGGTAGAATGTTCCCCTTGAGTTGAGGCCGGGAAGGTGGCTCAGTGGTAGAGTGCTTGCCTTGTATACATGGGGCCCTGGGTTCAATTCCTCAGCACCACATAAGCAGAAAAAAAAAAATGGAAGTGGCGTTGTGGCTCAAGTGGTAGAGCGCTAGCATTGAGCTGAAGAGCTGAGGGACAGCGCCCAGGCCCAGAGTTCAGGCCCCACAACCAACAAAAGTTGTTTCAGACATATGCCTGTGGCTCATGCCTATAATCCTATCTTCTCAGGAAGCTAAGATCTGAGATCACAATTTGAAGCTAGCCTAGGCAGAAAAGTCTATGAAACTCTTTTATTTTTTTTGGGGGGGGGGTCCGGTCGTGGGGCTTGAACTCTGGGCCTGGGCGCTGTCCCTCAGCTCTTCAGCTCAGGGCTAGCACTCTACCACTTGAGCCACAGCGTCACTTCTGGCTTTTTTTTCTTTTTGCTTATGTGGTGCTTGGGAATCGAACCCAGGGCTTCATGCATGCAAGGCAAGCGCTCTACCACTGAGCCACCTTCCCAGCCCTCTATGAAACTCTTATCTCCAATTAACCAGCAAAAAGCCAGTAGTGGAAGTGGCTTAAGTGGTAGAGCAATAGCCTTAAACAAAAAGCCAAGTGCAAAATCATGAGGCCTTGTGTTCTGGCACAAGTATGCACACACACACAAGGTGTTTTCATTCATGGCTTTATCAAGTCTCTAGCCATCTTTGAAGTTTTCAGGGAGGATGGAAAGCCTCAATTCCTAAGCTGGAATCCTAGCTCTCCCAATGACAGCATTAGGAGACAGCATTGGAAGGGTGGTGTCATCATAAATGGCATTAATGCTTTCTTAAATGAGGGCCCAGAGAGCTGCTTCCTTCTCCCTCCAGGGAGTAGACAGTGAAACATCATCTATGAAGCAGCCGGCCTTCCCAGGGCACTGCATATCATGGACTTGTCAGCCTCCAGAACTACAGACAAATAAATTTCTGCTGTTCATAAACTATCTAGTTACGGTCTTGTTATAGCAGCCTAAGTGCACTAAGACGCCATGCTACTATTAGTGTTTTTCCACTCCAAAGAGGCCTCTAGAACTAGATAACAAGGTAGGCAAAAATAAGAGGGTGTAAGCTGGGTGCTGGTGGCTCACTCCTGTAATCCTAGCTACTCAGGAGGCTGAGATCTAAGGATCACGGATCAAAGCCAGCCTGGCAAGGGAAGTCCGTGAGGCTCTTATCTCCAATTAACCACTAGAAAATCAGAAGTGGTGCTGTGTAGAGTGCTCACCTTGAGCTGAAGCTGAAGGATAGAGCCCAAGCCCAGAGTTCAAGCCCTACAACCAACTCCCCCCCCCAAAAAAAAAAAACAAGAGGGTGTTAGCCAGAAGCCAGTGTCCTAGACAATGATGAAATATTTCACATCTCCCTGGGAAAGCTCACAGTAATGTCAATCCCTCACTTCACAACATCTAAGGATGAGAAGAATATTGGTCAGGACACTTTAAAGACAAGAAACAGAACTAAAAGCAGAAAGAGAGTCAAGAAGAATGTGACTTATGGAAAAAAATATCGTAAGTTAGACTACCAGTCCACTTACTCTCTCCCTCAGCCTTGCCTCTGATTATCCTATTTTTCACATAGCATGTACAGTTGGAAATCAAATCAAACCAGACTAGGTCATCAAGAATCCTGTACCAGGGGCTGGGAAGGTGGCTCAGTGGTAGAGCGCTTGCCTTGCATGCATGAGGCCCTGGGTTTGATTCCCCAGTACCACATAAGCAAAAGAAAAAAAGCCAGAAGTGGCGTTGTAGCTCAAGTGGTAGACACTAGCCTTGAGCTGAAGAGCTGAGGGACAGTGCCCAGGCTGAGTTCAGGCCCCACGACCGGACCACCCCCCCCCCCAAAAAAAAAAAAATCCTGTGCCAGCAAGGAGATTCATTTATACAGAGTTTTGGCCACATGGTTTAGGAACGGTAGGAGCTCCCATCCAAGCCTCCCTCAATTTTCTGCTAAAAGAACCAAGGAAAAAAAGAATCAGTTCAGGAAATCCTAGTCCATTAATATACTATCTTACTACTAGCTCCAGCTACTGCCTCCCAGCCCTTTTCTTTTGACTTTACCAATCTGAAATTTCATAGGCCACACAATAAGGACACCAAATATATCCTTAAAGCAACTAACAAAACCCAATCTTGTTCCAAAGCTACTCACAGATTTTCCTGATTTGTGCTTGAGTCCTGCACAGTTCCTAGTTGGCTCATCAAATTCTTTATCTGAGCAGCTGAGGAGAGAAGGGGAAAAGAAAGTTCATTTCAAAGATAAATACGTTCATCAGAGCACACTGCTTAGCAGATCCCTGGTCTCCCTACATCTTGAATAAGTACTTGTAACCAACAGAATTTATGACTGAAACCTGGGCAAGCACACTCCTATAAAAACCCACTGTGAAATTCCCCTTCCTTCTACACAGGAATTTCAGTACAAAGTAGGAGGCAATGGCTTTTTAGCTCATCCCCAAGGAATTTCCTAATTTTACCAGATCTTCGATGGCAATGGTTAAAAAAAAATCAACACCAGGGCTGGGAAGGTGGCTCAGTGGTAGAGTGCTTGCCTTGTATGCATGAGGCCCTGGGTTTGATTCCTTAGCACCACATAAGCAGAAAGAGCCGGAAGTGGTGCTATGGCTCAAGTGGTAGAGCGCTAGCCTTGAGCTTAAGAGTTGAGGGACAGCACCCAGGCCCAGAGTTCAGGCCCCATGACTGGTAAAAAAAAAAAAAAGGGGGGGGGGGACTGGGAAGGTGGCTCAGTGGTAGTGTGCTTGCCTTTCATGCATGAGGCCCTGAGTTCGATTCCTCAGCATCACATAAGCAGAAAAAGCTGGAAGTAGCGCTGTAGCTCAAGTGGTAGGGCACTAGCCTTAAGCTAAAATGCCGAGGGACAGTGCCCAGGCCCTGAGTTCAGGCCCCACGACTGACAAAAAAAAAAAAAAATCAACACCTTTAGGGCTAAGGAGGTAGTAAATAGGCAAGGGCACTTGCTTAGCATGTTCAAGGCCCTAGGTTTCATTCACAACACATATTAACACAAAACAAAACACCTTTCGAAGGGCCTAAACTCATGGCAATAAAAACTTAAATTCTTGCCAGGCACCAGAAGGTCCCAGCCGTAATTTTAGCTACTCAAGAGGCTGAGATCTAAGGACTGCAGTTCAAAGCCAGCCCAGGAAGCTGGGCACCAGTGGCTCACATCTGTAATCTTAGCTAAGGAAGGCTAAGATCTGAGGATCACAGTTCAAAGCCAGCCTGGGCAGGAAAAGCACACAAGATTCTGATCTCCAATTAACCACAAGAAGCCAGAAGTGGAGCTGTAGTTCAAGTGGTAGAGCGCTAGCCTTGAGCAAAAGAGCTCCAGGACAGTGCTCAGGCCCTAAGATCAAGCCCCAGTACTAGCACAAAACAACAACAAAAGCCAGCCTGGGCACAAACAAGCAGGCCTGGGAAGGATAGTCCATGAGACTCTTATCTCTACTTACCCAGAAAAAAGCCAGAAGTGGAGCTGTAGTTCAAGTGGTAGATGACTAACCTTGAGCAAAAAAGCTAAGGGAGAGCACCAAGACCCTAAGTTCAAGCCTCAAGACCAAAACACACACATAAACACACACACACACACACACAAACAAACAAATTAAGCCCATTAATATAAACTAATTTTTCTACAGCAAACACTTTTAGAAAACAATTCGTATGTATTAGCTGATAAAGCACCTCTCTTTGTGTCTAGCATAAGAGCTTCATATATATATTGTCTTATTAATTTTCACAGTAATATTAGAAGTAGCTCTGTCTTCATTTTACAGATGAGGAAATACTTTTTTGTGTGTGTCCATGTACCAGTCTTGGGGCTTGATCTGAGCCTGGGCACTGTTCCTGAGCTTTTCTGCTCAAGGTTAGTCTCTACCACTTGAGCCACAGTTCCACTTCTAGCTTTTTAGTGGTTAACAGTCTCACAGATTTTCCTGCCCAGGCTGGCTTTGAGCTGCAATCCTCAGATCTCAGCCTCCTGAGTAGCTGGGATTACAGGCGTGAGCCTCCGGCACCTGACCACAATTAATTTTTAAACCTCAAAATTCTAGGAAGTTAGCATTCTTTCTTATTGGATAAGGGAGCATTGTACGTCTATGGGGAAGGGTAAGATAACCAGGTGGTCAGAGAAACCTCTCTATATGGTGAAACTGAGCAGAGAACTAAAGGAAATAAAAGCTCAGGCCACACAGCTATGCACAGGAGTTGCCTTGCAGAACAGAGAGCGCAACTAGTACAAAGTCCCCAATGCAAGAATCCTTGGTGTGTCAGGCAAGGCAGGGTGACTGGAGCTGAGTGAGCAAGAGAGATAAAAGAAGTAGCAAAGAAGGCTGTGGGGAGCCAGATGATTGAGGGTCCTGTGAACAATTACAGAGCTTGGATTTTAATTAAGTGGCAAGTCACTGGTGGATTTTGAACAGTGTCATAACCAGAATTGAAACCCAGGGCTAATCTCAGTGGCTATAGTTTGTGTCACATTATGTTCTTTCAAAAGGTTGACTCTGAAAGGAAACAGAATGTGGACACACAGGGCAGGCCTGGGGCTCCCAGTGCTTTACCCTCCGCACCCTACATATCTGACCCCTCCCTAGCTTCATACTCTTCTCCAGATAGGCTGGTGTCCTGCCTCTACCCGCCTCCAGTCCCACCTCCCTCCCACTTATGGCAATATCCTCTGTACTTACTAGAGTCTAGCAGAATGACGGGCACCCAGTACACACATAAATAATTACTGATTAACTGAGTCATTCTCCTCCCTTTGGCATTATGACAGTCTCTTTTAAGAGGGATGATATGAATTCAGGTAAGTTAGGTATAATGAGAACTAAAATCTAAGGCTGGGAATGTGGCTTTAGTGGTAGAGTGCTTGCTTAGTATGCATGAAGCCCTGGGTTCAATTCCTCAGTATCATATACACAGAAAGGCCGGAAGTGGTGCTGTGGTTCAAGTGGTAGAGTGCTAGCCTTGAGCAAAAGAAACTCAGGGACAGTGCCCGGGCCCTGAGTTCAAGCCCCATGGCTAGCAAGAAAAAAAAAAAGGAGGCCCAAAATCTAAGCCAGACGTAACCATTATAGCATTAGGCAAGTCTCTTCATTTTGCCAGATCTCCTTTGCTATTTGTAGATTGTATTTGGATTGACTAACACTTAGAGAGTACTTACAATTTGTGTGGGGTTTTCATGTTCTGGCATTAAATCTTTACAATTCTGTAAGCACTGTGATCTTCTAATACTCCCACTCAGCTCAATTCTAAAATTCAGTCATAATGAAACATCTCTACTCCCAGAATGCTGTTGAGCAACCAAGGAAGTTTTTGCAACTGAAAAACTTGGTATCCAGAGGCTCCAGCTGTGATGTTAAACTTGCAAATGCAAGGTACAAATTGTACGGGACTGATATGTGTACTAGAAGGCATTCTACTCATTTTTCCATGTATTTGTTTTTTTTTTTTTGGGGGGGGGGGGGTCCAGTCATGGGGCCTGAACTCTGGGCCTGGGCACTGTCCCTCAGCACTTCTGCTCAAGGCTAGCGCTCAACCACTTGAGCCATAGCGCCACTTCCGGCATTTTTCTTTTTGCTTATGTGGTGCTAAGCAATCAAACCCAGGGCCTCTGGCATGCAAGGCATGCGCTCTACCACGGAGCCACCTTCCCAGCCCCTCATTTTTCCATGTATAGATCCCCTCCCCTCCAGAAAACAGTAAAATATATCATGACACAAAAGGGCAGATGATCATCATCAACAATAAAATTTTTCTTCAATAGATGTCTTTTTAGTGACTGTTTTTAAAAAGCAGTGCAGAGTGTGTGGTGATGCAATCCTAGCACTTAGAAGGCTGAGGTAGTGCTGTATGAAAGGAGAGAAGGTTAGCATTCCCCTTGACAAGGATGGAAGAGGTCCTTGGGCCTAACAACACGCACACAGTTAAGGCATTGCCACCTACTTCGTAGTATCTAACCATCCTTTTTTTTTTTTTTTTTTTTTTTTTTTTGCCAGTCATGGTGCCTGAACTCTGGGCCTGGGCACTGTCCAGCTCTTCAGCTCAAGACTAGTGCTCTACCACTTGAGCCACAGCACCACTTCCAGCTTTTTCTGCTTATGTGGTGCTGAGGAATCGAACCCAGGGCCTCATGCATGCAAGGCAAGCACTCTACCACTGAGCCACCTTCCCAGCCCCCTAACCATCGTTTTTTGAAAAAATTATATTAAGTCAAGTAAGCCAGGCCCAAAGAAACATAGGTCCCATGGTTTCCCTTATTTGTAATAACTAGTATATGTCTGAGACAAGCAGAAACGGTCAGATAAGTTGATGTTAGGCAAAATGAACCCCAAGATAAGGACTCAAATGTTTTTTAATTTTTTGCTACTGTTCCTAACGTATTTATAAGATATTTCTTTGTTGCTTTGTATGTCCCTCCCCAACAGTATAACCCCTGTTTTCACTGTATTTGATGTTGGTATAATTTGGGGAGGGGAAGGGGGAAAAAATTGCTTAAATAGGGACACAGGTGGACCCATTGCAACAATGAGATGCACAAGACATTATGTCAAAAAACGAACTTTACAACTTTGGCGGGGGGGGGGGGGGGATTGGGAAGGGATAGGAAGGAAAACAAAGGAGGAGGTAACAATGCTTGATAAGAAATGTACTCATTACCTTGTTCATGTAATTGTCACCCCTCTGTATTTTCACAATTAAAAAAAAATCATGAAAGAAAAAAAAAAAAGAAGGCTAAGGTAAGAGGATCTCAAGCTACATAGCAAGACCCTGTATCAAAAAAAAAAAAAAAAAAAAAAAAAGCTGGGTGCTGGTGACTCACCTGTAATCAGGAGGGTGAGGTCTAAGGATTGCAGTTTGAAGCCAACCTGGACAGGAAAGTCCATGAGACTCTTATCTCTAAGAAACTACTCAAAAAAGCCAGAAGTGGTGCTGTGGCTCAAGTGGTAGAGCGCTAGCTTTAAGCAAAAGCAGCTCAGGGACGATGCCCAAGCCCTGAATTCAAGCCCCAGAATTGGCACAAAAAAAAAAAAAAAAGTAGAGTACTCCTTAGACACTTTAAAGTTATGTCAAAGAATGAAGCTAGTTACTAATCAACTATCAAAATCTTAAATGCACTAGATAACTACAGAACTTCTATATATCAGTTCATAACATCTATTTTCTGGGTGTTCTCAGTTGATTTTTTTTTTTCCATTTGGACTTTTCTGATTCCTTTTTGTAATAACCTGAAGTTGTGGGGTAGGGAGTCTGGGGTCTTTATGGGATCATTTGCTAACTAAGCATCAGAATTCACTGAGCCTCCATTAATGCCACCTTCCTGAATGTTAAGATATTTTCCTAAAAGTTTTCATCAAGATGGAATAATCAGATATTCTAAAACTCAAACTATAGAGACAGTAATAGTGTCTGAGTTTACTAGAACATAAAAAAGTAAACTTGTGCCGGGCGCTGGTGGCTCACGCCTGTAATCCTAGCTACTCAGGAGGCTGAGATCTGAGGATCGCGGTTCAAAGCCAGCCCGGGCAGGAGAGACCGTGAGACTCCTATCTCCAATAAACCATCAGAAAACCGGAAGTGGTGCTGCAGCTCAAGTGGTAGAGCGCTTGCCTTGAGCTGAAGAGCTGAGGGACAGCGCCCAGGCCTAGAATTCAAGCCCCACGACCGACAAAAAAAAAAAAAAAAGTAAAACTTGTCTCACACTGTCCCCCCAACAGCAGTGATTTTTTTCCACAAGTGACTCATTACACACACACACATACACACACACACGCACGCACACACACACACAACTGTAATCCAGAGATTGAGGCCTTGAGGGAAGGAAAGGAGAATAATAGAGGTAAACAATACTGAAATACATTGTGTCTATATGAAAATAGAATAAGCAACCAGTGAGGGGGATGAGGAAAAGACAAAACAACTGGGGTGTTAATTCAATCCACATAATATATATATGTGTGTGTGCGTGTGTGCGTGCGTGCGTGTGTGTGTGTGTGTGTGTGTGTTATATACCATGATGAAACTCCTTTGCACAACTATTATACTGATAAAAAAAAAAAATCAGCCGGGCACTGGTGGCTCATGCCTATAATCCTAGCTACTCAGGAGGCTGAGATCTGAGGATCTCGGTTCAAAGCCAGTCCGGGCAGGAGAGACCGTGAGACTCCTATCTCCAATAAACCACCAGAAAACCGGAAGTGGCGTTATAGCTCAAGTGGTAGAGCGCTCGCCTTGAGCTGAAGAGCTGAGGGACAGAGTCCAGGCCCAGAGTTCAAGCCCCATGACCAACCAAAAAAAAAAAAAAAGAACTGCCAGACATTGGTGGCTCATACTTGTAATCCTAGCTATTCAAGAGGCTAAGATCTGAGGATCACAGTTCAAAGTCAGCTCAGGAAGGAAAGCCCATGAGACCCTTTATCTCCAATTAATTACAAAAAGCTGGAAAAATTGCACTATGGCCAAAAGTGGCAGAACATGAGCCTTGAGCACAAAAGCTCAGGGATGATGGCCTGGCCCTGAGTTCAAGTTCCAAGGCACATGTGCACGTGCGCACACACACGCACGCACGCACACACACACACACGCACGCACACACACACACACACGCACACACACACACAAAAGCTATGTTGTTCAATAAACCTGCAGTTCAAAAGAGTTCAAAAAGGAATGTCAGCCAGGCGCCAGTGGCTCACGCCTGTAATCCTAGCTACTCAGGAGGCTGAGATCTGAGCATTGTGGTTCAAAGCCAGCCCGGACAGAAAAGTCCATAAGACTCATCTCCAATAAACCACTAGAAAACCAGAAGTGGTGCTGTGGCTCAAGCGGTACAGTGCTGGCCTTGAGCTGAAGAGCACAAGGATGGCGCCCAAGCCCAAAGTTCAAGACCCACGACCGACCAAAAAAAAAGCAATGTCTACTCATAGACTTGTTTACTTTTTTTTGTTGGTCATGGGGCTTGAAATCTAGGCCTAGGTGCTGTCCCTCAGCTCTTAAGCTCAAGGCTAGCGCTCTACCACCTGAGCCACAGTGCCACTTCTGGCCTTTTCTGTTTATGTGGTGTTGAGGAATGGAAACCAGGGCCTTATGCATGCAAGGCAAGCGCTCTACCACTGAGCCACCTTCCCAGCCCCCTTATAATCTACTTGAGTGTACTTAAAATATAAAAAAGTGAGGACTAGCCATAGCTTAAGTGAGACAAAGTCTTTTGTATAAGCAATTCTTATAACTAGGGTCTCAATTTCTCCTATTATGGACCTCTCATTTTTAAAAGCATGTTCTAACTAAAATCTTAAAAGACTATGAAGGACTGGGAAGGTAGCTCAGTGGTAGAGTGCTTGCCTTGCATTGTATGAGGTCCTAGGTTCGATTCCTCAGCACCACATAAGCAGAAATAAGCCAGAAGTGGCGCTATGACTCAAGTGGTAGAGCGCTAGCCTTGAGCTGAAGAGCTGAGGGTCAGCGCCCAGGCCCAGAGTGCAGGCCCTATGACTGACAAAAAAAAAAAGAATATGAAGCAAATCAATTTGTTGTACATTAGAGCTAACATCACCATCAGGAACTATTCTAAATTGAACGGTCCTTATGTGCTTTTTAGCAACTATCAGCAGATTCTGAATCTCCCAGTGATCTTCAGTCCAAATCAAAGTCTTATCATATCAAATAGCAACTCCAGCACAGATGGGAAAAAATAACACTCTTTTTTCATTTGATAGCTTCTAATGCTCGCTCTAGTCTACTATTATAATTTAAAAAAACAAACTCAGTGAAAAATATTCCTTACACCAAAATAAAAAATCATTACTTACATCAAATGAGAAAATGATGGCCTATATGGCGGCTGTGACACTGAAGTCTCATTGTTTTACTCTGAAAACTAGGGATTTCTTTTTTTTTTTTTTTTTTTTTTGTATTGTGAAAATACTGTACAGAGGGGTTACAATTACATGGGCAAGATAATGAGTACATTTCTTTTTTTTTTTTTTTTTTTTTGTCAGTCATGGGGCTTGAACTCTGGGCCTGAGCACTGTCCCTCAGCTCTTCAGCTCAAGGCAAGCGCTCTACCACTTGAGCTACAGCACCACTTCCGGTTTTCTGGTGGTTTATTGGAGATAGGAGTCTCACGGTCTCTCCTGCCCGGGCTGGCTTTGAACCGCGATCCTCAGATCTCAGCCTCCTAAGTAGCTAGGATTAAAGGCATGAGCCCCCAGCACCCAGCTATGAGTACATTTCTTATCAAGCATTATAGCCTCCTCCTTTGTTTCCCCTTCCCATCCCTTCCCATCCTCCCAGGGATTTCATTTTTTATTGCCAATACTTGGACTTGAACTTGGAGCCTCATTTTCAGTTAACTTTTTTGCTCAAGGCTGATGCTCTAACTACATCTTCATTTTCAACTTTTTGCTGGTTCAGTGGCATAAGTCTCTTGGATTTGCTTGCCCAGGCTGGCTTTGAACTTTGATCCCCAGGCCTCAGTCGCTTGAGTAGTTATGATTACAAGTGTGAGCCCCTGCTATAAAACTAGGTTTTACATTCTTGTCCCACACAGCTACAATGCAAATTAGCTGACATCTATCCATTGTAGATGCAAATGTACATTGTTTACTAATATAGCCTAAGCTGGCCTCAAACCAGCTACTTAGCCCAATCTAGCCTTCAATTTGCAAGTTCGGTGTCCTACCCTAGTCTTCTCAGTGCTGGAATTTATCTTACTTAAAAAACAACAACAGGGGGCTGGGAAGGTGGCTCAGTGGTAGAGTGCTTGCCTTGCATGCCTGAGGCCCTGGGTTCGATTCCTCAGCACATAAGCAAAAAAACAACAACAACAGGGGGGCCGGGAAGGTGGCTCAGTGGTAGAGCGCTTACCTTGCATACATGAGGCCCTGGGTTCGATTCCTAAGCACCACATAAGCAAAAAGAAAAAAGCCGGAAGTGGTGCTGTGGCTCAAGTGGTAGAGCGCTAGCCTTGAGCTTTAGAGCTGAGGGACAGCACCCAGGCCCAGAGTTCAGGCCCCACGACCGGACCCCCAAAAAAAAAACAGGCTGGAAAGTTGGCTCAGTGGTAGAGTGCTTCCCTCACATGCATGAGGCCCTTAGTACCACGTAAGCAGGAAAAAGCTGGAAGTGGCGCTGTGGCTCAAGTGGTAGGGTGCTAGCCTTGAGCTGAAGGACAGTGCCCAGTTTAGCCCCTACGACTAACCAAAAAAACAAAACAAAAACCAACAACAATAATAACAACAAAGCCTGGTGGTGGCTCACACCTGTAATCCTATCTACTCAGGAGGCTGAGATCTGAGGATCGCAATTCAAAGCCAGCCTGTTCAGGAAAGGCTGTGAGACTTTTATTTCGAATAAACACCAGAAAACTGGAAGTGGCGCTGTGGCTCAAGTGGTAGAGCAACTAGCCTTGAGCCTAGCCTGAGGGACAGGGCTCAGGCCCAGAGTTCAAGCCCATGACCAACAAAACAACAACAACAACAACAGGCTGGGAAGGTGGCTCAGTGGTAGAGTGCTTGTCTAGCATGCATGAGGCCCTGGGTTCGATTCCTCAATAGCATATAAACAAAAAAAGCCAGAAGTGGTGCTATGTGGCTCAAGTGGTAGAGCACTAACCTTGAGCTGAAGAGCTGAGGGACAGGGCCCAGGCCCAGAGTTTAAGCCCCACAATGGACAAAACAACAACAACAACAACAAACAGCCACTGTACTAGATAGTAAAATGTGAAACTAAACTGAAAATGAATATTAAATATCAAATCTTATCACCTTCCATTTCACACACTAATTACAGGATATACCATGAGGAAAAGAACAGGCTCTGAATTAAGACTGCCTACATTTTATTCCTGTTTCCCCCCTCTTCCTAACAGAGTTATCTTGAGCAAAGGGCTATTTCCTCACCTAAGAAATGGGAACAAGAGAACCTTCATGTGGTTGTTGTGAGGGTGAAGTAAGATAACACGATGCTAAGTTTAGAACACTATCTGACTCACAAAAGCACTCAATGAGGGCTAGCTATTATTATTATCAAATTTGAGACCAAGATACATACTCAGCAATGATCAAATCAATTATGTACACACTGAATGCCAGCCTAGGCGCTCCAGTGCCAGGCACTGTCGCTGTGGAGAAATGTATAATGCATGGTTTAGCTCCACAAAACTAACAGAATGGGAGCTGTAGTGTCAAGGTCAAAGAGCTTGCATTAATTAAAGAATACAGAAGTAGATTCTAAGCTGTGAGAGAAAACTCACAAATTCAAAAACAAAAAAACCCCACAAAAACCAATAGCTAACATTTCCTTCCTTTCCCCTCTCTCTCTTTTCTCCCTTGCTTCATTCTGCGGCCTGGGCACTATCCCTTAGCTTTTTTACTCAAGGCTGGTACTCTACCACTTGAACCACAGCTCCACTTATGGGTTTTTTTTTCCTTGTTAACTTGAGATGAGTTTTACAGATTTCCCAGCTTGGACTAACTTTAAAGCTAACATTTCTCAAGCAGGAGGCCGTTGTAAGCCCTCGTTTAGTCCTTACACGTCTATGGATTAGGCATTCTGTTTCCTCTATCTTATAGATGAGTACACTGAGAATAGCTAAAAGTGTTTACAAAACTAGTTAGCAGCAGACAGCAAGCTGGGCGCAAGTGGCTCACACCTATAATTCTAGCTACTTGGGAGAATGAGATCAGGAGGATCACAGTTCAAGGCAAGACCAAGCAGGAAAGTTTGCCAGACCACTTCTCAACCAATAACTTGGCACAGTGACAAGTACCTGTCATGCTAACTACCTAGGCTGAGATCAAGAGAACTGCGTTCCAAGGCAGCCCAGGCAGAAAAGAAGACAAGACTACATCCCAGTGAGAGAAACTGGGACTGGTGGCATGTGTCTTGTCATCCCAGGGATGACAGGAAGCTGGAATGGGTGGATCACAGGCCGGGCAGGCAGGCAGGAATAAACCCTATCTCAAAAATAACCAGCCAGGTGCTCACATCTGTAATCCTACCTACTCCAGAGCCTGAGATCTGAAGATGCTGGTTCAAAGACAGCCCCGGCAGGAAAGTCTCTGTGAGACTCTTATTTCCAATCAACCATTTAAAAACTGGAAGTGGTGCTGTGGCTCAAAGTGGTAGAGCACAGGCCTTGAACAAAAGAGCTCAGGGAAGGCCAGGCGCTGGTGGCTCATGCCTGTAATCCTAGCAATTCAGGAGGCTGAGATCTGAGGATTGCAGTTCAAAGCCAGCCCGGGCAGGAAAGACTGTGAGACTCCTATCTCCAATAAACCACCAGAAAACCGGAAGTGGCGCTTTGGCTCAAGTGGTAGAGCGCTCCTCTTGAGCTGAAGAGCTCAGGGACCGTGCTCAGCCCCCGAACTCAAGCCCCACTACTGATAAAAAACAAACAAAACACCAGTAGAGCTGGGCAACAATGACTCACACTGGTAATCCTAACTCATGAGGTGGAGATCTGAGAATCCTGGTCAAAGCCAGTCCAGGCAGGAAAGTTTGTGAGACTTTTTTTTTTTTGGGTCAGTTGTAGGACTTAACTCTGGGCCTGGGTGCTGTCCCTAAGCTCTTCAGCTCAAGGTTAGTGCTCTACCACTTGAGACACTGCGCCACTTCTGGTTTTCTGGTAGTTAATTGAGATAAGAGTCTCTCAGACTCTCCTGTCCATACTGGCTTTGAACAGGATCCTCAGATCTCAGACTCCTGAGTAGCTAGGATTACAGGCGTGAGCCACTAGCCCCCAGCAGTGAGACTCTTATCTACAAAAAAAAAACTACCAAAAAAAACAAAAGTGAAGAGGTAGCTCAAGTGATAGAGCACAATAGCTCAGAACCAGTGCCCAGGCCCTGAATTCAAGCCCCAGAACTGGCACAAAAAAAATAACCAGTATAAAAAAGGACTAGAGCTGTGGTTTAGTAGTAGAGTAGTAGGCGTTGAGTTAAAACTCCATTACCACCACCAAAAACAGTAGATAGAAAATCCAAATTCAGCTAGTCTGACCCTGAGTTTACATACCTAATTACTAAATTACAGTGGAGCAGTGGGACTCAATAATTAATATCATTATTTACTGAGTGCCTACTATGTCCCAACCACTACCATAGGTCCTTTCAAACCCGTCTTTTTAATTCCACTCATTCTATAGACAGGGAAACAGACAAAAGAGGAGAAAAATTTGTCCAAGATTAACTTACAGGAAGAGAATGCAATGAATTCCCAAATCTGCCAACCCTAAAGTCAGATTTTTTTGGTGGGGAGGGGGAGATTAAACCCAGGATTTCCTACTTGGTGCTCTACCAGCTGAGCCACACTTTGTACTTTTAGAGTTTTTGTTGTTGTTTGTATCAGTAGTGGACTTGAACTCAGGGCCTTACACCCTCACTTCACTTTTTCATTCAAGGCTGGCATTCTACCACTTGAGCCACCCTCTACTTCTGGCTGTTTTGTGGAATTGCAGATAACAGTTTCACAGTCTTTTATGACTAGGCTGGCTTTCAACAGAGATCCTCAAATCTCAAGCCTCCTGAGTATGTCTGTATTTAGTTTTGAGATAAAGTCTTACTTTTCCCAAGCTGGTCTTGACCTTGATATCCTCCTGCCTCTGCCCTAGGAGTGCTGGAATTACACTGTGCACCACCATTCCTGGCTCCTGGTCATATGACTTCACTTTACCCTTGGAAAGCAAAGGAAGAACAAGCATAATCCACCTACTTGGAAGATGGATGACAGAAAGATCATAGTTTGAAGTCAGCCCTGGCAAAATGTCAGACCTCATCTCAAAAATCAAGGTGGGTAGGGTAGAACATTCCTACAATCCCTGCTATACAACAGGTATAGGTGGGAGGATTATGGTCTGAGACTGGGACTAGGCAAAACATAAGATACTATCTGAAAAGAACAAAAGACAAAATGGCTAGAGGTGTGGCTCAAGTGGCAGAGTGCCTGCCTTATAAGCACAAGAACCTGAATTTAAACCAGAGTACCACCTAGATAAACAAATATGTATATATGTATATGTGTGTGTATATATATATATATATGTGTGTGTGTGTGTATATATACATATACATACATACATATATATATATATATATATATATATATATATATATATATATATATATATATATATATATATATATATATATATATATATTTAAGCTGGGCACCAGTAGGCTCATGCCTATAATCACAGCTATTCAGGAGGCTGAGATCTAAGGATCATGGTTCAAAGCTAGACCAGGCAGGAAAGTCCATGAGACTTTGATATTCAATAAACGACCCCAAAAAAGTGGGGAAGTGGAACTGTAGTTCAAAGTGGTAGTACACTAACCCTGAAGATAAAGGCACACAGACAGAAGCCAGGCCCTTGAGTTCAAGCCCCAGTACTGGCACACGCATGTGCACACACATGCCCACATGCACACACATAATTTAAATGCCAAAGAAGTTAGGCACTGGTGGCTGACACAGTAATCCTAGCTACTAAGGAGGCTGAGATCTGAGGATGCAATTCAAAGCCAGCCCAGGCAGGAAAATCCATGAGACTCTTATCTCCAATTAACCTCCAGAAAATGGAAGCAGCACTGTTAGCCTTGAGCTGAAGACCTGAGGGACAGAGCCCAGGCCCAGAGTGCAGGCCCCACAACTGACCAAAAAAAAAAAAAAAAAAAAAAAGATCATGAGGCCCCAAGTTCAAGATCCAGTACCCGGGGCTGGGAAGGTGGCTCAGTGGTAGAGTGCTTACCTTGCATGCCTGAGGCCCTGGGTTCGATTCCTCAGCACCACATAAGCAAAAAGAAAAAAAAGCTGGAAGTGGCGCTGTGGCTCAAGTGGTAGAGTGCTAGCCTTGAGCTGAAGAGCTGAGGGACAGCGCCCTGGCCCAGAGTTCAGGCCCCACAACCGACACAAACAAACAAAAAAACAAAAAGAAATAGTGAACGCAGAGTGGTCCCAGGCAGCAGACCACACAGAGCCACCACAGTGCTTGACAAAGTAAATACAGTATGGTCAGGATGAATTTGAAAGGTCTAAGACTATAACCAGACGCACGAAGGAGTACACTATTGGATGCTGAGATGAAAGCTTAAAGGGGACAGCAAAGAAATAACAATAACAAAAAAAAAGCAAAAGCCGGGCGCCAGTGGCTCAAGCCTGTAATCCTAGCTACTCAGGAGGCTGAGATCTGAGAATTGAGGTTCAAAGCCAGCCCGGGTAGAAGAGACCGTGAGACTCCTATCTCCAATAAACCACCAGAAAACCGGAAGTGGAGCTGTAGCTCAAGTGGTAGAGAGCTCGCCTTGAGCTGAAGAGCTGAGGGACAGCGCCCAGGCCCAGGGTTCAAGCCCCACAACCGCCAAAAAAAAAAAAGCAAGGGGCTGGGAAGGTGGCTCAGTGGTAGAGTGCTTGCCTTGCATGCCTGAGGCCCTGGGTTCGATTCCTCAGCACCACATTAAGCAAAAAGAAAAAAGCCGGAAGTGGCGCTGTGGCTCAAGTGGTAGAGCGCTAGCCTTGAGCTGAAGAGCTGAGGGACAGCGCCCAGGCCCAGAGTTCAGGCCCCACGACCGGACCCAAAAAAAAAAAAAAAAAAGCAAATAAGAAAACAAAACCCCAAGGACTTCATAAACACTTAAAAGTCTCACTGTTTCACCGGACGCCAGTGGCTCATGCCTATATTCCTAGTTACTCAGGAGGCTTGAGATCTGAGGATTGTGGTTCAAAGCCATCCCAGGCAGGAAAGTCCCTGAGCCTCTTATTTCCAATTAACCATCAAAAAGCCAGAAGTGGTGCTGTGGCTCAAGTGGTAGAGTGCTAGTCTTGAGCTGAAGAGCTGAGGGACAGCGCCCAGGCTCAGAGTTCATGCCCCATGACTGACAAAAAAAAAAAAAAGAAGTTTCACTGTTCCTTCTTTTTTTCAATTAACAAAACATAAGGAACAGAAATGCTTCTTTGTTTCACTATTCACTTCAAGGCAACTAGATTTTTCTCTACATCTGCTTCAGCTCTCTCTCAGACCCTTCGTTCCTCAGTAATCAGAGCCAAGAACTGCAGATCCTGAGCTCAACAGTCTGTACCAGGCAGCCAACCTTAGCTGTACCTGTGCAGTGGGTTGCCAATGTGCTCGGCAATTCTGAAGCCATGTCTACGGCTGAGCAGTTGAGAAAGAAAGAACAGTTATTCTCTGCGGTCCTTCAAGGCTGTGTGGGTAGGTGGGTATGTGTCTACAAGCCTATTGCATAAAGGGGTATTTGGGTATGCCAGCTGTGCCTTGGAGAAACACTCACCTGATAACTGGGTAGACTCAATGTCATCCCACTAATGTCAAATTACCAATTCTTCACCAAACAATTCTAAGGGAATTTTTTTTCCAATTCTGGAGTTTGAACTGGGCACTGTCCCTGAGCTTCTTTTGCTCAAGACCAGCACTCAACCGCTTGAGCCACAGCACCAACTTCCGGCTTTTTCTGTGTATGTGGTACTGAGGAATCCAATCCAAGGCTTCACACATTAGGCAAGCATTCCACTACTAAGCCACATTCCCAGCCCTCTAGGGGAAAATTTTCAACACACATTACCTAGGGTCATAGGATATGGTAAGTACCACTTGTTTTTTGTTTTTTGGTTTTTTTTGGTCCAGTCATGGGGCCTGAACTCTGGGCCTGGGTGCTGTCCCTCAGCTCTTCAGCTCAAGGCTAGCACTCTACCACTTGAGCCACAGTGCCACTTCCAGCTTTTTTATTTTTGCTTATGTGGTGCTGAGGAATCGAACCCAGGGCAAGCGCTCTACCACTGAGCCACCTTCCCAGTCCCAGTACCACTTGTTCTGAGGGAAGAAGCTGAAAGGATTGCAAACTGACAGAAAGGCCTCATTCATTCAAATCAGTTGAATACATTCACACATCTGATCAACGCCTCTCTGACCTCTCGCCTTTCCTACTTCCCTTCTGCTCTGACTTCAGCATGAGTGGGATATCTCCACTATTCACAAAGCCCCTTCCCTCACTCAGTCAGTGTCCGCCTGCTCATCTCCTCAGAGGACTTCCTTGACCAACTTTCCTAAAATAGCACATCCATCCCTGCAGTCCCTTCCTGCTCTACCCACTTACCCTGCTTTATTTTCCTTTTAGCACGTGCTCACATTTTTATATGTGCATGTATATACCTATAGGGATATACACGTATGTAATTAGATATATATTGTATATATTATATACATATATACATAATTTCCATAGTCATTATATACATATGTACATGCACACACACGTATACACACGCACGTGAGCGCACGCGCGCACACACACACACACACACACACACACATTCTCCCCCAATGCCTCCAATGTTATTTATATCTCTTCTACAGTACCAATCCCTCTCAACTTTATATTTTGAAAGAATCTATGTCAGTTTCTTTTTTTCTTTTTTTTTTTTTTTTTTTTGGGGGGGGGTCCGGTCATGGGGCCTGAACTCTGGGCCTGGGCACTGTCCCTCAGCTCTTCAGCTCAAGGCTAGCACTCTACCACTTGAGTCACAGCACCACTTCCGGCTTTTTCCTTTTTTCTTATGTGGTGCTGAGGAATCGAACTCAGGGCCTCAGGCAAGCAAGGCAAGCGCTCTACCACTGAGTCACCTTCCCAGCCCCATCTATATCAGTTTCTATACTTACTACATAACCTGATATTCAAATAAATACAGAACATTGCATAAACAGAAATTAAAATCAGATTTAGCTTTAACAAGAAACTAATCAGCCTTGAACCAGACTTTTCTGATCTAACCTGTATTACAGCTCTCTCACAAAGAAAAATTAGGAAAAAACTACCATATTTTCATGTTAATTTTTTTCTAATTTTGGAATTTAATAGGCCATATATTCCTCTTCCCATCTCCAAATTCCCTAGACTCTTTCCCTTCCCATTATGAACTCTACCTGTCCTGTCAAGTTCTACAAGTTCTCTTCCTCTCCGGACACACACACACACACACACACACACACACACACACACATTTTTGGGGATGGGGTCACTCATGGAGCTTGAACTCAGGGCCTGGGCACTGTATGAGCTTTTTTGCACACACACACACACACACACACATTTTTGGGGATGGGGTCACTCATGGAGCTTGAACTCAGGGCCTGGGCACTGTATGAGCTCTTTTGCTCCAGGCTAGCACTCTACCACTTGAGCCACAGCTCTGCTTCCAGTATTTTGAATGGTAAATTGAAGATAGATTCTCTGCCCAGGCTGGCTTTGAACCACAATCCTCAGATCTCAACCTCCTGAGTGGCTATGATTATAGGTGTGAGCCACTGGAGCCCAGCTACAAGTTCTATATTTAAATCTTAAATATGATAGGCTATTTAAAAATGATAGATTGTTCTTTAAAATATAGGACATAATTGTAATTCAGGACTAACTAGTTCTACCTGTTAACAGAATACAACCAGATTCACAAAACACACTAACAAAGGAGAAGGATTATGATTACCATGCTTTCCAAGAAAACTTGCTCCTGCAGAAATTCTGTTTATAAGGGTCCAAGCAACAGACTGTACTTGACTTATACTGCTACAATCTCGCTCAGGACCATAATGATGAGGAGGGAGTTTTCAAGACCAGCAATGGCATCCTGAATTCCACCACCAGCTCTACAATTTCTTATTTGCTAAGTGGTTCTGGCTGAGACCCTGAACTTCTCTGTGTATCTGACTTGTTCAAAAAAGTAGCTCGATGGGGAAGGAGTTATGAAAATTTCATCAGTTTTGAGATCCAAAACTATAAACAAATATTTGCTACCAAAGACATGATAACATAAAATTGAAATGTGTTCAGTGAATTCTCTTTATTAAAACAGAAGACATCCCACCCTTCAAAATACCATTCACTGTGTCTGATTTCCAAATTCATTACAGGAAGAAGTGGGTATGAAGTCATCCAAGCATACGCACCCTCCACTTCCCTTAATTGAAAGTTGCTGATTTCCGAGGAGCCAGTGGCTGAGCTGAAAGTCAGCCTAAAACCTCAATCAGTAAACAACCTCAGATCCAAACTGGCCAAAGAGGAAGGCGAGGTGGGCGGAGGGGACAGGAAAAACTCGGCTGGCCGCGGCACCAAGTCCAGGCACCCGAGCCCGCGAGGTGACCCAGTCATCCCCTCCCACCCTGGCTGTCAGATCTGCGGTGTGGGCCTCGACACCAGGCGCACAGAACTCCTAAAGAAACCGGGGCTGCGTCTGGGACTCCGGACTTTCGGCTGCTGGGGTCCGACAAGGCGCGGGGATGACCGCCCGCCGCCCCCGAGGAGGAAGCCCGTGACGGCCCCAGGCGTGGCCTCGTCCGTGGCCCCGGCCGGGCCCTTCGTCCCGGCAGCTTCGCCCAGGCCTGTCCCCGACACGCCCCTCACTCCCTCGTTGGGCCCCCCCACTCCCTCCCCATTCCCCGCTGGGCCCCCCCCCCCCCCGGGCTCACTGTCTTGGCTGATTCGCTGGATGTTCCCTTTGCATGTCTGGATGATGCTGTTGAAATCCCGGAGCTGGGGCCCCGAAGGCCCCGGGTTCCGATACATGTCTAAGGGACCGTAGGACATGACCGGGGAGCTGACACCGGCAAGCCCTGCACCGCGCTCCAACCGGAAGCAGCCACAGCCGAGACCCACGGGCTGAGAAGGAAACCGGGAAGAGAAAGGGCGGGGAAGGGGCTGAGGCTGCGTGCGCACTGGCCACACCTACACGTACGGCGCATGCGTCCGTTCTGCCCCCCCCACCCTCCCCTCCTCTACCCCCGAGGTGCGCAGGCGCAACTGGAATTGATGCTTGCCTAGTAGCTTAGATACCGGATTCCTTCCGGCTAAGAGATGAAGGGCGGGGCGATGACGTCATACTGTGGGGCCTAGGATTGGCCGAGCTTGCGCGACGGTGCGGTTTCTCTCCGCGGCACCGGGACCGGGAGGCTGGAATTATTCAGTTTGCATAAAATTGTACCAGATGTTCTCAGCCCTTACATCCTATTCTGAGCACTCAGGCCCAAACACGAGAGACCTAGACTAACTGGAGACTCATCCGTAACCGAAGCCTGACTCAAAATTCCACTCTGTTTCCATCCTCGACGGCGTTGGTCGTATTTGAGGAATAATCGGATGGTTCGCAAACCATTTTCATATCTCCCTCCACTCCTCTTTTTTTTCCTCTCTTTTTTTTTTGGCAGTACTGGGATTTGAACCCAGGGCTTTGGGCTTGCTACACCGGCTCTCTACCTCTCCGGTCACGCTTCCAACCTTTTCTAGCTCTCTCCAGTCCTATCCACCCTTCTTCTAGTCTAAGAATGCAATAATAATCGTATTTGTTCTGCACGGACAGCATGTGAATCCTAACTGCAATTCACTCCCTCACCGCAAAGCACTTTCACAGCAGGGACTATGTTCTATTTGTAGTTTATCGTTGAAATACGTAACAGATAGTCGAGTTTGAAAATATTGATGTAGGGGCTGGGAAGGTGGCTCAGTGGTAGAGTGCTTGCCTTGCATGCATGAGGCCCTGGATTCGATTCCTCAGCACCACATAAGCAGAAAAAGCCAGAAGTGGTGCTGTGGCTCAAGTGGTAGAGCGCTAGCCTTGAGCTGAAGAGCTGAGGGACAGCGCCCAGACCTAGAGTTCAAGCCCAGGACTGGCAAAAAAAAAAAAAAAAAAAAAAAGAAAATATTGATGTTAAAGTCCCCAAGCAAAGTAAGTATCACTTCTGCTTATACTGAGAGAAAATTAAGAACACAGATGGTTGTTTATTTAAATTTTACTGTAAAACCCAAGCACTAAGTTCACTATTATTACCTTGCTGATTCCCTAAACTCATTCCCATGTTCCCAAATTCTCTAAATTCCTCCCAAATAGCCTGTTCATCATACCTCAAGTAAAGATTTATTGGAGAACTTGATTCCTAAAATTTAAAAATCGTTCCCTTAAGCAATTTGGAGTGTAACCGCAAGATGCTAGCAAGGAAGATTTCCTTTTGTCAGCTTTTGGTAAAAGGGAAGACATGGATTCTGGCTTGGGAGGATCCAAGTGAGAATGTGAAGGTCCATTAGCAGTTTTCTATGTTCTCTGCTCCACCCAAATTGACTCCTTTTGAAGTTTCAGAAATCAAAGAGCTTGCTTTTTTTTTTTTTTTTGTCGGTGATGGGGCCTGGGCGCTGTCCCTGCGCTCTTCAGCTCAAGGTGAGCGCTCTACCGCCTGAGCCACAGCGCCACTTCCGGCTTTCGAGTAGTTTATTGGAGATAAGAGTCTCAAGGACTTTTCTGCTGGAGTTGGCTTGGAACCCTGATCCTCAGATCTCAGCCTCCTCAGTAGCTCCCCGCAGCAGCTTGCCTTTGTAGGAAGGGCCCCCAAATGCATGAAAAAGCCTGTATTCAGTCTTAGAGGCCTTTAAAGCAAGGCATCTCTTTATCCTTGGGGCATAATTATGAGAGCTTTGTTTTCCTTTCACTGAAAATGACAGGGGCATGCATTATGTTCATAAATTGACATGTTGAACTGAAACCCCTCCATAGCAGCCTTGCCTAGTATGTGAGAGACTGTATTCACTCCCCAATACTGAGAAAAAAATAAATCCAAACAAGACAATAAAAATATAAATGGAGCTGGGCGCTGGTGGCTCACGCCTGTAATCCTGGCTACTCAGGAGGCTGAGATCTGAGGATCTCGGTTCAAAGCCAGCCTGGGCAGGAAAGACCCTGAGACTCCTATCTCCAATAAACCACCAGAAAATCGGAAGTGGGGCTGTAGCTCAAGTGGTAGAGCACTCGCCTTGAGCTGAAGAGCTGAGGGACAGCGCCCAGGCCCAGAGTTCAGGCCCCAAGACCGGACCCAAAAAATAAAAAATAAATGGGCAGATGAACTTTTGTTAGTATATTAATTGTACAAGTGTTTTTTAAATTTATTTTTATTGTGAAAATATGGTATAGAGGGGTTACAATTACATGGTCAAGATAATGAATACATTTCTTATTATGCATTGTTGCCTCCTCCAATGTTTTCCCTTCCCATCCCTTCCCATCTCCCACTCCCCACCCCCCTACAAGTGTTTTATTGTGACATTTCAATACAAGTATATGCTATACTTGAATCAAATTACTCTTTTCTATTAATGTTACATATCTCCCCTTTCCACTTCCTCCTTGAACCTTGTTTTCTTCTTTTGAGCCAATGATTAGCAATCACCTGGGACCTATTATGCAGCCCAGGATGTCCTGGAATTCAATTATCCTGCCGGGCTGGGAAGGTGGCTCAGTGGTAGAGCGCTTGCCTTGCATGCCTGAGGCCCTGGGTTCGATTCCCCAGCACCACATAAGGAAAAAAAGAAAAAAGCTGGAAGTGGCACTGTGGCTCAAGTGGTAGAGCGCTAACCTTGAGCTGAAGCGCTGAGGGACAGCGCCCAGGCCCAGAATTCAGGCCCCATGACTGGACCAAAAAAAAACAAAGAATCAATTATCCTGCCTTATCCTCCTAAATCCAGAGTTCAAGACCCATGACCAACAGAACAACAACAACAAATCCTATAAAAATTCATGTAAATTGTCCTTTTTGCCTGTAAAAGCCTTAAGGTCTTTTCCTTTACATTTGACACTATTTAGTGAAATTAGAGCCTGACAACTGGTGGGTCATGTCTATAATCCTAGCTATTCAGGAGGCTGAGACCTGAAGACTGAGCTTCTTCACTAGCCCACAGTTAGGAAAGTCCATGAGACTCATCTCTCCAATAAACTACTCAGAAACAGCTGAAAGTGATGCGGTGGCTCAAGTGGTAGAGCACTAGTGTTGAACAAAATGGCAGGACTGGGACAGTGCCCAGGCTTGAGTTCAAGCCTCAGGACCAGCAAAAACTAAAGTGTTTTTTTTTTTTTTTTTTGGGGGGGGTCCGGTTGTGGGGCCTGAACTCTGGGCCTGGGTACTGTCCCTCAGCTCTTCAGCTCAAGGCTAGTGCTCTACCAGTTGAGCCACAGCACCACTTCTGGCTTTTTTCTTTTGTTTATGTGGTGCTGAGGAATCAAACCCACGGCCTCATGCATGCAAGGCAAGTACTCTACCACTGAGCCACCTTCCCAGCTCCAGAAATAAAGTTAAATTAATTACATAGGGGAGATTTATTGTCACATTTCCACAGGTGTTTACAATATATTCCAATTAATTTCACTCCTTATCATTCTTCCTACTCCCATCTTACCTTCCCAAAACTTTTGCTGGTCGTGTGACCTGAATTCTGGGCCTGGGTACTGTCCCTCAGCTCATCAGCTCAGGGCAAGTGCTCTACCACTTGAGCCATAGCAACACGGCTTTTTCTGCTTATGTGGTGCTGAGGAATCGAACCCAGGGCTTCATGCATGCAAGGCAAGCACTCTACCTCTGAGCCATCTTCCCAGCCTCTTCCCAAAACTTTTTTTGGGAGATATGTGGGTGTCAGCACTTGGTTTTTTCATTTAAGGCTGATGTTCCACCAGTTGAGTCATACCTACAGGTCTGGCTTTTTGGTGGTTAATTGGAGATAAGTCTCTTTGATTCAGCTGCCCAGATAAGATTTTTTTTTTTTTTTTTGGGTCCGGTCGTGGGGCTTGAACTCAGGGCCTGGGCGCTATCCCTCAGCTCTTCAGCTCAAGTCTAGTGCTCTACCACTTGAGCCACAGCGCCACTTCCGGCATTTTTCTTTTTGCTTATGTGGTGCTGAGGAATTGAACCCACGGCCTCAGGCATGCAAGGTAAGCGCTCTACCACTGAGCCACCTTCCCAGCCCAGATAAGATTTGAACTGCAGTTCTTAGATCTTAGCCTCCTGTGTAACTAGGCATGAGTCACTGGTACCCAATCATACAAAATTTTAATAGATTTCATTGTTCTATTTTAATCTTTGCAAACAGTCTACTTTGGCCCTATTTATCTTTCCTACCCCTTAGTTCCCCTCCCCCCGGCTAGATCACACCTCCCCCTACACACTTACAGAGCTAGAACTGATTTATCTTTCCTCACCTCCAATCCCAATTGATCAATAGCTTTCAAGGGTCTTTATGCAGCTCTCATTTATACTTTCAATGTACTTCAAATTTTTTCCTTTCCATTTTCCCCTTCAGTAAAGGTATTTTTTCTCCTAGGAATTGAAGAAATACTTGTTTTCTTTCTCTGTGGAAAACAGAAGTTTTGGAGTGGGAATATGGTTTAGTGGTAGAGTGCTTGCCTAGCAGCATGCATGAAGCCCTGGGTTTGATTCCCCAGTACTACATAAACAGAAAAAGCTGTAAGTGACACTGTGGCTCAAGTGGTAGAGTGCTAGACTTGAGCAAAAGAAGGTCAGGGACAGTGCCCAGGCCCTGAATTCAAACTTCAGGACTGGCAAAAAAAAAAAAAAAAAAAAAAGAAAGAAAGAAAGAAAAGAAAAAGAAAAAATTCCCAGTGGGGGGGGAGGGGGGAAGGAAGGGGGGAGATGGGAAGGGGAAACAAAGGAGGAGGCAACAATGCTTGATCAGAAATGTACTCACAGGGCTGGGAAGGTGGCTCATTGGTAGAGTGCTTGCCTTGCATGCATGAGGCCCTAGGTTTGATTCCTCAGCACCACATAAGCAGAAAAAGCCGGAAGTGGCACTGTGGCTCAAGTGGTAGAGCGCTAGCCTTGAACTGAAGAGCTAAGGGACAGCGCCTAGGCCCAGAGTTCAGGCCCCACAGCCAAAAATAAAGAAATGTACTCATTACCTTGCCCATGTAATTGTAACCCCTCTGTACAGTATTTTCACAATTAAAAAAAAAAAAAAGAAAAAAGAAAAAATTTCCACCTGTGTCTCTCACAGAAATAAATGAGTCTTGTAAATAACAAATGCCCAATATACATGTATTGAACTAATACATGAATAAAAAATTTGTCAGGCACAGGTGGCATAATAATCCTAGCTACTTAGGAGGCTGAGATATGAGGATCACGGTTCAAAGCCAGCCTAGGCAGGAAAGTCTGTGAGACTCTTCCAATTAAACACCAAAATAAGCCTGAAGTGAAGCTGTGGCTCAAATGGTAGAGTGCTGCTTTGAGCACAAAAGCTCAGAGACAGGGGCTGGGAAGGTGGCTCAGTGGTAGAGCGTTTGCCTTGCATGCCTGAGGCCCTGGGTTCAATTCCCCAGCACCACATAAGCAAAAAGAAAAAAGCCGGAAGTGGAGCTATGGCTCAAGTGGTAGAGCGCTAGCCTTGAGCTGAAGAGCTGAGGGACAGCGCCCAGGCCCAGAGTTCAGGCCCCACGACCGGACCCAAAAAAAAAAAAAAAAAAAAAGCTCAGAGACAGCATGTAGGTCCTGAGTTCAAGACCCAAGAATGGCATTTTTTTAAAAAAAAGGTTAAGGGCTGGGAAGGTGGCTCAGTGGTAGAGTGTTGCCTCGCATGCATGAGGCCCTGGGTTTGATTCCTCAGCACCACATAAAAAGAAAAAGCCAGAAGTGGTGCTGCTGCGGCTCAAGTGGTAGAGAGCTAGCCTGGAGCTGAAGAGCTAAGGGACAGTGCCCAGGGCCAAAGTTCAGGCCCCATGACCGAGAAAAAAAAAAAAAAAAAAGGTAAAATTATTTGTGTTTGCTGGTTTTGGGGCTCTAGCTATCTAGCTATCTGTCTCTCTGTCTACTACCTATCTATCTATAGAAAGAGACACACAGAAAGAGACAGAGAGACAGAGAATATGTATAAAAACAGCTCTGTGGTTGGTTGTTTTTGTGGTACTGGGGATCAGCCTAGGGCTATTGAGCATGCCAGCAAACACTACTACTGAGCCATGTCCTCAGAAACAGTCTTTTTTAAATAGCCTCAAAGCATACCAGGGATATGTGTAAAAGGATTATCATCAGTTCTGAGCTATCAAGAGGATTCAGGATCCCTGTTTCCTAGGAAACTAAAATGTGAAGATAAACGTGGAATGTTGTACTTGGAAACCTCTTATCTGAAGCTTTGCACCTGTGTCAGAAATTCACGCTGTTTCTCTTTGTCCAAACAACTCACATTCTCCCAGAGCAGCTTTTTATTTATTTAATTTTTGCCAGTCCTGGGTCTTGGACTCCAGGCCTGGGCACTTCCTAGAGCCTCTTTGTGCTCAATGCTACCATTTGAGCCACAGCTCTACTTCTGGCTTTTTCTGAGTAATTTATTGGAGATAAGAATCCCAGGGACTTTTTTGCCCCAGCCAGCTTCGAACTGCAGTCCTCAGATCTCAGCCTACTGAGTAGCTAGGATTATAGGCATGAGCCAGGAATGCCTGTCTTAAGAGTAGTTTTCTGATAGTTCAAACAAACAGAAAATTTAAATACCTAGTTTGGTTTGTGATTTTTTTTTTTTTTTTTTGGGTCCGGTCGTGGGGCCTGAACTCTGGGCCTGGGCACTGTCCCTCAGCTCTTCAGCTTAAGGCTAGTGCTCTACCACTTGAGCCACAGTGCCACTTCCGGCTTTTTTCTTTTTGCTTATGTGGTGCTGAGGAATCGAACCCAGGTCCTTGAGCATGCAAGGCAAGCGCTCTACCACTGAGCCACCTTCCCAGCCCCTGTGATTTTTTTTTAAACAATTTTTTTGGTCTTTTCTTTTTTGGTACTGGGGATCAAAATCAGGACATTGTACTTGCTTTACCACTGAGCTACATCTCAATGCTAAATACTGAGGATTTAGCATTACTCATAGCATTCAGTTCTTTTGTTAATTAACAAAAATAGTCTTTCAGGCTTGTCTCCATCAAAGTGAGATTAGCAATTTGGTACAGATAAGGAAATTAGCCTGGCGCTGATGGCTCATATCTGTAATCCTAGTTACTCCGGAGGCTGAGATCTTAGGATCATAGTTCAAAGCCAGCCCAGGCAGAAAAGTCCATGAGACTCTTATCTCCAATAAACCACCAGAAAACTGGAAGTGGTGGTGCAGTGGCTCAAGTGGTAGAGCTAGCTGAAGGAAAGCACCCAAGCTGAGTTCAAGCCCCATGACTGATTTAAAAAAAAAAAGGGGGGGCTGGGAAGGTGGCTCAGTGGTAGAGCGCTTGCCTTGCATGCTCAAGGCCCTGGGTTCGATCCCTCAGCACCACATAAGCAAACACAAAAAAGCCGGAAGTGGCACTGTGGCTCAAGTGGTAGAGCGCTAGCCTTGAGCTGAAGAGCTGAGGGACAGCGCCCAGGCCCAGAGTTCAGGCCCCACGACCGGACCCCCCAAAAAAAAAAAAAAAAAGGGGGGGGGGGCGGGGAGAGGATGGGAAGGGATGGGAAGGGGAATACAAGGAGGAGGCTTAATAAGAAATGTACTCATTATCTTGCCCATGTAACTGTAACCCCTCTGTACAGTATTTTCACAAAAAAAAAAAGACCAAAAAAAAAAAAAAAAGGAAACTACTATTCTTAGGGATTGTTGGTACTTGTCCAATAGCATACAACTGATACAACTGTTAAGTAGCAGAGTATGTGCCCTATATGCAACAATACAGTCCTAATTATATACATAAGAGATGGACTTACCAGTTGTCTCAAAACCAGGCATTGGCTCCAGAAGCATTTTTTTTTTTTTTGGGTCTGGTCATGGGGCCTGAACTCTGGGCCTGGGCACTGTCCCTCAGCTCTTCAGCTCAAGGCTAGCACTCTACCACTTGAGTCACAAGGCCACTTCTGGCTTTTTTCTTATGTGGTGCTGAGGAATCGAACCCAGGGCCTCGAGCATGCAAGGCAAGTGCTCTACCACTGAGCCACCTTCCCAGCCCCTCCAGAAGCATTTTTTGATACTCAACTTTTTATTAAATTATAACATGTGCAATGGAATGCAGGCAGATATGAAGTCTTCCATTCAATGCATTTTGGCCCTTGTGCCCACTCATGTGGCTAAATACCAGCCACACTAAGAAGCAGAACTTTTTTTTTTGCCAGTCCTGGGGCTTGAACTCAGGGCCTGGGCACTGTCCCTGAACTCTTTTGCTCAAGGCTAGCACTCTACCACTTGAGCCACAGTACCACTTCCAGCTTTTTCTGTTTATGTAATACTGAGGAATCGAACCCAGAGCTTCATGCATGCTAGGTAAGCACTTCACCACTAAGCCACATTCCCAGTCCAGAATATTTTTTTTCTTTCTTCCCTTCCTTTCCTCATTCATTCCTTTTTGTGCTGGTACTAGGGCTTGAACCCAGAGCTTAGGTGATGTTCTTTAGCTTTTTCACTCAAAGCTTGCTCTACCACTTGTGCCACAGCTCCATTTTTAGTCTTTTGGTAGTTAACTGGAGAGAAGTCTCACAGACTTTCCTGCCAGGCTGGCTTTGAACTGTGATCTCAGCCTCCTGAATAGCTAAGAGCCACCTGTACCAGGCTCTTTTTTTGTCAGTCATAGGCTTTGAGCTCATGGCCTGGGTACTGTCCCTGAGCTCTTTTGTTCAAGGTTAGTGCTCTACTACTTTGAGCTATAGCACCACTTCAGTTTTTCTGGTGGTTAACTGGAGATAAGAGTGTCATGGACTTTCTTACCTGGGCTGGCTTTGAACTGAGATCCTCAGATCTCAGCCTCCTGAGTAGCTAGGATTACAAATGTGAATCATCAGTGCCTGGGATGGCTAACTCTTCATACTTTTGAAGCTTCCTGTTAGGTTACAAGCAAGATAAACTGTTTTCAGGATTGAAGAGGATAATGGGATATGTCTATTGGTGACCAGGCTAGAAATAAACATAGGGCTATGGGTATAACTTAATGGTAGAGCCTTTGCCTGACATGCACAAAGTTTCCGGTTTAATACCCCACCACACACGCACACAACACAAAACACAGTTATACTTCAATTACACTTGAGTCAATATGAATTTTTATTAACACACATTTGCCAAAGTCTGTACAAACCAAAACATTCTTGTTTTAAAATGTCCATTATTACAAACATACAAAGAAATGAAAGGTGTTACCAAAAGTTAGCTACTCAATTTCATGGTAAAACAGTGTCATGATTTTTAAAAATCAAAGTTTTATGAATTGAGATTTCTTCTTTCCCTTTTAAGAACTTATGGAAAGTTAAAAATGTGTGGATTTACTTTATATTAAATGTCAAGACCTTAAAAAAAGATTTAGTATAAAAATTATGTATGCATTTTTATATTGTCAAACTTTATGTATCTGAATTTCTCAGTCTTTAAAATAAAAAACAAGGGAACAAAACCATGACTGTCATTTCTTTCAGAATCCTTTCTCCATAGTCAAATACATCTGAAAAATATCTGACATTCAGCTTTAGCTACAAGTCTCTTGTTCAAAAAGTTACAAAACTATTTCACACTGTTTTCCTTGCTGGGATGCAAACTGATAAAAATGCAACATGGTCCATTGTATCTTGGATGAAAAGGAAGCCACCCACTTCTGATCTGTCCAGCTATATGCATGGCTCTTTTTTCCAGAAAGATATCACAAATTACAGAATACTTTGCTTTTAACAAGTTAAATTTACTGTTACAATTTTGAGAGACTGAGAACAAATGTCCACTGTCCTTATAATGATTACCCTTAATTCTACCTTGCTCCCTTACCATATTTATGTAGCGGTAACTGGCTTTGTTCTGTTTCATCGCACATACTACACACCTCCAATTTCCTTCACAAACATCACATAGAGGAACCTGAAGAGTATGGCTAGAAATATAAATCTATCTTCCTTCCCATGTGCCTGCTGGGTCATTAAGGGAAGACAGGGTACATATGCTCTGGCAGAGGCTGTGCTGCTCCTGAGAGGCACCGATTTTCCATACACTTCCATTAAAAGCAAGGGTGCACAGGCCAGAGTGAGCAAGAGGTGAGAAGAGGGTACAGTGATATTCTCCTGATCAGATTCACAGGCCATACTTACGTAGCTCATACTGACCCTCTGATATTCCAGAGTTCAAATATTATCCAGTTTTGAATATGCTAATGAAAAAAGAAATGTTTTCTGACAAATGCCCAGTATAATAACTGATAAAAGCAAGTAAAGGGTATTTTTTTTTTTCCAAAGAAGTGGCAGTGTAAGAATTTGGAATCAATCACATAAAGGAGTAGGGAAAGGGTGGGGAAGTGTCCAGTAGAACCTGGACAACCTTTCTTTCTGCCCTTACTTTAAAAAGACAGACTGTTCAAATCTTTGCAACCACCTCAAGCATCTCCTTAAATGCTCCTCCGAGAAACTCCCCAAAAGGCACTTAGCTCTGAACTTCTGCATCAAATATTTCACCTTAGTGATCGGTTTTAAGACTGTAAGGTAACAAGAAACCATCTGATTCTTTTACTAAAAGCTAGAGAATAGGACGTTATTTTCAAGAGACATCACTTTTACAAGGACTAGCTCAGCTACCATTATTCCTTTAGCAAGAAAAAGTTTCTTTTTTTAAAAAATAAATAAAACTCTGGCTATACATAGTACAAAGTTCATACATAATATACCTGGAAAAAAAAACCCAAAGATACCCTGAAGCAAAAGCTTTATTGAGAGAGAAGGCCTCTCTCATTGTAACAAGTCTTAAGGTGGCAGTTTTTAAAGTTCAGAGAGTGGCAGTGATACACAATGAATGCAAACAATTTGCCCACGGGTATAGCAGGACCCAAGGATGAACAGAAAACATCACTCTGCACAAAACACTGAGCTGTGACCAACACACACACACACACACACACACACACACACACACACACACACACACACACACACACACACACACACACACACACACACACACACACACACACACACACACACACACACACACACACACACACACGTATCAAAATAAAAACGTGGGAGGGAGGAGTAGAGGGATCTGGAGGGATCGACAGAAGGAAGAGGAAAAGGACAAGGTGGGAGTATAGAGGAGAGACAGTGAGCTTGAAACCCCAAACACTCAAGCATGCAGTCATTAACAGCGCACAACTCGGATGTTTCCATTCAGCCCATGACAGTCGCACAAAGAAGGATAGCTGTAATAAAATAGAGATTTCTTAAGAAAGCTTGCGATTCTAGAGAACAGACAGGTCTCCAACCCAGGACGACTCCATCTGCTGTTGCTAGGGAGCCTCTTGATGGTCTGTCATGGAGAGGTTATAGCGCCTGACTTTTCAGACTTCTTGCTCTTAGACAAGGCAGCTGCCTGCTTCAGGAGCTCTCTGTTTTTGGCCTAAAAGGAAAATAAAAATCAGTGTCAAGATTAGGATAGGTTTTCCATGCAGACATGAAAACAAACAATGCAGAAGATTAGGAAGAAAGTCCTAAGGCTACATATTTGGTTCAGGGAAGACAGTATTTGCTATAGGCTAATTGATGAGCCTCAATCTCTTGGAACTCACCAAAACAAAAGGACACTTTTTAGCTAGGCATTGGTGGCTCTTTCCTGTAATACTCGGTATACACGAGGCTGAGATCCAACAACCGCAGTTCAAAAATAGCCTAGGTAGCAAAGTCTGTGAAGTGAGACTCTGATCTCTCCAATTAACCAGAAAGGGGCTGGAAGTAGAGAAGTGACTGGTAGAGTGCCAGCCCTGAGCAAAAAGAAAAAGCCACATGAGAGGGAAAGGCCCTGAGTTCAAGCCTGAATAATGCCACACATTACACAGAAGTAAAACAGGTTACTTTATGCAATCTAAACCAACCATGTCATGCTTTAATGAGTTCAGTAAACAGAATCTATAATTCAGACATCTGCAATCATACATGGTATATTAAAAAATCAAGGAACTCATTTGTTAATTCCAGTGTTTTTTCTTTTGTTGTTTTTTGTCTGTCCTGAGGTTTGAACTCAGGGCATGGGTAATGTCCCTTAGTATTTCTGCTTAAGGCTAGTGCTCTACCACTGGAGGCATAGCTCTACTTTCATCTTTTTTGTAGTTAGCTGAACTTAAGAGTCTCACAGACTTTCCTTGCAAGGCTGGCTCTGAACCATGATCCTTATATCTCAGTCTCCTGAGTAGCTGCTAGGATGATAGATATGAGCCTCTGGCATTCGGCCAATTTCATGATTCTTGAGAGAAAAAGATCAGAATATATCATAGAGTAAAATAGTAATAAAAGATATCCAAAAGGAAGATTTGGTGTGATTTGCCAAAACTTTGAGAAAAAAGAAACATGAGGGGCTGGGAAGGTGGCTCAGTGGTAAGAATGCTTGCCTTGCATGCATGAGGCCCTGGGTTCAATTCCTCAGCACCACATAAGCAGAAAAAGCTGGAAGTGGCACTGTGTCTCAAGTGGTAGAACGCTAACCTTGAGCTGAAGAGCTCAGGGATGGCGCCCAGACCCAGAGTTCAGGCCCCATGACCAACCAAAAATTAAAAAAAAAAAAAAGAAACATGAGATGATTATTTAAAATGCAATCAGCCAAGTACACCAGTAGAATTACCTGTAATTGCTCTGTGACTTCTTTGTGTGTTTTCTCCATTTGGTTCATTTTGGCCCTCATCTGAGATTCCTGGTATTGAAAATCAGCCTTCAACTCTGTAATCTGAGGGGAACAAAACAAAACAAAAGAAATTTTTGTGTGAGGAAAGATGTTTTGGTAGCAGAGATAAATGGTCCCCCAGGAAATGGAAAGCCCAAGCTTTCCTGCAGTCCCTACCTTCATCAAAGCCAACAAGGATTCAATTTGTTCCTGAAGATCACACAAAACCATCATTACATGTCTTTGTTTCTTCTTTTGTGGTACAGGGGACTGAACCCAAGTTCTTGTACATACCAGACAAGCACTCTACCATTTCAGACTTTTTTTTTTGCCAGTCCTGGGGCTTGAACTCAAGGCCTGAGCACTGTCACTGAGCTTTTTTTGCTCAAGGCTAGCACTCTACCACTTGAGCCACAGTACCACTTCCTGCTTTTTCTGTTTATGTGGTGCTGAGGAATCAAACCTAGGGCTTCATGCATGCGAGGCAAACACTTTACCCCTAAGCTACATTCACAACCCTCAGCCATTTGTTTTTCTTTTTCTTTTTTTTTGGTCGGTCATGGGGCCTGAACTCTGGGCCTGGGTGCTGTCCCTCAGCTCTTCAGCTCAAGGCTAGCACTCTACCACTTGAGCCACAGCTCCACTTCCGGCTTTTTTTTTTTTTTGCCTATGTGGTGCTGAGGAATCGAACACAGGGCCTCATGCATGCAAAGCAAGCACTCTACTACTGAGCCACCTTCCCAGCCCCAGCCATTTGTTTTTGAGACAAGAATGTCACTAACTCTGTCTGAACTGGCATAAAACTCAAGATACTCCAGCCTCTACTTTCTGAGTATCTGGGATTATGTGTATGCCACTCCCTCCAGTTTTGTTTTTTTTAAGTGACTGTTTTATTTTGGGTCAGTACTAGGGTTTAAACTACAGGTATCCAGTTTTCACTCATAGATGATGCCATGACTACAGACAAACTTTTTGGTGGCTAACTGGAGATGGAGTCTTGAAAACATTTTTTTTTTGGTCAGGCATGGGACTGGAACTCTGGGCCTGGGCGCTGTCCCTGACCTCTTCAGCTCAAGGTGAGCGCTCTACCACTTGAGCCATATTGCCACATCCAGTTTTCTGGTGCTTCATTGGAGATAAAGATATAGACTTTCCTGCCTGGGCTGGCTTTGAACCATGATCCTCAGGATCTCAGCCTCCTGAGTAGCTAGGATTATAGGCACACGCCACCAGTGCCGGCAAGCTTCACTTTTTTTTTGGGTCAGTTGTGGGCCTTGAACTCAGGGCCTGGGTGCTGTCCCTGAGCCTCTTTGTGCTCAGGGCTAGCACTTTAGCACTATACCACTTGAGCTATGGTACTACTTCCAGTTTTTGAGTGGTTGAGATAAGAGTCTCATGGGGACTTTTCTGCCAGGACTGGCTTAGAACTTCAATTCTCAAATCTCAGCCTCCAGAGTAACTAAGATTATAGGCATGAGCCACTGGCACCCAGCTTTGGTTGTGGGGTTTTTTTTGGGGGGGAGGGGGTGGATTTTTTTTTTTTTAAGGCCTGAGTGCTGTCCCTCAGCTCTTCAGCTCAAGGTAAGTGCTCTAACACTCGAGCCATATCGCCACTTCTGGTTTTCTGGTGGTTTACTGGAGATAAGAGTCGCATAGCCCTTCTTGCCCTGACTGGCGTTGAACTGTGATCCTCAGATCACAGCCTCCCGAGTAGCTAGGCACCTGGCTTGTTTGTTTTTTAAGTTTCACTGTTGCCAAAACCTAGCAACTCAGGTCTACCTACAATCCTGAGATCCAAAGACTGAGCTTCAAAGCTAATCCAGGCACTAAAGTCTGTGAGACTAATTAACCACCAAAAAGCTGGAAGTAGATCTGTTGCTCAAAGTGGTAGAATGTTAGCCTTTAACCCAAAAGCTCAGGAACAGTGTCCAGACTCTGAGTTTAAACCCTAGGACTGGCACAAAACAAACAAAAACCAACAAGGATGGTTTGAAGAGCCATAAGAGTAACAGCTGAACTTTTGCCATGTTCCACCAAAGTCCACTACATTGAACTTTAAAAAAAAAGTTTGCTTTGCTCAATCTTCAGCCAGGTGCCAGTGGTTCACACCTGTAATTCTAATTCTAGTTACTCAGGAGGCTGAGGTCTAAGGGTTGCAGTTCAAAGCCAGCCCAGGCAGGAAAGTTCGTGAGACTCTTATCTCTAATAAACCCCCAGAAAACCAGAAGCAGTGCTGTGGCTCAAGTGGTAGAGCACTAGCCTTGATATAAATTGCTGAGGGACAGCGCCCAGGCCCAGAGTTCAAGCACCATGACCAACAAAAAAATAGTCTCATAAGACTTCCCTGGGGCTGGGAAGATGGCTCAGTGGTAGAGCACTTGCCTTGCATGCCTGAGGCCCTGAGTTCGATTCCTCAGCACCACATAAGCAAAAAGAAAAAAGCCGGAAGTGGCACTGTGGCTCAAGTGGTAGAGCACTAGCCTTGAGCTGAAGAGCTAAGGGACAGCGCCCAGGCCCAGAGTTCAGGCCCCATGACCGGACCCAAAAGAAAAAAAAAAAAAAAAAAGACTTCCCTGCCCGGGCTGTAATCAGAGTGGCTCAGATTACACAGGTAAGCCACCAGTGCTCAGATTTTTAGTTCAATCTTTAAGACAACCCTTTAAGGGCAGTAGACCTGTTTCATAGATGGAAAAACAGAGGTTTAGAAAAGGTTAAGTGGCAGAGAGCAAGTATCCACAAGGTTAACAAATATCAGAGCTAGATTTCAAATTCAAGGCTCATTTCAACTGCTATCCAAGGAACAGAAAGGAGGGACCTCTACTGAGAGAGGTGATGTGTGATCTGAGTTTTGAAGTACAGTAGCAGGAGGGCATATAAGGCATCTGAATGAAGGGAACAATCTGGGCATAGGCAGAGAGATGGAAGTTAACCAAGATTATCTGAGTAGAGATAGGAAGCCATGATGCCTATCAAATCAAATCAAGATGTCTCATATCAGGAAGTGTGACCTTAGTCTTTTTTTTTTTTTTTTGGGTCCGGTCATAGGGCCTGAACTCTGGGCCTGGGTGCTGTCCCTCAGCTCTTCAGCTCAAGTCCAGAGCTCTACCACTTGAGCCAAAGCGCCACTTCAGGCTTTTTTCTTTTTGCTTATGTGGGGCTGAGGAATCGAACCCAGGGCCTCAGTTATGCAAGGCAAGCGCTCTACCACTGAGCCACCTTCCCAGCCCCTGACTTTAGTCTTTTTTTTTTTTTCTTCAGTGCATTCTCAGCCCATGCTGCTTTATTGCTAAAAGTATATATATATATATACACACAGAGGTGCAGAGTTTCCAAACTCGTACAACAGTTCCTTTTTACATCAAGGAATACAATTTCTTCTTCAAAACTGACTTTAGTCTTTAAAAGTATAGGACACAACAGGGGCTGGGAAGGTGGCTCAGTGGTAGAGGGCATGCCTTGCATGCCAGAGGCCCTGGGTTCGATTCCTCAGCCCCACATAAGCAAAAAGAAAAAAGCCGGAAGTGGCACTGTGGCTCAAGTGGTAGAGCACTGGCCTTGAGCTGAAGAACTGAGGGACAGAGCCCATGCCCAGAGTTCAGGCCCCATGACCGGACCCAAAAAAACAAAGTATAGGACACAACAGCTTTTTGGGTTGGCTTTGTTCAAAGCCTTAGTTCAAAGTAATAGAAGTGTCATTCTGATCAGGTCCATGAGGAGAATATACTTGGGTCCATTTTCATCTGTCAGTCACACAATAAAGTGGATGGAATATGCGTGTTCCTACGAATCTCTGCTTACTAGCAAGCTAAAGCTGAACACAGTAAAGAAAGAACAACAGGCATAGAAAGACTTGGGTCCAGTTCTTATTCTGTCTTTTACCGCTAAGTTGGTTAGACGCACTATTTAACCTCTTATAGCCTGTTTCTTCATCTGTAAACAAGGTAGGAATTAAATGAAAAGAATGTAAATAATATGACATTACAAATAGGTTGCGATTGTGTGGATTTGCACACTCCCAGCCCTCAGGAGGCTGGAGCAGGAGGACTGCTTGAACCCAGGAGGCCGAAGTCAGCCTAAGCAATATAAGGAGACCTCACATCAAAAAAGAAGTTGCCAGGCGCCAGTGGGTGGCTCACGCCTGTAATCCTAGCTACTCAGGAGGCTGAGATCTGAGGATTTCGGTTCAAAGCCACCCCAGGCAGGAAAGTACATGAAACTCTTACCTCAATTAACCTGTGGCTCAAGTGGTAGAGCACTTGCCTTGAGTTTAAGAGCAGAGGGACAGCGCCCAGGCTCAGAGGTCAAACCCCATGACCGACAAAAAAAAAAAAGACAAAATGAGATATTCCGAGAAGCTGAAAGTAAAGTAGAAATAATAAACATGAATTAGAATAAAAATGTAAGAAGTTCCCTTCAAGAGGGAGGACAATTCTTAGACCGCAGGAAGGTAAGTCTTGGCCTAGGGGGACTGAACAAGGTAATGCCATCCCATGAATCACATGGCTATGAGAATCTCTGAATACATCAATGTATCCAACCACATCAAACATGTCAAACTGTTACCATCCTGTCCTAGACTATGTGATTGTAACCTTGGATCTTTCTAGCCATACCTTCTTCTCCTTCTCTAAGATCATTTGATCCTTCTGATGTAACATCTTCTTCAGAGTTGCCACCTCTTCCTTCAGCTGGGCAATGATGACAAAGTGGTCAGTGCCTGGTGAGTCCAGGGCCAGGTCCGGGGAAAAGCTGAGCAAGAAAATGGAAGAGAAAAAAAAAATCGTAACTTAAATGGATAAATTTTCTCTACCTGAGGATGTATTGCAGACCATGTGACTCAAACTCTTTAAGGACCCCAGTAAACTATTTGAATTCCCAGCATCAAGCATGTTGGTCCATCCTCACAAAGCTCAACAGTATTTGCTGAACTCAAACTGCACCAAGAAGGTGGAAGTCAGAAAACCATATCAAAACAAACCACAACCTGGCAGCACTTTCTCTCACATTTACTACTAAAATAGATACCATATCCCATTTAAAATCCTCATGTTTTACTGGTGAAAAAGCCATGGCTGTGATTAACTTCCTTAGAATTCAAGAATTCTGGATAATCCTCATTTGTAAGCATAGAAATTCTGCCCTATGATGAAGTATAGCCAGTCCCTTTTCTACAAAGATGAGGCTTATGGGGAAGGAAACCAGCTTCACTTATGCTATACTTGACTGTCATTTCCATTGTCAAGAATTTTATCACCTGGGCACAATGACACACACCTGTAATCCCAGCATTCAGGAGATGAAGGCAGGAGGATTATGAGTCTGAGGCCAGCCTGGTATATATAGTGAGCTCTAGGTTAGGCTGAGCCTAACCTAGTACTATCCTATCTCATAGAAAGCAAAAAAAGAATTATGTGACAGGACAGGAACAAAGAGGGGCAGACTTCAAAACCACCCCACAACTAGGGTTTCCAATAGTCGGTATAGCACCCGAGCACTCCATTTTGTCCAAGTTGCCAGATGGAATCTATGTCCTTTCAGCAAAGTCCAGAAATTATACCAAAAAAATGTGTTTTCACATACAATGAACAGTTTAACCAGTGAGGACCCATAGCTTTCAGAGATTGGTTAGAGGTACCTCAGACCCAAAACAAGGGATCACTTCTAGTTCTCTAGAGAATCCCCAAAGGAAGCCTTTTTTCTCTCAGAAGAGCCGTTTCTTTCTGAATTTTACCAGAGTAAGACTTTATTGAGGCAGAGCAAATGCAAAATCAAAAGTAAATTTTCAAAGGAAATAGACTGTGGGAAACAACAAAGTAGTTGAGTGGCTTTCAGAACAATCTAAAGCAAAACAATAAACCTACGTCCTTTTCCTAAGGCTTAGGAAAGCCTTAGGGAGACTTGAGTGTCCCTGTGTCAACAGAGCAACACCTTGTGGTTCTTCCTGCGGTTGGATTTTTTTCCTCTATCTTAAACCACATCTCATAATCAGCATTTCTCTACACAGGAAGAAACCCCAAAGAGCAAGCCTGACCCTGGACATAGTACTTCATAACCGCCAATGCAAACTTTTCTATGGCTAGAATTGGAAGACATGATCCATTGACAAGATTATTGCCACCTGCCTCTCCCTCCTGCTGACTTTGAACCATGATTCTCAGATCTCAGTCTCCTGAGTAGCTCGGATTCCAGGCATGAGCCACGGGCACCCCACTCAACCTAAATCTTATTTAAACCCATAACTACAGCAATGAATGAAGCAAGAGGAATGAGACAGTATATGATTTTCCACTACAAAAGAGCAAATGCTCTGCTACACCTGCTTCTTGAGAGAAGAGTCTTCTTGTACTAATGAATGGTTGACAAAACCAGTTCTATCTTGTATTAGAACCTAATCTCTCTAGGTCTTAACTCCTACTTCAGTAACAACTGTTATAAATAAAAAAAGACAGCTAGGTTAGTAAGGTAGAAAAGTCTCTTTCAAAATATCCCCAATGATAGTGAACTTCTTTTCCTGGGAAACATTTTGTTAATGTAACTTTCTGTAAAAAGCTGTTAATTTAAGAACAATCTTCTGTACTCAGGAACAGGTCAGGAGAATAAATGAAGCTACATGGAAAAGTGGGTCCTTTAGAAAGGGTGTGCACCTGGCTCTGCATCCTGGTAAGTTGCCTGTTCTTCATAGTGGGCACATCCCTCTTTCTGAGCAATGGGGCACTGGAGGCTGAGAAGAATGCAGGGGAGTCCAAGAACACATATATCCTGAGGCCTATTTGCCAGCAAAGGTTCAGGCCCTCTGTGTTTAAAGTCTGTATTAGAAGAAATGCCTCAGCTCACAAAACATTTATTAGAAACCGTTAAAGACAAATTAAAAGAAATGGGATTTGATTGATATAAAATGGTAGTGCAAGTACTCATTGGGGAGCAAAGAGGTGAAGGAGTGTTCATGGCTGCCCCATGTTTCTGGGATGCTGACACTGACCACTACATTCATGATGTTTTCATGAATGATAGTTTCTTCTGTGTTGTAAGCAGCATTTGGGTGTTTCTACTATTGAATCTTTGAAAAAGGTGGGAAAGAAGAAATGTGAATTCTTTATATTGTTAAATACCTTGACAAAAAAAAAAAATGACAAGCCATGGGGCTGGGAAGGGGGCTCAGTGGCAGAGTGCTTGCCTTGCATGCATGAGGACTTGGGTTCGATTCCTCAGCACCACTTAAGCAGAAAAAGCTGGAAGTGGCTCAGAAAAAGCTGTGTGTGGCTCACATGGTAGAGTGCTAGCCTTGAGCTGAAGACCTGAGGGATAGCGCCCAGGCCCAGAGTTCAGGCCCCACAACCAACAAAAATAAATAAATTTTAAAAAAAGAAAAGAAAAGAAATGACAAGCCACAAGTATGATGGGTGCTGCTCACTGTTGAGACGGCTTGTATACTGCCAATAGAAAAAATAAACAACTGTCACTAAAAAGTAGCTGGGCAAGGCGCCAGTGGCTCAGCCTGTAATCCTAGTTACTAAGGAGGCTGAGATCTGAGGATCACAGTTCAAAGCCAGTCCCAGCAGGAAAGTCCATAAACCATCAGAGAACCGGAAGTGGCACTGTGGCTCAAGTGATAGAGTGCTAGCCTTGAGCTGAACAGCTGAGGGACAGCACCCAGGCCCAGAGTTCAGGCCCCACGACCGGACCCAAAAAAAAAAAAAAAAGTAGGGGCTGGGAAGTTGGCTCAGTGGTAGAGCGCTTGCCTTGCATGCCTGAGGCCCTGGGTTCAATTCCTCAGCACCACATAAGCAAAAAGAAAAAAGCCGGAAGTGGCGCTGTGGCTCAAGTGGTAGAGCGCTAGCCTTGAGCTTTAGAGCTGAGGGACAGCACCCAGGCCCAGAGTTCAGGCCCCACGACCAGACCCCCCAAAAAAAAAGAAAAAAGAAAAAAAAGTAGCTGGTTCATTTTCTCAAGGAATGAAAACCACACCTAACTCCCACTTCCTTCAAACTGAAAAGTTTTTGTTATAATTTCAACAAATTAGAAATCATTGAGAGGTAGGTGAGGGACTCTGTAGAATATGAAAATGCAAAAGACTAAGTTATCTTATAGATCATAAACCATTAGAGAAAGCTAAGATAATGTGTTTTGTCTATAATAAGGAAGACTAATGGATAAAGAATAAGGGAAAAGAAATAATCATATGCCTCTATGCTAATGAGAAGGGAATGGGATAGTTTGGAAAGACTGATGAAAAAGTTGTGGAATACATGGGGAAAAAATCTGGAGTTAAAAAAGCAGAGATTTGAGTCACACATATTAGGCAGGCCTGGCCTGGCTTTGAACCGCAATCCTACGATCTCAGCCTCCTGAGCAGCTAGGCTTACAGGCATGAGCCAACAGCACGCAACTCTTATCTTCAATCAGCAAAAAACCAGAAGTGAAGTTGTAGATCAAATGGCAGTGTCAGCTTGACAGAAAAAGTTAAGCAAGAGTATGAGATCTTGGAAGTGGTGTTGTAGCTCAAGTGGTATAGCACTAGCCTTGAGCTGAAGAGCTGAGGGACAGCACTCAGGCCCAGAGTACACACACACACACACACACACACACACACACACACACACACACACACACACACACACACACACACACACACACACACACACACACACACACACACACACACTCAGGCCCAGAGTACACACACACACACACACACACACACACACACACACACACACACACACACACACACACACACACACACACACACACACACACACACACACACACACACACACACACACACACACACACACACACACACACACACACACACACCTCTCCCCAAATCCTAATTTCAGATACAAGAC
Source organism: Dipodomys merriami (assembly GCF_024711535.1). Classification (NCBI taxonomy): domain Eukaryota; kingdom Metazoa; phylum Chordata; class Mammalia; order Rodentia; family Heteromyidae; genus Dipodomys; species Dipodomys merriami. The sequence goes on from NW_027204270.1 coordinate 11,115,028, forward strand.
TACAAGTCAGGCACCTGTGGCTCACATCTGTAGTCCCAGCGTCCCAGCTACTCAGGAGGCTGAGAGCTGAAGACTGAGGCTCAAAAGTATAAGAGACTCATCACCAGTTAACCACCAAAAAACTGGAAATGGTAGAGTGTCAGCCTTGAGCAAAAATCTCAGGGACCGTGCATAGACCCTGGGTTCAAGCCCCAGGACTAGTGTGTGAGCACACACACACAGACTAATTAAGCTTAGTATAATATGTTAACATGTGTACCTCAGGTATACAGGATTAGAGTAAAAGGCTGCCAAAAAAAAAAAATCACAGCATTGTCAGAATGCTTTTTTCAAAATGCATTACAAGCAGAGAAGAACTCTCAAAAAGTAAAATGGGCAGCAAAATATAATCTTGTGCTACAAATATTTAGAAATGCAAGTGAAAGGAATGTTCTACTACAGGAACATTTAAATGGAACAAAAATACTCAAGTGCATCTCATTCTCTCCTGATCCATCATCTGCACTGGGCTGATTTTCCAAAGGCTGCAAACTCTGGAATAATCCTCACACACAGAGCAACACTCCTTCAACCCCATCTCAGCTCAGCTCAGCCCCTCCAAATCAATCCATGCCCTGCTTGGAGGCAACTACAGGAATGTATCACCATGAAGTAAGTGTTCAGCACTTGACTTAAACTCAGGATAGGAGAATTACTTAGGACTTCAGAATTGAACTACTATTAAAGCCAACAAGTTCTTATGGCTTAATGACAAGCCTCAATTGATAAACAGTTACTGGTACTGCTTATATACATCAGCCATCAAGTTGGTAGAGCAGCACCAACAAAAGGCTCATGACAGCTACAGGCTAGCTTCCAGCACACCCTAAAGAGAACTCCTGTTTCAAGAATTGTATATGCATTGCAATGTGTATGTGCACATATTCCAACTGGCTCACCTGTCTCCATTAGCTGTGATTGACTCAAACTTGGATTTTTTCTTTGGGATTTCATTTTGAATTGAAGATGTAGAAAGTGTTTTCTGGCTTTTAATGGCAAAAATAGAGAGACACACATTAGAAATCAAAGATTAAGAAAACAGCACAATGAAAGTCTGTCAAATGGACCCCTGGAAGACAGGAGCTCTTCTGTCTAAGAGGTTATTAGTTTTGATTATTTAATAGATACTGGATGCATGGGTAGCTAGTCTTCATAGGACCAAAAACATCATCAGCCTAAAATATTATATTAATAACCATGAAAACAGGACTGGTAAGACTTCAATAGTTGGTATAATCTGTCTTTTTTTTTTGTCAGTCATGGGGCTTGAACTCTGGGCCTGGGCACTGTTCCTCAGCTCTTCAGCTCAAGGCTAGACTCTATCACTTGAGTCACAGCGCCACTCCCAGTTTTCTGGTGGTTACTTGGAGATAAGAGTCTCACGGACTTTCCTGCCCAGGCTGGCTTTGAACTGAGATCCTCAGATCTCAGCCTCTTGAGCAGCTAGGATTACTGGTGTCTTTTTCTTTTTTCTGTTTGTCATGGGGCTTCAACTCTGGGCCTGGGCATTGTCCCTCAGCTCTTCAGCTCAAGGTGAAGGCTCTACCACTTGAGCCACTTCCGGTTTTCTGGTAGTTTATTGGAGGTAAGAGTCTCACAGACTTTCCTTCCTGGGGCTGGCTTTGAACTGCAATCCTCAGATCTCAGCTTCCTGAGTAGCTATGATTACAGGCCGTGAGCCACCGGCGCCTGGCTTTGTCTTTACTTTTAAAAGCACCTAAACATTACAATCACTGTCTCACATGCATCTTAGGGTTCTGGATTATTCCTACTTTGTAGAAACTGAACACAGCTAGTAGTAAAGCTATGACTAGAAACCAGGTTGATGTACTTGAACTCTTGGTCTTCCTCCCTGTACTTAGGAACCTACTAGTACAGCAGTCCCACACACACAAAAAAAAACAAAACCAGGGTCAGCCTCAGGAAGCTCACCCAAAACTGATCTTAAAACAAAACTTTATTTTATTTTATTTTTTTTTGTCGGTCGTGAGGCTTGAACTCTGGGCCTGGGTGCTGTCCCTCAGCTCTTCAGCTCAAGGCGAGCGCTCTACCACTTGAGCTACAGCGCCACTTCCGGTTTTCTGGTGGTTTATTGGAGATAGGAATCTCATGGTCTCTCCTGCCCGGGCTGGCTTTGAACCGCGATCCTCAGATCTCAGCCTTCTGAGTAGCTAGGGTTACAGGCGTGAGCCACCAGCACCCGGCCAAAACCTGATTTTTATATTTGATGAGCCGTGATATAATTTGACCTACACTTTATATTAAACAGCAATACGGGTTAAGAAAAAAAAAAAGAAACCTGAAAGCCTATCCTTGATATATATAAATTTGGGGCATTACTGCGGTTTGAACTGGTCTGGTCATGTGGGGCCTGAACTCTGGGCCTGGGCACTGTCCCTCAGCTCTTCAGCTCAAGGCTAGCACTCTACCACTTGAGCCATAGCGCCACTTCCGGCTTTTTTCTTTTTGCTTATGTGGTGCTAAGGAATCGAACCCAGGGCCTCAGGCATGCAAGGCAAGCACTCTACCACTGAACCACCTTCCCAGCCCTACACTGGCTATTTTCTGAGATAGGGTATTACTTCCTGCCCAGGCCCATGTGCCTGAATTAAACTTTGGGGCAGGGCTGTAGGAATTCATACTTTTTTTTTTTTTGTCCAGTTGTGGGGCCTGAACTCCGGGCCTGGGCGCTGTCCCTCAGCTCTTCACCTCAAGGCTAGCACTCTACCACTTGAGCCACCGTGCCACTTCTGGCTTTTTTTCTTTTTGCTTATGTGGTGCTGGGGAATAGAACCCAGGGCCTCAGGCACGAAAGGCAAGTGCTCTACCACTGAGCCACCTTCCCAGCCTGGAATTCATACTTAAAAAAAAAAAAAAAATTGCCGGGCGCTGGTGGCTCACGCCTGTAATCCTAGCTACTCAGGAGGCTGAGATCTGAGGATCACGGTTCAAAGCCAGCCCGGGCAAGAAAGACCGTGAGACTCCTATCTCCAATAAACCACCAGAAAACCGGAAGTGGCACTGTAGCTCAAGTGGTAGAGCGCTCACCTTGAGCTGAAGAGCTGAGGGACAACACCCAGGCCCAGAGTTCAAGCCCCACGACCGACAAAAAAAAAAAAAAAAAAAAATTTTTTTTTTTTTCCAGTTGTGGGGATTGAACTCTAGGCCTGGGCACTGTCCCTCAGCTGTTCAGCTCAAGGCCAGCACTCTACCACTTGAGCCACAGTGCCACTTCTGGCTTTTTCTCCTTATGTGGTGCTGAGGAATTGAACCCAGGGCCTCATACATGTAAGGCAAGCACTCTACCACTGAGCCACCTTCTCAGTCCCTTTTTTTCTTTTTGTCGGTCATGGGGCTTGAACTCTGGGCCTGAGCACTGTCCCTCAGCTCTTCAGCTCAAGGCTAGCACTTGAGCTACAGCGCCACTTCTGGTTTTATGGTGGTTTATTAGAGATAAGAGTTTCACAGACTTTCCTGCCAGGCTGGCTTTGAACTGCAATCCTCAGATCTCAGCCTCCTGAGTGGCTAGGATTACAGGCGTGAGCCACTGGTGCCCGGCCTCTCTTCTGAGTTTTAAGACTAATAAAACTCTTCTTAGTAGCTCAAACTCAACTTTTGAAATTGAATTTCTCTTTTTTTCCCCTATGGGAAGAAACACAAGAGCTATTTATTTACTTACTTACTCAGAGGAGCTGGGACCAAACTCAGGGCATCAGAAATGCCAGGGACTCTACCACCCAAGCAACATCCCCCCAAATCATTTTCTTCTTTTTTTGTAGTGCTAGAGTTTAAACTCAGGGCTTCTGCTTGCTTGCCTCCAGCCCTGTTTTGCCATTTTTTTTTTAGGTCTGAGATTGGGACTCAAACTCAGTACCTCATGCTTTCACTCATCAGCTAGCATTCTGCCAACTGAGCCACACCTCCAACCCAGGCCCTATTTTTGAAATAGAGGGTCTCACTGCCTGTCTAGGCATGTACTTGGACCACAATCCACATATTTTAAGCTTCCAATTATTTTTGGGATGACAGGTGAGTGGGAGTCTTGAGGACTTTTCTTTCTGTCTGGACTGACCTGAACACAAGATCTTCCCAGCCTCAGCCTCCCACATAGCCATGATGACAGGCACATGTTACACTCTGCTATTTCAAAAAGTTCAAGGGCCCTCTTGAACTTTTCTACAGTTCTCCTATTTTCAGCCTTCAAAGTAGCTAAGATTATAGGCGCAAGCCACCAGCACTGAGCTCCAAAAAAGCTTTTTTTATTAGCCCCTCACCCCTTTTCCTTCCAATGTACTCCCTACTAATCAGGAGTAATTATTTTTAATATAGATTTGGTCCTTTCCTCACACAGACCCCATCCCTTTAGTGGCTTTGCACTAACCCCAGGATGAAGTTCACATTGCTGGGCAGGTCTGGACCCTTTCCTCCCTTTCCCCAGCTTCCAATCACAAGCTCCAGCAGTGTAAAAGGACTTAGAATTCTCCCAGGTTCTGTTTAGACTCATGCCCACCAGTTCTGTGCAAATGCCATTCCCTCAGGCTAGGGTGCCCCTGCCCAGTCTTCATTTGATGATTCCAATTCTTCCAAGATAGTTACACACCAGCTCTCCTGTAAGCCTGCCTTACCTGACTTCCCAGGCAGTTAATTACTACTGTCTCTCATGCCTGAATCTTGACACATTTCCACTGTGGGGCTTGCTGCATTACACTGCAATTCTGTCTTCTCTACCAGACGGCACAGTCTTGGAGAGTGGCATGACTTTTTTATTCATCTCTGTATTCCCAGCAGAGTCCCTGGCTCATAAAAGCACTTAATGTTTACTGAATAAACAAATCCACACTGGAAATAATGTCAAAATATAACTAAAATGTGCTGAGTACTTTCTACTTGGCAGTTATAAAAGTAATTGCTATGCATGTACTATGTAATTTATCTTCACAACAGCCCCATGAGGTAATACAATTATTATTTTCCTATTTACAGAGGGGGAAAAAAATTGTCCAAGATTCCCACAGAGAATTTGGCAGGACCAGGATTAAATGTGATGTGAGCCTAAGGGTTATCTTCTGAGTGGATCCCACACTGGCAAAGTATTCCGCACTAGAACATCTATCAAACTCCTGACTAAATACACATAAAAAATTGCACAGTGGGCTGGGAAGTTGGCTCAGTGGTAGAGCGCTTGCCTTGCATGCATGAAGCCCTGGGTTCAATTCCTCAGCACCACATAAGCAGAAAAAAAAAAAGCTGGAAGTGGGCACTGTAGCTCAAGTGGTAGAGTACTAGCCTTGAGCTGTAGAGCTGAGGGACAACACCCAGGCGCAGAGTTCAGGTCCCAAGACCAAAAAAAAAACAAACCAAAACAACAACAACAACAAAAATGCACTCCCTGGAAAGGGAAATGTCCTGGAGAAATACCCTCACTAATGCAAAGAAAACAAGTGAAGTAACTTTTTGCTCAAGACTAGCATTCTACCACTTGAGCTACAGTTCTACTTCTGGTTTTTGGTGGTTAATTAGAGATAGAGAGTCTCATGGACTTTCCTTCTTGAGCCAGCTTGGAACTGTGATCCTCAACCTCAGCCTCCTGAGAACCTAAGGATTATAGGAATGAGCCACCAGTGCCTGGCAGTTCCACAGAACTTTAAGACCCAATACAGTGCCAGGAAATCCCAAAACCTCAATGAAATCTCCCTGGCCCTTAAGGGACATACAGAAATTATAAAATAGGATAAGCTGGATACTTCCCACAAACTAGAGAGAAAAAAGGGAAGCTTCTATGAGATGTATCTTCCAGTACTGCTAGTGTGGGGAGCCGGGCACTGGGATCACCTGTTGTAGTGGCTGCCACCACTCAGGCGGCTGTACTGCTCCTTCTCCTGATGGCTGCTGCGAGAAGAGCTGCTCAGGTGTTTCCTCTGCTCTTTGGTCTTCTGCAGGACACGTTTGTATGAAAGTGTGCACAGCCAGCACAGCAATTTCCCATCTACCTGCAAGACCAGAGAGAGAGTAAAGAGAAGGAAATGGAGGGTAGTGGCTGAGGACATGAGCACTGGGAGAACTCAGGTTCTAGATCGGCCACTTGTGAGCTGTGTAACCAGCCAAGTTATGGGGTCTGCTCAAAGGATGTAGTGTCATAATGTACAGAAAGCACTAGACTTAGGCACACAAACACTGTTTAATACAGTCTTGGGGTTGAACATGTGGCTCAAGTCACAGCGCTTGCCTAGCAGGCAGAGGCTGAGTTCAAACCCCAGTAGTACTAAAAAAGGAGAAAATGAAGAAACAAACATAGTAATTTATCTTTTTGTTTTTCTGACTTAGCAATCAGACAAGAACAAAGTTCCCATAAGGATTTCAAAAGGTACAAATATCTCCATGGTGCTTGCTCATTAAGGAAAACTCAGAAGGAAAAGACAAAATAAATAGGCAGCATCTTACTTTTGTGTGTGTGTATTAAGAACATTTAATGTACAAGACCCTATGTTGAAAATGAACTTTACAACTTTGGGGGTGGGGAGGGAGGAGATGGAGAGGTGGGGAGGAAAGGGATGGTAGGGGAAAAACAAAGGAGGGGGTAACAACGCTCAATAGGAAATGGACTCATTACCTTGCTCATGTAACTGTAACCCTTCTGTACAGTATCTTAACAAATGTATATATATATATATATATATATATATATATATATATATATATACACACACACATACATATACATATATATACACACATACATATACATATATATATATATATACACACACATTAAAAAACAACATTTAAAATCTACTCTTATCTGGCTCAACTGATAAGACCACCTGACTAGCAAGCATAGGCCCAGAGTTCAAACCTGAGTACTGAGTACTGATCTACTCTCTGAGCAATTCTCAAGAATACAATACATTGAGCTGGGCATAGTACTATATAACTATAATGGCAGAAAAAAAAAATAATACATTGAACGGGAATGGTGGTACACACCTATAAGCCCAGCACATAGGAGGCTGAGACAAGAACACTAAGTTTGAGGACAGCCTAGCCCTATTTCAACAAACAAAAGAATATGATATACAGTTAATAAGTCACCATGTTGCACAATAGGTCCCTTGAATTTATACTTCCTAACTTAAGTCTTCTATCCCCAAATCCTTCCATACTTGTTTAATAACTTCTGTATGTCTCACAAAATGGTTTGTTGGAAAGAATGTCCCGAAGTTAAGACAAACAGACAAGCAGCTGCTAGGACCCTGTCCCTGCTGATGACCTAGCATGGTACAGTTTTAAGTAAATAAAGCCAATTCCTTTAGAAAGAGACAGCTATGAGCGAGGGAGCAGGGCACAAGGTTTCTACAACCCTCCGAATTAGCCCCTCATCCCTTTTTCTACCACTGTACTCCTCACTAGTCAGGGTTAATTATTTTTTAATATAGATTTGCCTTCCTGCAGCAATCAAGACTGTAAAACCATTTGCAGGCAGTCCAAGTGGTGGTGGGGAGGAAGGATTGGCTAAATTACTTGGATTGGGGAGTGGGGATTGTGTTGATACTGTATGTACATCCTATTCCTCATATTGGATATTGTGCTCCATCTTTTATTTTTTCATAGGGATTAAACATCGACCTTGAGTATTCAAGCCAAGTATTTTAATATTTGAACAGGGCCCCAGCCCTTGTGTACTATCTTGAACATAGCTTAATCATATCATTATCTAAAACATTTTTGCTTTGTTTAGGGCAGTACTAGGGATTCACACTTAAGGCTTCACACATTCTAGGCACTATCACTTCCACCATACCCCCACAATCCTTTTTGCTTTAGGTGGTTTTTCAGATACAGTCTCATGCTTTAACTTCATATCATAAGCCTCCTCCCTCCAACTCTCAAGTAGTTTGGATTACAAGTACACGCCACCATACCACCAAGGTATTTCTGAGATAAAAATCTCAGTAACTTTTGCCTGGGCTAGCCTCAAACTGTGATCCTCTAAGCTCTACCTCCTAAGTAGCTAGGATTATGCATGTACTATCACAGCTGGCCTCTTATCTTGTCAGCAAAACCCTCTTTTGCTCCCCATACTCCCACCTGTCAGCAAGTCCATCTGTGTGACTTTCTCTATATTTCCTCTAATTGCACTACTTCCATCCTCATAAAGCCACTCTCATCTCCTACTGCAAACACTGCCCAGATGATTACCCCATTTCCTAGCATGGGGCCTTAAAAAGCCTAACAAGGCTTCTTCAATGTAAATCCAACTGTATCTACACTCCTAAAAACCCAAGGTTTTCTGATCGTATCTAGTATAAAACACAGACTTTTTGCCTGTGTGACCCTCAATGAAGCCCTCCAGAGCTTCTAATCACTGTAGTGTTAATTCAAACTCTATTTTGTTCTCATAACAGGTAACACTGTAAAAGATTCTCTTGTGTATTACATGTTTGTCCACTCCCCTGGGAATGTGAGCTCGTCTTTTAAGCTTGTTCTCTGCAGTATTTCCAGTGGCCAGACAAGTAGTAGTTGCTCAGTAAATATTTACCACAGAAGAGAAAACTAGTAATATAGCTCTTTTTCAGTACTTCAGCTTTTTTTTTTTTTGTCGGTCATGGGGCCTGAATACTATGCCTGGGCACTGTCCCTTGGCTCTTCAGCTCAAGGCTTGCACTCTACCACTTGAGCCACAGCACCACTTCCAGCTTTTTCTATTTATGTGATGCTGAGGAATTGAACCCAGGGCCTCATGCATGTGAGGCAAGCACTCTACCACTGAGCCAACTTCCCAGCCCCAGTACTTCAGCTGTTAAGGGCTGTACTAACCAAATTCATTAACTTACAATGGAAGGGTTTATTTTCCCAGTGACCAGAGTACTCTTCCTCCCAACTAGGGCACCTACTCTGAGTCAAGACACTGGAGAAGCTGAATTAGTAATCAGGAGCTAACTTACAACAACAGTATGCTATCCACATCTAGCAGATCATTCAAGCTTTGCAGTCCCCAGGCCCCAGTCTAGTACTACTCCTGGATCTAGATGAATGATCTTGGGCAAGTTTTTCTCATCATGAATCAATTTTTTCCCCCAGTAGCTATTTTCTAGAGACTTTGAAAGATTTAATGAGATAGAAAAGAAAGAATGGGTGAACTAAGACGGGCACCGGTGGCTCATGCCTGTAATCCTAGCTGCTCAGGAGGCTGAGATCTGAGGATCACTGTTCAAAGCCAGCCTGGGCAGGAAAGTCTGTGAAACTCTTATCTCCAATAAACCGCCAGAAAACTGGAAGCGGTGCTGTGGCTCAAGTGATAGAGTGCTAGCCTTGAGCTGAAGAGCTAAGGGACAGCGCTCAGGCCCAGAGTTCAAGCCCCACAACCAAAAAAAAAAAAAAAAAGAAAGAAAGAATGGGTGATCTAGACTCAGAATGTTATGAGTTGAAATCTTGGTTCTATCATTTATTTCCTGGGTGATTTTGAGCAAGTTAATCTACCAATTCCTTAGTCTCTTTATCTATAAATGGGGTAATCAGACTTTGGTGTTATTAAAAAAGTTAACTGAGGGCTGGGAAGGTTGGTTCAGTGGTAGAGCGCTCGCCTTGCATGCTTGAGACCCTGGGTTCGATTCCTCAGCACCACATAAGCAGAAAAAAAAAAAAGCCGGAAGTGGCACTGTGGCTCAAGTGGTAGAGTGCTAGCCTTGAGCTGAAGAGCTGAGGGACAGCACTCAGGCCCCACAACCGGACAAAAAAAAAAAAAAAGTTGACTGAGGGTTGGGAATATGGCTTAGTGGTAGAATGCTTGACTAGCATGCATGAAGCTCTGAGTTTGATTCCTCAGTACCATATAAACAGAAGAAGCCAGAAGTGGCCCATGGCTCAAGTGGTAGAATGTTAGACTTGAGCAAAAGAAGCTCAGGCACAGTGCCTAGTCCCTGAGTTCAAGACGAAGGACTGGGCACTGTGGCTCATGCCTATAATCCTAGTTATTCAGATTTAAGGATGACAGATCAAAGCCAGCTCAGGTTTGAAACCAGCCCAGACAGAAAAGTCCCTGAGACCTTTATGTCCAATTAACTACCAAAAAGCTAAATGGAGCTGTGACTCAAGGGATAGAGTACTAGACTTGAGCAAAAAAATTCAGGGATAGTATCTAGGCCCTGAATTCACCCCAGGACCTGCACAAAAAATATTTTTTTCTTTTGAAATTGAGTTACCATTTATGAATTCGTTAGTATAAAATCTGATAGGTGATAATCAGTACTACCTATGATAGGGTTTTTTTGTGTTGGTCCTTGGGGTTTGAACTTAGGGACTAGGCTAAGGGCTAGCATGCTACTTCTTGAGCTACAGCTCCATTTCTGGCTTTTTAATGTTTAACTGCATATATGAATCTCACGGACTTTCCTGCCTAGGCTGGCTCTCAACTGAGATCCTCATGAGGTTGGCTGATAATTTTTGTTTGTTTTGTTTTGCCAGTCCTGGGGCTTAAATTCTGGGCCTGGGCACTGTCCCTGAGCTTCTTTTGCTTAAGGCTAGCACTCTACCACTCTAGCTCAAAGCCACAGCACAGCTTCTGGCTTTTTCTGTTTATGTGGTACTGAGGAATTAAACCTAGAGCTTCATGCATGCTAGGCAAGCACTCTACCACAAAGCCACATTCCCAGCCTGATAATTTATGTGCCTGGCTGATAGTTTGCTTTTGATAGTTTAATTTTCAGAAGATTACTTCTACTTAAGATGTTTTCTGGTTGTTTTTTTAAGTACTAGGGATTAAACGCAAGATCTTGTCCCTTCTTAAAACTTCAGCAAGGCTCCTAGTCCTAAAAGTTTATTTACTAGAATAGCATCTCTTAATTTCTTCCCTAAGATTGGATTAGAAAGATTATGTGATTTAAGGCTACCTTGAGCAAAAGGTTATTGAGACCCCCAGCTCAACAAATAAGCTGGGTATGGTGGTGCATACCTGTGGTTTTTAGCTTGGTGGATGGCAGTAGATAGTGATTCAGGCCAGCTCAAGGAAAAGCTTAAGAGTCTATCTAAAAAATAATCTAAAATGGAAAAACAAGCTGGGCACCAGTGGCTCACACCTATAATCCTTGCTATTCAGGAGGATGAGATCTGAGTATCTCAGACACCCCAGACAGTAAAGTCTGTGAGACTCTTATTTCCAATTAACTGCCAAAAAAAACAAAAAAACAAAACAAAACAGAAGTGGGGCTCTGGCTAAGTGATAATCTTGAGACAAAAGCTCAGGGACAGAACTTAGGCCCTGAGTTCAAACCTAGTTCAAATCTCAGGACCCCTTCCCATCATCCCCCCAACCCCACACACATAAAGGTAAAATAAGAAAGATGCAGAGCCTTACCTTCTTTCTATCGTCTTTCCTGTCAAACGCACACTGCTGCTTGCACTGTTCACAAGAATATGGTGGTCCATACTTCTTCTCTGAATTTGTGCAGCGCTGGCATTTATTGCCAATAAATGCTGCAATTATGTTGCAGTACTGACAAGGTTTGGGCTTAAAGGAGAAGAAAAGAAGAATGGAGTAAGTATGTTATAAAATATTCTTTAAAGCAGTAATTCCTTCTAGTTTATGAGTCAAAGAAAAAAATGTATTCCTGTATCCCCAATATCATAAATTTGTTTCTGTATTGATCAAATGGAGCCCAATTCTTAACACTATAAAAAATGTGCTTTTCTGAAAAGGACTACTGATTTTTAAATAAATAAATGAACAAATAACAAAAGGCCTTGGTGTGTACGATGAGACTTTTCTGAGAAATTCAACAGCACCTGAGCTATGGAGAAATGAGCAGGTGCTTTCAAATCACTAGACCTAAAATTAAGAGAACTGTTGCACGTGACGCTGGTGGCTTGCACCTGTAATCCTACTCATGAGGCTAAGACCTGAGGATCACAGTTCAAAGCTAGCCCAAGTGGCCCAATTATCTCCAAATTACCATTAAAAAGCCAGAAGTGGGGCGGTGGCTCAAAAGTGGTTGAGCACTGGCCTAGAACAAAAAAAGCTCAGGGACAGTGTTCAGGGCACTGAGTTCAAGTGCCAGGATTGGTACAAAAAAAAAAGTTGTCCAATGACAAAGATCAAGAGATGTTATGCGGGCTGGGAAGGTGGCTCAGTGGTAGAGCTCTTGCCTTGCATGCATGAGGCCCTGGGTTCGATTCCTCAGCACCACATAAGCAGGGAAAAAAAGCCGGAAGTGACACTGTGGCTCAAGTGGTAGAGCGCTAGCCTTGAGCTGAAGAGCTGAGGGACAGCGCCCAGGCCCACAGTTCAGGACCACGACCGGAACCAAAAAAAACAAAAGAGAGATGTTATGCTCACAAATGGCTTTGTTAAATGGCAATTCCTGAAGCCAGGCACCAGTGGTTCATGTCTATAATCCTAGCTATTCAGGAGGCTGAGATCTGAGGATCATTGTTCAAAGCCTGCCTGGGCAGGAAAGTCTGTGAGACATTTTATCTCCACCAAACTACCAAAAAAGCTACTAGTGGAGTTGTGTCTCAGATGTACTAGCCTTGAGCAAAAGAAACTCAGGGACAGCACCCCTAAGTTCAAGCCCTAGGACCAACAACAAAAAAAAGAAAAAGAAAAAAAAAGGAAACTCTTCTATACAACTACTTAAAGACAGTAATAAAAAGAAAATAAAGGGCTGGGAAGGTGGCTCAGTGGTAGAGCGCTTGCCTTGCATGCCTGAGGCCCTGGGTTCGATTCCTCAGCACCACATAAGCAAAAAGAAAAAAGCCAGAAGTGGCGCTGTGGCTCAAGTGGTAGAGCGCTAGCCTTGAGCTGAAGAGCAGAGGGACAGCGCCCAGACCCAGAGTTCAGGCCCCATGACTGGACCCAAAAAAAGAAAAAAGACTGAAAAAAAGAGAGGGAGAATTGTCAACGTTACCAACCCAAGAAGTCAACTCTCTGGATCCATCTTTCCCCCCATCTAAGCCCGTCTCCAAAGCCACACAAGAAAAATTATTATTATTATTTTTTTTTTTTTGGTCCGGTCGTGGGGCCTGAACTCTGGGCCTAGGCGCTGTCCCTCAGCTCTTCAGCTCAAGGCTAGCGCTCTACAATTTGAGCCACAGCGCCACTTTCGGCTTTTTTCTTATGTGGTGCTGAGGAATCAAACCCAGGGCCTCAGGCATGCAAGGCAAGCACTTTACCACTGAGCCACCTTCCCAGCCCCAAGAAAAATTATTTTTCTGGTAGTTACTTTATAGTCACACACAGAAACTCCACAGCTGTAGGTATCAAGTAAATTCAAACTCTGAAACACTAATAACATTAACATAACCAGTTCTTCTAATGAAAATGTCCTGATAGCCCAGAGAAGATAAAAGTTTCAACAGACCTAAGTACTCACTGTTAGGATCAGAGAAATCCTACTTACCGTTCCATAAAGCTGCACATTCTGAGCACATTTCTTGCATATTGTGTTGGTTTTACTGTTAAGAAAAGACACACAAGGCTTTTCTTAGGGCCTCTGAAAATTGGTTCTTCCTAAAACCAAAGAACTGAGCTCTCTGTTAAAGCAAGGCAAAATACAGTCTGGACACTTGGTTGTCTGAATTTCAAGTATCTACGAAGAATTCTTTTTTATTTTATTTTATTTTTATTTATTGTCCGGTCGTGGGGCCTGAACTCTTGGCCTGGGTGCTGTCCCTCAGCTCTTCAGCTCAAGGTTAGCACTCTACCACTTGAGCCACAGCGCCACTTCCGGCTTTTTTTTTCTTCTGCTTATGTGGTGCTGAGGAATCGAACCCAGGGCCTTAAGCATGCAAGGCGAGCGCTCTACCACTGAGCCAACTTCCCAGCCCTACGAAGAATTCTTTTAATTATGTGCTTATTAGTTTCGTTATTTCAACAAAAGGGAGAGTGAGTTATTTCTTTTTGGCTTTTTTTTTTTTTTTGGGGTCCGGTCATGGGGCCTGAACTCTGGGCCTGGGCGCTGTCCCTCAGCTCTTCAGCTCAAGGCTAGCGCTCTACCACTTGAGCCACAGCGCCACTTCCAGCTTTTTTCGTTTTGCTTATGTGGTGCTGAGGAATCGAACCCAGGGCCTCAGGCATGCAAGGCAAGCACTCTACCACTGGGCCACCTTCCCAGCCCCTTTGCTTTTTTTTTTTTTAAGTGGTACTGAGATTTAAACTCAGGGCCTGATGCTTGCTTGGCTGATGCTCTACCGCCTGAGCCATACCTCCAGCCATGCTTTTTGCTGCTTATCTAAAAGATAAAATTTTTCTGACAGGGCTAGCCTCAAACCAAGATCTTCCAGATCTCAGCCTTTAGAGTAGGATAGGATTATAGGTATGAACCATTGTTGCCCAGAAAGAGAATGAAATATTTCTGATTTTGACATTTATGAAGTATCCTATGAAAAATTACCAGCTATAAAAAAGATATTTTTTGGGTTTTTTTTTTGTGTGTTTTTTGTTTTTTTTAATCTGTTGTGGAGCCTGATCTCTGGGCCTGGGTGCTGTCCCTGAGCTCTTCAGCTCAAGGCAAGTGCTCTACCACTTGAGCCACTCTACCACTCAGCACCACTTCCGGCTTTTTCTGCTTATGTGATGCTGAGAAATCAAACCCAGGGCCTCATACATGCAAGGCAAGCACTACTCAAGAGGATGTAGTCTGAGGAATTCTGCCACCCTGGGTAGAAAAGTCCAACAGACTCAATCTCCAACTAACCAGCAAAAGGCTGGGCTGGAGGTATAGTTCAAGTGGTAGAGTGCTGACCAATTAAGCAAGCACAAAGCCCTGGTACAACACACACACACACACACACACACACACACACACACACACACACACACACACACACACACACACACACACACACACACACACACACACACACACACACTAGAAAACATTTAAAAGCAGTATTCAAAGTATTTTCTTTTCTTTGTCGGTTGTGGGTCTTGAACTCACACACACACACACACACACACACACACACACACACAGTAGAAAACATTTAAAAGCAGTATTCAAAGTATTTTCTTTTCTTTGTCGGTTGTGGGTCTTGAACTCTGGGTCTGGGCACTGTCCTTAAGCTCTTCAGCTCAAGGCTAGGGCTCTACCACTTGAGCCACAATGCCACTTCCAGTTTTCGGGTGGTTAATTGGAAATAAGAGTCTCACAGACTTTCTTGCCCAGGCTGGCTTTGAACTGTGATCCTCAGATCTCAACCTCCTAAATAGCTAGGATTACAGGCATGAGCCACTGACACCCGGCTCAAACAAAAATTTTCTAGGACAATTTTCTGACACTTTTAAAAAGAGCCTTTGCTTAGCATATCGAATGGCCCTGAGTTCAATCCCTATCACCATGAAACAAAAACACACAAAATCTGATTTTCTAGTCAGGCGTGGTAGAACACTTCTGTAATCCCAGCACTCATGAGGGACAGGAAGGAGGATGGTGAGTTTGAGATCAGCTTGGGCTACACACAAGGAGACCCTATTTAAAAAAATAAAAATAAATAAAAAGAGTAAGTCACATAATGAGCCTTAAAGGCAAGTATGTTTCAAATGTGGCTACTCTTAAACCTTTTTATCAAGATTGTCACATTTCCAAAAAGTATCATCTTTAATCTCATGCATTGTTTAAGCTCTGTATTTATGCATATTGGAGCAAGAAGCTAATGTTTTACTGCTGTGGGATTGGCTTCTTAAGAGTCAAAAAGATCTGAGTTTAAGTCCCACTCCCAGAAAAAAAGATAACACAACTACAATATAAAAATCACCAAGTTTGGGGCTGGGAAGGTGGCTCAGGGGTAGTGCTTGCCTTGCATGCATGAGGCCCTGGGTTTGATTCCTCAGCACCACATATACAGAAAAAGATGGAAGTGAGTGCTATGGCTCAAGTGGTAGAGTGCTAGCCTTGAGTTGAAAAGCTGAGGGACAGCGCTCAGACCCAGAGTTCAGGCCCCACCGGACCCAAAAAAAAAAAAAAAAATCACCAAGTTTGAAAAAATAAATACCTTTAAAAATTTAACCAGGCACCAGTAGCTCATGACTGTAATCCTAGCTACTCAGCAAGCTGAGATCTGAGGGTTGCAGTTCAAAGCCAGCCTGGGCAGGAAAGTCCATGAGACTCTCATCTCCAATAAACCACCAGAGAACTGTTGCACTGTAGCTCAAGTAGTAGAGCGCTAGCCTTAACTGAAAAGCTGAGGGACGAGCCCAGGCCCAGAGTTCAAGTCCCATGATCTAATATATCTATCTTTTTTTTTTTTTTTTTTTGGTTGGTCATGGGACCTGAACTTTGGGCCTGGGCCCTGTCCCTCAGCTCTTCAGCTCAAGGCTAGTTCTCTACCACTTGGGCCACAGTGCACTTCCGGCTTTTTCTGCTTATGTGGTGCTGAGGAATTGAACCCAGGGCCTCATGCATGCAAGGCAAGCACTTTACCACTGAGCCATCTTCCCAGCCCTCTCTCCCCTCTCCTCCTCTCTCTTTCTCTCTCTCTCTATATATATATATTTTTTTTTAAATACTCCTCTTAGGAAAGGAGGAACACAAAGGCACAATGCCTAAGTGTCTCTGATCATATTAAATAACTGAAATAAACTCCAGGAAATGGAAACAATTTAAGCAATAGGAGATTATAGTTCCAGTATTAGAGCATATGCTTAAGCATGCATGAGGCTCCATATTCAATCTCCACCATTAAAATAATAAAAAAGTAAAAATGTAAGTAATCTGCCAGGCACTGGTGGCTCACATCTATCCTAACTACTCAGGAGATTGATCTAAAAATTGTAACTCAAAGCCAGCTCAGACATATCCAAAAGACTCTTATTTCCAATTAACCAGCAAAAAGCCTGAAGTAGAAGTATAGCTCAAGTCACAGACAAGAGTGGTAAAAGCTTAGTGAGTACACAAGGCCCTGTGTTCAAGGTATAGTACCAGCAAAAGAAGGAAGAAAAAAAAAAAAGGTGTATCCAGGTGCTAGTGGCTCACTCTTGTAATTCTAGCTATTCAGGAGGCTGAGATCTGAGGACTTGTTGTTCAAAGTTATCCAGGGCAGTAAAGTCCTAAGACTTTTTTTTTTTTTTTTTTTTTTGCAGGTCATGAGGATTGAACTCTGGGCCTGGGCGCTGTCCCTCAGCTCTTCAGCTCAAGTCTAGTACTCTACCACTTGAGCCACAGCGCCCACTTCCAGCTTTTTCTGCTTATGTAGTGCTGAGGAATCGAACCCAGGGCCTCATGCATGCAAGGCAAGAACTCTACCACTGAGCCACCTTCCCAGCCCCAGTCCTTAGACTCTTTCTCTCCAATTAACCACCAAAAGTGAAGAAATAGAGCAGTGGCTCAAGTGGTAGAGTGCCAGCCTTAAGCAAAAGAGCTAAGAGAAAGCACCTTTGGCCCTGAGCTCAGGCCCTAGGACCAGCACCCCCAAAAAAGGCAATCAATAGGTTTTATCTAGAGTGATATGTGGATTATATATTTTTCAATATAAACAGGAAACTGCAGAATGTGTATACATACTGTAATTGCCTATGTGTTTATTACAATGCAATTGATGACACATCCCTACATGAAATGCATCACAGCTCAAGAGGAAAAGCCTATTAACAGCTCTCATGTTGAACCAAAACTCTACCTCTCTTGCTGGTACTCAGTCCTGCAGTAGGTACACTTCACAACAGGGTGCGCAATCCGACATTCCTGAAATGAAATGATATAATTTTTAAAGGAACTCACAAATGAAAAAGCCTTCCCTAAGAAACAGACAACCTGGGTACTGGTAATACCAGCATAGTAACTGTGCTTGAATGAGTCACTTAACTTTCTGGGCCTTATTCTCCATCTCTATATCTGCATCATTGCCCAGCCGTTGATGTGGGCAGAAGAATTTGTAGGGAACTAGTCATGAGTTGTAAAACAAACATATATGTATGAATAAGACCAGACTGGGAGTTGGAAGCTCTTGATTCTCTAATTCTGGTTCTGCCACTGTGTGGTATTGTACAAGTTTACTTGTGAAATCAAAGTGCTAAATTAAATTCTTTTATATCAAATTTTATATGAAATTTAACATACACACATATTTTAAACAATTATATACAATTTTTATAAGGTCCAAAAGATCACTCATTTGTGTGCTCTCAGACCTGGTAAGCAAGAATGGCATAAGGAAAGTCATGGCTGCTCAAGGCCAACAATGACAATCAGGAGCTGGATTATCTGAGGACATCTCAGATTTGGTGACTTTTAACTGTTGCCTTCCAACACCTATGTTCCCTTAAATAGGTAAAGTGGGAGGAAGCAACTTCCGTGAAAAAGACAAGTTGGAAAAGGGGGTAAACAACTAATTCGGGTGAAGACCTAAGGCCGACTGGATGCTACAAAATCATCTGCTTGATTCATGTGCTGACTGGTATGCCTGTAGAGCTACATGTGCGTATAATTCTTCTTTAAATAAAGCTTTGCCACCTCCGATTGAGACGAGCTGAAAAGTGCCTGTGAAGTGTCCAAGTTTGAGGCACTCCCCCCCAGGCAGTACCCAAGTTCGGAATTAAGTCCCACGCGGGGCAAGGGGTGCTCGTGTGGGGGTCCCTTGGTCTGCAACCAGGGCAACCCCAGCGGATTCCCCCGCGTAGCCGGTCAGGAGCAACCAAGGGACACGCTGTCCCCTCCCCCGACCTCACCGGGTCCCAGAACCATCCGCGGTTGCTAAGCACCGTGCCACGCCGGCCGTGGGGCCCGGGGCTCCCCCACGTGCCTCTCAGGCCTCCAGCCCGGCGGGTGCGGTGCCGCAGCCAGGCGGGCCGGCCACACCCCGCCCGAGGGGCCCTGCCGGGCGTCCTCCGCGCAGAACGGACAGTTCCGGGCCGCGCCGCCGGCGCCCCCAGTTCCCGGCCGCCGCCCCAGCCCGCGCACCTTGCACAGCTGCTGCCCCTGAGACAGCGCCTCGAAGGGGAAGCGCTGGTGGCACTTGGTGCAGGCGTAGAGCGCCGCCATGTCCGGCCCGGGCCGTGGTCGCCGCCCCGCCGGCGCGGCCCGCCGACTTAGCTGACAGTCGGAGACACAATCTGGGGGCGGCGGCGGCGACAAGCGGCGAGCCGAGGCGAGCGGGCCGGGGCGAACCCGGGCGGGCACGACCACGACGCTGGAGGCCCGTCCACTGGTTCTGTCCGACGTCGATCAAGCCAGGAGGGGCGGGACAAGGAGCCTCGGCCGACTCGATTCGGTCTGGACCGGAGTACACCACAGTTACGCTCGAGGCCGCGATTATGTAAAGCCGAGTCACGCGGGGGCGCCGCCTGAAGAGACTCCGGACGTCGGAAGCGCTCGGGCTCCACCCCGCGGCGTTCCCGTTCCCGCCTTCGCTCCGCCCCTCCTGGACCACGGGGGCAACCGCGACTTCTCGCGATATCCCTATGGAGTTGTGATGTTTCCGGTTGCCATGGAGCTTCCCGCTAGCGGCGCCACGGGCGGGCTTGGGCCAAGGGTGAGGCTTTGTTGAACTGGAACCCGGTTACCGCCCTGAGAAGGGGGTGGGGGGGAGGGAGGACTTGGGAATGAAACCCTCCCTCATCAGAGCAGCCCTCTGAGACCCCCCACACCGAGAATCGAGGGATCTGTAGAGAAAAGGGGAGCTGTATGGAGAGCACCCCTCTGTTGCGGGAGAAGGATACTACAGAGGTGACAGCCCCTTCAGGAGGGATGACAGATACTAAAAAGCCCCCCTACTCTAGACGCCCCCCTCAGTGGATGGCATAGGCCCCGACTGCTTCCTGCTGTGTTTCCTCCGGTTGCCCTTACCAGGCCTCCAACCACCTGAGTTCCCTGGCAGGACCTGGTTGCCAGGGCCGAGCAAGCCCCGCCCTCCTGGCCAGGACTGACTGACGGCCTGTTCTGGAGGGGTTGGCGAAGCTTGCTGCTGTGCCGACCTTACCAATTGCTGCTGTCTGGCTCTGCCGTTGGCTTTCGGTGTTAATCAACCGCTTGTACGGTACTAATTGCAGTTTCACCTCATCCTGTGGTTTGAAAATCAAATGCAGTCTACTCCTCATCCTAATCCCCCAAAGATGTGCATTATTAAAATATTTAATCTTAATTGTTGTTCTTGGAGTTGGTGGTGGTTTTGCTTTTTTATTTTGTTTTGGTGGTTTGTTTTTTTTCCCCTGTAAATATTTTTATTTCCCTGTATTGAGGAGGGCAAAGAGGATGCAGAAATGGTAGGAAGAAGGATGAACAAATGCAGGCATGGGGGCTGGGAAGGTGACTCAGTGGTAGAGCACTTGCCTTGCATGCATGAGGCCCTGGGTTTGATTCCTCAGCACCACATAAGCAGAAAAAGCTGGAAGTGGCCCTGTAGCTCAAGTGGTAGAGCACTAGCCTTGAGCTGAAGAGCTGAGGGACAGCACCCAGGCCCAGAGTTCAAGCCCCACTACCAACAACAACAACAAAAAAAATGCAGGCATGGTACTCAGGAGACACTATGTGGAAAATAACTGTGCAACTTTGGGCAGGAATGGGAGGGGAAAACTAGGGAAAAATGAAAGAAGGGGTACATTATCCAAAAAGAATTGTACTCAGTACCTGAATTATGGTATTCTGTATTCTGTACAACACTTTAATAACAATAAAATATTAGAAATAAAAATATTTAGGCTCTGGAGTTAGAAAATGAAGGTTCAAAGTCACACAACTACCTACCTATGAAGTCTTGCATGTTAGCATTGAGTACAACTTTCTTTTCCTCAATTCTACTGCTAGGTTATTAAGAGGATTGATAGTAGTACATGATAGTACACACCTAGAGTGTGCCTATAATGTGAGAGGCCAGTCCAGCTCTGGAAAAATACTTGAGGTCGTGTGTGTGTGTGTGTGTGTGTGTGTGTGTGTGGTGTGGTATGTGTGTGTGCTGGCACCGGGGCTTGGACTTAGGACCTGGAGACTCTAGCTTTTTCACTCAAGGCTAGCAGTCTACCACTTGTACTCAAGTGGAGCTGCTGACTTTGAACCTAGATCCTCAGATCTCAAGTCTCCTGAGTAGCTAGGATTGCAGGTGTAAAAGCTCTGGTGCCTGACAGGGCTTTACACTGAAATGACCAAAATGTTTTAGTTATACAACATTGTGACTGGACTGCCTTACCACTGAATTATTTGCCTTAAAATCGTTGATTTTGTTTTACTGTTGTGGATTTGTCTCTCAGTGCCCACTGAATAGGAGGAAGACACACCCTTGGAATTCAAGATTCCTGATTTTGAGGTTTATAAGGATCATTACATCACTTGGTTTGGAATTGCTGCAGGAGCAGCCAGACCAAAGGGCCAAAGGGGTTTCTATGAGAGGTTTAAGAAGGCAAAAGAAGGAAGAAGAAGAATGGATTTTCCATCTGCTCAGTTTCATCAAATAATTTGTGCACTTATACAATATCAGTATTCATTACCACTGAGTAACTGAGAATTAATAATAAGGCTCTTCACCAGTAGGCAGTCCAGGTTGTATTTGGATTATTGTCATTGTTTTACTACAGATAATCATTTGACAGTACTTTGGCAGTAAGTAGAATGTAGCTGTAATAGCTTTGTGATTCTGATGATTTTTTTTAAAAATAAAGCTGGATCTAGGGGCTGGGAGAATATAAGCTCAGTGGTAGAATGTTAACATAGAATACACAAGGCTCTAGGTTCTAGTGTCAGCACATCAATTTTGGAGAAGTAAATGGGTGAAAGGAGAAGGCAAAGGAAGGGTAAGTATGACCAAAAAACTTTGTATGAAATGAAGTGTGTGTGTGTGTGTGTGTGTGTGGTACTGGGGTTTTAGCTTGTCCCTGGGTTTGTGAGGGTGGCATGATATTGCTAAGCCACACCCCAAGCCCTGATTTTTGCTGGTTATTTTTAGGATAGGGTCTTGATTCCCACACCCTGTCTGTGTCTGTGTCATGACCAGTTTACTTTTAGGTACTACTATTACTGGCACTTGCCACAATGTCCAACCTCCTTCCGTGGAGGCAGAGTCTCAAGGACTTTTCTGCTCTACCTGGCCTTGAACCAAGATCCTCCCATTCTTAGCCTCTGTTGGAGGCTAGGATTACAGGCTCAAGTCATCTGAGGTGGCTGGCTAGAAATTGCTTTTCAAAGGAGAAGAGGGGAAATAGAGTAATAGAGGGTTGAAATTGATCACAGTATATTATATACTGTGATTATATATGTATGGGAATATCATAATGAAACTCTCTGTACAATTGTATACATAGATATATAATTAATTATATTAATTGCAATTAATATAATTAATAAAAGGAAAAAAGAAAACTAAAAGCAGATCTAAAGAATTTTGAGAAGCCAGGCACTGGTGGCTTATGCCTGTAATCCTAGCTACTCAGGAAGCTGAGATCTGAGGATCATGGTTCAAAGCCAGCCGGGGCAGAAAAGTCTGGGAGACTCTTATATTCAAATCTTCAAAAAACCACTCAGAAAACCAGAACTGGCACTGTGGCTCAAGCAGTAGATCTGCTCACCTTGAGCTGAAGAGCACAGGGACAGTGCCCAAGCCTAGAGTTCAAGCTCCACGACCGGAAAAAAAAAAAAAAAAAGCCAGCTAGGCAGGAAAAGTCCATGAGACTCATCTCCAGTAAACCACTCAGAAAACCAGAAGTGGTGCTGTGGCTCAAAGTGGTAGAGCACTTGCCTTGAGCTGAAGAGCTGAGGGACAGTGCTAAGGTTCAGAGTTCAAGCCTCACGACCAACAAAAAAAATTTTTTAATTGTTTTGAGAAAAAAGGGCTAATTTTGTATTCTGTGAATTTTAACCTCAAAACATTCTAAAAAGGAAGCAGGCTCTGGAACCTGTCTGGTTTTGAATCCCAGTTCTACTACTTAGAAGCTGCATGGCTTGGGGCACATTAAAAATAAGAAATCATATGGTGGTGGTTCACACCTATAATCCTAGCTACTCAGGAGGCTGAGATCTAAGAATCCCAGTTCAAACCAGCCCAGGCAGGAAAGTTCATGAGACTTTTTTTTTTTTTTGTCAGTTGTGAGGCTTGAGCTCAACGCCTGGGTGCAATCCCTGAGCCTCTTTGTACTCAAGGCTAGCACTCTAGTACTTGAGCCACAGCACCATTTCCAAATTAAGAATTTTTTTGGTGGTCATGGGGCTTGAACTCAGGGCCCGGGTGCTGTCTCTGAGATTTGTTCACTCAAGGCTAGTACTCTACCTTGTTGAGCCACAGCGCTACTTCCCTATGAGACTCTTATCTCCAATTAACCACCAAAAAAAGACAAAAGTGGAACTTGGCTCAAGTGGTAGAGCACTAGACTTGAACAAAAATGCTTAGGGACAGTCCATGCCTTGAGTTCAAGCCCCTGAACCACTACAAAAAGTAAAAATGCGTCTGGGAAAGTGGCTCAGTGGTAGAGCGCTTGCCTTGTATGCATGAGGCCCTGGGTTCAATTCCTCAGCACCACATAAGGAATATAAAAAAAAAGCCAGAAGTGGCACTGGGCTCAAGTGGTAGAGCGCTAGCCTTGAGCTGAAGAGCTGAGGGACAGCGCCCAGGCCCAGAGTTCAGGCCCCACGACCGGACAAAAAAAAAAAAAAGGAAGGACGGAAGGAAGGAAGGAAGCGGGGAGGGAGGGAGAGAGGGAGAGAGAGTGGGAAGGAGAGAAGGAGGGAAAGAAACTATGCAGAACCTCTCTCTACTGTTAGTTACCTGTACTGTAAATAATATGTGTTCCTGTAATAAAGAAGAAACAATTTTTTGTAGGGAGATGCTGGAGCCTTGGCTGGTGTAAACCCAGCCTCCCTTCTCACCCTATAGAGCCTGCACATAGGTGTGAGCTGCTGTGTGCTTATGGCCTCTAGTCTCCACTATGGTGCCAGTTTTACAGTTGCCTGTTGTCTTTCACCAGAATATAGCATTCATAGTATCTCCTGACAATGCTAACTGGGTCATCTCTGTATCCCCTTCACCCAGTGGAGGGCTAACTGGTCAATTTTACCTGGTCATTTATCTGAAGCCCTGGGTTCAGTCTCAGCAGTGGCAAGGAGAAAACAGTGCTGATCCATTCATTCAGTAATTTTTAAATTTTTTTTTCTGTCAGTTTTTGGGTCTTGAACTCAGGGCCTGGGCACTGTCTCTGAGCTTTTTTTGCTCAAGGCTAGCACTCTACCACTTGAGCCACAGCACCACTTCTGGCTTTTTTATGTGGTACTAAGGAATCAAACCCAGGGCTTCATGCATGCTAGATAAGCACTCTACCATTAGGCCACATTCTCAGACCCTCAGTAAATCTTTATTGAGTATTTACTATGTGATAGGCTCTGGTTTAGGGACATAAATAAAATATACTTAGCTTCCCACTTGTTAAGCCAACCACTCTGTGGCAATAACCACCAAAAAAGAAAAGTCTGGCCAGGCTGAGTGGCTCACACCTGTAATTCCAATCATTTGATAAATGGATGTAGGAGGATCTCAGTCCAAGACCAGCCTGGGAAAAAGCAGGATATCTTATCTGGAAACTGAGATCTGGGGATCATGGTTCAAAGCCAGGCAGGGCATAAAGTCTGTAAGACTGTTGTCTCCAATAAACTAAACAGAAAAAGTTGGAAGTGGCACTGTGGCTTAACTGCTAGAGTGCTAGCCTTGAGCAAAAGAAGCTCAGGGACAGTGCCCAGACTCAGAGTTCAAGCCCCAGGACCAGCCAAAAAAAAAAAAAAAAAAGTAGAGGAACATGGCCCAAGTGGTTCAGTGCCTGCCTAGCAAATGTGAGACCTTGAGTTTGAAACCCTAGTACTGGTGGGGGTAGGGGGGAGAGGGGGGAATAAATTGAAAGTCAGACTGCAGAGAGAGAGAACAAAACAGATTTAGGATATGGAGAAGCTAGAGAATCAAAGAAGTTTAAGGAAAGAACCGTTTGAAGACAGACTTAGCCAGATGACTTAGCCAAGAATATGCTGGGCTGAGACAAAGGGCAACAAAACCTTGAGACAGAAGAGAACTTGGCATAATCAAGAAACAGAAAAGGCCAGTTTTAGCTGGGGCTTAGTGGCACAGAGAGCTTGTGGAGAGAGAGTGGAGGTGTGGGCTGGGCTGGCCAGGCCAGATGTGTGCAGCCTGCAGACCCTGATAATGGATTTCTGCCGTGTACCACAGAGCAAGTACACTGGGAAAGAAGCCATTGGCAGTGCTGGAGCAGGCACGTAACATGACGGGATTTATATTTTCAAGCATGAATCCTTGGCTGGCAGCAGGAAGGGAATAAACTACTAGAGGCCAAAGTTCAAACAAGTCATTCAGGGGGCTGTTGTAGTCATCTTGGTGGAGGCTGCAGTAGAGAGAAGTAGATGGATTCAGTGTATTTTGGAATTAGAATCAACAGGGTGTAGGGATGGATTGGACTTGGGAGATGGTAAGGGAAAAAGACATTGTGTGTGTGGTGTATGGATGTATTTCTGGTCAAAGGGAAGCCGAGGATAGATTTCAGCGACAAAACCAAGCTTTGTGACAAATTTCAGACACCTTCAGGTACCCATCCAGCCAGATACATCATAGAGTCAGTGGCTTCTATTCTAAATATCCCCTTAGAGGATGCCCCAGGCTCACACCTGTAATTCTAGCTCTTCAGGAAACTGAGATCTGAGGATCCCAGTTCAAAGCTAGCCTGGGCAGACAAATCCAAGAAACTTTTTTTAATCTCCAATTAACCAGCAAAAATCCAGAAGTGGCTCAAGTGGTAGAGCACCAGCCCTGTAGTAGAAAAGGCTAAGCAAACCCCAGGATTGGCACAACCTAAAACAATTAAAATTTTAAATTAAAAAGAAGATGAGCCATTCACTTCTTTTATTGCCTGTGATTTTAGACCATTGCCAAAAGCAAGGCCATGAAGCTGGGATAAACATGGAGACTCAACTTTACTTGGCTGGCTGAGGCCTGGAGTAATGGGATAAGCAATGGAAAGGCATCAAGGATGCCTTCTAGCTGTGTGGCATAGCAGCTGGTGAACGGGTTGGATGAATGGGACGGGAAGAGCAGTGGAGAAGCGGGATTGGAAGGGAAAAGCGAGGCATCTGTTGGGCCAGGATGATTTGAACTGATTGTGAGACAAGCAAACTGTGGCAGACACCCACCTGGGGTGCAG
This sequence comes from Dipodomys merriami, assembly GCF_024711535.1. Taxonomy (NCBI): domain Eukaryota; kingdom Metazoa; phylum Chordata; class Mammalia; order Rodentia; family Heteromyidae; genus Dipodomys; species Dipodomys merriami. Next base: position 11,141,168 of record NW_027204270.1, read on the forward strand.
AGCAGCAGCCAGGCGCAAATATGTTTGGGAAATCATGAACATGTAGATGGATTTTGACACCCCGAGATTACCTGGAGAGTGAGAATTTAGAGTTCCAAAGCCAGGGCTGCAAAGTTGGGGACTGAGGATGGGAGGGCTACTAACCCAGCAAGTCATACTGAGAAAGTACAGCCAGTGAGGAAGAAAACCCAGAGAGACCGCGACCTCAGAGGTCAAGTCAAGGAAGCCATACATTGGTGGCTGACACTGTGATCCTAGCTATTTAGGAGGCTGAAATCTGAGGACTGAAGTTCAAAGCCAGCCCAGGTAGAAAGTCCTGGAGAAACTATCTTCAGTGAACCAGCAAAATGCCAGAGTGGAGGTGTGGCTCAAGTTTTGATTTTGTTACATAAAGAAAAATCTCACTAGGTGGCAGAGGTTGGCCTCAAACTCTTGATCCTCCTGCGTCAGCCTCCCCTGAGGGCTGGAATTACAGGCTTATACCATCATGTCCTGCTAGAATGTGTCTCTCTGTTTTTTGTTTTTTGTTTTTTGTCGGTCGTGGGGCTTGAACTCTGGGCCTGGGCGCTGTCCCTCAGCTCTTCAGCTCAAGGCAAGCGCTCTACCACTTGAGCTACAGTGCCACTTCCGGTTTTCTGGTGGTTTATTGGAGATAGGAGTCTCACGGTCTTTCCTGCCCGGGCTGGCTTTGAACCGCGATCCTCATATCTCAGCCTCCTGGGTAGCTAGGATTACAGGCGTGAGCCACCAGCGCCCGGCTTTCTGTTTTGTTTTTTGTAGGAGTGGATGGAACTCAGTGCCATATTCTCAGAAGATGTTCTATGACAAGCTATGGCCTGGGTCCTATTTTTTATGGTTGCTTTTAGACTTGGGTTTCACTTTCCACTCAGGCATTTGCTGTGCCACAATCCACCTGCTTTTAGGCTCCCCTGTCAGTGCTGGGATCACAGGTGTGTGCCATCATACACAGCTATGGGTTTTTTTTTTGTTGTTGTTGTTGTTTTGGGTCCGGTCATGGGGCCTGAACTCTGGGTCTGGGCGCTGTCCCTCAGCTCTTCAGCTCAAGGCTAGCACTCTACCACTTGAGCCACAGCGCTACTTCCGGCTTTTTTCTTTTTGCTTATGTGGTGTTGAGGAATCGAACCCAGGGCCTTGAGCATGCAAGACGAGTGCTCTACCACTGAGCCACCTTCCCAGCCCGTTTTCTATATATATATATTTTTTTTTTTTTTTTGTCTGTCGTGGGGCTTGAACTCTGGGCCTGGGCGTTGTCCCTCAGCTCTTCAACTCAAGGCGAGCGCTCTACCACTTGAGCTACAGCGCCACTTCCACAGCTATGGGTTTAGAAGGATCTCATGAGCTTTTCTGCCTGGGCTGGCCTTGAATGACTCCAATTTTAGTCTCCCAAGTAGTTAGGATTATAGGCATGAACCACCAGAATTTGTGTGGGATATGTGTGTGTCTGTGTATGTCTGTGTGTGCCAGTCTTGGGGCTTGAACTCAGGGCCTGGGTACGTCCCTTAGCTTTATCACTCAAGGCTAGTACTCTACCCCTTGAGCTACAGCTCAATTTCCAGCTTGTTTGGTGGTTAATTGGAGATAAAAGTCTCACAGACGGGGCTGGGAAGTTGGCTCAGTGGTAGAGAGCTTGCCTTGCATGCCTGAGGCCCTGGGTTCGATTCCTCAGCACCACATAAGCAGAAAAAGCTGGAAGTGGTGCTGTGGCTCAAGTGGGAGAGCTCTAGCCTTGAGCTGAAGAGCTGAGGGACAGCGCCCAGGCCCAGAGTTCATGCCCCGCGACGGGACCCCCCCCAAAAAAAAGTCTCACAGACTTTCCTGCCTAGGCTGATTTGGAACCTCTCCCATCCTCAAATCCCCCTGAGTAGCTAGGATTACAGGCAGGAGCCCTGGGCACCTGGTTTTCTCTTACAGTTTTGGAGCTGGGAAGTTCAGTATCAAGGTCAGGGGAGATTCAGTGTCTGGGGAGGGCCTACTTCCTCCTGGAAGGTGTCTTCTCTCTGGACCTCACTTAACATCTGGGGGAGGCCTCTTCTCAAAATATGAATGAGTCCCACCCATGGAGGCTCCGCCCTCATGCCCTGCATAGCTCCCCCGAATTCTCAAGACTGTGCCATTTGGGATTAGCTTTGTTTACAAAGGCGTTAAATATACTTGCCACTCTGGCATCCATTTTTATATTTGAAACGCCGTCATACCCTATCAGCTTTGGCTTAATTAAAACTTTCCCTTCCAAGCTGGGCACTGGTGGCTCACGCCTGTAATCCTAGCTACTCAGAAGACTGAGATTTGAAGATCATGGTTCAAAGCCAGCCTCGACAGGAAAGTCCATGAGACCTTTTTTTTTTTTCTTTTTCTTTTGCCAGTCTTGGGACTTGAACTCAGGGCCTGGACACTGTCCCTGAGCTTCTTTTGCTCAAGGCTAACACTCTACCACTTGAGCCACAGCACTACTTCTGACTTTTTCTGTTTATGGGTACTGAGGAATCGAACCCAGGGCTTCATGCATGTTAGGCAAGCACTCTACCACTAAGCCACATTGCCAGCCAAAGTCCATGAAACTCATATCCAATAAACCACCAGAAAACCAGAAGTGGTACCTTGGCTTAAGTGGTAGAATGTTCTTCTTGAGCTGAAGAACTGAGGGACGGGGCCCAGCCCCAGAGTTCAAACCCCACAGCCACAAAAACCAAAACAAAACTTTCCCTTGTGCTATAGGCCAGTTGTTCCTCATTCTACTAATATAAAATTCAACATAGTTGTTGGTCATAAGACCTACTGACTAACATCTGACTCCTGTAAGTTACTCTCCTTTCCTTTTTTTTTTGTCGGTCATGGGGCTTGAACTCTGGGCCTGAGTGCTGTCCCTCAGCTCTTCAGCTCAAGGCTAGTGCTCTACCACTTGAGCAACCGCGCCCAGTTTTCTAGTGGTTTATTGGCAATAAGAGTCTCATGGCTGGGCGCGGGTGGCTCACGCCTGTAATCCTAGCTACTCAGGAGGCTGAGATCTGAGGATCACGGTTCAAAGCCAGCCCGGGCAGGAAAGTCTGTGAAACTCTTATCTCCAATAAACCACCAGAAAACTGGAAGTGGTGCTGTAGCTCAAGTGGTAGAGCGCTAGCCTTGAGCTGAAGAGCTGAGGGACAGCGTCCAGGCCCAAAGTTCAAGCCCCAAGACCAAAAAAAAAAAAGTCTCACGGACTTTCTTGCCTGGGCTGGCTTTGAACTGTGATCCTCAGATCTCAGCCTCCTGAGTAGCTAGGATTACAGGCATGAGCCACTGGCTCCCAGCCCTTCCTTCTTCATATCCATCCTTCTTTCCTTCCTTCCTTCCTCCCTCCTTTCCTTCCTTCCTTCCTTCCTTCCTTCCTTCCTTCCTTCCTTCCTTCCTTCCTTCCTTCCTTCCTTCTTTCCTTCCTTCCTTCCAACAGCATCTCTCTATGTTTCTGAGGCTGGTGTCACACTTTCAATCCTCCTACCTCAGCTTCCCAAGTGCTGGAATTACACTGCTTCTTCCATGTTTTCCTTAAACCAGCCACCCCATAATCCCTGAAGGCTAACACCCAGAAACCCTAGCAATCCCACAAGTCCTTTGTCCTCTGACTCCCCACCACCCCTCTGAGCTCAAGTAACTCAGATATCCCTTTCCTGTTTCCCTGGGTCCTGTGAGGTGCACTCTAGTGAACCCTCCAAATCTGTAAGTGGTAAAACAGCTTGTTATGCTGTGAATGTGTCCTCTGTCTGGCCTGACAGAGTGAAACCTAACTTCTCCCAGTCAAGAGTCACTGTAGTATGGATATACTGGACACAGGTCAAACAAGAAGCACAAGGGCGTTAGCCCTATGAGAGGCCCACGGGATCACGAGTCAGACACACTTACGTAGGAGGCTGCCAGCCAGGATAAAGTAGCCCTGGAAAAGCACGCTTTGGTAAACATCCATGATGTTGACCTAAGGGCAGAGCTACACTTCACAGTTGCTTAGTCTTCAAGACCAAATGAGAGGAAAAGCACAGCAGGTTTCAACATTGAAACTATTACAGTAACATAAAACCAGGTCTCCACCTTAAGATATATATATATATATGACTTTACCACTTAACTACCTGTCTTGCCTTCTTTTAACTTTATTTTTATCTCACTAGCTCACTCTAGCATTGGACTTCTGATCCTCCTGCCTCAGCCTCCTGAGTAGCTGGTGTTACAGATTTGATCCCTAGGCCTCATGCTCTCTCACTTAGTCTCCTCATACCTTTCAAGGCTGGAGCCTTTCCACTTGAGCCATGCCTCCGATTCTAGTTTTTATGTTTAATTGAAGATAAGAGCCTCTCAGATTTGTCTGCCCGGGCTGGCTTTGAACTATGATTCTCAGATCTCAACCTCCTGAGTAGCTAGGAGGTATGATCCAGCAGCGCCAGGCTTCATCTTGTCATTTTATTTTTATTATTTTGTCAGCCATGGGGCTTGAACTTGGGGCCTGGGCACTGTCCCCGAGCTCCTTTGCTCAAGGCCAGTGTTCTATTACTTTAAGCCACAATGCCACTTCCAGTTTTCTGGTGGTTAATTGGAGATGAGAGTCTCATGGACTTTTCTGCCTGGGCTGGCTTTGAACAGCGATCCTCAGTTCTGTTTCCTGAGTAGCTAGAATTACAGGCATAAACTACCAGCACCTGGCCATCTTGTCATTTTAAAGATATATTTGAGGTATGCAGGTAAATACTATTGTATCCAGTGTTGGTTTTTTTTTTGTTATTGATTTACAATTGTTTGTTGTTGGTGGTGGTGGTCATGGGCCTGAATTCTGGGCCTGGGCCCTGTCCCTCAGCTCTTCAGCTCAAGGCTAGTGCTCTACCACTTGAGCCACAGTACCACTTTGGCTTTTTCTGCTTATGTGGTGCTGAGGAATCAAACCCAGGGCCTCATGCATGCAAGGCAAGCACTCTACCACTGAGCCACCTTCCCAGCCCTGATTTACAATTTTTAAATAAATTGGCATATAGTGTGGGAGCCACCACACATACATTTGTCATAGGTATGCAGAGGTGAGTAATCCGCTGATTACTTTTCCCAAATCCAGCTCCCATGGCCTTGGAACTCACCGTGCAAATCAGGAACAAGATGGATTCATGGTGAAGGATACTGCAGCATTTCTCACACCGCTGTGATCCTTGTCAGAGGTGTGACCCTTCTGCTCCAGTCTGTGACTCACTGGAAGTCAATGCGCCAGTCCTTACGTGGACTGTGGCAGACTAAGTTCAAAGACTCTCAATGCACAGCCAGGTGGTCACTGGCTCATCTCCAAGCGTCCACTAGCGGCCTCAGCCTCTTTGGGAGGCAAGGGCTGGTCTCCCTTTAAGCCTGGGATTGTGGGAACTTGGCAACTTCTGCACTCACATCGACCCCAACAGAGCCTTTGAGGCTCTGGTTTCCCTAGCAACAATCCACTGGAATGAGTTAAGGCACCCCAAAGGACAGACTTTTGCAGCCTCAGGATTGCAGTCTCCCAAGGAAGCATTAACACACACCTTAATGCAGGCTCTGCTCCCTAGGAAACACAGGCTGACCTTTAATGACAAAAGAAACCTCAGCAGGAAGCGGGCGGCTCAGGCCTGTAAACCTAGCTACTCAGGAAGCTGAGATTGCAGCACCATCCTGGTTCCAAGGCCAACCAGGAAAGCTGGGCCGTAATCCTAGCTACTCAGGAGTCTGAGATCTAAGGATCACAGTTCAAAGCCAGCCTGGGCAGGAAAGTCTGTGAAACTCTTATCTCCAATAAACCACCAGAAAACTGGAAGTGGCACTGTGGCTCAAGTGGTAGAGCACTTGTCTTAAGCTGAAGAGCTGAGGGACAGCACCCAGGCCCAGAGTTCACAACCAACAACAACAAAAAAAAGGCAACCAGGACAGGAAAGTCCATGACACTCTTCCTCCTCCTCCTCCTCCTCCTCCTCCTCCTCCTCCTCCTCCTCCTCCTCCTCCTCCTCCTCCTCCTCCTCCTCCTCTTTTTTCCCTCTTCCTTCTTTTTCCAGTCCTGGGACTTGAACTCAGGGCCTGGGTACTGTCCATGAGCTTCTTTTGCTCAAGGCTAGCACTCTACCACTTAATGTACAGGGCCACTTCTGGCTTTTTCTGTATATGTGGTGCTGAGGAATCAAACCCAAGGCTTCATGCATGCTAAGCAAGCACTCTACCACTGAGCTGCATTCCCAGCCCCAACGACACTCTTTTTGTTATTGTTGTTGATCTTGGGACTTGAACTCTGGGCTGGGTGCTGTCAGCCTTCAGCATTTCAGCTACAAGCGAGCACTCTACCACTTGAGCCATAGCACCACTTCTAGTTTTCTGGTGGTTAATTGGAAATAAGAGTCTCATGGACTTTTCTGCTCCTGCTTTAAACCACAATCCTCAGATTTCAGCCTCCTGAGTAACGAGGGCGTGAGCCACTGGCACCTGGCCCCCAGGACACTCTAATGTCCAATAAACCACCAAACAAGCTAGAAGTGGCACTGTGGCTCAAGTGGTAGAGTGCTAGCCTTGAATAAAAGAAGCTCAAGGACAGTGCCCAGGCTGTGAGTTCAAACTCTAGGACTGGTGTGTGCGCGCGCGCGCACACACACACACACAGATGTGGGATTTGGGTGGGTGGAGTCACTCACCTCTATGGATGCCAGAGTGTAGCCTATCTGTAGTATGCTGAGTGGCCTGCAGTGGACATCTCTATAATTAAATCTCTTACTCGTGAAGGGAAAGCTGTGGAAATCCAGAATGAGGATCAGGCTAGAAGAAGCAGAGGTACAGAGGGCCCCGAGGGCCCAGCGCCTATAGGTCTCCTGTGTCCAAGTCAAGATCAAGGGGCCGAGGACATTGGGGAGGACAAACTGAAGAATCTCCATCTCACACGTTCTTGGGTGACGGGAACAGCTCCTCCCATCTTGCCAGGAGCAAAGATTCCTCTTAAGAATATTAGATGGGCCAGGCGCTGGTGGCTCACACCTGTAATCCTAGCTACTCAGGAGGCTGAGATCTGAATATCACGGTTCAAAGCCAGCCCAGGCAGGAAAGACTGTGAGACTCCTATCTTCAATAAACCACTAGAAAACTGGAAGTGGCGCTGCAGCTCAAGTGGTAGAGTGCTCGCCTTGAGCTGAAGAGCTTAGGGACAGCACCCAGGCCCAGAGTTCAAGCCACACAACCGACAAAAAAATAAAGAATATTAGATGGTTTCATGGGGCCCAGACACCTCCCAATTCTGTCCCTTCTCTTGGGAGCAGACAGTGATCCTCTGCTATTGGCCCTCCTCTAGATCCCATGCTGCCATACACTCAAAGAACTGTTCCTGCCGGGCGCTGGTGGCTCATGCCTGTAATCCTAGCTACTCTGGAAGCTGAGATCTGAGGATCAGGGTTCAATGCCAGTCCAGACAGGAAAAGTCCATGAGGTTTATCTCCAATAAACAACCAGAGCCGGGAGCCAGTGGCTCAACCCTGTAATCCTAGCTACTCAGGAGGCTGAGATCTGAGGATCGTGGTTCAAAGCTAGCCGGGGTAGGAACATCTGTGAGACTCTTATCCCCAATAAAACCACTAGAAAAGCCGGAAGTGGCACTGTGGCTCAAGTGGTAGAGCACCAACCTTGAGCTGAAGAGCTGAGGGACAATGCCCAGGCCCAGAGTTCAGGCCCCACAACTGGACCAAAAAAAAAAAAAAAAAGCCAGCCTGGGCAGGAAAGTCTGTGAGACTCTTTTTTTTTTTTTTTTTTTGTCGGTCGTGGGGCTTGAACTCTGGGCCTGGGCGCTGTCCCTCAGCTCTTCAGCTCAAGGCGAGCGCTCTACCACTTGAGCTACAGCGCCACTTCCAGTTTTCTGGTGGTTTATTGGAGATAGGAGTCTCACGGTCTCTCCTGCCCGGGCTGGCTTTGAACTGTGATCCTCAGATCTCAGCCTCCGGAGTAGCTAGGATTACAGGCAAGAACCACCAGCGCCCGGCGTCTGTGAGACTCTTATCTCCAATTAACCACCAGAAACCGGAAGTGGTGCTGTGGCTCAAAGTAGTAGAGTGCTCTGGCTTCCCAGAGTGTTTTTGTTTCTTTCTTTTCTTTTCTTTTCTTTTCTTTTCTTTTCTTTTTTTTTTTTTTTTGCCAGTTCTGAAGCCTGTACTCAAGGTCTAGCATTGTCTCTGAGTTTCTTTTGCTCAAGGCTAGCACTCTACCACTTGAGCCACAGCGCCACTTCTGGCTTTTTCTGCTTATGTGGTACTGAGGAATCGAACTTGGAGCTTCTTCATGCTAGGCAAGTACTCTACCATTAAGCCACATTCCCAGCCCCCCAAGAGTTGTTGTTGTTGTTGTTATTTTGGTGGCACTGGGGTTTGAGGTCAGGGCCTCATCTTTGCTAGGCAGGCGCCATGCCCCCAGCCAGCTTTTTGTACTGATCATCTTTGAGATAGGATCCATTTCCTGCCTGGATGCACACCTGGGCTGACACCTGTCTATTCTATGCTTTGTGTCATAGCTGGAATAACAGGTGTGTGCCATGATGCCCAGGCTTTTCCACTGAGATGGAGTTTTATGGCTCTTTCAACCAAGCCTGGCTTATAACCAGAAACACGATTTTCTGGATTTCAGCCTCCCATGCCACTGGAATGACACATTGCACGGGGCCCAGCTATTATTTATTTATTTATTGCTGGTCTTGGGTCTTGAACTCTGGGCCTGGGCTCTGTCTCTCTGAGCTTCTTTTGTTCAAGGCTAGTACTCTACCACTTTGAGCCACAGCTCCAGTTTTCAGTTAAGTGGAGATAAGAGTCTCACAGACTTTCCTGCACATGCTGGCTTCCAACTGAAACCCTCAGATCTCAGCCTTCTGAGTTGTTAGGATTACAGGCATGAGCCACTGGCGCATGGCTTCCATATTGATCTGAGAAGGGGTGATGGATGCATTCCTGGGCTGGCCTCAAATCTTCCTGATCTCAGCTTCCTAGGTATTACAGATGAGCTATTGTACCGGGTGCTCCTTGCATTTTGCATTAAAAAACAAAAACAAAAACAACACCAAGAGCTGGTAAGTAAAAGACTGCCACTTACTGCCACTATGTAAAATCACTCCCTCACCCAGATTCTAGATTTAACAGAGCCAGAATCTCTTCACTGCATGGGAGACTATGCCCCCTTGAGGAGCAATTCTGCAATGACACCACAATTAAACTAATATTCCCAGAGGGACCCCGGTGTCAGGCAAACCTGCATTGAAAAGGAAGGGTTTTCAGTGTGCACTGGTGGCTCACACCTGTAATCCTAGCTACTCAGGAGGCTGAGAATCAAAGTTCAAAGCCAGCCCAGGTAGGAAAGTCTGTAGATTCTTTTTTTTTTTATTGTGAAAATACCTTACAGAGGGGTTACAATTAGATGAGCAAGGTAATGAGTACATTTCTTTTTTTTTTGGCGGTTGTGGGGCTTGAACTCTGGGCCTGGGTGCTGTCCCTCAGCTCTTCAGCTCAAGGCGAGCGCTCTACCACTTGAGCCACAGCGCCACTTCCGGTTTTCTGGTGGTTTATTGGAGATAGGAGTCTCATGGTCTCTCCTGCCCGGGCTGGCTTTGAACCGCGATCCTCAGATCTCAGCCTCCTGAGTAGCTAGGATTACAGGCGTGAGCCACCGGCGCCCGGCTATGAGTACATTTCTTATCAAGCATTGTGGCCTCCTCCTTTTTTCCCCTTACCATCCCTGTAGATTCTTTTTTTTTTTTTTTTTTTTTTGGGTCCGGTCGGGCCTGAACTCTGGGCCTGGGCGCTGTCCCTCAGCTCTTCAGCTCAAGGCTAGCGCTCTACCACTTGAGCCACAGCACCACTTCCGGCTTTTTTTTCTTTTTGCTTATGTGGTGCTGGGGAATTGAACCCAGAGCCTCAGGCATGCAAGGCAAACGCTCTACCACTGAGCCACCTTCCCAGCCCCCCTGTAGATTCTTTTTTTTTTTTTTTTTGGTCGGTGGTGGGGCTTGAACTTTGGGCTTGGGCTCTGTCCCTGCACTCTTCAGCTCAAGGCGAGCGCTCTACCACTTGAGCCACAGCACCACTTCCGGTTTTCTAGTGGTTTATTGGAGATAGGGTCTCACAGACTTTCCTGCCCGGGCTGGCTTTGAACCGCGATCCTCAGATCTCAGCCTCCTGAATAGCTAGAATTACAGGCGTGAGCCACCAGCGCCTGGCCCCCTGTAGATTCTTTTTTTTTTTTTTTGGTCAGTCATGGGGCTTGAACTCTGGGCCTGGGCGCTGTCCCTTAGCTCTTCAGCTCAAGGGGAGCACTCTATCACTTGAGCTACAGCGCCACTTCCGGTTTTCTGGTGGTTTTTATTGGAGATAGGAGTCTCACAGTCTCTCCTGCCTGGGCTGGCTTTGAACCGCGATCCTCAGATCTCAGCCTCCTGAGTAGCTAGGATTACAGGCGTGAGCCACCAGCGCCGGGCTCCCCTGTAGCTTCTTATCTCCAGTTAACCACCAAACAGAAAAGCCAGAGGAGAGCTGTGGCTCAAGTGGTAGAGTGTCATCCTTGAGCACAAAAGCTCCAGGACAGTGCTCAGGCCCTGAGTTCAAATCCTAGGATCAGTGCACACACATGCGTGTGCACACACACACACACACACACACACACACATACAATTTTTTTTGGGGGGGGGTTTGGTCATGGAGCCTGAACTCTGGGACTAGCCACTGTCCCTCAGCTCTTCAACTAAAGGCAAGTACTCTACCACTTGAGCCACAGCGCCACTTCCGGCTTTTTTTTGCTCATGTGGTGCTGAGGAATCGAACCCAGGACCTCATGCATGCAAGGCAAGCGCTCTACCACTGAGCCACCTTCCCCCCCCCCCAACTATTAAAGAGATGGAAATGAGATGACCTGGAAGGGAAGGGGATAGGGTGGACAATAAAGGAAGCTAGAAGGCAGATAGATATCAGCCTAAGTCCAATGGGTCTCACAGAAGCTGACATAGTTTTCTTACAGATTTCATGCCCTGTGAAGCATAGGAAAAACTAAGCAAAGTCTCCTGAAGCAGCCTGCATTGGTCAATGATATCCAGAGAAACAGAATCCATAGTGTGTGCGCGCGCGCGCGCATGCGCGCGCGCATACACATTCTCTCTTAAAGCCTTTAACTGATTGGATGAGACCCACTATATTATGGAGAATGTTAATCTCATAAAATCTAACTAGGGGGCTGAGGATTTATTTGTAGAGTGCTTACCTAGTAAGCACGAGGCCTTGGATTCAATGTCCAGTACCAGATACACAGTATATGTATGTGTGCATATATACCTTCCTAGCAGCCCATAGACTATATACACCTAAATATCTGATACTGTTTACACATGAAACTAAACATTTGAGCACACATATTGTGGCACACACCTATTATTCTGGCAATCAGCAGACTGAGGGAGGACGCTAAGAGTTCTAGGACAGGCTGGGCTAAATAGTGAGACCTTCTCCATAACCATAAACAAACACTGAGACTTCCCACCCCTTCCCCACCCAGTTTACTTCTGTGGTATTACTCTTGAGTGCTTGGTGATGGATGGCAGTTCATTTAATTCACTCACATGTGGTCTCTTTCCTGGGGCATGTGAACACCACATTGTGTGCTCATTGGCCTGGAGAGCTCCCTCCCTCCCTTCTTCCCTTCCTTCTTCCCTTCCTGCCTTCCTGCCTTCCTGCCTTCCTGCCTTTTTGCCTGCCTGCCTGTCTTCCTTCATTCCTTCCTTCCTTCCTTCTTCCTTCCTTCCCTTGTTTCCTTCCTCTTCCATACATTCTTTCTTCCTTTCTTCTTTCCTTTCTTGCTGGTTAATTAGAGTAAGAATTTCATACACTTTTTTTTTTTCTTGCCAGTCCTGGGACTTGAATTCAAGGCTTGAGTACTGTCCCAGAGCTCCTTTTGCTCAAGGCTAGCACTCTACTACTTGAGCCACAGTGCCACTTCTGGCTTTTTCCGGTTATGTGGTACTGAGGAATTGAACCCAGAGCTTCATGCATGCTAGGCAAGCAATCTACCACTAAGCCACCTTCTCAGGCCCTCATAAACTTTTCTGCTAGGCTGGCTTTGAACCATGATCCTCAGATCTCAGCTTCCTGAGAAGCTAGGATTACAACACGAGCCACCTGGACCCAGCTTAACTAGGAATTGGCCTACTCTCTTTGGTCAACACCACAGCCTTAAGGAGGCTTACCTGCACCCCAGCATTCTAGGAAGAAAGTCTCTGAACCCAAGCTACACCAGAGTCAGGATAGCACTAGGGCTTCAGCTGGGCATAGACTCTCTCCTAGCCTATGTGGGAGATCCCTGCAGGTCAGAGGTGAATCCTTGGGTGGTGGGAGGGGAGGTGCACAGAACAATGGTAGCAGTAGTCCCCCGGTGCATGGAGAGAGATGATCAAGGGAAATGTAGGCACATGGCCACTAGTTGGTGAGGGGCCTGGGAGGCACAAGGCCCTGCTCTGGGCAGACAGTCTGCAGCCAGATGGTCCGGCTGTCCCCATCGTGGATGCCAGCCAGCCCTATGCTCTGCAGCATACCTGTCACAGTAACCATGATGGCGGCCATGATGGGGGATACGAATGAGCCCAACAACTGGATCTAACACTTGCCAGCCACGGCCAAGCTGGCAGCCACAGCAATGTGCACCAGGGCTCAACGTGAGCAGCAGGCACTGGTGGTAGGGAAGTTCTATCTTCTCCCTTCATCTGTGCTGGAATTGCCACATTCTGCACCAAAGGACATTGCTTTCTGGTAGTGTGTCTGCAATCATCACTACCCATAGGCTTTGTCTGCTCATGTTTGCAATCCTGGGAATTGAACTCAGGGCCTTCTGCTTGCTAGGCAGGTGCTCTACCATTTGAGCCACAGTTCCACTTCTGGCTTTTTTTTTTTTTTTTGCTTGGAGAGAAGAGTCTCACAGAAAGCCGGGTGCAGGTAGCTCATACCTGTAATCCCAGCTACTCAGGAGGCTGAGATCTGAGGCTCACAGTTCAAAGCCAGCCCAGGCAGGAAAGTCGATGAGACGCTTATCTCCAATTAACCAGTCAGAAAACCAGAAGTGGCGCTGTGGCTCAAGTAGTAGAGCACTAGCCTTGAGCTGAAGAGCTGAGGGACAGTGCCCAGGCCCAGAGTTCAAGCCCCACAACCAGGGGCGGGGGGCGAGGGAGGGGGGTGAGGGAGGATAGGTAGCCAGGTGACTGATGGCCCACACCTGGAATCCTAACTACTCAAGAGGCTGCGAGCTGAGGACTGAGGTTAGAACAGGCCATACAGAGAAGTCCATGAGACTTTCTTGTGGGTGTGTCATTTTTGTTGTCACTCAGCCCACAAGTCTCTTATCTTCAACCCAACACTAAAAAGCAGGAAGTGACAGAACTCCACCTTTGAGGAAAAAAAAAAAAATCCAAGCAAGAGTGTGAGGCTCTTGCTGAGCGCCAGTGGCTCACGCCTGTAATCCTAGCCACTCAGTTGGCTGAGATCTGAGGATCACGGTTCAAAGCCAGCTTGGGCCCCCCAAAAATCCAGTTAACTACCAAAGAGATAGAAGTGGAGCTGTGGCTTAAGTGGTAGAGCAGCAGTCTTGAGCCCAAAAAGCTAAGGGACAGTGCCTAGGCCCTGAGTTCAAGCTATGGGAAGTAGATTGCATTGCACAGGCCTTTGCGTCCCAAGGGAAGCAGGTGGGCAGTTTCACTAAGCCCAGTAGGACCCTGTGTCGCACTGTGGTGTGGCATGCTTTCAATCCTCTGGCTGTTCCTAGGATCTCTGGCTTGAATTACAGTTTTCTGCCAGCAGGCACTGCGCAGATGCTGTACTGAGCAGAGCTGGAAGAGAAGAGACCAGAAGACTGCAGTGTGCAAGAACTGGAAAGTCTGACAGACATTGGCTGCCTGGGGCAGAGTGGAGTGGATCCAATGCGATTAGAAAAAAAACCAGCCTTCAGCCAGAGAGAGGCTTCCTGGCTGTTGAATCATCTATCAGCAGGCTTGAGGCAGGAAGATGGCTTTGCGTCTCTCCTCCAAAGTAAATCCGGGAGCTGTAAAAGGATGGGTGCCCAGGCCGCCACCTTTCAAACTCACTGTGAGCTCACAAGAGACAGGAGGCAGAATGCAGCAACTTTGGGTCACTGGTGCATGTGTGTGCATGTGTGTGTGTGCACATGTGTGCACACACGCACACTAGTCCTGGGGCTTGAACTCAGGGCCTGGATGCTGTCCCTGAGCTTTTCTGCTCAAGGCAAGCACTCTATAACTTTGAGCCAGCGCCCTACTTTCGGTTTTCTGGTGGTTAATTATGGAGATAAGAGTCTCACAGATTTTTTTCTCTGGGCTGGCTTCCAACTACAATCCTCAGATCTCAGCCTTCTGAGTAAGATTACAGGCGTGAGCCACCAGTCCCTGCTTTTTAAATTGTTATTATAAAGGTGATTACTGAGTAAATTTCTTTTTTTTTATACTTAAGTCACAAACACCTTTTAATCTTCACAATGATAGTCATAATCTTTTTTTGGGGGTGGGGGGGGTCCGGTAGTGGGCCTGAACTCTGGGCCTGGGCGCTGTCCCTCAGCTCTTCAGCTCAAGGCTAGCGCTCTACCACCTGAGCCACAGCACCACTTCTGGCTTTTTTCTTTTTGCTTATGTGGTGCTGAGGAATTGAACCCAGGGCCTCATGCATGCAAGGTAAGCACCCTACCACTGAGCCATCTTCCCAGCCCGATAGTCATAATCTTAATCTACATTGCTTAGGAACTCTATGACTAATAATAAAACTATTTCTTTTTTTCTTTTCTTTTTTTTTGTTGGTCATTGGGCTTGAACCCTGGGCCTGGGCGCTGTCCCTCAGCTAAGCTCAAGACAAGCACTCTACCACTTGAGCCACAGCGCCACTTCTAGTTTTCTGGTGGTTTATTGGAGATAAGTGTCTCATGGCATTTCCTGCCCGGGCTTGCTTTGAACTGTGATCCTTAGATCTCAGCCTTCTGAGTAGCTAGGATTACAGGTGTGAGCCACCAGCGCTCAGCAATAAAACAATTACTTACAAATTAGGTGATATATACATTTCTTTCCTTTTGCTTAGCATCAGCTGTTCCCTCTTTCTCTCTCATTCCCTCCCTCCCATCACCACCCTTGAGTTGCTTTGTCCAGTGCCAGAGTACATTTCTTTTTGGACAATGCCATCCCTTCCCGCACTTTCTCTTAGTTTTTCCCTCCCATTCCCATCCACAAGTTGTAAAGTTCATTTTCAACATAGTGTCTAGTGAGGGCCACTGCTGTGTTTGTTAATACTTTGTCCCTCCATTTCTATGCCTCCTTACCCTCCCAAAGACAGATAAACCAACAAACAAGACAGAAAGAAAAGAAAAACAACAGCAAAGAAAAAAACCCTCTTGTTTCCCCTTCCTGGAGTTCATTTAGATAAACAGGATTTTACACGATCAGAGGCACACAGGCACTGTGCCTTTGTGTCCTCCTCCCCGCTCCCCTACTCAGCTTTTTGCTCAAGGCTGATGTTCTACTACTTAAGCCACAGCCCCATTTCTGGCCCTTTGGTAATTAATTGGAGATAAGAGTCTCGTGGACTTTCTGGTTGTGAACAGTGATTCTCAGATCTCAGCCTGTGCAGCCGGCAATATTTATTTATTTTTTTATTTTTATTTTTATTTTTATTTTTTTTTGGGTCCGGTCGTGGGACCTGAACTCTGGACCTGGGCGCTGTCCCTCAGCTTTTCAGCTCAAGGCTAGCGCTTTACCACTTAAGCCACAGCGCCACTTCCAGCTTTTTTCTTTTTGCTTATGTGGTGCTGGGAATCGAACCCAGGGCCTCAGGCATGCTAGGCAAGCGCTCTACCACTGAGCCACCTTCCCAGCCCCATATTTATTTATTTTTAAACCCACCTTTTAAATCAAATTCTACGTGCCAGGCATTGTTCTAAGTGCTGGGGATATGGTATGAGTCAGTTTCTAAGCTCACAACCACACTCTGAAATAGGCTCTATTGATACCCCAGTTTCAGGGGTGAAGAAGTAGAAGTCTAAGGAATCAACCCTACCCCCCCTCCCCACCCCCGCTATCCTGCCCAAGGCCACTTAGCTGGGATAACAACCACCGCATAGATGACAGAGGACAGGGCTCAGTCCACGGCATCTCGCTTTTAATGGACTCATCCTAGGATCAGAAAAGGCCCTGGAGCAGATTCCACCTCCCCGATCCCCAGGTCCAGTGACAAAGTCTTGTGCAGTGCCACCATGTGGCAGAAGGCAGTATCGCTCTTGTGACAGCCGCTCTCGTTCACCTGGGTGGGGAGGGAGGAGGAGAACTGTGGGATAAAGAAGGTTTTCAGGATCCCTGCTGTAGAGATACAGGCTTGCTCCGGTATTGAATATCCTGTCACAGGATCTGTCGTCAGAGCTCCTGGTTTGAATCCCTACTCTGTCAATTCCTTCGTCCTTCCAAAATGTATTCTGTGCCAGTTCCCTGTCAGGTATGCACCTGGGAAAATCCTTGCCTAGTCTCTGTGAGACTGGCTGAGATGGACAAGTGGTAGTCCTGGTTCTTGAGCTTGAGACACAAAGTGTCTGTTTGTCTCTCCTCTCTGTCTCTGTCTCTGTCTCTCTCTCTCTCTGTCTCTCTCTCTCTTGTCTGATCTCTTGCAGGCAAAAGAAAAGGCTCAGGCAGCTCAGAAGACAGCGGCTCTGGCTCTGGTTCTAGAATACCCTGGTCTACATAGAGAAGGCAGGTGTGCAGGCAGAACCAAGATACGAGGGTGCATCCTGGCACAGGTGGCCCTCAGCGCAGCCCCTTAGGCCTCATGGCCGGGTTACACAGGTGCCCGCATCACAGCCCAATCAACGGCAGCCTTACTGATGAGCTGGTGCTGAACAGGCAGCCTCATGGCAGGTCATCCTGCGGTGTTTGAGGGACAGTAGGAGCCAGGTGGTTCTCTTTACAGTTCAGAGTACCCCCCCCCATTTGAGGTGGTACCAAGGTTTGAATTCAGATCCTTACACTAGCTAGGCAGGCATTCTACCACTTTAACCACAGCCAGAGACCTTTTAGGCTTTTGTCATTTTTCAGATAGGCTCTCTTTCTTTTTTTGGTCAGTCGTGGGGCCTTGAACTCTGGGCCTGGGTGCTGTCCCTGAGCTCCTCAGCTCAAGGCTGGTGCTCTACCACTTGAACCACAGCACCTCTTCTGGCTTTTTCTACTTACGTGGTGCTGAGGAATCGAACCCAGGGCCTCATGCATGCAAGGCAAGCGCTCTACCACTGAGCTACCTCCTTCCTACCCCCTCAGATAGGTTCTTCAGCACACCCTCTCCCCTCCCCTCCCCAGGGCTGGCCTAGACTATGATCCTCTTTATAGCTGGGATGACAGGCACAGGCCAGCTTATTGGTTGAGATGGGCTCTTGCTAACTTTTTGCCAGGATCAGCCTCAAACCTCAGTCTTCTGGACCTCTGCTTCTCAAGTAGCTGGGATTACAGGCATGAGCAACCACACACAGCTCTGGAGGTTATGTACTCTTTTTTTTTGTCAGTCGTGGGCCTGAACTCTGGGCCTGGGCGCTGTTCCTCAGCTCTTCAGCTCAAGGCTAGCGCTCTACCACTTGAGCCACAGAACCACGTCTGGCTTTTTCTACTTATGTGGTACTGAGGAATCGAACCCAGGGCCTCATGCATGCAAGGTAAGTGCTCTACCACTGAGCCACCTTCCCAGCCCCAGTGATATACTCTTATTGTTTCCATCATACATATGTATAAATGGAAGCACTATAATGAATGTACTCAATCTCTCCCAGCTCTTAGAGCTAAAGGCAGGAGTCAGACTCCATCAGTATCATGCCAGAAACTGCTTCTACCCCTTCAGGCTGGGTGCCTCGTATACTTTGGTCAATTAACATTAAGTCTTGTTCCCTCATTTCTTTCGTTTTAACACCTTTTGCCTTCCTGAACCTTCTGTCATGTCTCAATTCTGAATGACATAATCCCAAAAATCCATCCTAAAAAAGGAAAACTCTTCTGGAAGGCCACAGCCCTGCAGTGGGTGATGCGGGGTGTGGTTGGCATTGGAGACACCCAGTGCTGTCAGCTGGTACCCTTGTAACATGTCACGCCAGGCTGTGTGGCAGGTTGAAATGAACACTCGCTGCCAGCCCCCCCCTCCCCACAGCTCACAGGAAGCATTATTAATAATTGGCATTTTTATTGCAGATGTGAAGAAAAGGAGTGTTCACTTTTGTCATTTGTCTCTCTGACACACATCTCTGATTTGGGATGGCAATATGGGAGGGACTGAATTTGCTTTGCCAATGCCTAGCTCCTCTCAGGGCCTCTGTGTCCCCATCTGGAAATCAGAACTTTGAGGGCCTGGGCCTGGGGCTTTGGGGTCCCGTGACCTCGTGGCTTGATTTGCAGCTGGTGGCAGAAACAGCATCTGGGGGTACTCCGTTTCTAAGCACCTTGCAAACAAGGCCCCAGGAGGCAGAGAAGGAGGAGGAACTTGCTGGCAGCTTCCAGAAACCCCTTCTTCCTCCTGGCCCCACCTCTCCCAGCTGCAGTCCACAGCTTTCTCTGATGAGAAAACCCTTTGTCCTGAGAGTCACCCTGGGAAGGAAGGAGAAGCCCAGCGCGACCTGGCTCTGGCTCTGGTCTGGTCTGCCCCGCGCCCGCCCTTCCCTCCCCCTGCCCCCCCTGCCCCCCCATCCTCAACCACAGCTCCAGGAACAAAAGCAGTTGACTTTGTTTCTGGGCCACAGCACAAGCTGTTCCCAGCCTGGAATGTTCTTCTAAGCTCACCTGCCTGAAAAACTCCCTTTTGCTTCCAGACTCAGGGCTGCTGTGCCCTCCCCTAAGGTTCCTGGGCTTCCTGCTCCCCTAGAGCTGCGCCCAGGCATCAGATCGCAGGGTGCTACAGGGCACAGCGCATATTCCCTTCTCACTATAGAAGCTTCCAGAAACCCTCTGCTAGACAGAGATAGAGAAGCCAGAAAGAAATCTTTGAAGTGTCTCTTGCACATAGAACACTCAAAGCAGTCCTGGGGGGGAGGCTCAGAAAGGCTCCACCCCCCCCCACCCTGTCCCCCAGAATCCAGGGGAGGGAGCTCTATACACAGGGAGCCCACAGATCTGTGGGAAAGAAAGGACTATCCATGTTGTGCCAGCTGCCCATAGCTCACCCCTGTAATCCTAGCGACTCAGGAGGCTGAGATCTGAGGATCATGGTTCAGCAAAGTCCACAAGACCCTCATTCCTGACAAACCAGCAACAGGCTGGAAGTGGGGGTGTGGCTTGAGTAGTAGAGTGCTAGTCTTGAGTGAAAAAGCCAAGTGAGCGTGAGGCCTTGAGTTCAAGACCCAGTACCAGGGCTGGGAAGGTGGCTCAGTGGTAGAGCGCTTGCCTTGCATGCATGAGGCCCTGGGTTCGATTCCTTAGCACCACATAAGCAAAAAGAAAAAAGCCGGAAGTGGTGCTGTGGCTCAAGTGGTAGAGCGCTAGCCTTGAGCTGAAGAGCTGAGGGACAGCGCCCAGGCCCAGAGTTCAGGCCCCACGACTGGACCCAAAAAAAAAAAAAAAGAAAAGAAAAAAGAAAGAAAGAAAGAAGGAAGGAAGGAAAGAAAGAAAGAAAGAGATCTGAGGATCATGGTTCAAATCCAGCCCGGGCAGGAAATGCTGAGAGACTCTTGAAAGAGGATCGGACACATCCATCCCAGGGGACCACACAGAGGCAGCAGGCACAGGAGAAAGATTATTATAAGGTTTATTAGAGGAGCCATATTTCCCCCAAGAGGGGGCACATGGCCTCCGTCACCATCCAGGTAGCAGGAGGGTCTGAGGGATAGGAAGTGGGGTAGATGGGAGCTCAGGTGGGTCTGGGCGGAGAGAGGGAGGGGCCAGCTGTATGGAGGGAACTCCAGGAATGGGAGAGAGGCCCAGGTATGGGTGGAGCTGAGGACCAAAGGTGAGCATAATACTAACAACTCTTTTTTTTTTTTTTGGGTCCAGTAGTGGGGCCTGAACTCTGGGCCTGGGCGCTGTCCCTCAGCTCTTCAGCTCAAGGCTAGCGCTCTACCACTTGAGCCACAGTACCACCTCCAGCTTTTTTCTTTTTGCTTATGTGGTGCTGAGGAATCGAACCCAGGGCCTCAGGCATGCAAGGCAAGCACTCTACCACTGAGCCATCTTCCCAGCCCATACTAACAACTCTTATCTCTAATAAACCACCAGAAAACTGGAAGTAGTACAGTAGCTCAAGTTGTAGAGTGCCTGTCTTAAACTGAAGAGCTGAGGGACAGTGCCCAAGCCCAGAGTTCAAGCCCCACAACCAACCAAAAAAAAAAAAAAGAAGAAGAAGAAAGGAAGGAGGGAAGGAAGGAAGGGAGGAAGGGAGGGAGGGAGGGAGGAATCCAAATAGCAATGACATAGGATTGGTTCCAGCTTAAGGAGAGGTAACTGTGCTATGGCTCAGGTCTGCCTAGGCATACTAGGCCCAATGCCTGCTGGAAAGACTACACCCAGGGGACAGGGCTGGCTGTAAGCTGCATAGACTAGCCACACCATAGCTAGTCTTTAAGAAGCTTGGAGTCTCTTATGACCCAGCAACTCTCTGTCTTATCTTACCCCTGGTTCCTAATGTCATCTCTGCTGATGGCAGACATGTGCCTCGGCTGGCTCTCCTCAAGCACCTTTTGTGGCAGATATACGTAAGTGAGAAGCGCGGTATAGAAGGGTTTTGAGCTGGGCATGGATGGCCCACCCTGTAATCCCAGCTACTCCTGAGGCTGAGATCTGAGAATTAAGGTTCAATAGGAAAGTCTATGAGACTCCAATTAACTACCAAAAAGCTAGAACTGGAGCTATGGATCAAGCGGTAGAGTGCCAACCTTGACTGAAAAAGCTAAGGGACAGTGCCCAGGCCTTAAATACCAGCACCAACCAACCAACCAATCAACAAACAAAGGATTTCAAGCGGTGCCTGGCACACACAGCAAACACACAGCCCAGGTCGGTCATCCTCATGACTGAGAGCTTGCGTCCTGTCACGTGACAGCAAAGCCACGTGACAAGAAGGAATCAGATCATCTAACTTTTCCAGAAAGGGCTTCCTGTCTGAGGCTTGAAGTTCTTATTCTTCCTTTCTTCCAAAGGTGGGCACCAAGTATGAGTGCCTCCCCTTCCGCCATGCACTTACTGCTTTCCATGGACTGAGGCCAGAAAGAGCTTTAGGTAAGATTTAGATTCTACATCCTAGGGTTCAGCAGTCAACATGCTGAGGGCACTGAAAATGACCAGTCCTCTAAGGGGAGACTCCACCTTCCCGCCCCAGGCCCCCTTTGGGCCTATGTAGGATAACTCTTCCTTCATTCCACAGGCATTTACTAGGCACTCAGTCTGAGCCTGGCAACAGACCAGGTGCTAAGGATACCCAATGGAAGACGTCCAGTTCCTGCTTATTTGAAACTCACAGCTTGTCCGTGACCCATCCTCGGCTTCCCTTTCACGGCCTCCTCACCCCCATGTCCTTCCGCCCAGCTTCCCCTCATCAGCCTTCCCCAACCACAATCATCCCGTCTCCAAAGCATGAGCAGTGTGGTCAGCAAATGGACTAACGGCAAGTCAAGAGATGCTCCTAGTACTTTCAGACCTCCTTCCTCCCTGCCAGCGACCTTCACAGAGACGGAGACCCAGAGCTGAGCCAGGGCCCAGCTGTAGGGCGGGGTCAGCCGTCAGCTTCCCTACTCCCTTGGCTTTAAGGTGAGTGGGGTGGCTACCATCGCCTCTGCCTTCCAGCTCTAGAACATTCAACATGTGGTGTGTCTTCTCGGCCTCCTCCGATCCTGACCTCCTCTGGATGGATTTTATTTTTGGAAGCAGCCAAAAGCTACCTCGCAATGCCAACTTCCATGACTGAAGTGGGGAGACGCCATGTTAAGCCACACATTGGGGTGGCTAGAAACCAGCAGGGGGCTCCAAAGTCTCAAACCATATCCTCAATGCAAGCCCAAAACAGATCCCAGGAGATTGGCTCAGACGGGCTGGGCTCAATCCCCAGTGCCGCATAACAAGAACACAGACCTCTCTCTGACTGCCTCCCTAGAAGACAATGTCATGATTGTGGTTTTCTAGTCCATAAAATGGGGGTGTGGCAGGGGCTGGCCCCTCATCTAGGCCCAGAATATCCCTCCCAAGTGTTGAATTTAAGACTAAGGACAGGGCTGGGAAGGTGGCTCAGTGGTAGAGTGTTTGCCATGCATACATGAAGCTCTGGGTTTGATTCCTCAGCACCACATAAGCAGAAAAAGCCAGAAGTGGGCTCTGTGGCTCAAGTGGTAGAGCACTAGCCTTGAGCTGAAGAGCTGAGGGACAGCGCCCAGGCCCAGAGTTCAGGCCCCACAACCAACTTCCCCCCCTCCAAAAAAAAAAGTGTTTAGCAAGTGTGCATGCGCATGCGTATGCACAAACACACACACAAATGTTAAATTTACTGGTGCCTCTTATTTGTTTATTATTATTATTAATTATTGTCTATCGTAGAGCTTGAACTCTGGGTTTGGGCCCTGTCCCTCAGCTCTTCAGCTCAAGGCTAGCACTCCACCACTTGAGCCACAGGGCCCACTTCTGGCTTTCTCTGCTTATGTGGTGCTGAGGAATAGAACCCAGGGCCTCATGCATGCAACAAGCACTCTACCACTGAGCCACCTTCCCAGCCCCAGGTGCCTCTTATTTTGTAGTACTGGAGTTTGAACTCAGAATCTCTCACATACTAGGCAAGCACTGTACAACTTGAACTATACCCCCAGCCCTCTCTGCTCTATTTACTCTTTGAGCAAGGTCTCCCTTTTTGCCTGAGGAGACCTGGACCATTATCCTCTTATTTATACTTTCTATATAACTTTTGTTATATGTTAGGCTGGGATATCAGGAATGGACTACCATGCGCAGCTTCTTGCTGGCTAAAATGGAGTTTCAAACCAGGAGCATTTTAATCTTTACCTCCCTAGTAGCTAGGACAACAGACATTAGCCATCATGATTGGCTTTTTTTCTTTTGTTATCTTTTTGCTTGTTCATTTGTTTTTGCCTGTCCTGGGGCCTGAACTCATGGCCTGGGTGCTGTCCCTGAGCTCTTTTGCTCAAGGCTAGCACTCTACCACTTGAGCCGCAGCTCCACTTCCGGCTTTTTAGTAGTTTATTGGAAATCACAGTCTCATGGACTTTTCTGCCTAGGCTAGCTTCAAACTGCGAGCCTCAGATCTCCCCCTCCTGAGTAGCTAGGATTGCAGATGTGAGCCACCAGCACCCAGCTTTTTTTCTTTTTTTCTTAAGAGTCTCGCTACATTGTCCAGGCTGGCCTTGAAGTCCAAACTTGTCTCAGCTTCCACAGAAGCTAAGACTACAGGCAAGCAACATCTCACCCAACTTAGAGGTGTCTTGAGCTTAATGAAATTCCTTTTTCTAGGCGTTCCCTTATTCTGAGAGGGTCTTTCTGGCCCCCAGGCCCTTGAAGCTCCACTCCTTCCTGAGAGGACTCCCAGAGGGCTAATTTCATAGTGCTATGTGCTAATAGAACCACCAGGTGGCACTGCAGTCCCAGGCTGGATCCTTGAGCAGCGCCACATTATCAACCAACCCTCCCCAGGGGCAGGCTCCACAGTGGTCTTCCCGGACAAAAATGAATAGACCACACCCCTGCTCTGCAGCAGGAACTCTTGAAGCCCAAGAGTGATCCATCCCTAGGATGATGCCTACAGAGCCCGCTCCCTTATCCTCCCAGGCCTTCTGTCGTACAATTCAGAGACCTCCAAACTCCTAAGCATGACATTCAGGACCCTCTGCCTCCAGTTTAGCTTCCCGGCCCAGGAGTGCTCTAAATCCATCCAGAAGGATTTAAAGGAGCATCCACACATTTCTTGGCTGGGCAGCAGAGGGCGGTGCTAGGAACAGGGTGTCTCCAGGCCCAGCTTGGAAAGGGGCCTGGACCTGAACACAGCTGGAGGTGTCTGAAGCAGAAGAGGCCTGTGGCTTCCTGTGAAGAACTGAGGAGCCACTTCCTTTGCACAGATGGCTGGGGGAGGGGTGGAAGATGACAGAGTGTGGACTTCCTGGCTAGGGGGAGGGGCAGGGTCCCTGGAAGGCCTCCTGAAGAAGCTCAGAGACGCTTCTCTAGCATTGCTCCCTCGGGCATCTCCACAAGGCAGACAGCAAGACAGGCAGAGGCATGCATATGAAGCCACTGGGTAGAGTCAGGGTAGGGAGCAGGTTCACTGTTTAGACCAATAAAGACATAGAACCTTAGCCAGCACTGGTGGCTCATGCCTGTAATCCTTACTGTTCAGGAAGCTTGAGATCTGAGGATCATTGTTCAAAGCCAACTGGGGCAGGAAAGTCCTTGAGGCTCTTACTTCCAATTAGCCACTAGAAAACTAGAAGTGGAGCTGTGGCTCAAAGTGGTAGAGTGCTAGCTTTAAGCAAAAACAAATCTCGGGGACAGTGCCTAGGCTCTGAGTTCAAGCCCCATGACCAACAAAAAGAAAAGAAGAGAAATAGAACCTTGGTTTCCAAAAAGCAAGCCCAGCTAGGTAATGATGGCTCACTCCATTTAACCAGTAAAAAGCTGGAAGTAGAAGTATGGCTTAAAGTAGAGCACCAATCTTGAGGGGAAAAAGTCAAGTCCCAATAATACTGGCACGCGCACACGTGTGCGCACACATACACACAGGTACACACACACACACACACGCACACACACACACACATCCAAACACCTAGCCCCAAATACCCAAGGCCTTGTACCTAGCCTCAGAATTCAGTGCCGGAAATCCAGCCCCAAGCACATGGCCTCAAATACCCATTCCCAGTTCCCAACTTCAAGCACCAGCTCCCCGTGGAAGAGCTCGTGCCCAGTCAGAGGCTGGCAGATGCCCAGTGGCTCCTCATCTGTAGGAACGGATGGCCTCATGGGACAGCTTGTCCCCAATCATTCTTCCAGGATGGATTTACTGCGC
Organism: Dipodomys merriami; assembly: GCF_024711535.1. NCBI lineage: Eukaryota > Metazoa > Chordata > Mammalia > Rodentia > Heteromyidae > Dipodomys > Dipodomys merriami. The sequence goes on from NW_027204270.1 coordinate 11,166,199, forward strand.
TCACTTCCCCTGTAGCCAACACCAAGGGAAATGCCAGTCTAGCCATGAAAATAATCCCCAGACCCAAACTGGGCCAGTTGCACTGCTTGCGTTCTGTTCTGCACAATTGCTTGTCCAGAGTGGCTCTTAGGTTCCACCTATCCACACCCCAAGCATAGAGATCCAGATCTCCCTAACAGGATCACAAGCAGGGGGTGGTGATGACAAACATGGGAACATACTACTGGTGCCCCCAAGTGGTTAGCATGAAGTTTGTGTGTGTGTGGGGGGGGTGTTGTTATTTGATTTGGTTTGGTTTTGATTTTTTTTGGGGGGGAGGGTCAGTCATGGGGCCTGAACTCTGGGCCTGGGCGCTGTCCCTCAGCTCTTCAGCAAAAGGCTAGTGCTCTACCTCTTGAGCCACAGCGCCACTTCTGTTTTTCTGGTGGTTAACTGGAGATAAGAGTCTCATGGACTTTCCTGCCCAGGCTGGCTTTGAACCACAATCCTCAGATCTCAGCCTCCTGAGTAGCTAGGATTACAGATATGAGCCACTAGCACCCAGAGTGTTTTGGATTTTTGAGACAAGGTTTCCCTAGGGCTAAGCTGGCTGGAAAATCAAGATCTTCCTGGATCTGTCTCCTAAGTGCTAGGATTACAGATGTGTACCACCATGCCTGGCCTTGTAAGCATTTCCTTCCCTCCTTACTTTCTTTCTTTCTTTTTTTCTTTCTTCCTTCCTTTCTTTTTTTTTTTTTTTTTTTTTTTTTTTTGGTGTCCGGTCATGGGACCTGAACTCTGGGCCTGGGCGCTGTCCCTCAGCTCTTCAGCTCAAGGCTAGCGCTCTACCACTTGAGCCACAGCGCCACTTCCGGCTTTTTTCTTTTTGCTTATGTGGTGCTGAGGAATCGAACCAAGGGCCTCGAGCATGCAAGGCAAGCGCTCTACCACTGAGCCACCTTCCCAGCCCCTCCTTCCTTCCTTTCTTTCTTTCTTTTTTATTTTTTTTCTTCAGTAATGGGAATTAAACCCACTGAGCCACATCTCAAGAGTGAGCACAAATTCCTTTTTTTTCTCTTTGAGACAAGGTCCAATGTAGGACTTGGAGCTGTCAGTCCTTTACCACACTTACCCTTGGCCTCCTGAGTGTAGGGATTACAAGAGTAAACTACTATACCTAGTTAAGAATAAATCCCGTGTGTGTGTGTGTGTGTGTGTGTGTGTGTGTGTGTGTGTGTGTGTGTGTGTGCCTATGTGTCTGTGTGTTTGTGTGTGTGTTGGCACAAGTTGTTGAAAGCTCAGCCTGGACTCTATCCTTTAGTTTTTCACTCAAGGGTAGCACTCTACCATCTGAGCTCCAGCTCTACTTTCAGCTTTTTGTTGGTTAATTGGAGGTCAGAGTCTCATGGACTTTTCTCCCTAGGCTGGCTTTGAACCTTGATCCTCAGCTCTCAGCCTCCTGAGTAGCTAGGACTACAGGCATGAGCCACTGATGCCTGCCTGGCAAGCAGGAATTCTTGATGATCACTAGGGCTCACCTCCTAGTACACACAGCTACAATGAGGACCCAGGCAGACCTGCAGGGGGGGACAGAGGGTCCTCACTCAGCGCTAAGTACCCATGCCATTGCTTGGAACCTACCAGCTCAAGCCCTTTTTCCCCTCAGTCTTCTCCATTGCAGGTTTTCGGGGCCCCAGGCCTGACACACCTCCCCCAAGATGTTTATTCCCCCTGACTTACCAGAGATTGCTGCTTCTTCACTTTTCTCTGTCGCTACTCAAATCTTGTTTCTCAGAGAAGCCCTTCCTGATGAGTATTTTAAAAGTAGTCTCTTGGTTTCTCATTCACTCTCATGGTGGTTCCCAAACTTGTCTGCACCTAGAATACCTTGGGAGCTTCAGAACACACTGGCCCTGTCTCACCTGTAGACATTGCCATCTGATTGATCTGGGCTTTGTTTTTTTTTGTGCTGGTACCAGGGCTTGAACTTAGGGGCCTAGCTAGCACTCACTCCACTTGCTTGCTCATGGCTAGCACTCTACTACTTGAGTCACACCTCTACCCTAGCTTTGTGCTGGCTAATTGGAGATAAGAGTCTTGTGCGATTTCCTGCCTGGGCTGTCTTTGAACTGTGATCCTCTGATCTCAGCTTCTTGAATAGCTAGTATTACAGGCATGAGCTGCTAGTGTTCAACTTTGGAATTTTAAGAAGGCTTGAATGATTCTACTGTGCAGATAGAAGTGGGAAGTAATGCTCTAACATAATCATCTTCCTCCCTCCCTCCTTCCTTCCCTCCCTCCCTTCCTTCCCTCCCTCCCTCCCTTCCTTCCCTCCCTCCCTCCCTTCCTTCCTTCCTTTCTTTCTTTCTTTCTTTCTTTCTTTCTTTCTTTCTTTCTTTCTTCCTTCTTTCCTTCCTTCCTTCCTTCCTTCCTTCCTTCTTTCCTCCTTTCCTTCCTCTCTCCTTCTCCCTTTTTCTTTCTTTCATTTCTCTTTCTTTCTTTCTTTCTTTCTTTCTTTCTTTCTTTCTTTCTTTCTTTCTTCTCTCTCTCTCTCTCTCTCTCTCTCTCTCTCTCTCTCTCTCTCTCTCTCTCTCTCTCTCTCTCTCTCTCTTTCCTTCCTTTTTTTCTTTGTATAAGGGCAACAGAGGAAAGGAAACTTTAGCTGGGATGCTAATGACTCACTCCTGCAATCCTAGCTATTCAGGACGCTGAGGTCTGAGGACTGAAGTTCAGAGCCAGCCAGGACAGACAAAATGGTGAGACTTGTATCTCCAACTAATCAGCAAAACAATGGAACTGGAGGTATGGCTCAAGCAGTAGAGCACCAGCCTTGAGGAAAAAAGCCAATCGAGAATGAGAGGTCCAGAGTTCAAACCCCTGTACTAGCACAAAAAGAAAGAAGGGAAGAAAGGAAGGATGGAAGGATGGAAGGAAGGAAGGAAGGAAGGAAGGAAAGAAAGGAGGAAGGGAGGGAAGGATGGAAACGGAACCCTTGGTTATTCCATAATATTCAAATCCAAGTCTACAGCCTCAGAACCTAAATCCAAGGTTTAACATGTGTCACCCTTTAACCCTTTCAACAACCTGGAGCATTCTTATCCACATTCTCAGATAAAAATCAAAGCAGAGAGAAGCTAATTAACTTGGCTGAGGCAAGCGGCTAGCCAGTAACAGGGCCAGGATTTCTCCCAGAGAGTCTGCCTGTTTAAAACAGTTCCTGGCAACCAGAGGGAACGGGAACTCCATAAATAATTGCCCAATGAAGGAATCATATTAACTCCCCTCTGCCTCACCCACCTCCTCATTCAATCCATCAACCAGCGAGCAGATTGTCTCTTCTAATTATTAGTTATTTTTGTTTGTTTTTGCAACGCTGGGGGTCAAGCCCAGCCTCACTTCCTCTATACGGACCAGGGCTCTACCACTGAGCTCCGCCCCCAGCCCTTATTATTCCTGGGGTATTTCTTGAAGGTGTCCATGCCTCCCCAGATATTTGGGCCCCTCCTCACTATTCTTAGGTCATCCTCCCAATCCACTTTTGCTCCACTGGGCGCTCTTGTCCATTCTCTACACACAGCTAGTGTGGGATGTTTGTTTGTTGGCAGGAAGGGGTTTGAACTCAGAGCCTCACATCTGCTAGGCAGGAACTGCCATGAAAAGCCATGTGCCAAGCCCTGGGAAGGTCTCAAAACAAAATGTCTAGGGATTGCCCATCAATGTATAATAAAATCCTACTTTCTTACTATGGCCTTCAAGGTTTTTTTTGTTGTTGTTTGTTTGTTTTTGTTTTTTGGGTCTGGTTGTGGGGCCTGAACTCTGGGCTTGGGCGCTGTCCCTCAGCTCTTCAGCTCAAGGCTAGCACTCTACCACTTCAGCCACAGTGCCACTTCCAGCTTTTTTTTTCTTTTTGCTTATGTGGTGCTGAGGAATCAAACCCAGGGCCTCAGGCATACAAGGCAAGCGCTCTACCACTGAGCCACCTTCCCAGCCCATGGCCTTCAAGGTTTTAAAGGTTTCCTTTTCCCTCTCTTACTAACCTGGTGTCTTTTTCCTTCCCTGTATCCTCTGAGTGCATGCCAACATTACTGCTGTGGTGTGTGTGTGTGTGTACGCACATGCGTGCGCGTGCACGCACACCAGTCCTGGAGCTTGAGCTCAAGGTCTGGGCAAGGTCCCTAAGCTTTTTCACTCAAGGCTGGTATTCTACCATTGGAGACATAACTCCACTTCTGGCTTTTTGGTGAATAATTTGGAGATAAGTAGTCTCATTGACTTTCCTGTTTGGGGCTGGCTTCCAACCATCCATCCTCAGATCTCAGGCTCCTGAGTGGCTAGGATTACAGGCATGAGCCACCCACAGCCAGCTCTCACTGTTGTACAGTCCCATCCTTTGCCTGGAACACTTGTTGCTTTAGGAGGCAAGCAGCTTCTCCAGGGACCTACGCGGCAATTGAAATTGGAAATACTGCTACAGCACCAACCTGTTCCTTAATGTTCCTGAAATTGATCGTGATTGTAATAAAAGCCTGGCGGTGTAGGCATTTGTTATTGCCAGGCTTTCTCTATACACTACTCTCAGCTCCTTAAGGACAAGCACAGGATGAAACATGTGCTTTTGATTTTTGTTCTGTTTCCTGTTGCCAGTCCTGGGGCTTGAACTCAGGGCCTGGGTGCTGTCCCTGAGCTTTGATGCTCATGATCTACCATTTGAGCGACATTTCCATTTCTGGCTTTTTGGTGACTAATTAGAGATGTCTCACAGACTTTCCTGCCTGGACTGACTTTGCACCACGATCCTCAAATCTAAGCCTCCTGAGTAGCTAGGATTACAGGTGTGAGCTACTGGTGCCTGACCGTGTGTGTGTGTGTGTGTGTGTGTGTGTGTGTGTGTGGTCACCAACAGCACAAAGCCTGGGGTATAAGAGGCCACTTTGGCTTGGGGTGTGTGTGCACACAGAGATGACCAGATGAGGAGTGGTTGTATCCATTAGGGTAGTGACAACATGTGCAATTCCATAGCCCACTTACCCACCACTGCCTTTCCCAGGCGGAGCCACTGGGCGTGGCTTTCAGGTTGAGTGACATTCGGTTCGGAGGCGTGGTCCGAGTCGCTCTGCTTCTTGATTGGTGGGCTGCAGAGGGGCGTGGCCTCACTCGAGGCCCGGGCCGTCTGAGTGGACGCGCGGGGAGCCGAGCGCTGCGGGACAGCGGGACGTCGGTCGGCGTGAACTGTCTGCGACCCGTGCGTGCGACCGCGGCCAGCGCGGGCCTCGGTGCTGGTGCTGCCCCCCCCTCCGCGACGTGGCCGGCCAGGCAGAGGGTGGGCGCCCGGGGGAAATGCAGCGGGACCCAGGGTGTGACCGAGCCCCCGCCCCTCACCGGAGCGCAGCTATTTTGGGGACTCTGACCTCAGAGAGGAAAAGTCCCAGAAACCCAGCCCCACCCGCACTCGGTGGCACGCTCGGCCTCTCCGTACCTCCCTCCTCCCTGTCCCCCCTCCCCCCTTCGCCACCCCCACCCCCCGCAGACCCCAGAGAGCTTGGGCCCGGCAGCTGCAGACCCGGTTCTGCCCTCAGCCTGCTCCTGCAGACCAGCATGACAACTAAACATCTCCATTCCCCTCGTGGACGAGGAAATGCCCTGGATTCCAGGCTGCGGAGGGAGGAGCCAGAGTTCCCCGCCAGCCAGGCGACGCAGAGAGTCTCCAGACCACACCAGGCCGGTGCTGGTGACTCAGGCCTGTCATCCTAGCGACTCAAGAGGCTGAGAGGGTTGGGAAGGTGGCTAGTGGTAGAGTGCTTGCCTAGCATGCATGAAGCTCTGGGTTCCATTCCTCAGTACCATATACACAGAAAAAGTGGGAAATGGTATTGTTAGTGGTAGAGCGCTAGCCTTGAGCAAAAAACAAAAAGAAAAGCAGCTCAGGGACAGTGCCTAGGCCTTGAGTTCAGCCCCAGGACTTGGGGGGGGGGAGGAAGAGGCTGAGATCTGAGCGAGGTTCAAAGCCAGCCTGAGTAGAAAAGTCCATGAGACTCTTTATTTCCAATTACCAGCAAAAGGCAGCAAGTGGAGGCGTGGCTCAAGTCGTGGAACACCAGCCATCAGTGGAAAAAGCCAAGCAATTGTGTCTCTGTCTCTGTCTCTGTCCTTGCATTGGGCTTGGCCTGCTCTTGGCTTGTACATACTAGGTGTTCCCAATTTTCTGCGTGCATGGCTTAGAGTAACTTCAGTGGCCCTCTGGGGCCTCATTTCCCCATTCTAGGCTAGAACTGTCCTTCTAACCCTTAGGTCCTGTGATCGAAGACCTCTTGAGTTCTTGAATGGCTGAGATCAAACTGACCTTAGGGTGTGGGGTGAACGACTAGATCCTTTCATAAGCCCTCACCCTCTTCTTTCCTTCCTGCGTCCCCAGGCCCCAGCTCTGGGCCCCCTAGCCATGGGACTGCTCAGACAAATGAATTTCCTCATTTTTCCTGAGATGGCTCAGAGGCTGTGTGAAAGCAGGCCAGGCTGGGGAGGGGGAGGGGGGTGTTTTGTTCCTTCAGTTTTGGTGGTTGGCCTAGGGCCTCAGGCAGGGCAGGTAAGTGCTCTAACACAGAGCTACACTCCCAACACTCACCCCCAAGTTCTTTGAGGTCTGCATCCCTAGCAGTTTTCCTCCACATCTCAATGAGGGTGTGTCATTCCCCTACATAAAAGCTTTCTATGGCTTCCTATTGCCTCCGGGCCACTCAACCAGACTCACAAACAACGTGCTGAGTCTTTGTTCTCTGCCAGCTCCCCTCCTCCCTGTTCCTGCCAGGCTCTAGCCAGTCCCAGCCTCTGACAGCTCTTTCCTCTAAGTACCTGCAAGCATGCGTGCCGGGGACCACCTCTCCCTGCCAGACCTCTTCCCCTCTGGAACCTTGCTTGCTTCTCATTCTTGATCATCTGGAGAGAGCTAACCCTCAGATGAGCCCTTGTCCAGCTGAGGACTCACCCAGCTGACCTCACCACGCCTGGCCTTTCCCCTTCTAGCCTCTGGACATGCTGAACTTGCAGCTTTGAAAATGCAGTTTCTTGTCTCTGGGCTTTTCCCTCTGCTGTTCCTCAGCCCTAAACACTCAACTCTTTCTCTACTTACCTTGTTTGCCCTTGCAACCTTCATTTAGAAGTCATATCCTCTTATCCAGCACATGACTGGGAGTGGGGGTGGGGCTTATTAGATGGTTTTTCTCCCATTAGAATGTAAGTTACAGGAGGGGAATATTGCTTTGTCATTGTGTCCCCCTAGTGTGACAGTCATGACCACAGAGGGGGACGACTCTTTCTCCAGCGTTCGGCCACTCTCAGCTTACGTGCTGCGGAGTCAGAGTCTGCTCACCTGGATATCAGCACTGGCCTGCTGCCCCTCCCTGGCCCAGCCCAGCCGTGCCACACTTGGCCTAACACAGACCGTTCCCTTAGTGAGCATGCGTGGGGACAGGCAGGCCAAGATGGAAGAAGCACTTGCAGACAGTCCTGGACTCCTGTGACCTCATCTGATCCCATGGCTGCCTGGAAGGCAGGAGACATTCTTGCCATTTTCCAGCCACACAGGCTGCTGTGATGTTCCCGGATGGATGGACGCTAACTTTCCCAAGGGCCCACAGTGCGGCAGTGGCAAAGCCAGGCCTCACTTCAGGGCATGACCCGTTTCCTCTGTCCCTCGGCTGAGTGGCTCCTTTCACCTGCCCTGTTCCCTGCCATTCTGCCTGAAGCCTGTGAGTGCTGTGGGTTTCCAGTCTACACAGCTGGGCCCCACCCCCTCAACAGCTGTGCCTTGGCAGCTGCTCCCTCCCCTCTGCCCCAGGACTGGCTGAACTGCAGGAGCTGTCCCTTCTCTCTGCGCTTGGCCACTCCCTGTGACTACAGAGGGAGCCAGACCAAATTAGGCAGAACCCAAGGAAAGGCCTGGCAGAGACCAGGCCCTGAAACTGTGTCAGCCCCCCTCTCCCCCCTTTTGCTGTCTGATCCTGAATGGATTTCTTCCCTTCTTGGAGCATCAATGTAGCATCTGAAAGGGAGCCAGTTATCCTTTTACAGGGTCTCTAGGTGTTAGAACTTAAGAACTTTGCCTGCTCTCTCCAGACTTCCTTCACTTGAACCCTCACCTTAAAAGCCCAGCTCGGGCTGGGAAGGTGGCTCAGTGGTAGAGTGCTTGCCTAGCATGCATGAGGTCCTGGGTTCGATTCCTCAGCACCACATAAGCAGGAAAAGCCGGAAGTGGGGCTGATGCTCAAGTGGTAGAAGCCCAGCTCTGGCTGGGAATGTGGCTCAGTGGTAGAGTGCTTGCCTCGCATGCATGAGGCCCTGTGTTCAATTCCTCAGCACCACATAAGCAGAAAAAGCCAGAAATGGAGCTGTGGCTCAAGTGATAGAGCACTAGCCTTGAGCTGAAGAGCTGAGGGGCAGTGCCCAGGCCCATAGTTCAGGCCCCACGGATGGGCAGAAAAAAAGAATCCCACCTCTCCTCTGGGCCCTATGGTAGCAAATGCCACCATGAACTTTTTTTTTTTTCTTTTTTTTAGTAGGTGGTGAGGTTTGAATTCATGGCCTGGGTGTTGTCTCTGAGCTTTTTCACTCAAGGCTAGTGCTCTTCCACTTTGAGCCACACCACCACTTCTGTTTTTCTGGGTTAATTGGAGATAACAGTCTCAGAGTCTTTGCTGGCTTTGAACTGTGACCCTCAGATCTCAGTCTCCTGGGTAGCTAGGATTACAGATGTGAGCCATTGGCACCCTACTTGGAGAGAGAGAGAGAGAGAGAGAGAGAGAGAGAGAGAGAGAGAGAGAGAGTGTATGTGTTGGTCCTGGGGCTTGAACTCAGGCTTGAACTCACTGTTCCTGAGCTTTTTTTCTCAAGACTAGCATTCTACCACTTGAGCCACACTTTCACTTCTGGCTTTTGGTAGTTATTTGGAGATAAGAGCCTCACAGAGTTATCTGCCCAGGCTGGCTTTGAACCAAGATCCTCAGATCTCAACCTTCTGAATAGCCAGGGTTACGTGCTTGTTTTTTTGTTTGTTTGTTTGTTTGTTTGTTTTTGCTCAAGGCTGTCATTCTACCACTTGAGCCTTACCTTCACTTCTGGCTTTTTGCTGGTTAGAGTTAAGGGTCTCATGGACTTTTCTGCCTGGGGGTAACTTCAAAGTTAGAGTCTCAGAGCTCAGCCTCTTGAGGAGCCAGAATTACCGGCATGAGCCAATAGCACCACCTTTTACTTTTCCTACAGTTTTGATTTTTTTGAGACACGATCTATGTAACTCAGGCTGACTTCAACCTCACAGTCTTCTGGTCTCAGCCTCCTGTGTACTGGAAACACAAGTTTGTACCACTAGGCCCAACTCCATAGACTGGATCCTCTTATTACTGTAATTACCTTAATTGAGGGGGTCATAGGTCCTAGACACTGAGTTGGGGAAATCCTGTCCCCAGCTTTAGCCCTTCTGGCCTTGGGCCCTGCTGCAGAACTGGCTCGCTTTCTTTCTTTCTTTCTTTCTTTCTTTCTTTCTTTCTTTCTTTCTTTCTTTCTTTCTTTCTTTCTTTCTTTCTTTCTTTCTCTTTCCTCTCTCTCTTTCTCTCTCTTTCTCTCTCTCTCTCTCTCTCTCTTTCTTTCTTTCTTTTTTCTTTCTTTCTATCTCAACCATGTCTGTCCCCTTTACTTTCCATGTCCTTCAGGAAGTGGTTCCCCAAGGGTCCTCCCTCCTCCTCTGTGTTCTCTGATCTTTCTCCTCTTCTCTCCCAGGGTGAACCCAGGCTTACCCGGGGCCGTGCACTAGGCTTATAGAACCCAATACACGTGGCACCTGCCATGCAAAGCCCACATTATGGTGGGGGAGATAGACCCAACATACCCAAGGAACAGCTGTTCACACCTTCTATCCTGTCACCCTCCCTATCAGGCCCTCCTCGCTGGTCCATCACCCTGTCACACAGCAGAACCACTGTGTGAAAACCAATGTGGGGTCAGGTCACTCTTCTGCCAGCCTCTTCTAAGCTGCTAGTGTCAGAAGGAAAAGCTAGTGTCCTTGCTATGACCTCTAAGACCACGTGCTCGCTCCCTTATTGCCTCCTGCCCTCCTCTCGGAGGCTCCATGCTCTCTGCTCGGGTCTGCACGCCAGTCTCCATTTGGCAGGCAGGCTCTAGCCTAGGGCCCTGGTGTCAGTCCCTGTTTAGGACAGTTAGGACAGTTCGGTGAGGATCTGTGAGGCCTCCCTTCCCCCCACCCTTCCCCTGCTGCTCAGCTCCTGACAGTTTATCTGCTTTATCATTGCTTTTCATTGACATGACCAAGTGCATTTAATTCTTGTTTATTTTCTGTTTCTTTACTGTGGTATACTTCCCATGAGATTGCCTGAGGTTCCTCCATCTGACAGAAAGAGAGAGAATGAAAAATTCTTATAGAAAGGAAGGAAGGAAAGAAGGATGGGAGGGAAGGAGGGAAGGAAAGAAGGAAGGGCCAATCTTCCTACTATTCGTAGTACTTAAACCCTTAAATGGTGAGTGTAATTTAGTGGCAGTATATTTGATCAGCATTCATGAGGCCCTGGTTTTGATTCCCAGTTCTGAAAACAAAGCTTCAATTAGTTGTTTATTTATGTGTGTGTATGTATTTGTGTGTGTGTGTGTGTGTGTATGTGTGTGTGTTTGTACTCATGCATGTGTGTACTGGGACTTGGACTTGAACTCAGAGCTCTCCCTTAGCTTTTTTGCTCAAAGCTGGCATTCTACACTTGAGTCGCAACTCCAGTCTCAGGCCTCCAAAATTTAAACAACTTTATTTGGATTGAGAAAGAGACAGACGAATTGGACTGGAATAGGAAGTCGAGAAATAGGGTAGACTGTACATGGGAACTTAGCCCATGATGGAAGGGGGTCCTGGCATCAGAACGGTTTTTTGTGGGAGGAGGATCAGTCATGGGGCTTGAACTCTGGGCGTGGACACCGGCCCTCAGCTCTTCAGCTCAAGGGTAGTGCTCTACCACTTGAGCCACAGCGTCACTTTTCGTTTTCTGAATGGTTTATTGGAGATAAGAGTTTTATGGACTTTCCTGCCTGGGCTGGCTTTGAACCATGATCCTCAGATCTCAGCCTCCTGAATAGCTAGGATTAAGGCATGAGCCACTGGCACCTGGCTGAGAACAGATTCTCTAATACAGGCATAGGGATGGTTAGGTGGCCAACGGGAGTGGGGGACTGGATAGATTGTCACTCACGTAGAGCAATAGGATGAGCTCCAAAGAGATCAAAGATTAAGAGCTAGAAAACCCCAAAATAAAACCATAAAAGCAGTGGAGAAAAACAGGGGAGAATTTATCATCTAATAGTAGGAAAAATCTAACTCATGACTCAAAAATCAAAAAGCCATAAAAAAGATTGATAAAGTCACCTACATAAAAATCCAAAACTTCTGCATGGGAAAGCACTGTAAATCAAGTCATGAGACAAATGATGTAGATGGGGGGTGGGCGGACATTTATAACTTAGATCACTATAACTTAGATGAAGAGCTATTTCTCTAATTTATAATGATTTCCTGGAAATTGATTAGAACGACCAATAATCTAAGAGAACACATAGCAATGAATGGATGGTTCCCAGAAAAGCAATACAAATGGCTCTAAACATAGGAAAAAAGAAGCTCAAATCCATGCAGAAGAAATGCAAACCCAGACAGCTACACTGGGGTACCATTTCCTACTAGTCTGGCAAAAAGTCTAGAAGTTTCGGAGCATATTCTGTAAGAAAGCAGTACTGTTATGTGTGTTCTCACAGAGCGCTGTAACACATGTGAACACAAATTGGTAAAAGTTCCCAAAAGGGCATTTTGGCAAAATCCATCAAAATTAAAGATGCATCCAAATATTTTACTTCTGGGAATTTCTTCTTCAGATATTGCTGCACAAGTGAACGATGGATGATGTATGTACAGTTATTCTCTGCTGCACTGTGTGTAATAGAAAATGCTGGGAGCAACCCGTTGCCCACCATAATATTATATATAGCATACCATACAGTGGAGTACTATGTAGTGTTCAAAAACAGTAAGGGACCTGGGCATAGTGTTGGAGCCTTATAATCCCAGAATTTGAGAGTCTGAGGTAGGAGGGTAGAGTTTGAGTCCATACCATAGGATCCTGTCTCAAAAAAAAAAAAAAAAAAGAGTCAGAGTATGGTGATACAAGCCTGTAATCCCAGATTCCAGCCCTTCTAGGTCAGAAGTAGAAGCATCACAAGTATCTGCCAAGTAAGCCCAAGGCCTTGAGTTCAAATTCTAGTACTTGAAAAAAAAAAATGGCTTAGTGGTAGAGTGCTTGCCTAGCATGCATGAAGCCCTGGGTTCAATTCCTCAGTACCACATACACAGAAAAAGCTGGAAGTGGTGCTGTGGCTTAAGTGTAGCATGCTAGCCCTGAGCACAGAAAGGTTCAGGGACAGAGCCCAAGCCCTGAGTTCAAACCGACCAAAAAAAAGCTGGCTGCTGGTGGCTTATGTCTGTAATCCTAACTGCTCAGGAGGCTGAGATCTAAAAATTGCGGTTTGAAGCCAGCCCAGGCAGAAAAGTCTATGAGACACTTATCTCCAATTAACTACCAGAAAACCAGAAGTAGAGTTGTAGCTCAAAGCGCTAGAGTACTAAGCTTGAGCAAAAGACCTCAGGGACAGCACCAAAGCCCTGAGTTTAAGCCCCACAACTGACAGAAAGAAAAAAAAAAAACCACAAAACTATAAAACAAGAATATAACAACAAAAAAGAGGAAACCTTGAGTGTTCCAATTGGAAAAGTTTATTAAAGGATATTAAGTTTAAAAAGCAAGGCCTGCCAAGCGCTGGTGGCTCATGCCTGTAATCCTAGCTACTCAGGAGGCTGAGATCTGAGGATCCCAGTTCAAAGCCAGCACAGGCAGATAAGTCCATGAGACTCTTACCTCCAATAAAGCTCCAGAAAATTGGAAGTGGGGCTGTGGCTTAAGTGGTAGAGCACTAGCCTAGAGCTGAAGAGCTGAGGGACAGCGCCCAGGCCCAGAGTTCAAGCCCCACAACCCCCACCCCCACCCCCCCCCAAAAAAAAAAAAAAAAAGAAAAAAGGAAAGAAACAAGACCTGCCTGGTACTGATGGCTCATGCTACTCAGGAGGCTGATATCTGAGGATCATGGTTCAAACCCAGCCTAGGCAGAAAAGGCCCTGTGAGACTCTTTTTTTGAGGGGTCTGGGGAGCCTGAACTCTGGGCCTGGTGCTGTCCCTCAGCTCTTCAGCTCAAGGCTAGCCCTCTACCACTTGAGCCACAGCGCCACTTCTGGGTTTTTTCTCTTTGCTTATGTGGTGCTGAGGAATCGAACCCAGGGCCTCAGGCATGCAAGGCAGCAAGGCAAGTGTTCTACCACTGAGCCACCTTCCCAGCCCCTTTGTGAGACTCTTATCTCTAATTAACTACTCAGAAACTGGAAGCGGTGCTGTGGCTCAAGTGGTAGAGTGCTAGCCTTGAGCACAAGTGGCTCAGGGACAGTACCCAGACCCCACAACCACCAAAAAGAAAAAGGGAAAAAAAGAGCAAGGCCCAGAGCAGTGTATACAACTCATACAACTGCACTCTTTATAGGGAAAGGTGAACTGTATCTCTCCATAAACTTATGTTCTGTGGGCTATGTGTCTACTTCTGCTTTCTCAGGGTGGGATCACAGTCTAATAAAGAAGGACACAGGCTCAGTCAGGCACTAGTGGCTCACACCTGGAATCCCAGCTACTCCAGAGCCTGAGATCTGAGGATCCTGGTTTGAAGTCAGCTGGGGTAGATAACTCTAGAAGACTCCATCTCCAATTAAACAGCAAGAAAACTGAGTTGGAGGCATGGCTCAGGTAGTAGAGTGTCAGTCATAAGCAAAAAAGCCAATCAAGAAACTGGGCTGGGTGCTGGTGACTCACTCCTGTAATCCCAGCTACTAAGGATGCTGAGATCTGAGGATCACAGTTTCCAGCCTGGGCAGGAAACTCCATGAGATTCTTTTTTGTTTTTGTTTTTGTTTTGGTCAGTCATGGAGCTTGAACTCTGGGCCTGAGTGCTGTTCCTAAGCTCTCCAGTTCAAGGCTAGCACTCTACCACTTGAGCCACAGAGCCATTTCTGTTTTTCTGGTGGTTAATTGGAGATAATTGGACTTTCCTGACTGGGCTGGCTTTGAACCACAATCATCAAACCTTAGCCTCCTGAGTAGCTAGGATTATAGGCATGAGCCACTGGTACCTGGCTCTCCCAGAGATGCTTATCTCCAATAAACTACTCAAAAAAGCCAGCTGTAGCTCAAGTGGTAGAGTGCTAGCCTTGAGCACAGAGAGGCTCATAGACAGAGCCTAGGCTCTGAGTTCAAGCCTCAGGAATGTACAAAGCAAAAAGCCAAGCGAGATTGTGAGGCTTTGAGTTGAAGCCTCAGTACTGGCACAAAATTGATTAAATAATAATAATAATAATTTTTTTTTTTTTCAAAAAAGCTCGATGGCTTTTCTCTGCTTTTTTTCTTCAGGGCAACAGGATGTCTCTTTTGACTGTCTCTTCCTATTGCCAAGTTCTAAGAGGGGAAAGGACGTGCTCCAACCCTAGCAACTGAGCTGTCAGGTCAGGAAGTACTTGTGCAATGGAGTGGATGAGCTGAGCCACCATATGCAAATTGCTAGCTTGGTGCATGACACAAAGATGAGGCTCCGTGGGGGCGATTTCCTGGCTACTGTCACACTCTCTCACCCCCATTTCTCCAGAAAAACCTCCCATGTGACCCCAGGGGTTCCTCCCCAGGCACCCTCCAGTCCCCTCCCAGCTCTGCTCTCTTTCCCCAGCGACCTTTCCATATGGCTGTTGACCTTAGGGTGTGACACTTCTCTTCCTCCAGACAATGGCTCCCTGTGGAGGAGCTATGGGAACCCAGCTTCCACCACCCTCTCTTGGCTGGCTCCTTTTTCCCAGAGCTCAGCTTACGGTGCTGGCTATAGGGCATTCCTGACTCTGGGATAGGGAATTCTCTCCTAGGGTCAGTGCCCCCCTACTTTCTGTTATTCAGTCGCCTCTGCCTTCTAACTAGAGCCTGTCTTGCTGCAATAGAGAATGTGCTTTCTCTTTATTTCTGAGGGCCTCTCTGAGCAGCTTGGTGGGTCTCTTGCTGCAGTCTGGTGTTGGTTGGGGGGTGGGAATGGAGATTAGAGAGCTTACAGTTCAGGCCCTCAGGGAGATTCACATTGGCCAGATGCATGGCAGGAGAGATCCCCACTTGTGGGAGTGGGGTGCTAGGACTGGCTGCCACTTGGTGCACATGGTGGCTCTGGCAGCCATGGTCACTGGCACTGCCTATAGCCTGTGCTGAAGGGCTATGATGGCCAACATGGAGGTTGGAAGGCTGGACTTGATGGAACCCCTGAAATCTATGAACTGTAGACTGGAGGCTGAGGGAGATTCTCTGGGCAACCTCTGAGGCCATACTGAGAATACTGGCATTCTTGGGCACCTCCATTTTCCAGTCCTCCCTGTTAAAGACCGGCCCCTTGTCCAGTGACTCACTCCTATAATAATCCTAGCTACCAAGGAGTCTGAAATCTGAGGATCATGGTTCAAAGCCAGCCCCGGCAGGAAAGTCTTTGAGACTCTTCTGTTCCAATTAACTACCACAAAAAGTTCAAAGTGGAGCTGTGGCTCAAGTGGTAGAGTGTTAGCTTTGAGCAAAAAAGCTCAGGGACAGTGCCCAGGTCTTGAGTTCAAGCCCTAGGACCAGCACAAAATGACGACAACAACAGCAAAACAAATTCAGGGACAGCACCCAAGCACTGAGTTCAAGCCCTAGGATTGGCCCTAAATAAAGAAATAACCTTTACATAAAGTTTGCAGATTATGAATTATATTTGGTGGTAATGCCACTTTCAAATCAGTTATAATATAAACAGACACCTGCCTTTTATTCTTTTTTTATGATGATATCTTTTTTTTTGGGGGGGGGTTGTGGGAACTGAACTCTGGGCCTGGGTGCTGTCCCTCAGTTCTTCAGCTCAAGGCTAGCGCTCTACCACTTGAGCCACAGCGCCACTTCCAGCTTTTTTCTTTTTTCTTATATGGTGCTGAGGAATCGAACCCAGGGCTTCATGCATACAAGGCAAGCGCTCTACCACTGAGCCACCTTCCCAGCCCCAGTGATATCTTTTTAAAGTAAGTAGAACAATTGCCTTCTAGAATGTTCCATGCTATAGATGGGTCTGATGTTTCCCTCACAGTGTTATTTATCATATTTGTCTAAACACTGCTCTCTCTCGTCACTGGAAGTTAGGTCTCGAACAGAGCTCAGTAAACTTTTTTCAGTCAAAGACTAGAAAGTAAATATTTTTGGTTTTTCTGGCCATACGGCCTTGGCTGCATCTACCCAGCTCTGTCATGGAAACACAAAAGCAGACACGCGCTGCACAGAAATGGAGCCTGGCTGCATTCCAGCCTACTTTGTTTATGGACATAGAAATTTAGATTTAATATAATTTTCTTCTGTCATGAAATATTACTTTTTTTCTTAAAATTTTTTTGAATCATTACATAAAATGGGGGGGAAAAAAAGAAAAAGAAAAGCACACATGAGCCAGGAATGGTGAAGGTGCTGTGTTTCCAGCTAGTGAGGAGGTGAAGGTAGAAGATTTCTTTTTCTTTTTCTTTCACCAGTCATGGGGCCAGAACTCTGGGCCTGGGCTCTTCAGCTCAAGGCTAGCGCTCTACCACTTGAGCCATGGTAGAAGGTTTCTTGAATCTCAGAGTTTGAGGCCAGCCTGAGCAGACTCGCAAGACCCTGTGCCTTAAAAAAAAGAAAAGAAAAAAAAGAAAGAGAAAGGAAGGAAGGAAGAGACAGAGAGAGAAAGCAAGAAAGCAAGAAAGCAAGCAAGCAAGCAAGAAAGAAAGAAAGGAAGGAAGGAACGAAGGAAGGGAGGGAGGAAGGAAGGAAGGGAGGGAGGGAGGAAGGAAGGAAGGAAGGAAGGAAGGAAGGAAGGAAGGAAGGAAGGAAGGAAAAAGGAAGGAAGGAAGAAGGAAGGAAGAAGGGCTGGGAAGGTGGCTCAGTGGTAGAGTGCTTGCCTTGCATGCATGAGGTCCTGGGGTCAATTCCTCAGAACCACATAAACAGAAAAAGCTGGAAGTGGTGCTGTGGCTCAAGTGGTAGAGTACTAGCCTTGAGCTGAAGACCTCAAGGGCAGCACCCAGGCCTAGAGTGCAAGCCCCACGACCACCACCACCAACAACAACAAAATAAATTCTAAGCCAAAATCAGACACTAATGACAGATGCCTGAAATCTTAGCTACTCAGTAAGCTGAGACCTGAGGATTATGGTTCGGAATCACCCAAGCAGAAAAGTCTGTGAGATTCCTACCAATTAACTGGTGGAGGTATGGTTCAAATGGCAGAGTGTCAGTCTTGAGTGAAAAAGACAAGCAAAAGAATGTGGCCTTGAGCTCAAGCCCTAGTATTAATAATGCACACGCACATGCGTGCGTGTGCGCACATACAACACAGAATATTCTTGCCGACAGGAAGCAGGTACAAGGACACCTGCACTTCCATGTTCATTGCTGCACTGTTCACAATAACCAAGATATGGAAACAATCCAGATGTCTCACTACAGATGACTGGATACAAAAATTGTGGTACCTATACACAGTGGAATTTTACACAGCCATGACAAAAGATAAAATAGACAGGCGCCGGTGGTTCACACCTGTAATCCTAGCTACCCAGGAGGCTGAGATCTGAGGATTGTGGTTCAAAGTTAGCACAGGCAAGGAAAGTCCATGAAACTTGAATCACCAATAAACCACCAGAAAACTAAAAAGTGGCACTGTGGCTCAAGTGGTAGAGCACTAGCCTGGACCTGAAGAACTGCTGGACAGCGCCCAGGCCTAGAGTTCAAGCCCCATGACCAATCAAAGAAAAAAAAAAAAGGATAAAATAATGGCATTCACAGGGAAATGGATGGAACTAGAACAAATCATGTTGAGCGAGATAAGCCAAGATCAGAGAGACAAACAGCACATGGTCTCCCTGATATGTGGATATTAGATTCAAAATGCAATGAGATATGACGAAGTAAACAGGACTCAAGATATCTATACACAGTGAACCCAAGAGAGGTCAGTCTTGGAAGAATAACACTAAATTGTAATAATTTAAACACCTTTTCATATATGCATAAAATAATATGCAGACTGAAAAGAACCCCAAAGGCAAGGAAACAAAGGACCTCTTCTTAATTTGTCATATCATTTTTTTTAAAAAAAATTTTTTTTGGTCCAGTCGTGGGGCCTGAACTCTGGGCCTGGGCGCTGTCCCTCAGCTCTTCAGCTCAAGGCTAGCGTTCTACCACTTGAGCCACAGCGCCACTTCTGGCTTTTTTTCCTTTTTGCTTATGTGGTGCTGAGGAATCGAACCCAGGGCCTCAGGCATGCAAGGCAAGTGCTCTACCACTGAGCCACCTTCCCAGCCCGACTCTATATTCTTTACCTCTCATATGGTGTATACAGGTGCACATCTTAGGGAAGCTGGGAGGAGAGCACAGAATCACTGAAAAGCAGATGTAAAAATACAACAGAGGAGCCCATGAGCTGCACTGGACAATGGTGAAAGTCAACTGAGCAACTCAAGGGGTTGGTGGGAGGGAGGGAAGGAATTAAAAAAATTTTTTTATGTTTTCTTAGGCTGGGCACCAGTGGCTCACACCTGTAATCCTAGCTACTCAGGAGGCTGAGATCTGAGGATCCTGGTTCAAAGCCAGTCCAGGCAAGGAAAGTCTGTGAGACTCTTATCTCCAATGAACCACCAGAAAATTGGAAGTGGTGCTGTGGCTCAAGTGGTAGAGAGCTTGCCTTGAGCTGAAAGGCTCAGGGACAGCGCTCAGGCCCAGAGTTCAGGCCCCATGACAGACAAAAAAAAAAAAAAAAAAAAAAGCTTTATGGCAGGGAGAGAAACGGACTCTAGAGAGGATAGAAGAGGACAGACATTGTCCAAATAGATCGTTGGAAAGTATGAAAATAGAATGATGAAATCTTGTGAAATGGGAATTAAGGGAAAGTGAGATTGAAATGGAAAGGGAGATTGATTGGAATACATTATATACATGTGTGGAACTGTCACCGTGAAATCGCCCTTGTATAGCTAATTTATTATATTATAGCATGGATATATGTATATGTGTAAATGTATACATACATATATACATATATGTATATGTATACACACATATACATATATATACTCTTTGAGACTTTTCTATGTAGGCTGGCTTTGAATGGGAAGCCTCAGATCTCAGCCTCCTGAGTAGCTAGGATTATAGATGTGAGCCACCATCATCCAGCTGAAAGTTGTTTTTTTTTTTTGTCGGTCGTGAGGCTTGAACTCTAGGCCTGGGCGCTGTCCCTCAGCTCTTCAGCTCAAAGCTAACGCTCTACCACTTGAGCCACAGCGCCACTTCCAGCTTTTTCTATTTATGTGGTGCTGAGGAATGGAACCCAGGGCCTCATGCATGCAGACCAAGCACTCTACCACTGAGCCACCTTCCCAGCCCAGCTGAAAGTATTTTAAAGGAATATGAGCCTGGTCTATAAGAGGAGAGATTTGGTCAGAGAAAGCATGCTTTCAACACGATGCCTACTTGAGCCTCAGGCACCCAGTCTGGCACACAGCAGTGACCCAAGGTTTTGAGGTTTGATTGAATGAGTGAATGAATGATAACATTTATGTGGCATTTTCTATGTGACATGCACTAGTCCAACCACTCATTGAATTCTCTCAAGACTCCTATAACAGAAGGAAAGGCTACTACAATCCCCCTTGTACAGATGGGGAAACTGAGGCCCAGAAGGGATGATAATGTGCCCATGACCATGGAGCTAGGAAGGGGCAGAGTTGCTCCACACGCCTGGCAGCCTGGACCGACTTCTGTTCCTAACCCAAGTTATTCTGATGGGTGGGTGAGTGCTGAGAATCCATCTCTGACTAAGTAGGGCAGGTGTCTCCTGAGGTCAGAACTCTAGCCTGGTTAAGACAATAAACAGTAAACGGAGGAATGCAGAATTCCAGATTGTGTTGGCCAGGAAGGAGGAAAACTGGGTGCTAAGATCAAGAACAAAAGGACCTCTTTAGATGGATGAGGTGGTCAGGAAAGGCTTCTCAGAGGAGGCGGTACTCCTATGACGGATAGGATAGAAAGAAGCCAGTACTGAGAAGAGCAAAGGGAAGAGGAAACAGTATTCAAGAAGGTCCTGAGGCCAAAATGCAAAGAATTCTAGTGTGACTAAAGAGAATGGCCCATGACGGGACTGGAGAGGTGGCAGGGGCCCTGGGAGGTCTAGGGGAGGCCATTAGACTTTATTCTTCTTCATTACTATTGTATTATTTTTTAATTAGTTCAAGCAAAATGAGGGGTAAGGCACTGGGAATTTATAAACAAAGGAATATTATGGGTAAATGTGTATTTTATTCTTTATTTGCTTTTATTTTGTAGTACTGGGGCATGACCTCAGGGTCAGTTTTTATTTATTTTTCTTTCATTTGTTTACATTAAAAATTTTTTGAATCCCATACTAGGGCTTGAACTCAGGGCCTCAGGCTTCCTAGAACAGGAGCTTTACACTGAACCACACTTCCAGCCTGAGCTAAGGGTCTTAGGATTGCTGGGCAAGTGCTCTATCACTAAGCTATACTCCCATCCCTATCTTGTATTTATTCATTTTATTTTATTTTTTTGCCAATCCTAGGGCTTCAACTCTGGGTCTGGCACTTGAGCCACAGCTCTATTTCCAGCTTTTTGTGTGTGTATGTGTGTGTGTGCTTAATTGGAGATAAGAGTCTCATGGACATTCCTGCCCAGGTTGGCTTTGAAGTGTGATTCTCAGATCTTTTTTTTTTTTTTTTTTTGTCGGTCGTGGGGCTTGAACTCTGGGCCTGGGCGCGGTCCCTCAGCTCTTCAGCTCAAGGCAAGCGCTCTACCACTGGAGCTACAGCGCCACTTCCGGTTTTCTGGTGGTTTATTGGAGATAGGAGTCTCACGGTCTCTCCTGCCCGGGCTGGCTTTGAACTGCGATCCTCAGATCTCAGCCTCCTGAGTAGCTAGGATTACAGGCGTGAGCCACCAGCACCCGGCTTGATTCTCAGATCTTAAGATTCTTGAGTAGCTACAATTACAGGTGTGAGCCACCAGTACCTGGCCTTATTTACTTATTTATTGTGCCAGTAATGGGGTTTGAACTCAGGACCTTGTGCTCTCACTTGGCATTTTTTGGGGGGAGAAGGGGATAGGCCAGTCATGGGGCTTGAACTCTGGGCCTGGGCGCTGTCCCTCAGCTCTTCAGCTCAAGGCAAGTGCTCTACCACTTGAGCCACAGAGCCACTTCAGGTTTTCTGGTGGTTAATTGGAAATGAGTCTTACTGACTGTTCTGCCAGGGGCTAGCTTTGAACTATAGCCCTCAGATCTCAGCCTCCTGAGTAGCTAGGATTACAGGCATGAGCCACCAGGCCCGGTTCAGTTGGCTTTTTGAGTCACACCTCCATTCTTGCCCTTTTGCTCGTTAGAGCTAAGTGTCTCTTGAATATGTCTGCCCAGTCTGACCTTGAACTTTTTTTTTTTTTTTTTGAGTCTGGTCGTGGTGCCTGAACTCTGGGCCTGGGCGTTGTCCCTCAGCTCTTCAGCTCAAGGCTAGCGCTCTACCACTTGAGCCACAGCACCGCTGAGCCACCTTCCCAGTCCCTGACCTTGAACTTTGATCCTCTGGAGTAGCTAGGATTATAGGTGTGAGTCACCAGTACCCAGCTCCCACTTCGTGTTTTAAAAAAGCAGAAGGAGTCATGTCCTGGTGTCTCATGCTTGTAATCCTAGATCAGGCGGCTGAGATCTGAGTATCAGGGATCAAAGCCAGCCTGGGCAGGAAAGACTGTGAGACTTTTTTTTTCCCCCTGTGGGGCTTGAACTTGGCTTGGGTGTTGTCCCTAAACTCTTTTGCTCAAGGCTGGCACTGTGCCATTTTTCACATCAGCTCTACTTCTCATTTTTAGGTGCTTGGGCTGGCTTCAAACTGCAATCCTAAAAATACAGATGTGCGTGCCTGGCTTTGTGAGACTCTTATCTCCACTAAACTACACAAAAAGGCCAGATGTGGAACTGTTGTTCAAATGGTATAGCAGTAACACCACCACAAAAATAGGGAGGAGGGGGCTGGGAAGGTGGCTTAGTGGTAGAGTGCTTGCCTAGTATGCAAGTATGCATGAAGCCTTGGGTTCCATTCCTCAGTACTACATAAACAGAAAAAGCCAGAAGTGGTGCTGTGGCGCAAGTGGTAGAGTGCTAGCTTTGAGCAAAAAAAGCTCAGGGACAGTGCCCAGGCCCTGAGTTCAAGCCCCAGGACTGGCAAAAAATAAAAAGAAAGAAAGAGAGAGAGGGAGAGAGAAGAAGGAAGGAAGGAAGGAAGGAAGGAAGGAAGGAAGGAAGGAAGGAAGGAAGGAAGGAAGGAAGGAAAGAAGGAAGGAAAAGGAATGAAAAAAGCAAGCAAGCAAGCTAGGATCTGGGCACCAGTGGCTCACACCTGGCAGGTAGCTGTAATCCTAGCTACTTAGGAGGCTGAGATCTGAGGATAACAGTTCAAAGCCAGCCCAGGAAGGAAAGTCTATATGATTCTTATCTCCAATTAACCAGCAAAAAGCTAGAAGTGGAGCTGTGGCTCAAGTTAAAGTGTGCTAGCCTTGAGCATAAAAGCTTAAAAGCTCATAGACAGCACCTAGGCCCCGAGTTCAAGCCCAAGACTGGCACACACACACACACACACACACACACACACACACACACACGCACAGAGCAGAAGGAATTTTGTTCTTTCATTCATCTGGGTACTCAGTCTTTGTTGCTTGAATTCTTCATTCTTATCTTCAAGGATTTTTTTTTTCTTACTGGGCTTTTGTTTACTTGTTAATGCTTTTGTTCCTTGGCTGATCCATGCATTTTTATGCCCAGAGAATCTGCTAATTCTGTGCCAGGCCCTGCATGGGGTGCAGTGGAGGTATCAACAGGAGCCAAGACCCAGTCTCTGCCTTTGAGAAAAACATCCCTCACACCCAGCCCCGCCGAGCCAGTAGCACACAAGGCAGGAGCTGCTATGGGCTTAGGATGGGGGTGGACATTTGAAGGGGAGGGACTTCCTGGGAAACGTTCTAAACCAAACCTTGCTGGCTGACAGAGCAAGCTTGAGTGGGGGATTCCTGACTTTCTCAGTTCTCCTCTCTCCCCCTCCCTCCTTTCCCTCTTTTTTTCCTTCCTTTGTTCATTCCTTCCTTCCATCTTTCTAGCTCTTTCTCCTTTTCCCTCCTTTCTTTGCTCTTCCCTTCCCTTCCTCCCTCCAGACCCTCCTTCATCCCTTTTTTTTTTTTTTGAGATAATGTCTCACTATGTAGTCCAGGCTGGCTTAAAATACTCAATCCTCGGGGCTGGGAAGATGGCTCAGTGGTAGAGCGCTTGCCTTGCATGCATGAGGCCCTGGGTTCGATTCCTCAGCACCACATAAGCAAAAAGAAAAAAGCCAGAAGTGGCGCTGTGGCTCAAGTGGTAGAGCGCTAGCCTTGAGCTGAAGAGCTGAGGGACAGCGCCCAGGCCCAGAGTTCAGGCCCCACAACCGGACCCCCCCCCCAAAAAAAAATACTCAATCCTCCTGCTACAGTCCGCTGCTGAGATTACACGTGTGTGTCACCATACCTAGCTTTGTTGTTGTTGTTTTTGTTGTTTTGGTTTTGATGATTGTTTGAGATGGAGACCTGCTATACTACTCAGGCTACCTCTAGCCACTGGACTCAAGCAACCTCTGTAGTGGCTGGGCTGGCTCCAAGGTGGGTTTAGTCTCTTTCATCTCTGTTCCTAAGGCTGGCTCCTGACAGGTAATGATTGTTCATTGAAGAACATCAATGGGTGCTCATGGGGTGGTAATGCTGTCCAGCCAGGGTGAAGCCACCCTCCTGAGTCCTGTACTTCCTCTGCTGTGCTTCCCGGGCCTCTCCCCCCCTCCCTCTCCCCCCACCCATTTTCCTAACAGTATTCTTATTCACACCCACTACTCCTAGTCACCCACAGTGACACGGTGACACTCCTGAACAGGTGCTTGCCCACACACAAAGCCCCACACACCCTCCTGGTACTTAGAACCACACCTGCCTGTGTGTGTAAGTTATTGATTCCAAAGCCAGAGTCCTCAACAGGCCCCAGACAGAGACCTGTGTTTCCACACCCAAGCTGTGCTCTGCCATGTTTGTACTCCACCATGTACTACTCCTCCACCACCACCTGCCACACCTCCTGCCGCACAAGCCACACACCCAGGGGGTTCCAGGACCCCAACCGAGCCGGAGCTGAGAGCTAAGTTGGGGAGGGGCGCGGGGGGTCTCAGCCTCTGGGAGAGGGAAGGCAAGGCACGGTGACAGCGTCCACGGTGGCTCTGGTGACAGCAGGCTGAGGCCAACTAGCTCTGAGAACTCGGTAGGGCGAATGGAGATCTGGCCCCCAGCTTTCCCAGCTGGAAAAGGAACCAGCCAGAGGTGTTGGGGGTCTCCGACTCAGAAAGACCCTCTTGAGCTCTGTTCTGCTGATTCTAAACTTGCAGGGCCTTCTGGGGGTGAGAAAGCTGCCCTTTGGGGGACACTGGGGTGGGGGGATGATGTGAGCGGGAGAAGCTGGGGTGCAGAGAGGCCTCCAAAGCCGAATTCCGCCCCCCCCTCCAGGGGAGGTGGAACTGGCGGCCTGGGATCTGGGGGCCCCTCCCCGCGGCCGGCTTGGGCTGGGGCGGGACTGGCAGTTCTCACTGTGGCCCGGGCCGGGCTTCCTCCTCCCAGCCCCAGGGGGGCGGGCGGCGAGGGGGCGGCACCCCAACTCTGCCCCGCAGCGGCTCAGGTGGCCGCCCGGAGCCTGCTCCCCCCGGACCAGGTAGGTGGGCGCAGGGGGCGGGGCGGGGAGGCAGGTGGGGCCCGCCCCCCCACCCCTGCGGGGCGGGCGCGGGGGAGGGCGGCCAGGGGACCCCCACACTGAAAAGGGCTTTAGGAGGAAAACTAGAGGGGAACCTCGAGAGTGGAACTAACACTTGGGGAGCAGGCTGAGGAACAGGGGAGACATAGAACAAAGGGGTCCCCCGAGTGCGATGGGGAAAACAAGGCAGGCTGTGAAGAGGTTGTTAGAACCTGGGAAGGGAACGGGGTGGAGGGAGAGGAATACGGGACCCCCGAAGTGAGGAGCCTGCGGACAGGCTGTGGGGGGACCGGGGAGGGGTGCTGGAGCAGTGGGGAGTTGGCCTAACGGGGCGGGGGTCATAAGGTCATACGGACGATCCCTGGGCGCTGCCCGGTGGGGCGCGGCCGCGGGGGTCCGGGATGACCCCCCCCAGCCCGAGTCGGCAGGAGTGGGGTGAAGCTCACACCCGCGCGGGGAGGCCTTCCAGGCGCGGGTCCCGCTTCCTGGGGAAGGCTGGGGGTGCGCCGCCCGCCCGCCCCGCGGCCCGGGCCGTGCCCAGCTCCCCGCGGGATCCGGGAATTGCAGTCCGCCCCGAAGGAAATCCTGCCGGTGCCGAGGAACGCCCGCGGGGCCGTGGCCATGGCAACGCGGCTCGGCGCGCGAGCACCTGGGCGCCCCGCCCCGTCCCGGTGCGGGAGCCGGGGGGTCCTGGGCCAGTGCGTCCCGGTTCACTGCTGTGTGGCTGCCTTCAAGTTTCCGGGCTTCTCTGGGTTTTCTCCCCCCCCCCCCCCCCCCCCCCCCCCGCTTGAAGGATGGGAGAATTAATCCCTCACCCATGCAATTCATGGAAACCGGCATTGCTGGAGTTCTGAATTACCTTGACCCAGACGGATCAAAACAAGAAGGGGAACCCCCCTTCCCCGAACCCGTCCTTTCCCCACCCCCCACGTGGCTCACATCTGTAATCCTAGCTTCTACTCAGGAGGCTGAGATCTGAGGATCACGGTTCAAAGCCAGCCCAGGCAGGAAAGTCTGTGAGACTCTTATCTCCATTTAACTACTAGAAAACTGGAAGTGGCGCTGGGGCTCAAGTGGTAGAGTGCTAGCCTGGAGCTGAAGAACTCAAGGACAGTTCAATTCCCACGACTGACCAAAATAAATAAATACATAAAATATATGTATTGAGAGTCCATTCTGGGAGATGAGCAGGATTCAGTTCTGTCCCTTACCCTGTGGTGGATGCCACACCCAGTTGGCCATTGCTCAGGCATGTAATCTGTCAGGGATCTTCTTGGCTTCCTTCCATCTTCACAGATGGGACCGTGGAGGTTTGAGAGTTAGTATGGGGCTGGATGCCCACCTTGATTGCCACAGAGGTACTCAGAGCCAAGGCCCCAGACTCCACCTCCTTCCTGGCCAAAGTCATGTGGCGCTGGCCAAAGTCATGTGGCGCTCTGAAGATGGGATTGGGGAAGAGCAAAAAGAGCTTGGGAAAGGCTCAGAAGTTTATTGCCATGTCTTCTTTCTCCCAGTGGGGTGAAGTTGTGAGTATAGTTTGGGCTTGGACTGAATGAATTTGGGATTGATTGGGGGGGAGGGGATTGTGTTTTGCAACCCCTTGAAGCTGAGCTGGCAAAGGAAATGGCCAGACCATGTGGCAGACCATGGCAGGTTGGGTAGGGGATCCCAGGCTGGAAAAGGAAGGAATCAGAGCCCTTTCCATACACAGGAAACTGGCCTGGCCCAAAGTGGATGACAAAAATCCCTTCATCCTATCCCCAAGGACCTCGGAGGGGAATCTGTGTCTGACCATGCCATGGAATCGCTTCCCTCGCCTGAAGATCTAGGGCCTCAGATCAGGTGGACATAAAGATACTACTCTTTTTTTTTTTTCCCCTCCCCTGGGGCTTGAACTCAGGCACTGGGCTCTGTCCCTGAGCTTTTTCACTCAAGGCTAGTGCTCTACCACATTTTGGTGGTTAGCTGGAGTCTCATAGATTCCTGCCTGGGTTGGCTTTGAACTGTGATCCTCAGATCTCAGCCTTCTGAATAGCTAAGATTACAGACATGAGCCACCAGCACTTGGCCTAAGACCTTCATTTTAGAGACTAGTGGGTAGGTTTTCAGGGACAGATAGAAAGCCACTTTACTTACATAAAGTGGGGAAAAAAAAGTCTCAGCTAATACCCTCAAAATTATGTGGAATACATAGTTAATATGGCATTCTTGAGTACATGAGTATGTGTGTGTATATGTGTGTATGAAAGAGAGACAGAGTCAGAGGTGATCTCACCAGGAGGTGGTCTATGTGTGGAGTTATGTCTTCTTAGCCCCTGGGTGGTCAGGTAGATTGGATTTCAAAGCCTCAAGAAAAGCTAGTGTGGGATTGAAGAGGCCTCCGGCAAGAGATTATAGCTCTTAGCTCAGTGTGGCCCTACAGTCCTAAAGAGTGACTCAAAGGCCATGGGCAGGGACTGGCGCTCGCAGTCCAGGCTTAGGATAAGAAAAGGGGGTGGGGGCAGTGTATGCCTGCAGACCTTCACTTTATTTCCTGCCCCTCCAGCCCAGCCCCCCACCCCCACCCCTCCTGTCCAGCCCGGAGCACTGGGGAGAAGCCGGAAGTCTTGCAGGCCGGTGGTTTCCTGCCACTGCCCAAAGTCCCAGTTCCCTTTTGGTGAAATCCCCAGACAGCCTAGGCCCTCTCGCCTAGTCTGAGAACTTCTCTTTCTTCACAAGCCCCGCCCCTTCCCTGCCCTCCCTCCCTTCTTCGCTCAGAACAGAGGGAAGTGAAAGTTCTCTGAGCACCTACTGTGTGCCTGTTGCTTTCTGGGCCCTTCTCAGTTGATGCTCAGGAGCAGTCTGCAGGGAAGATTTGCATTCCTGTCGTTCACAGGCAAAGAACTGGAACCTCAGAGGGATGAACTGACTTGTGCAAGGTCAAGCTACTCATCAGGCAAGGGAAGAATTTGAACCCAAATCTGTCTTTAGATCCTCTAGATGCTTGCTAGGAGCTGGGGTGGACAAGACATTCTGTGTCTGAATCTAAGCTTGAACATAACCTTGGCACGTGGAGTCCAGGGGAAGCAATAGCTGGGTCTGGGGCTCCTAGGTCCAGGCGGTGTGGGGAGATAGGAGCAGGGAATTATGAGTGAAAGTCTGTTCCTTGCTGGGTACCCAGCTGTCATAAGACAGGTGCAGATGGCCAGGGGCTGGGTAGAAAGAATGATTCTCACCAGTTGGGGTGAATGTCCAAATGCTGCCTGGGCTTTGGAGAACACAGCCCAATGCCAGGAACAGAATTCTGGACCTGAATAAAGAATCCTGGCTTGGAATCTCCTGCCTCAAGGTGTGTGTGGCCTCAGGTGGTCACTCCCCTGCTACCCAGGAGGCAGGTAAGTGGCCTGAGTAATGTCCCTTGGGGCCGTGCGACTCTGCTTCTTGTGGCTCTCTGCCTTACATGGCCAAAGCACACTGAGCAGGAGTTGGATCTCATGAAGCTGTCACAGCTGTTCTGCACAGAAGGTACAGAAGAGAACACTAAGGCTCAGAGATAAAGCATCGGCTTGTCACTCACCCAAGACCAGAGATGTTGAAGGACAGAGCTGGGAAGCCAGATGTGCTGGTGCATGCTTGGAATTCCAGCACTTGGGAGGCTGAAACAGGAGGATCCCAGGCTTCCAGCCACCCTGGACTATATAGCAAAAACCCTGTCTGAAAGACAAAATGAAAATGAAAGAACAGAGCTAAGGAGGGCCACACTAGGTAGATGTTAAATCCGAAAGTATTGTGGTCCAGGGTTAGATCTCACACAGCTCACATACCTGTAACCTGATTTGAACCCTGGTGGGTCTCTTGGAGCTTATTCCTATCAACCAGATGTTCGAGAGATTTATTTAGGACTGAGTGTGTAGCTTAGTGGTAGAGTACGTGCTTAGCATGTACAAGATCCTGGGTTCAATCACCAGCACATACACACACACACAAAAAAGACACTGATAAACAGACATAAGTCCCTGCAGTGTTTACAATGCTGGTGGATAGCCTTTCTTTCCAGTGTTTATCAGGCAGCCAAGTTCACTGCCTCTGAGAAAAGACAGACAGGACAGATTGCTGTTTCTGGGCTATAATTTAGGATTTAGAGCATGTAGCACTGTGTCTAGCACACAGTGGGCCCTCATAAAGAGACACATATTATTGCTCCTACTAGTGCTGCAAAATAGAACAGTGCTGAGAGTGGGCCTTGGAGCCAGATTGACATTGTGTTTTTGATTCCCTTACTCCAAACAATAGTGGTGTGTGTGTGTGTGTGTGTGTGTGTGTGTGTGTGTGTGTGTGTATGTGTGTGTGTGTGCACGTGTGCCAGTCCTGGGGCTTAAACTTGGGGTCTGCACTTCTGGATTCTTGGTGGTTAATTAGAAATAAAAGTCTCACAGACTTTCCTTCCCAGGCTAGCTTTGAACCTCAATCATCAGATCTCAGCCTCTTGAGTAGCTAGGTTTACAGGTGTGAGCCACCAGTGCCTGACCAGAATACAGACTCTGGTTAATATTTGGTCTGAACTCTGGGCCTCATTTTTTTCCTCATCCATCAAATAAGGGTTAAAAATAAAATCTACAAATAATAAAATCTACCCCAGAAAGCTACTTAGTGAGATCACACAGAGAAATTCACTGGCATGAATCTAGCCAATGTACAAATGTTGAATAAATCAGGACATTTTTGGTAATTGTGATGGCTACCCAGACTTCTAGGAAATCCAGTGGTTTCTGAGACAATTGGTCCAACACTTTAAGATCTGAGCAAAGGAAGGACAGAGTCTTGGGGGTTAGTTTCATGAAATGCTTAAGCTGGATTTCCAGCCTGTATATTCTCTCTGTCTCTCCCTCCCTCCCTCCTTCTCTTTCTCTCTCTCTTGTTTTCTCTTGGTCTTTTTAGTTCTCTGTCTCTGACTCAGACTCCTTTTTTTTTTTTTCCCCTTAGTCATGGGGCTTGAACTGAGGGCCTGGGCCCTCTTTGAGCTTTTTTTGCTCAAAGCTAGTGCTCTACCACTTCCAGCCACAGAGCTACTTCCCATTTTCTGGTGGTTAATTCAAGGTAAGAGTCTCATGGACTTTCTTGTCTAGTCTGGCTTTGAACCTCATTCCTCAAATCTCAGCCCCCTGAGCAGCTAGGATTACTGGCATGAGCCACAAGTGCCCAGCTGACTCTGACTCTTTATCTCTGCCTTTTTCCTGCCCTGGTTTTTATTTTTATTTTGTTCTGCTGAGGATTGAACCCTCAAATCCAGGGCCTTGCATAGTTGGACAAGCTAAATGAGCTAAATCTCAGTACTTGGTTTTGTTTTGACGCAGGGTCTTACTATGTAGTTCAGGCTGGCCTTGAACCATGGTCCTCCTGCCTCTGCCTCCTGAGTGCTGGAATTACAGCCATTCACCACCACACCCAGTTTTTGTTGCTCTTCTTTCCCTTGCACTTCAGTCTCTGCCTGTCTTGCTTTCTCCAGCTGGCACTGGCTCAGGGATATTGGTTCGGGAATTCAGGTGGGTATTAAATCAGCCATGATGGGAATATTTATATCACGGAAATCAGCAAAAGCTGCAAATGAGGGCTTTGGTGTTTTTGGTTCTGCTTTAATTTTCTGAGCACCAGTCTCTTGACACACCATGCTGCTTCTCTATTTCTCTGCCTTTGCCAGTCTCTTTCTCAGCGTCTGCATCTTTCAGTGTCTGCCTTGTTCTAGCTTTCTTGTTTGTCCTCTGATGATCATGGTCGGTGGCATGTAATGTGGCCCTTCCTTGTCTAGGGCCATGCAGACACCATGGTGGGGGAGGGTCACCCTATGTCGCACCCTCTCCCTGAGCGTCTCTGAATACTGTCAGGGCCCTCTGGGGCCTTTGTCTTCTCAAGCCTGCAGGTTGATCAAGCCCTGAGATCTGCCTGCTGGTCACACTGCCAGCCCATAGCTCAGCATCTCCCACCCAACCCCCACACTAGGCCTGCAGACTCTGGAGCTCCCCTGAGGCTGATAGAGCTCTGTTGTGGCGATGAGCACTTGGCTGTTATTGGAAGTGGCAGCATTGTGGCTATGTGGGGACCCCAGAGTTCTGGAAGTCTGCGTTCTGTACAGGAGAGCTCTCGTGGAGGTGTGTGTGTGTGGGGGGGGTGCAGCTCCATCTCAAGGGAGCGCCTTGTGTACCTGTGACCCACTAGGGGCTGTGCATTCGCCAGAGCAACTGTCCATGTCTATAACAGACCGTGCAGACATCTCAGATTCTGGGCTCAGTGCCAGGCTACATACATCACCTCTGTGGGAGTTGGGGCAAGTTTCTAAGCCTCTCTGGGCCTTAGCTGCCTCATTAATATGCTTGTGTGGATGTGTGTGTGTGTGTGTGCACATTGGTACTAGGGCTTGATCCCAGGTCCTTGGCTCTTGCTTGTCTTCTTTGCTCAAGGCTGGCACTTTACCACTTGGATCACACATCCACTTCCAGCTTGTGGAGATAAGAGTCTCATGGATTTGTCTGCCTAGCTGGCTTCAATTTGGATGGATTTTTTTTTTTGGGGGGGGAGGGTCCGGTTGTGGGGCCTGAACTCTGGGCCTGGGCGCTGTCCCTCAGCTCTTCAGCTCAAGGCTAGCACTGTACCAGTTGAGCCACAGCGCCACTTCCGGCTTTTTTTTTCTTTCTGCTTATGTGGTGCTGAAGAATAAAACCCAGGGCCTCAGGCATGCAAGGCAAGCGCTCTACCACTGAGCCACCTTCCCAGCCCCTGGCTTCAAATTTTGATCCTCAGATCTCGGCCTCTTGAGTAGCCAGGATTATTGGAGTGGGCCACTGGTGGCCAGCTTTTACAATGCTTTTAAAATACGGCTTTTGTATAAAACAAGGTGGACCAGACAAAGGGCTGAGTGCAGCAATAGCACATAGAGGGGCTACAGGGAGAGGCTGCGTGCGCACAGGGCCAGAGGTGGCTGTGGGTCCCTTTGCAGAGGTTCAGTTTGCGTCTGTCTGCGTGGCTTGCTACGTGTCTCTCAGACCATTCATATACGCTAGAGCATGTGAGGTGGCAAGCGCAGATCTGGGGGTTAGCTCAGAACTAGTTTGGGGTGTGCTGGTCTTCCTGCGATGGTCTAGAGTTTTCCTCTCGCCTTGTAACCCTTGCTTTCATGTAAGCTCCTCTCCCCTTTACCTTCCCTGAAGCTTCGCAGCTCATTCCTGGGGTCTGCGTCCCCACCACCTTTTTCTCCCCTGGTTCCAAACCATCCTGGCATTTTGGGATCTTTACACACTGGTTCCCGCCCCCCCCCCCCAGAATTCTGGGGTGAAGATGTCTGCAAGGCCTAGTAAACAGGGGCTATTTTAGGTGAGTCCTCTCACCACAGACCGCTTCACAGTTTGCCACATGGGTGTCACCCCTTCCCGCTCTAACACTCATGGGGGGACAGTTCTAGTGACGGCTAAGGAGGGACTGACTGGTGAGGCTAAGATGCCAGTCCTGGCTCTGATATGACAGAAGCAGCCAAGGGCTACCAGACCTTTTCAATCCAGGAAGGCTTCCTGGAAGAGGTGAGTGAGTGTGCTAGTAAGAAGGACAGGATCTGGAGAGAGGAGGATCTCCACAGGGGAACTGGCCTAGGACGGAGAGAGGCAAGGTGGAGGGCCTCCAAATCCTATCCCCAGGATCTTCAAGGGCCTCTCTGGGGGAAATTGGGGTTTGTCAAGTTGGCCCCACCTTACAATTCTTCATTGCTCTCACATCTTAGGAAATCCAGCCTTCTCCCCAGCCAGTTCCTCTCTGGGTGTTGCAATGGTGGCATTTCTGATGGGGGGGGAGAGGTGGGAACCCCTTGCTCAATGAGCTGACTGTTGGGTTGCTCAGAGAACTCAGCTGTCAGGGAAGGCTTAGTTGGTCTGGCGAGCATCACAGGAGGCTATGATGGCCCCCAACTTCTGACTTGGGCCTTTCTCTGCCGTGGGGGATAGGAGCAAAGCTTTGGAGGTAGGTGTTTACTTGCATTCTGCCACCAGAGGTGACCCTGTGTCTTGTGGGCTTTGCTCAATCCAGACTGGACTCAGAGGCAGGGTGCTAGGAAAGGGTTTGGTTTTAGGAGACAGTAG
Organism: Dipodomys merriami; assembly: GCF_024711535.1. NCBI lineage: Eukaryota > Metazoa > Chordata > Mammalia > Rodentia > Heteromyidae > Dipodomys > Dipodomys merriami. The sequence goes on from NW_027204270.1 coordinate 11,199,297, forward strand.
CTGGGGGCTTGCGGGTGAGCTTACAGGAATCTTGTGCAAAAGATGGATCTAAAGCTGGCTGGGCATGGTGGGCCCCGTCGATAATGCCAGCCACTAAGGAAGTGGATTTGGGTGCATTGTGATTTAAGGCTAGCTTAGGTAAAAAGCTAATGAGACCTTATCTCAACTAACAAGCCTCTGAGTTCATATCTGCGGCTTCAGCTACTTGGGAGGCATAAGTAGGAGCTGCTTGGTTTGAGATTTGCCTCAGGCAAAAATATAAACCCCAAAGCCAATAAAGGATGGGAATATGATTCCAGTAGTAGAAGCTGAGGCCCTGGACTTAAACAGAAAACTCTGAGTGTGGAAGTGTACGAGTAGGTGTAGGTGTACGTGTGTGCTCTATTGCAGAGCGGAGCTTGGATCTTTCTCCAGCTGTGCGGGTGTGTGGTGTGCTAGCAAGCTTATGTTGTGTGTGGTGTGGCTGTGTGCTGGTGTGTTTGTGTTCATGGGTTGGTGTCAGGTAGAATGAGAGACAGCTGGTGTGGGTGGTGTGTCCTGGACAAGAGTAGGTGTGTGAGTGTGCCAGGGTGGTAGGAAGGGAAACGAAGGCAGAAGTCGTGCTGGTGGAGCCCAGGCCTCTGGCGTTCTGAAGAGGGCAGGAGCTGGGCAGTTGGCTGCCAGGAACATTGGCAGGCCTTCATCTTCCCTGTTCTCCTGTCTTGCCTCAGGTCTTCTGCCCCTCCTGAGGACCATGCAGCAATCCCACTGACCCAGGAGTAAGAGCCCCGCAGGGTGAGTGGAAGTGAGGGAGGACTGAGGCTTTCAGGGCCAGGAAATGGGGTGGGGTGGCCTTTCTGCGCCCCACAATGCCTGCCTCACAGCCCCCTCCTCCTACAAGGGCCTTGTTGCTAGGTAACGGATGGGGGAGCCAGAATGAGGCAGCTTGAGAGGCCGGAGGCTGGACCCACGACAGGAAATGGCCTTGATCTCCCTCTGTAGGGAATCTCCAGGTGCAGGCTTACGGCGCTGGCTCGCACACTCATACACAGACCCACGCGGATACACGGACTAACATGCACACAGAGACACACAGACATGCACAGAGCACACGTGCTTCCACACAGAACCACATACAGTCATAGACAGACCGACACACCTACCCACACAGACTGCACGCACACACACACACAATTCTGCAGATGTGTGCATGTAACCAAACATATCTGCACATACTTCTGTATACAGACAGTGTGTGCACACCCAAAAGCTGTATACATATACACATATAAGCAAACACATTAATTTCTTCTTTGAGTGTGTGCGTGTGTGTGTATGTGTGTGTGCTGGTATTGTTACAGCAACACAGACCAGCAAAGATTAAGACCACTTTTTAAAGAGGATAAAGGAGGGGCTGGGAAGGTGGCTCAGTGGAAGAGTGCTTGTCTGGCATGCATGAGGTCCTGGGTTCGATTCCTCAGCACCACATGAGCAGAAAAAACTGGAAGTGGCGCTGTGGCTCAAGTGGTAAAGCACTAGCCTTGAGCTGAAAAGCTGAGGGACAGCGTCCAAACCCAGAATTCAAGCCCCATGAACGACAAAAAAAAAACAAAACAAAAACGAGTTTATTGCTGGTGACATGAACCAGACTAGTGTCAGAAAGAAGTTCACATCCTTAGGAAGTGGGGACTATGATGTTATGTCTGGTGGTTAATTGGAGATAAGAGTCACAGACTTTCCTGCCCAGGCTGGCTTCAAACTGCAATCCTCAGACCTCAGCCTCTTGAGTAGCTAGGACTACAGGCATGAGCTACAGTGCCTGGCTTATGAGACTCTTATCAAATTAATCACCAAAAAGCCTGAAGCGTATCTGTGGTCCAAGTGGTAGAACACTAGCCTTGAGCAAAAAAGCTAAAGAACAGTGCCCAGGCCCTGAGTTCAAGCCCCAGAATCAGCACCAATCAATCAATCAAACAAACAAATAACACTGCAATATCAGGATGTTAGCACCAGCCTGAGCGGGCACAGGGGCCAGCTCTGAGGGGACACATACTCTCTGTAAGCCTAGGAAGGCAGCTGGGAGGCAGGCTCAAGGGTGGCCCTGCCCACCTTATCCCTCACTAGAGGGATACTCCAGTCAGGCCCTGGAGTGAATGCATGTGTGCTCAGGATGGCGCCCCTGGTACAGGCCCTCGAGTCAGGCATGTTCTCATTCTGCAGCAGGGTACCTGGCATGGGCTGCGTGTTCTGCAAGAAGGTAGAGTCAGCACCCAAGGAGGATGTCGGCCTGGAGGGGGACTTCAGGAGCTACGGGGCTGCAGATCGCTATGGCCCTGACCCCACTCAGGCCCGGCCTGCGTCCTCCTTCACCCACATCCCCAACTACAACAACTTCTCCCCCCAGCTCACCAGCCCTGCCACCCTCATCGGAAGCACCATTAGGGGCATCTCAGGTGGGTTCACAGGGCTGGAGGCAGGGGTTGCTTGGGCCCTGGGAGAGAGTGTGGGGCACAGAGAGAGTGGATTTGTCCTTAGAAACTTCCAGAGTGATGTGGGTGCCACAGTCCTGCTCTCTACTTGCACAGGCTGAGGGACTGTGTACCCTTGTACCCTGGAACCCCAGTCTAAGGGGACTGGAGCTCTGTTCTCACCTGAGAGGGGCTCCCATTGGCCAATGCAGGTGGTAAAAGAAGCATCTGGCCTCTTAAGTATCGAGTGGAAAGTCTTCTTAAAGGGGCAGGAGAAAGAGGGGTAGGCAACTTAGGGGCTCCCCGGCATGAGAAGGGCATGAAACCCCATGCTTCAAATCCATGGGAGCCAAGCTGGGAAACCCAAAGCAGGAAGCCTCAGGAAGGTATGGTGTCTGGCTGGGGAACTGGAATCTAGGGGTGCAGCCCTCTTGGTGCCCCATGCTGTGTCTCACTCTTGCTGAGTAACCCCTGCCTCTGCAGGGGCCGGTGTGACCCTGTTTGTGGCTTTATATGACTATGAGGCCCGGACAGAGGATGACCTGACCTTCAGCAAAGGCGAGAAGTTCCACATCCTGAACAACAAGTAAGTGACCTAGGCGTGGCCTGATCTGGGAGCAGGGCCCAGAAAAGAGTCCCATCCCACCTGGTCCCTGTCCTCAGAAAGTTCCAGCCAAGTTGGGGACAACTCTGCATGACAACATAAACCTTGGGTGAGGACCACGGTTCATTGGTAAAGCATTTGCCTGGCTTCATAGCACCAACACACCAACAATCGACTTGATTGATTGCTACATGAGATGGGAAATTGTGAGCACAGAAGGAACACTAAGCCTCATCTCCAGGAAGGAGGTGACAGGCAGGCTTCCTCGAGGAGATGTTTAGCTGAGATAAGAAAAATGACTAGATCGCCAAGGAAGAAGTGACCAAAGAGAAAGAGAGGATGAGAATATTGACAAATGGTCTGTGAGGATGGACCATGAGGGATGGAGGCTGGGCTGGGAGTGTGGCTCAGTCAGGGATAGAAGTGTGGCTCAGTGTTACAGCAAGGCCCTGGGTCCCACTGCAGGAAATAAATGAGATACAGAATGGAGTAGAAGCCATGGAGGTGAGTGGGTAGAGTCTGGAAGGTTTTTCAGCTGCACTGAGGAATTTAGATTTCATCCAGGAAGAAAGGCATAGCCCTCTGGGGTTTTCAGTGGGGGAGAAATGTCCTCATCAGCTATTTGCTGCTTCTCCCCAAACCTCAGCCTAGCAGAGGAGCAAAGAGCAAGAGGAAGCAGCCAGGAAGCCCAGGCATTCTCAACCCTATTCCTTCTTTAAGAACCGAACAGACAAAAGCTCCCCCACCCCCACCCCAGGCTAGATGTCCAAGGTCAGGGTTAGCAGGGTCAGTCTTAGCCATTGTTGGTGTGGCCTGCTAGCCTCAGAGTGCCCATGGCTTGAGCTGCCCCTGACTAACTCACACCCCCATCCCCCATTATGTGCCTGCAGTGAAGGAGACTGGTGGGAGGCTCGGTCCCTCAGCTCTGGAAACAGTGGCTACATTCCCAGCAACTATGTGGCTCCCGTGGACTCCATCCAGGCAGAAGAGTAAGTGGGGATGGTTGGGGGGGGAGGGTGCGGGGGGGGGGAGGCCTGCCCTATCCACAGGACCCTGGGTTCTAAATGCCAAGACCACTTCTAAGTCACTGCTTTACGCTGAGCTTGCATCCTTCCTTGTCCTTCAATGTGTAAAGTTATGGAGGGAGTAAAAGAGTCAATAACAGCTGGATGCCAGTGGCATCCTAGCTACCCAGGAGGCTGAGATCTGAGGATCACTGTTCATAGCCAGCTCAGGCAGAAAAGTACGTGAGACTCTTACCTCCGATTAACCACTTTTTTTTGTCTGTCCTAGGCTTTGAACTAAGAGCCTGAGCGCTATCCCTGAGCTTTTTTTTTTTTTTTGCTCAGGGTTAGCACTCTACCACTTTGAGCCAAAGATCTGCTTCTGGTTTTCAGGTGGTTAATTGTAGATAAGAGTCTTCGGCTCAGGGAAGCTGAGACCTGAGGATTGTGGTTTGAAGCCAACCCAGGCAGGAAAGTCCATGAGACTCTTATCTCCCATTGACCACTAAAACACCAGAAGTGGTGCTGTGGCTCAAAGTGTAAAGTGCTAGCCTTGAGAAAAATAAAAACCTCAGAGACAGCACCCAGGCCCTGAGTTCAAGCTCCTGGACCTAAAAAACAAACAAACTAAGAATCTTCTGTTTGGGCTGACTTTGAACTGCAATCCTCAGATCTCAGCCTCAGCCTCCTGTGTAGCTAGGATTACAGCATGAGCCCCAGTGCCAGACTGACTTCAGGATTTTTGCTGGTTAATTAGAAATAAGAGTTACACAGACTTTTTTGACTGGGCCTCACTTCAAACGGCAATTCTCAAATCTGAGTAGTTAGGATTATAGACACATGGGTTTACAGATTTTCTTTCCTTCCTTCCCTCCTTTTCCTTCCTTCCTTCTGTTTCCTTCCTTCCTTCCTTCCTTCCTTCCTTCCTTCCTTCCTTCCTTCCTTCCTTCCTTCCTTCCTTCCTTCCTTCCTTCCTTCCTTCTTTTTTGCCTCTTGAACTCAGGGTCTGGGCACTGTCTCCAAGCCTCTTTTTGCTCAAAGCTAGTGCTCTACCACTTGAGCCACAGTGCTACTTCTGACTTTTTCTTTATGTGGTACTGAGGAATCGAACCCAGGGTTTCATGCATGCTAGGCAAGCACTTAACCACTATGCCACAGTCCCAGCCCATACATGAGACTCTTATCTACAACTGACCACCAAAAAGCTGGAAGTTGAGCCAACTCAAATGTTAGAGTGGGGCTGGGGAGGTGGCTCAGTGGTAGAGCGCTTGCCTTGCATGCATGAAGCCCTGGGTTCGATTCCTCAGCACCACATAAACAAAAAGAAAAAAGCCGGAAGTGGTGCTGTGGCTCAAGTGGTAGAATGCTAGCCTTGAGCTGAAGAGCTGAGGGACAGCGCCCAGGCCCAGAGTTCAGGCCCTACAACCGGACCCCCCCCACAAAAAAAATCAAATGTTAGAGTACCAGCCTTGAGCAAAAAGGCTCAGGGACAGTGCTCAGGCCCTGAGCTCAAGCCCCAAGACTGGCACACACACATACCAAACATGGAAGAGACTTTGCAGGAAGGGACTCCCCAGGATTTGGTGACTGATTTGCTGTTGGGTTTGGGGGTGTAGGTAGCAGTGCTAAATGCTATAGTGGGGGGACACAGCAGCAGGTAGAGACATGTGGGTTTTGTGGGCCTGCTGGATGGAGGTTTGTGGAGATGAATACCTAGGTAGAGGAGGCTGCCAGCCTTTAGACCAAATAGTGCCCATGGCACCGCTGCTTTAACCCAGAGGAAGGCATACTTGCTCCTGACACTAAAGCTCTTTAATTTCTTCACTGTGGCCCTGTCAGGTAGCACTGTCAGGGAAATATTGGGACTTGGGTTCCCCAAAAGGAAGAGACATTGGAGAAGGCAGGAAAACCAGGCCAAGCCAGTACAGAAGAGCCAAGGAGAAGAGAGGTGAAAGGAAATTTCAGGCAACAGGGGTGTGAGGGTCAGAGGCTGTCATTGGACTTGGCAATGGGGTGACCTTGTTGAAAGAGCCTGAGAGAGAGTGGGAGAGAGGGAGGAAGTAGAACCCGAGTGTGAAGTGCATTTCTCAGTGAAGTCCAGGTGAGAAGACAGCCAGATGGACAGATGGATGGGTAGATGCCAAGGGCAAGATGACAGTAGGACCTGTCCTCTGGGGAAGGGAGGAGCTGCTTGTGGGGTGGGGATCCCCGGAGCAGAGGGAAACAGGCAGGGTCCAGAACACAGAGTGTGAGGCCATAGTCTCAGGAGGCTCATGGGTAGGTGGCTGAGGGAAAGGAGGCGTGATGGACAATGCTGGGTCTCAGCACAGACAGCTTGGGGTCCTACTCGGGTATCACAATGGCCTCAGAAGATGCTTAACTATTCAGAAGCTCAAATTCCTCTTCTGCTTAGTAGCATGAGAACAGTTCCTACCTCCCAACCTGGTTATGAGAACTCAATGAATACATGTGCAGAGAAATGATCAGCTGATCCTGACTTGTCCTGGTATAGGTGTGGGCAGAGCACTGGCCCTTCACATTCTTCTCAATGTCTTCCCTTCTTCCCCAAACTATGCCACGTACCCAGGTGAAGACAGATTGTGTCAGAATCCACTGAAACTTTAACCTCCCTTGATGGGAAAACCAAGCTCCTTTTTAATTCAGCTCAAATGGTCCCAGTCCTATTTAGTGATCAGCTGACCCCCAAACCTTCCATAGCACCTGCAGTCACTTTAACTCCACCAATGGACTTTCCCAGTTGGTAAAGGGTTACAATTCAACCCCAGAAAGAATTGCCAAGAGGGGGGAAAAAAAAGGAGTGGGTAGGGGCTGAGGTTAAAATTGAGACTCAGGACAACACCCACGTGGGAGAGAGAGAGAGGGAGTGGGTGGAAAGTGGCAGACACTGCGGGGCTGGAACAGTCAGAATGAGAGGAAGAGAAGCAAGACAGCTGGCTCTGGAAGCCACAGGAAGGAATCTGGGGCTAAGGGTGGGAGAGGGATCTGGGTGGTGGGGAAAAGCCTAGGATGAGTGGCTGACAAGGTCGGGTGAAACAGTCAGCCAGACTCACGGGCAAGTCACTTCCCCTTCCCAGCTGTAAGCTCCTTATCTGTAATGAGTATGTGAAGAGAGCTGCTGAGAGACGGACTGAGACTCATGACACCACGATGAGCTCACTAGTGACTGGGTTCAAGAATGTGGTTTTTTTTGTTTGTTGGTCACGGGGCTTGAACTCAGGGCCTGGATGCTGTCCCTGAGCTCTTTTGCTCAAGGCTAGCGCTCTACCACTTTGAGCCACAGCTCCACTTCCATTTTTTTCTGGTGGTTAATTGGAGATAAGAGTCTCACACAGACTTTCCTGCACAGGCTGGCTATGAACTGTGATCCTCAGAGTTCAGTCTCCTGAATAGTTAGGATTACATTACAGGTGTAAGCCACTAGTGCCGGGCTTAGAGCATTTGTTTTTATGCCAGGGCTGAGGGTTGAACTCAGGGCCTGGTGGTCTCCTTTAGCTTTTTCGCTCAAGGCCAAGCCCTCTAGCACTTGAGCCACAGCTCCATTTCCAGCTTTTTTTTTTTTTTTTCTGGCTAATTGGCGAGAAGAGTCTCATGGATTTTCCTGCACAGGCTAGCTTTGTACTGTAACTCTCAGATCTCAACTTCCTGAGTAGGATTACAGAGGTGAGCCTCTGGTGTCCAACAGCTATCTTTCTGGTTGTTATTTTTTGACACAGGTCTCAGTTATGTGGCCCGGCTGGCCTTGAACTCTCAGTCTTCCTGCCTCAGACTCCTGAGTGCTGGAATTACAGATATGCACCACTATGCCTGGGTTTTTAGCAATTTTAATTTGAGACCCCTAACCATTATTAGGCAACCCACTGTGTCAGACATTTTCTGCTCCCATTTTCTGGGATCCTCAGGTCTAGGTATATGAACCCCATTTTTCCCCTTTGGTCATGGGGCTTGAACTCCGGACTTGGGTGCTGTCCCTCAGCTCTTCAACTCATGGCCAGCGCTCTACCACTTGAGTCACAGCACCACTTCCGGTTTTTTGGTGGTTTATTGGAGATAAGAGTCTCACGGGCTTTCCTGCCGGGCTGGCTTTGAATCTCGGTCCTCAGATCTCAGCCTCCTGAGTAGCTAGGATTACAGGCGTGAGCCACCAGTGCCTGGCTAGGAGCTCCATTTTATAGATGAGGACATTGAGTCTTGGCTTGTGGCGTGACTGCTCAGGAGGTGGAGTTGGGGTTTTAGGGAGCATACTGGACTCTTGCCTCTCCTTGCCAACAGGTGGTACTTTGGAAAGATCGGGAGGAAGGATGCAGAGAGGCAGCTGCTCTCACCAGGCAACCCGCAAGGCGCCTTTCTCATTCGGGAGAGTGAGACCACTAAAGGTGGGCACAGCACTAAGTGTTACTGACCCCGGAAGCCCAGACCTTCTGGTCAGTAGAGACTGGGATCAGGTGGAGGGGCAGGGCTAGGCCGGCTGAGCTAGGGCGGCTCTGGGTTCTACAGATGTGGACCTCAAACTTAAGAGTCTCCAGCCTTTGGGGCCTCTTTCTGTTCCCTAACAGGGTAGAGAGGTGTTGAGCAGTTCCTAAGTGACCCTTCCTCTCAGGTGCCTACTCCCTGTCCATCCGTGACTGGGACCAGACCAGAGGAGATCACATAAAGCATTACAAGATTCGCAAACTGGACACGGGCGGCTACTACATCACCACGAGGGCACAGTTCGATTCCGTGCAGGAGCTGGTGCGGCACTACATGGGTGAGCTGGTGCTTTGGAAGCGGGAGCCAAGGCAATGATGCATGGCCATGGATAGACAAAAGCCCAGAAGTAGGAGTGGCCAGGCCAATACTACAACCCAATGATGGAGGAGGTTTCCATGCTGAGATCCTTCATGGGTGTGAAACCACTCATGGCCACGTAGCGCCTCCTAATGTCTGGGTGGGGAATGGGCTTAATTCTTGCTCGGAGGCCTGAGCCTGTAGAAGGGGCTGGGCTGCACTTTAGTGAGAAACTGTAGTGTTGGGTGGACCTTGGATACCAGGTGGCCAGGCAGAATGAGGATCTATTAAGAAGCAGTGGCCATGATCTGGGAGCGAGGTGGTCATCACCAGATCAAAACGGAGGCAGTGTGTACACAGGAGCAGATGATTCTGAAGCAGGGCAGGAAGGTATGGGCCTCCCTGGATAGTCTGGCTGTGGGGTTGATTAGTTCCACCTTGAATAGTTAGGTCAAGGATGAGATCCATAGAAAGGAGAGGGCCTAGCTGGGCACCGGTGGCTTACACCTATAATCCTAGCCACTCAGGAGGCTGAGATCTGAGGATCACGGTTCAAAGCCAGCCCGGGCAGGAAAGTCCGTGAAACTCTTACTTCCAATAAACCACCAGAAAACCAGAAGTGGCACTGTGGCTCAAGTGGTAGTGTGCTAGCCTTAAGCTGAAGAGCTCAGGGACAGCACTCAGGCCCAGAGTTCAAGCCTCATGACTGACTAAAAAGAGAAAAAGAAAGAAAGAAAGAAAGAAAGAAAGAAAGAAAGAAAGAAAGAAAGAAAGAAAGAAAGAAAGAAAGAAAGAAAGGAAGGAAGGAAGAAAGGAAAGAAAAAAAGAAAAAAAAGAAGAGAAAGAAAGAGGGGGGAGGGAGGGAAGAAGAGAGGTTGGGAGGGAAGGAGGGAAGGGAGGGTCTTGGCCTGGGAACGTGGCTTAGTGGTATAATGTTTGCCTAGCATGTGAGAAGCCCTGGGTTTGGCTCCTCAGTACTACATAAACATAAAAAGCTGGAATTGGTACTGTGGCTCAAGTGGTTAAATGCTAGCTTTGAGCAAAACAAGCTCAGGGACAATGCCCAGGCCCTGAGTTCAAGCCCCAGGACTGACAAAAGAGGGGGGAGAGAGAGAGAGAGGGAAAGGGGGAGAGAGAGAGAGAGAGAGAGAGAGAGAGAGAGAGAGAGAGAGAGAGAGAGAGAGAGGGAGAGGGAGAGGGAGAGGGAGAGGGAGGAGAGAGAGAAAGAGGAAAGGGGGACAGGGAGAGGGAGAGGGAGAGAGGGAAAGAGCAGGAGAAAGAGAGAGGGAGAGGGAGGAGAGGGGGTCTTGTGTTTACAGCTTTGCTTCTAACCCCCCAATCCTTGTTCCACCTGTCAGAACCTTACTTTATCCTCTGAGATTCCTAGCTACTCAGGTGGCTGAATATCAAGGTTCAAAGCCATCCTGGGCAGACTTCATCTCAAAATAAACAGAGAAAAGCTAGCCTGGAGCCGCATCAGTGTCTCACTTTTATAATCTTAGCTACTCAGGAGGCTGAGACCTGAAGATTGAGGTTTGAAGCCAGCCTGGGCAGGAAGATCCGTGAGACTCTTAACTCCAGTTAATCACAGAAAAAGCCAGAAATGGTGCTATGGCTCAAGTCTCAAGTGGTAGAGTGCTAGACTTCAGCAAAAAGGGCCCAGGGACAGCACCCAGAGTTCAAACCCCAGGACCAACCAAAAAAAAAAAAAGGAAAAAGAAAAAGAAAGAAAGAAAGAAAAAGAAAAGCTAGGGCTGGGAACGTGGCTTAGTGGTAGAGTGCTTACTTAGGATGCATGAAGCCCTGGGTTCAATTCCTCAGCACCACATAAACAGAAGAAGTCGGAAGTGACTCTATGGCTCAAGTGGTGGAGTTCTAGCCTTGAGCAAAAGAAGCTTAAAGACAGTGCCCAGGCCTTGAGTTCAAGCCCCTGACCAAAAAAAAAAAAAAAAATAGAAAAGAAAAGTTAGGCTGGAGGCGTGACTCAAGTGGACTCAAGCGGTAGAGCGGCCTTGGAGCAAGCATGAGGCCCTGAGTTCAGACCCCAGTACCAGCAAACAAACACACCATAAAGGGCTCCCCTCTCCCTCTGGGTACTACTCCTTGCCTTGAGCACCAACGCGTTCACGCACGAAGAAGGCTGATTACCTTCGGTCTTGCCCTGTGACCTCATCTAAGGTCCAGTTAGATCTCGAGGGTCTAGTGCTAGGTTAAAAGGAATGGGCCAAAAGTCCACCTATGACCTCCCTCCCTCCATCACCCCCCAGAGGTGAACGACGGGCTGTGTTACCTGCTCACCGCAGCCTGCACCACCATGAAGCCTCAGACGCTGGGCCTAGCCAAGGACGCCTGGGAGATCAGCCGCAGCTCCATCATACTCCAGCGCCGGCTGGGCACCGGCTGCTTCGGGGACGTGTGGCTGGGTACGGGGGTCCCGGGAGCCAGGGCAAGGGAGGGAGGAGGCGGGGCTGGGCTTGATGAGCCCCTGGCTGCCGGGCAGGCACGTGGAACGGTAGCACCAAGGTGGCGGTGAAGACGCTGAAGCCAGGCACCATGTCCCCGAAGGCCTTCCTGGAGGAGGCGCAGATCATGAAGCTGCTGCGACATGACAAACTGGTGCAGCTGTACGCTGTGGTGTCGGAAGAGCCCATCTACATCGTCACGGAGTTCATGTGTCACGGTGAGGGCGGGGGGGGGGGGGGGGTCTGGGCAGGTGCAATTGGGAGGGAATTAAGGCTGCCACCGGGGCGGGTTTATGAGCCATAGGCCGAGCCCAGGGGAGGGGCTGGAGTGTGTCAACACTAGGAGGGATAGGGAGGGGCGGGGCCAAGACAGAGGGGAAGGGCGGGGCCAGGACAGAGAGGAGGAGCCAAGACAGCTGGGGCAGGGGGCGGGGCCAGGACAGGGAGGGTGGTGCCAGGACAGCTGGGGCAGGGAGGGGCGGGGCCTGGGGCGGGGCAGAGCCTGCACGCTGGGTTGATTAGCTTACATAAACTCAAGCAGGGTCTGGGGTGAGGGAGGATCTCTGGCAAATTCCCTTTGGCAAATACCCCCTGGTATATCCAGGGGGCACAGGCAAAAACTAAAGATGTGCTCAGAGCCTGGGTGAGATTAGAAAGGAGTTGGACATCCCGGCAGGATCCTGAGAGGGGGCCAGATCTAGGTGGGAAGGCAAGACTGGGCCAAGGTAACTTACAGGTACAGGATCAAGGTTAATCTGGGGAGACAGGGCTGTTCTCTTAGGAATCTAGGCAGTCTCGCTGCTGATTTACAAGCTTCTTCTTCTTCCCCAGGTAGCATGCTGGAATTCCTCAAGAATGCAGAGGGCCAGGTGTTGAAACTGCCCCAATTGGTGGACATGGCAGCCCAGGTAAACTGAGCCAGCAGCCTTCATCTCCTAGACCTCTCTCCTTTTGTCCTCCCACAATTCCCGGTGCCCTCAACCACCTAGAAGTGTGGCCGGCCCACATCAGTTATGAGGCCAGTGGCATAGTCACTCTCTGAGGGAGCTTTGGCATCCCCAACCGGGAGTGTGGACTTTTCAAGGGGTCCCTCACCCCTCACACAGGCTATACTACTGTTGGAACTCCATGTCTCTTAAACCTCTCCTGCCTCCAGGTAGCTGAAGGCATGGCCTACATGGAGCGTATGAACTACATTCACCGAGACTTGAGGGCAGCTAACATCCTGGTTGGAGAATGGCTGGTGTGCAAGATCGCTGACTTTGGGCTAGCTCGCCTCATTGAGGATGAAGAGTACAACCCCCAACAAGGTGACCTTCCTCACCCTAACTTTACAGATTACAAAGCTCCAAGGGACTGCTGTGGGTCACATCTTCAGAAGCTCTTCCCCACTCTTAGCCCAGTTATCACTATCCTGAGATGTGTCAGAACCAGTGGTGGGTTCAAATCCTAGCTTAGCCACTTACCAGTCATGTGTTGTGAGTGACTTACCCAACTTCTGTGAGTTACAATTTCTGGTCTGTAAAATGAAAATATTTACACAGTACGTCCATAGATACTTACCACATACCTACTAGGTACTGAGCACTGCTCTAATTCTCCAGTGTGAGGTACCAGGGTGTAACAGTGTGGAAGGCCCAGAATGAATCCCAGCTACCTGGCTGTGTAGGCAGGGCAAAGTGCTTACTCAATGCCTCCCCTGAACCCTATAAGATGAGGTCAGTCGGGCTGGGAATGTGGCTTAGTGGTAGAGTGCTTGCCTAGCATGCATGAAGCCCTGGGTTCAATTCCTCAGTATCACATAAACAGAAAAAGCCAGAAGTGGCACTGTGGCTCAAGTGGTAGAGTGCCAGCCTTGAGCAAAAGAAGCTTGGGCTCAGTGTCAGTGCCCAGGCCCTGAGTTCAAGCCCCAGACTGGCAAAAACAAAGCAAAACAAAATGAGGTCAAACACAGTATTTACTCCAAAAGCTTTTGGAGAGGGTTTAATGAGTTGATGCATCTATATGACCTAAAACAGTACCTGGCACTTGAGGTTCATGCCTGTAATCCTAGCTACTCAGGAAACTGGTATCCCAGGAAGAAAAGTCCACAAGATTCTTTTTTTTTTTGGGGGGGGGGGTCCAGTTGTAGGGCCTGAACTCTGGGCCTGGGCGCTGTCCCTCAGCTCTTCAACTCAAGGATAGCACTCTACCACTTGAGCCACAGCGCCACTTCCGGCTTTTTTTCTACTTATGTGGTGCTGAGGAATCGAACCCAGGGCCTCAAACATGCAAGGCAAGCATTCTACCACTGAGCCACCTTCCCAGCCCTGTAAGATTCTTTTTTTTTTTTTTTTTTGCTTTTTGCTTATGTGGTGCTGAGGAATTGAACCCAGGGCCTCTGGCATGTAAGGCAAGCACTTTACCCCTGAGCCACCTTCCCAGCCCCCCCATGTAAGATTCTTATGTCCAGCAAAAAGCCCAGAAGTGAAACTGTGGCTGAAGTGGTAGGGCATCAGCCTTGAGCAAAACAAGTCAAGCAAGAGTTTGAGCCCCAGTACTGGCAGAGAAACAAATTAACTAATTAGCTGATTAATTAAAATAAGTAAATAAATAAGGCAGTCCTGGGTTTGGGGTTATGGCTTAATGGAAACTCACTTGCCTAGGGCATAGGAGGTACTGAGTTTGGTCCCAGCATTAGAAGAAGGGGGGGATATAGTAAACACTAGATACATCTTAAGTGTTATTGTTGGAGGAATCTTATAATATTTAGAAAATGCACTGCACTACAGTATACACTGCGGGCTAGCAGGATACCCTGTCCTCTCTGCAGTGTCCAGAGATCTCTCTGCTCAGAGTCACTTGCTCATTCCTAAAGTCCCAGTCTATGAATCCAGCTGTTCTAACAGACCCCCTCACCAATTGCCTCTCCCATCTCCCATGTTTCCAGGGACCAAGTTCCCCATCAAGTGGACAGCCCCAGAGGCCGCCCTCTATGGGAAATTCACCATCAAGTCAGATGTGTGGTCCTATGGGATCCTGCTCACGGAGCTCATCAGCAAGGGTCGAGTCCCCTACCCAGGTGTGTTGCTGGCAGGGGAAGGACTTCCTTGAAACTGTTCTTTGGGGGTGGGGCCAGGCCTCCAGATTAACACAATCTTACCCCCGCAGGCATGAGCAACCGGGAAGTGTTGGAGCAGGTGGAGCATGGCTACCACATGCCCTGCCCCCCAGGCTGCCCCGTGTCCTTATACGAAGTCATGGAACAGACCTGGCGTCTGGACCCAGAGGAGAGGCCCACCTTCGAGTACCTGCAGTCTTTTCTGGAAGACTATTTTACCTCCACAGAGCCACAGTATCAACCTGGAGACCAAACATAGCCCCGTCTCTGTGGGTGCCCACCGGCCTTTGCAGTCCCCAGGGCTCTGGTCCCAAAACCCAGGCTTAAAACCCTGTAGAGTATTGGCCTATCAGGGGGGCTGAAGCTCTGATGCCAGCTAGGGCAACCCTCTTTTAGAGAAGGGGCAAATGGGGGCTAGGATCTCATTGCTCACTTACTCTGACCCCAAGTACCGTTTCTCCCCTTCCCACCCAGGCCCCACTCCTAAATCTAGGCCCCACTCATTTCACGGATGGAGGAATGGACTCAGAGCTCATCTCACTCACCCTGACCCCTTCATGTCTTAAAGCCCCTCCATGTCTCGTGTCTGTCCCCTTCTGTCCCCACAAATGTTCATACCTTGTCTAGTTATTTATAAACCACTATTTCCCTTCCCTCACTTTCCTCTTATTATTAGACACCTTCCCATCATCCCATTCTGGTCTAAGCCCTAAGAATTCATGCCCTTTGGACTCATGCCTTGATGGTTGGCTGCTCTGGTCCAGAAGACAGAGAGAGAGAGAGAGAGAGAGAGAGAGAGAGAGAGAGAGAGAATATGAATGAATGTTACTGAAAGCCACCACCTCTCTGAATAGTCTAAGCATTTATAGATTATCTAAATAATAAAAATGACAACATGAATCCGTAAACTATGAAAAACTATCTGAACCTTTATTCATGTGTTTATTTATTTTTGTGCCAGTAACAGGGTTTGAACTCAGGCCTTATGCTCTTGCTTTTCTTTTTTGCATAACACTGGCATTCTACCACTTGAACTGCATGTCCACTTCTGGCGCTGTGTGTGTGTGTGTGTGTGTGTGTGTGTGTGTGTGTGTGTGTGTGTGTGTGTGTGTGTGTGTGTGTGTGTGTGTGTGTGTGTGTACTGGGGCTTGAACTCAGGGTCAGGGAGTTAGTTGTTCTTCATTTTTGTGCTCAAGTCTGGCACTCCACCACTTGAGAAAGCTAGCTGTCTTTGTCCCTCCTACTTCCATTGTTGGCTTGCTAGGGGTCCTGTCAGGTGCATGCTGCTGTTCTATCCTACCAGTTCCTAAGAAAGGGAAGGCTCCTGTCTACACTGAAGTGAATTGCTTGGTTTGTCTTCTTGTTTATTTAGTTATTTTTTGTGGTGGTACTGGGGTTTGAACTCAGGGTCTCATGCTTGCTTACCTGATGCTCTGCTGCTTGAGCTATGCCTCCAATCCTGACTTTTGCTAGATAGTTTGGAGATGGAATTGCACTGACTTTCCTGCCTGGGCTGGCTTCAAACTCTGAATCTCAGTCATCTGGGGAGCTAGGATTATAGGTATGAGCCTCTGGCACCCAGATTCTTTTCTTTCTCCTTTTTTTTTTGGCAGTTCTGGGGTTTGAACTCAGTGCCTTTAGTTTGCTAGGTAGGTACTCTACCACTTGAGCCACATCTCTCTTCCTTTCTTTCCTTCCTCCCTCCCCTTCCTTTTTGTAAATTTTTCTCTGTGTCAGTACTGGGCTGGAACTCAGGGTCTGGGCACTATACCATCGCTATTTTTCTCAAGGCTGGTGCTCTACCACTTGAGCCATACCTCTACTTGTGGGTTTTGCTGATTAGCTGGAGATAAGGGTCCGATAGATTTTTCTTCCTAGACAGGCTTTGACTGTGGCCCAAACATCTCAGCCTCTTGCCTTCTTTTTTCTTCTGTTTTGTTTTTTGAGACAGGTCTCCTTATGTCACCCAGAATGACCTTGAACTCTCAATCTCCTGCCTCAGCCTCCTGAGTGCTAAGATTACTGACCTCTGACTTTATCAGCTTTTCCTTCGTGTCCAGGGCCTAAGTGGCAGAGCAAGGACTTACACTTAGTCTTCTGGCTCCCCAATCAGTGCTCTTACTCTGTATAGCCTTTTCCTGGAAGCAGATCACTCTGGCCTGCTTCTGGGCTTCTGCCTGGGCCTGGAGGCTCATGTGCTTTCACTGGAGGCCCCGGCAGGGCAGCAAACCATCTGGAGTTCACCAGACCTCTCACTGCTCTCCACAGAACAGAGCCTCCCCATGCCTCCCGGCTCCCCATCTCTCCCTTGGGAGAGAAAGAATGAACCTCCCCTGTACCCCCATTTCGGTACAGCCTTCTGTTCCCTCCAGATAGAGCACAATACAATTGATTAGGCTTCTGCTTTCTCAATTTCAATCACATCCTCGCCCTGCCTCCCTGAGATTACAGGCGGGTCACCTTGATTGCGGTTAGCACCGCTCACGAAACTCTTCAGTCGTGTACAAAACCATCTCTCGCCTCATTCACTCCCCCACCTGGCTCCTCTCCTCCGCCGTGCACGGGTTTCACTGGCTTGAGACTCAGACGGCAATGTTATCTCCAGGTTCATGCTGGGGGAGGAGGACACCTAATTGACCAGTGCAGGGTGTTTCGCATGCATCGTCTAATTTGATCCTCTCGGCAGGGCAGAAGTGAGATTGTCACCATTTTACAAAATAGGAAATGAAGACTCTAAGGGACTTTGAGACACACTCAAGGTCATTCAACTAGATGATAGAGCCAGGATTTGAATTCAGTCTTTTTGTTGTTGTTGGTGGTGGTGGTAGTAGGGCTTGAATTCAGGGCCTGGGTACTATCCCTGAACTATTTATTTATTGCTCAAGGCTAGTTAGTGCTTTATCACTTTAAGCCACAGCTCCACTTCCAGGTTTCTGGTGGTTAATTGGAGATAAGAGTCTCATGGCCTTTCCTGCCCAGGCTGGCTTTGAATCGCAATCCTCAGATCCCAGCTTCCTATGCAGCTAGGATTTCAGGCATGAGCCACAGGTGCCTGGCTGAACTCAGAATCCTATGCAGCTCACTCTGTCAGTCCTCTGACCGAGCAGTGGAAGTAGAATACTGCATGATGAGCTGGTTGCTGGTGGATCACTCCTGTAATCCTAGCTACCTCAGAAGGCTACAATAATCATTTTGTACAGTTGCTGCTGTCTTCTATGGGCTGGTCCGGTTCATAGAGCAAGTGCAGAACAGAAAACAATTAGAACACTTGAAATCAAGGTCAGTCTGTAAGCTCAGGAAGATTTATTATTATTATTATTTTTTTTTAGTATGTGAAAACCTGATGAAATAACCAGAGTAAAGTCATCTCTGAATAGCATATGCAAAGGCCCAGGAGATATGGCAGAACAATACCCATTCAGACAAGTACAAATAATTATGTACAGGAAGGCCAAGGGTGTAAATGAGGCAGAGAAGAAGGTTGAAGAGTTACAAGTGTTCAAAATGGTCCAGCAGTGATGTTCATACTCCCTCTAGTGGAAGCTCTGGGCACTACAGTCAAAAGTGCAAGAAACTTTCAGGGATAGGGTGGGGGGTAGGAAGTGGCCCTTCAGAACCTTCTCATCCCAGAATAAAGGATGAGGCACAATTCCTACTCTCACAGACACAAGTTACTGGTGATGAGAGAATTAATGGATAGACATAGACACAACAGAAATGATAATTCAAGTTGTGTGGCCAAAGAGGAAGAGGAATATTAACTCAGCTGGACAGGGTTCAGTTGGGAAGGCTCCTCAGAGGAGGTGTTGCTTTGCTAGGGACAATTAAAAAAAAAAGGGGGGTGCTGGGAAGGTGGCTCAGTGGTAGAGTGCTTGCCTTGCATGCATGAGGCCCTGGGTTCAATTCCTCAGCACCACATAAGCAGAAAAAGCCAGAAGTGGCGCTGTGGCTCAAGTGGTAGAGTGCTAGCCTTGAGCTGAAGAGCTGAGGGACAGTGCCCAAGCCCAAAGTTCAGGCCCCATGACCGGAAAAAAAAAAAGAAAAAAGAAAAAGAAAAGAAAAAAAAAAAAAGAAGAAGAAGAGAGCCAGGTGCTGGTGGCTCATGCCTGTAATCCTAGCTACTCAGGAGGCTGAGATCTGAGGATTGCTGTTCAAAGCCAGCCCGGGCAGAAAAGTCAGTGAGACTCTTGTCTCCAATTAACCAGAAAACCGGAAGTGGCGCTCTGGCTCAAGTGGTAGAGTGCTTACTTTGAGCTGAAGAGTTCAGGGACAGAGCCCAGGCACAGAGTTCAGACCCCATGACCGACCAAAAGAAAAAAAAAAGAGAAATAATTTACTTGGTAATAAAAGTCTAGACAAGTTCTAGGCATGGTGGAAATTGCATATGCCATCATTCAGGAGGCTGAGATAGGAGGATTTCAAGTTTAAGGTGAAATTAGGCTACATAGTGAGACCCCCCATCTCCAAAAAGAAAAAAGAAAAGCGAAGAACCAATATTTCATACTTGTAATCCCAATCCTAACTATTCAGCAGGCTGAGATCTGGAGGGTCACCGTTTGAAGCCAACCAGGGCAGAAAAAGCTGCTAGTTCCATCTTTAATTAACCAGCCAAAAGCAGTGCTAGAAGTATGCATGGCTCAAGTGGTAGAGTGCTAGCCAAATAAGCAAGCTGAGCAAGTGTAAGGCCCTGAGTTCAAATCCCGTCGTCACCAAAATAAATAAATATTTAAAAATCAAGAGACAGACATTCCAGACTGGATTGAATTAAGCGAGTTCAGAAGGCAGGAAATGGAACTACAGGGCGCTCCCCATGCTGATGACTGGAGTATTAAATGTGAGGGTGGTTAATGGGTAAAATGAGGATGATGAGGCAGGCGGAGCTCTGGTGCAGTGTGTACTTGGCTGAGATTCTAAGCCCTGGGCAATAGGAAGCCTCTGCAGGGCTTTGAGCAGAGAGTAACAAGGTCACATTCACTTCTCAGAAGGAACCTTCTGGGTAACCAAGGTGGAAGAAAGATGAGAGAAGTGGCAGGAGCGGGACACCCCTTTGAACACAAAGAAACACACCAGTCACGCTCCTCGCCTTTAAACCCAGCACATCAAGACGCTTGATGACACTGAAAGACGTGTCTGAGGGGTCCCGGCTGAGCACACACACAACCATGTACTTACCATACGATCAGATTTATAACTTCAGTCCACAAAGACACAGCTACCCCTAGAGACAGGCAGAGAGCCACAGGGGAATTCACACACACACACACACACACACACACACACACACACACACACAGAGTGTAGCTGTCAAGGGCCCAACCCTGCTCACCGCCCCCCCCCCCCATCTTCCCCAGGTCCCTCACCACCTCTGGCAGGAACAAAGCTGACCTTTGCCCTGTGGCCTCTGGCCTCTCCTCCCACACCCCCTGCCCCAGAGGGAGGAGCTGTTTGAAGTCTGGACTGCAGCTGGGGTTTCCTGTTGCCTGGAGGAATGTGGGAGGAATTGTGCAGGGGAGGGAGCAGCGGGCCCAGGAGGAGGGCTAATGGGGGCCTGAGGGCCTTAGTCTCCTCTGTACCACAGTGAGGGGGGCTTCCTGCTTTCCTGGTCTCTTGGGCCTCGGCTCTGAGGGCTTTTTTTTCCATCCAAAAGAGGGCAAACAGGCCTGTAATGGTTCCTGTCTTGTTCTTGGATCTGCAGCTCGATGGTTTAGAACAAGCCTGAAATCTCTCAGGCTCAGTCTCCCTTCCCACGGGCTCTAGAAACCAGCACCTTCCTGAAGCAACTCCAAGAGTGGAGACCCCCCCCCCCAACTTCTGTATTCAGGGAGAGTGGCCCCAGGTCCTACCCAAGGTTCAGCTGTGTGACCTGTTGCTAATTGTCATTAGTATTCATGACTTGAAAAATCTCTCCCCCTCCCCTTTGTCAGTTTCCAGAGCATTTTCACATGGGTATTTTCAGTTACTCTTCTCAACAGTCCCGCTTCCACCCACAGGAAAACTGAGACTCAGACAAGTTAAGGACACAGCACAAGTAAAAGAAGGATCAAATCAGGTGGGTCTGGTTCCCAGCCCTTATCTCTGAATGTGATCTTTGAACTTGCAACAATATTTCTAGGGTCTGGCTGTACCCTTCTGCTTACACTGGAACAAAAGTGGCTGGACAAAATTGAACCCAGAGAGAGGGGGTCGCAGGCTCTTGGAGAACCTGAGACTCCCCTCCCTCAAATGTTTAGCTGAAACGTTTCAAAGTGACATGGAGAATGGACACTAGGTGGCAGTAGCAGCCCACGGGAAGACTCAGCTTGCGCTCTGGGGGACCCCCGACAATAACTTGGAGAGGCTCTATAAGAAAAGCCAGCCCCCAAATGGCAGGGATACTATGCAAGGCTTGGTTTCCAGGGACATTAAGTGTACCCACTCCCACTGGAGAAAGGACAGATGAGGCAGCCTGGGGTATGAGGGGCAAGCTTGGGGGGAAAAAATGACCCCACTTGTATTCCCTTCATACACAGGGAGTTGGACCCCACTGCCCCCTCCCCTACCACTCACCTATCACTTAACTTCTCTCTTTCCATGCCTTTCCGAAGCTCCTCTTTGTCCCCACTTACCCCTAACCCAAGGTCCTTATCTCCTAGAAGCTGTCCTGAATGACCCTATCCAACTCTCCCCCCAAACTTGATTCAGACTAGTAGGGTCTTCATAAACCTTCAGTGGAGCCTAAGGTATAGGGGGTGAAAGAAGGAGGTATATGATCTTCTCTCACCCTCTCCAGTACCAAGTCCTGTGGGGTGGCACCTAAGGCAAAATATTTGTACTAACTTCCCAAGCGCATTTGACACTACAAAGGGCCTCCAGTGACATTTTTGTTGTTGTTGTTAATATCTGACCTCATGGAAAACTTCACATTCAGTGAATAAGGATTTGAACCCAGGGCCTATCTGTCCCCAGATGGAGGCCTTGATTGGGTCATGATGCCCAATCAATAGAGCCCTTCACCTCTGGTATTCCTGCTGCATTCCACCCCAGGGTCCCTGTTCAGTCTTGGGGGGGGGGGTGCGGGGGAGGGTCCAACTGTCCCACAGGAAAGTTTGGGGTGTGGCAGAAGTGGAGAGAAGTCTGCAAGAGGGAGCTGCAGTTGGCAGACTCACCACTTGCCTTTCACACATGCTGCCCATCACCCTTCAGGGTCAAAGGAAGAGTTAGAAACAAGCAGGCTAAGGACAAAGGCATTGTGGGAAGAACTTGAGGTATGAAGCAAGGTGGACTGGCCCTTTAGGCACGGGGACAAAGAAATGTCGGACACACTGGGGAAGTGGAGACCAGCCCAGGACCAGTCAGAGCTGGTGTTGGTAGATATGGAGGACAGGAGACAGCGACTATGCATTATTCACTTCCGTGTCCCCTGCAAACCTCAGCTAACATTTGTGGAACTGAAGACGCCAGAAAGCACACACCAGACACAGGGGAGAGGACAGCCACACAGACAGGGAGGGGAAGAGGGGAAATCACAATTTACCCTGCCCTAGCCCTGTACAGAGGTTACCTACCGGAGCTTTGGAATTAGACTCTGGTTTAAATCAGACTTTTTTGGTTTTTTTTTTTTTTCTCCACTTCCCAATCGGGGGACCCAGGCCTCAGTTACTCCCACATCTAAAATGGAAATAGTAACACAACTTTCTGGCATTTGTGGCTGGGTTCAAGGGTCCTGCAGTGCCCAGGAATCAGCCGCCAGGGCAGGCTTTCCTTCCAGAGCTTTCCAGCCACCTTCCTGGAGCGCGCACGTTTCCATGTGTGGATGGGCCGGGCAGGGGGTCGGGAGCCGGGGACTGCGGAGCAGATGTGACCCGAGGGGAGGACGCGGGTGAAAGTGCTGCGCCCCGCCGTCCCCCCCCCCCCCCCGCCCCGCTAGCAACAGTCGCGTCTGCCCTCGGTCCCTCGGCTGGGGCATCGGACGAGAAGACGCCCCCCCAAATTGGGAGAGCTGGTCCTCTCCCCTCTGCGGCCCTCCTTCCCTTCTTCACGTGACTGGGACGCCCCAGAAAGTCGCGGACCCTTCCTTCGGCTAGTCGTCGGATTCCCTCCCGCACTCGCGGCCCATTCTCAGGCCCCGCCCACCCTCCGCGCGCGCCCCGCCCCGAGCCGGCGCCCCTCGGAGAGACCGTGCGACCACCTCGGGGACGTGCCCAGCCCTCGCCGAGCATCGGCATCCTGTGGTGAGCCGGGCCGCGCCCCGGCCGGAGCGTCCAGGGCGCCGGGGTCCCTGTGCACTCCGAGCCGCGCCGTCGGAGCAGCCGGCGCCGCCCCGCCCTCCCCGAGCGCCGCCCGGCCGGGGCGGGGACTACAAGTCCCGGCGTGCCGCGCGCGCCCCCCCTCCGGGGTTCCGGATGGTGAGCGGCGAAGGTAAGGCGAGCTCGCAGAGGCAGCGGCGGCGGCGGCGGCGACGGAGAGAGGCAGGCGGGCGGGCAGGCAGGCAGGCAGGCAGGCGGGCAGGGCGCGGGCGAGAGACGGAGGGAGGGAGCGAGCGAGGCAGACCAGACAGACAGACAGGCGGGCGGGCGGGCGGGCGGAGCGAGCGGGCAGAGCGAGCCACCCGCCAGGCTGCGCTCAGCCCCGCTCGCAGCGGAGAGCAGAAGGCAGGAGGAGGGCGGAGAGGAGGGCGGAGGGAGAGAGGGAATCCAGCTTCCACCACCCCGAGCCAGCGTCTGCTTTCTGTCCTCATTTCCTTTTCCCACCCAGCCCGGAGAGCAGAGAAAGGCAGCGCGAGAGAGAGCTAGAGACCTGCAGACAGGCAGACAGACAGACGGACGGACGGACGGACGGAGCGGGGAGCGGGCGGGAGGGGGCGGCGGAGGAGGAGCCGGAGGACGGCGCGGGGCGCGTTCCCTCCCAGGTTTGCGATTGGGGAGGGCCGGGGGCGGGGGTGTCCGGGGTTGTGAGAGTGCGCGGCGGGGGGCGGCCGGGGTGGGGGGCCGCCGCGGGAACCCGGGGGCCGTGTCCGGCGGAGTTAGCGGCGGAGAACGTGAGCCGAGGCGCGAGCCATGCTGTCAGCGACGGCAGGCTGCTCAGGGCTCCTCCGCGACTCCTCTCCCCAGCAGCCGGGCGCCCGCGTCGCTGCCACCGCCGGAAGACAGACGCCCCCCGAAGCCCCTCGCCTGGCTCGGACCCACGGAGCCGGCAGCCCAGCACTCCGGTGAGTGGCGCCCTGCTCCCTGGCCCTAGACCCCCGCTGGGGACCGGCCGTCCGGGCTCTTTTGTGCAGCGCACGGGGTGGGGGGGCCCGCACCCCCCGGTCCGGTCCGCCGGACCCTGTGGCTGCGGTGCCAGCACTGCGATCGGTCTTTGTTTCCACCGGGGCCCGCGGCTCGGCTGGGCTCGGCTCGAAGCCTGGCAGGCAGCGCCGGGAAGGGGGAGGGGGAGGTGGACGGGGAGGGGGGGCTGGAAGGGGGGGGTTCTCGGGTTTCCTGGCCGCCCCGCGGCTCCCCGGCTCGGGGGCGAGGTGCGCGCCCAGCGCTGCCGCGCACCCCCTCCTCCTTCCCCCTCCCTCCGCCTTTGGATTTAAAACTGCAATTTGCTCTCCAGCTTGCTGAGAATGTGGGGTGGGGGGGCATGAAGGGGGACCGTGGGAGCGGAGAACAAGGCTGGATTTTAGGATCGGCGCTGGGAAACGGGGAGACTGCGGAGGGAAGAGCCCCTCCCCTCCAGCCCCCAAATCCCAAGGTTCCGCTGGCGCCCCGGGAGTTGAGGGGCGGAGACCTAATGACCCGGAGGGGGTGTGGGGTGGAGGAGGGATTTGGGGGCGGCCCGGGCCGGAGGGGTTGGGCCGCGTGCCCGGTTACCTGGCGAACAAAGTCGGCTCACTTTTGCATAAATAAATAAATAACGGCCTATCAATGCGTTTCCTCTAGGGCTTTGATTGAATCGGCCCCCTCTTCCCCGGGGGGTGGGGTGCTGAGTGACAGCTGTCAGACCCCTCGGTCGGGAGCTAGGGGTAAACTGCTGAATCTCTGCTTTCTGCTGGATCTGGGTCCGCGGGCAGAGCCAGAGGGGCAGGGGGCTGGCTCGGAGTCTAGGAAATAACCTTGTTTCCTGTTCTACAGCAACCCAGAGTTGGGGGGCTGGGGATGCAGACCGGTGGGAGCTGTGGGGAGGGCCCCCCAGCAGCTTGACCCCCCCCCAGCCTCCTGCCAGGCAAAGGAGCCAGGCCGAGAGAGGAAGGATGTGGGCCTTGCTGGCCGGAGGCGGGAGCTGGGGCTGTCCCTGAGGCAGGCAGCGGGCACAGAGCACAGGGCGGGAGGAGGGAGAGAGAGAGAGAGAGAGAGAGAGAGAGAGAGAGAGAGAGAGAGAGAGAGAGAGAGAGAGAGAGAGAGAGAGAGAGAGAGAGAAGCGGGGGCGGGAATTCTCTACCGCAGACCCTAGGGGCCAGGGCCAGATGTGGAGGGGTGGGGAGTCTCCCCTCCCTCCAAGCTTGGGGGCCCTGGGGCTAGGCTGGGAGGGGCTGAGCCTGGTGCCCTCAGTTCTGCACCAGTGCCTGACTGGCAGGGCCAGCTGAATTTGGGCCCAGGCGTCACCCTGGGAGGCAGGGCTGGGCTGCACCAGCCTGGTCCCTGAGCACAAGGAGGGACCCTTGGGGGGGCCTGTGCCTGGCTGGCTGGGCAGGCGTTTCCCGCTGGACCAGTTGGTATCAGGCGGGACTTGGCCCCAGCTCCCTGGGCTGAGCTCAGGGTGTGAGGACAAGCTTTGCCTCCGGGTCAGGGTGGCCACATTTTGTCCATTGCTGCTGTTGCCGCTGGCAGGGCAGGGGCATGTGCCCAGGCCTGGGCAGAGTCCTGCCAGGGGCATTTGGGGTGTTTCTATTGTTGGCTTGTTCCTGTTCCTTGTGGCCGAGTGTGTGTGGCTGTCTGAGCTGGGGTTGCAAGTGAAAGGTTACCAGTCTGCTCTCCACTGGGGGTGGGGGGAGTGGTGGGGAGCAGGCAGGCAGGCTGGGCTGTAGTGGTAAGCTGAGGGACCCCCCAGGTGGCATATGCATGCTGCTTGCCATCTCCCTCCTTTGAGCAGATGTGTATTTATTTTTATAGTAATGGAAAATCAAACTGGATAGTAAGTTGAATTCATTTTTTTCCCCTGCTGTGTCAATACTTGGAGTAACCCCCAGAGGCTGGTGAACTTCTGGCCCCAGAGCTCCCACCCTTTAGAAAGCGCAAAGACCAGTGAGGGCAGGAGTTGGTTTTTTTTGGGGGGGTGAGGGGGGCAACAGACCCCAGCCCAAACCACCGACACGTCCCCTTCCTGCCCTGGCATTGGGGCAAGTGCCCAGGTGAGCAGGAATTGCCCCCTCCCTGGGCATCCCCCCTCCTACCCCACAGCGTAGTTTGGCTATCCAGCCACCTTTCCTGGTCAGTGCCTAAGTTGTGCCGAAGCCCTCAGGGACATTCTCCTGGTGGGCTTTCTCCCCCGCCTGGGCTCTGGCCCACGTGCTGATATTTATTTTCTGTAGTAAAATCCATTTTTAATGCCGTTACTTTTGAAATAATATAGAGAGAAACAAATGTGATGTGTTTAAGTTGCCCTCTGTGAGTTTTTAATGTGATCTATGGCTGAGGTAGTGATGGAAGGAGCTGTTGGGCTTGGAGAAATTTGGTGTCATAAAGAAAAAGAGCTTGCTGTTTATTGCGGTTTCTGGGCTGGGGGGTCTGGAACAAGGTCGTGGGGGCAGAGAGCCCCCAACGCCCCCAAGTGCTATGGAAACATCACTTGTCTTCTCAGTTTTAGTGTATGAAGGTTCCAGGATTAATTTGCATTGCTCCCTAGCCTTTGATGGAGTCTTTGGTGGAGGGGCTTGGGAACTGGGGAGCTTTGCTCCCCCCCCATGCTTAGATCTTGGCAGGGAGACTCCTGGAACCCCCTGCTATGTTAAGTGGAGGTGTACGTGGGGAGGTTGGCTGGAGTTTCAAAGGTGACTAAGGGATGGGGTCTCCACCCAGTTGTTGTGGTTGTGCTGGAGGTTTGGGGGACTGATTGTCCCTAGCAAAAGATGTTTTTTTTGGGGGGGCGTTATTCTGGTAGTGCCCCCAAAGGGACATGGCTTATTCTTGAATCAGCCCTGAGGCACTGGCTTTGAACCACTCCCTCCTGCCTGTGTTCCCCATCGGGCAAGGCTTTCCTGGAGGCAAAGCTGATGAGCTCCTCCTGCACTTCCCTTTCTACCCCCTCTGTGCCACCCCCAGGTCACCATGTGAGTGTGTGTGTGTGTGTGTGTGTGTGTGTGTGTGTCTGAGAGAGAGAGAGAGAGAGAGAGAGAGAGAGAGAGAGAGAGAGAGAGAGAGAGAGAGAGAGAGAAAGAGAGAGCTCTGTGTCTCATGCCAGCCAGCTAGCTACCCAAGACCAGACCAGGGATGCCATGCCTGGGTAGCAGATGCCCAGGCCCTTCTGGTCTGGCTGGGTGAGGTCAAGCAGACTCACTATTATGGGATGGTGCCAAGCTCTGTCTCTGGGTTCCCTGAGTCTCCTGGGACAGAGGAGGGGGAGGGGCAAAGCCAGGATGGGATGGAGCTGGAGGAGCAAGAGGGAGCAAGGGTAACACTGTTGCTAGTGTCAGCAGATGGGCCCCCCAGGGAGAGAGAATGGAGGGAGGGAGACCCAGACAGCCACATGCTGGTGCAGAGGGGGGAAGATGGAGACTGAAGCCATTGATGAGAGGGAAAAAGGAAACAGGCAAGAGGTAGGGAATCACAGGCCCTGGTCAGCAGGCCAGGGGACTCAGCCAGTCTTACACTGAAGCCACAAACAAGAGGCACTAAGGGCTTCTTACCCAGGCTGGTGTGTCGGGATTGTTACCGGAGATATCCTGGGAAGAGGGAGGAGGACAGGTGGAGAGAGAGAGAGAGAGAGAGAGGGGGGGGGAGAGGAGAGAAGAATCCCACAGGATGAGAGAAGAGTAGGAGGAATAGAGATTTAAGGGGTCTTGACTAATGGTCCCAGGTCAGGAGTAGCATTTTTTTCTTCTTTCCCTAGTGTCTAGGAATACAGCTAAGTGCTTCTTAGGACCTGGGGGCAGGGCCTGAGGTAGGCAGAGCACCCCACAGGTTGGTAGGTGCCTGCTACCAGGAGGAGCCCATGTTATAAAAGGTGACATTAGCCTCCCCCCCCCCCCCCCCCCGCCTTGGGGGGAGCAGGTGGGGCGGTCATCCCTTTGGAACACCCTCCCCCACAGTTTGACAAGAGGGATCCCAGGAGTCAGGTCACAAATACTGTGCAAGGCCAGGCTGGGGCCCTGGCTCTTGCTCTTCACCTCACTGTAGTTAGAGAATTGGAACAGCTGCAGGGGGCCTCCTGGGTGCGGAGGGGAGCTGGAGCCTGGGGAGAGGAGCAGGCAGGCACCCTTGTGGCCAGAGCCCCCCTCCCCAGGGGAGGGGGAGGAGCCATTGCCGGGAGGGAAAGGGAGGGAGGGGAGAGAGGAGGGGAAACAGTGAGTCAGGCTTCCAAGAGCTAAAGGATGAGAGAGCCAGAGCTGGGAGGGAGAGGGCAGGGAAGGCTGCTCCAACAGTGGGAGAAGGAGGGGCGCAGCCAGGGGCAAGGAGAGCTGGGGGAGGCAGCCAGCCCCTGGCCTTGGCCCAGGGAGCAGAGTTGCAGCCAATATGGACTTTAGCTGCGGTGGGTCAGGAAGGAACCTGATTCTGGATTCTGGGTCTGGACAATCTTCTTTCCTCATTCCTCATTTCTGACCCTGTGCTTCAATGTCAGGGCCTCAGAAGGAAGACAGTGCCCTCCTATACTGTTTTTTGGGGGGGCCTCAGTTTCCCCATCCACTGTGGGGTTTGGATTGTAAGCTACTGGCAAGGGAATCAGGTAGCAAATTAGCTTGGGAAGTGGGGAAGAGATGTGGTATCAAGCTGATGGCTGTGTGCTGAGGGCATGGTTGGGCCCTGCCTTAGTGCAAGGTAGAGGGCAGGTTTTTGGGGAAACTCTTGAATTCGTGTCATTATAGTGGGGGCTGGCTGTTGGGCAAGCAGTGGGAGTCAGTATGCAGTGTGTGTGTGTGTGTGTGTGTGTGTGTGTGTGTGTGTGTGTGTGTGTGTGTGTGTGTGTGTGTGTGTGTGTGTGTGTGTGTGTGGTCTGTTTGTCCATCTGACTGACTGACTGACTGGCCTGGCAATGGTTAAGTGGGCTGCAAGACATCTCAGAATGGCCAATGCCTTGACTAGGCCAAAGTCTGTACATGACCAGAACCAACCACCACTGTTGCTGAGGAAGCAATCATGTGATTCCTATCATATCCCTGTGGGTAGCTGGGCAGAGAGTCTTATGGTGAACCTGGCAGAAACTGTTATCCAGCCCCTCATGCCTAGAGCTGGGACCAGAGCAGCAGACATCCCCAGAGACTGCCTGGAAGAGAGGAGAAAAGGAGCGCACCCCCCCCTCTCCCCCCCATTCTCCCTAGCTGACAGGAAGCCCTGGCTCCCAGTCCCTCCTTCCCCAAGGACTACTCCTCCTCCCTCCTGGATCCCAGCTTCTCTCCCATTGGCTAGGGAATAAAGAAGGTGGGCAGAGGAGAGCCCTCTCTTCCAAGGCCTGGCTTTTGGGAGGAATGGTGAAGTGAACCCCCTGTGAACAAACTCAGCTGCATGAGGCCCAAAGTACTTTCCTCTTCTGCTTTGGGGTCTTTGGCCTGGGAGCTCAGGGGAGGGGCTGCATCTGCAGCTGGCTGGCCCCAACTCCCAGTTCAGTCCAGCTGCTACTGAAGCTTCCAGAAGCTACACCCCTTCCTTACCTCCTGGGCCAGGAAAGACCTTTGCTGACCTAAAGGAAGGTTCCTAGGGGAGCGAGTGGGCACCCTTACAAGGACTAACACAGACAGCCAGACAGATGGGTGATAGAACAGATGGACACTGACACCCACACACAAACAGACTGAGAGAGACGGACAGATGGACTGGGACAGGGAGAGACGGACAGACAGAGGTGCTGTCAGTAAGAGAAGTCAGAAAATGGAAGGAGAGGGAGAGAGAGTAGACGGGATGAATAAGAAAGAGATAGGGAAGGGAATAATGAGAGACAGGAAGAGATAAAGAAAGGAAAAACCTGGGGAGGGGGGGAAGGTTGGGAGGAGAGAGAGCAAAGAGAGAGAGGAGGCTACAAACCATAAACAGGGATTTGATGAGAATCTGGAAGGTGTTTTCTGCCTCTTCCCTTCCCAAACCCCCAGGCCAGCCAAGTCTCCATTCCTTCCACCCCCAGCTCAGCTTCCAGCTGCTAAAGAGGTCAGAGAGGAAGAGAGGGAGAAAGTAAAGCCTGGCTGAGCCCCCTCGTCCCTGCTCCTCTGTTGGGGGTAGTGCTGAAGGGCCCCCTTGGCCTGGGGCTTGTCTGGAAATGCACCCCCTATATTCACACCTGTGCCAGCACACACATTTTGTGACATTGTAGGTGTCCACACCTACACTCCTCTTGCCTCTCACAGTACAACTGGGGAACATGTACCTTTGCCTCTGTCCAGGCGGTCACATACAGGTCCTGCCATGAGGTTTCAGGACATATTACAGGACGACACCTGGAATAGATAGAGTAGATAGCCCCCCACCAACCCTCTCTGACCCTGCTGGCAGAGTCGGGGGGAGGCAGGGGGTCCCCATCAATCAGTGTACTTTCTAGGATGGTACAGAGTAGCCTGGTCATGGAGCTGGCTTGGTGGGTTAGAGCTGAGCTATGGTGAGGGGTATGTGTGTACATGTCTGTCATGGTCTGAGCAAGCATGTGTAGATGGGCTTTGGGTGTGGATGCTGGTGCCTGTTCATGTGCAGGGGTGGCGGGGTGGGGGAGGTAAGACGATGAGATGTGAGTTTTTACAGAATGGGGTTGCTGTGATGAGGTGTGCCTGTGTCTGAAGATACAGCGGTGAGCTGTGTGTGAGGGCAGAGGTAGGCAGCTTACGTGTGTGTGTGTGTGTGTGTGTGTGTGTGTGTGTGTGTGTGTGTACGTACGGGTGTAGGGAGTGTGCCTGTGGGATGGCAGAGCTGCAGGTGTGAAGCTGGGAGCCTGTTGCCTGGTCTGCAGGGGTGTTTTGCAAGGTCCCAGGTGCTACCTCAAAAGGGACCGTCAGCACAAGCACACGGGAAGGGGCTGTGGGGCTCACAGCTGGGCACTGACCCACAGACGCCCAAGGACAGACATGCCCGCCCCTGTCCTCCTGCCTCCTCTTGCCTGGCGTCAGTGGTTTTCAAAGGAGCCTCCATGAAGACTGTGTAGTTCCCCCCCACCCCCAGCCCAGGCCTTTTCAAACATAGTGACGCCCTCCAGGCAGCTTTGTGGAGGCTCCTGCCTGGACCATCTGAAGGCAGATGGGTGGGCTGGGAGCCGTTGCCACCCCCCAGGGAGTGAGGAGGCAGCCTTGTTCCTGGGGCCTGGGCATAGGCAGAGACAGATGGACCTCCTGTCTTGGCGGTCCCGAACCAGCAGAGGGGCTCTAGGGGGTAGCCCCCCGTTGGGCTTCTGGAAGAGCAAAAGCCAGGGACTTTCCTGTAAATATCTGTGAGGGCTTCACCTCTCTGATCACAGGACCCAACTGCAGCCCACCCCAACACCTCATAAATACACAGCCACCCCACATACACACAGCACTGATACCTCCAAACACATAGCCCCAACACTTCTACACATACAACCACTCCATACGAACACCCTCTTGATATCCAACTGCTTCATATACACACATAGCACACTCTACCATCTCTGGGGAGAGGTCCCCCTTCTTACCATCCCCAATACAGGGTTCTACAGAGGCTCTCCCCACCTCCCGTGCCTCACCCTGGTATATATAGCTGCTTCTGCCATACTCTTTGGCACCGGGTCTACCAGGTACCTAGTGAAAGTCGTAGGACCCTTTCTAGAGCCATTGCCCCAACTCCTTCCCCAACAACCACTCCTTCCCAAACACATGCGCATAGCCCTAAGCATCACACACACACACACACACACACACACACACACACACACACACAGCAACACCCAGACAAGAATACCCCCCACCCCACCCCAGCCACAATGTTTACCTTATACTCAACAAACCTAGTTTAGTTCTAGTCTATCTCCAAACAGACAGCATCCTCAGTGTCCAGTACCTTCCCCAGTTTGTGTGTGCACTCTCATGTCCTCCCCACAGGTCCCCACGCCTCCACAGGCCACCCTGCCTGAGTCCCAGTGACTCCCTGGATGTAGCCCAGCTCTACACTCCATTCCACTGCTCAGCCCTGAAGGGCCAGGGCCTGCTCCACACTGCCCCAAACACCCCTGCTTATCTACAAGCTCCCCAGCCTGGCTAGTCACAGCCCTGATCCACTCATTCCTTCAAGCTCACAAACAGCTCTTCTGCTCCCCCCTGCACCCCTTGACACCTTGTCACATACCCCGCCTCAATTCTTCTGCCACCCTGCTCCTTCCTACCAGCCACACATTCCAGCACACCCTCCCCCTACCCAGCACTCGCCTAGACAGCCTAGCCTTTCACATGCCTCTCTCTCTCCCTCTCTGTCTCTCTCTCTCCCTCTCCTTCTCTCTGTCTCTCTCTCTCTCTCTCCCCCTCTCTTCCTCTCTCCCCCTCTCCCCCACCTTCCCTCCCTCCTTTCTCCCTTTCGTTCTGCTGCCCCAGACGCCTCCACTTCCCAAAGCCCCCTTTGCCCAGGGAGCCCCCTCCACCCCCTCGCTGCCCCAGGCCTTTCTCTTGGACAGAGAGAGAGACTGGACATCTGGTTCAAAGCCTCCCCCCCCCCCCCCGACCCTGGGCTGTGAACACTCTGGCCTGGACTTGGGGGCTTGCGGCCCCTTTGGGGGTGGGCAGAGTCCCTTGGCACCTGGTCACTCTGGTCTCCCAGCCAAGAACTCTGAGTACCCAGCCGTGCCTGGGTTGTGGCATGTATGTGGGGGCAGGGGAAGTTACCCCCAGCCTACACTCTTCAGGTGCATGCCAGATCCTCCTCTTTGCTCACCTGAGAGGGACCCGGCCTGGGGCTTCAGGGGAGGGGGGAGGGAGTTGCTGGCTTGCAGGACCCCCCTCCCCAGACCCAGGCTGTGGGTTTTGGTATCCCTGGGAGTCAGTTCCGACAGTGAAGGTTACTTTACTAGATGCATGATTTTAAACGGAATCTCCACCATCTGTTCCACCCCCTAATTACACATGCACAGAATCCGCCTCAGAGGGCAGCGTGAGGGGAGTGATTTAGAGGCTGAGCTGCTTCTGCCTGCATTAGGGCTGGGGAGATGGGGGGGGGGGGTCTGGTGTTACTCACAGACAGACCCTGTCCCATCGCTTTCCTGGGGGTCCCTGATGCCTCTTTTCCTGATAGGGAAAGCTTATAGAAGGGTTGCCCTGGTTCCTCAGACCCCAAAGAGGAGCAACCGCAATGCTGTGGGAGGGGTCCCCGCGACATTGTTTGTGTCCCCGGCCATCAAGTCCTGGGATGCAGGCTCCATTAGGGCCTTAAAAAATTCAGTGGATTGATCTCTTGCCTGCCTTTGGTGCCCTGGGGAGTCACAGGCACTGGCTTGGCCCGCTGTCTGCCCACCCTGGGGGGTAGTAGGGATTGGTGAGAGAGGGAGGGGGTCAGAGCAGGGGTGAAGCAGCCAAATTCTGGCAGCAGGGGACATGGGCAGGTCTGCCAGGCACCACCAGTTGTGTTTGCACATAGTGCCCACCTGCCTTGTCACAGCTGGTACGTGTCCCCAGTTGGAAGTTGTGGTCTGTGACACTGGCCAGCACCTAGCGCAAGAGGGCTGAGGGATTCAGGGCTGACCCCTGAGGATGGACCCATCGTTGCCCATGGGTCCAGGGGCTGGGCCCTGCCTGTTTGGTGGTGGTGCAGGTGTCCTCACGTCAGCATGGCAGCAGTGGGCACATTGCAGTAGACTCTGGAGCACTCACTGCAGGGAGAAAGGAAGAGGTTGGGCTGGAGGAATTTTAAAGGTTGCTGCAGGCAGGAGGGTCTCTGGAACCCTATGGAGCGGGCAGTCATGCAGAAGTAATCCTATCGAGGTCTGCCTGGAGAAGAGAAGGGAGGGGGGACAGACTGCTGCCCCTCAGCCACCTCCGTCCCTACCCGGGTGGCTCTAGGGGGAGCCTGGGATCTCCTCTGAGGAGGCACCTTGTCTTTGCCATCCCACGGTGGCATGTGCCCCTAGAGTGCTCGTGCCACCGCTGTTGCTCAGCACCAAGCTCTGGTTTTATAAATAATGTGGCTCAGAGGTAGGGACCAAGCCAGCGCCTAGTCGCCTTGGGATCACCCAGCGTGGCACCTACAGCGGCAGTCCTGTGGCAGAGCCCCCTCTCACTTCCAGCTACTCCTCCTGCTGTATGAGCTTGGGTCAGAGGCCCAGTGTCTCTGGGCGAGGCCTAGAGCAAAGGAGCATGGAAGAGCCCAGAAAGTCCTTTCCTTTAGTCCCGCCTTCCAGCCCTCCCAGGTAACCAGCAGTCAGTTCAACCAATCCAGGCTAGAAATGAATGGACT
This sequence comes from Dipodomys merriami, assembly GCF_024711535.1. Classification (NCBI taxonomy): domain Eukaryota; kingdom Metazoa; phylum Chordata; class Mammalia; order Rodentia; family Heteromyidae; genus Dipodomys; species Dipodomys merriami. The sequence goes on from NW_027204270.1 coordinate 11,233,189, forward strand.
GTTCTATAAAAGCCTCATCCATTTTGGTCCCTCCATTTTGCAGATGGAGTAACCGAGTCCAAGGGTAGAAGAAGGATGGTCAAGGCCAGCCAGCTGATGAGCCCCCTCCTTCCTGCCCCATTCTGCTGTCACTCAGCCTCTTCTCAGTCTCAGCTCAGCTAAGAGCAGGGCCTGGGGGGGGGGGGGGCGGGGGGGCGGGGCGGGGGATGTTTGGGAAAGTGGTTGCGGCTGAGAGGTTGCCATGGCGATACTGCAGGATGCGGAGCTGAAGTGGGGGTCCCACAGGGTCTCTGGGGCCCCCAGCTCCACACCCCTGTGGTCTCCTCCTCTCCCCATCTTCTGTCCCCCACCCAGATGCCTGTCAGGCAGCTCCCGTGACAGGCTGGGTGGGTGACAGGTGGTGCAGGTGATGGGCTGGGTGGGTGACGAGCCTGGGTGGGTGACAGGTGGTGCGGGTATGAGGCAGGCAGGTGACAAGTTGGGTGGTGACGGGTTCTGTGGATGACAGGCAAGGGGTATGGTTGGCGAGGATGCTGTCTCCTGGCTGGTGGCCTGTTGCAGCCCCCCTACCCTCATGTGTGTGCACACACGTAGACTCTGGGCTCAGAGCTTGGGGCTAAGATACTAATGAGGCTTATTACGCATGGAGGGGCAGGTGCCCAGGCTCACTAATGAGAGGCCTTTAACGAACAGGGGAGACAGCTAGGGGGCTTCTAGGAATTTGGATGGCCCTCCCGGACTGAGACCCTGGGGGTCCCAACCTGACTCTAGGATAAGATGGTCTCATCCTCCAGCCAGGTCTTACCCTTGGCTTCTGTCCACTGGGGTTTATGTTAATGAAGTGCTAACCACAGCCATGATAGCAGCCACTGTGCAAGTGCTCGGGGTGTGTCAGGACCTGCCAAGCCCTTTACACGTATTTCCTCAGCTCAGTTCAGCAGGCCTAGGAGGAAGACACTTGAATCACCCCATTATACAGATGAGGAATTGAGGCCTACAGGAAACAAGGCCCTTCATGTAGCAAATTATTGGTGTAGGTGGGATTTCAGTTCAGGTTCCTCCATCCCCAGAGCTTGTTCTCTTCATCACCCCACCAGGAAGATAAAGTTCCCAAGAGGACTTAGCCTCTCTCAGGGCCTCAGTTTCCCTCTTCAGGAAAATGGATGGGAAGGGGGTGAGGGTGGGGGGTGCTGATCACCCTATGTTTTCAGTTGTGACTTAGGTGACTTCAGGGACTCTTCCAGCTAGCTGCTACAGCCTCACCCTATCTGGCTCAGATTCTGATGACACCCTGCACTGAAGAGAGGGCAAGGCTTTGCACTGAGGGGGTTGAGCTGAATGAGGGCCACCCTGGCTTATCTGAGCCACTTCCTGCTGTACGCGGTAGAGGGGAGAAGCAGCCACCCAAGGTCATACACCCAGTGAGCTGTCAGGCTTCCTGGGATCCCAGGTCTCCTGGCCTGTTGAAAGGACTGGGTTGGGTGTGGTGCCTGAGCCGGGAGGCCACCTCCCCCAGGCCCCACCCATCAGCCTACTTTCTTCCCTGGAGCTGCTAGCCCCCCAGCTCCTAGGAAGGGGATAGGGTTGTTGGCTGACTCTTTAAGGCCATGCCCCCTCCCATCTATCTGGGCTCTGGTGTCAGTGGGGCCCCTCCCTTTGGAACCTGCTGGGGTGGAAACTCCCTGGCAATAGCTGATGGATGGGTTAGGGCCTTGACATTGGCCTGGGGCCACAGCATAGCCCTGGAGGGACCAGGCTGGGGGCTGAGGGGCTTAGAGGGGAATTTAAGGGAGAAGAATGAGGCTCATAAATCTTGGAGCAGCTCCTTTCTCCTCGAATTTAATCTCTTACCAAACCTGCTCTCCAGCAGCTCATCCAAGGCTCTGGGGCTGAAGCAGCCCACCTGCCCACTCTTTTCTCCTTCCTACTGAGATGCACCCTTTGAAATTGCACCCATGGGAAAGAGAAAAGTGTAGCCACAGTCCTGGAGCCGGTCTAAGAGTGTCCAGACTACTGGATCTGCCTCTTGCTTCACTGTGGTAGGTAGGGCAGAGGGCTTTACTGCCTGTCTCCCCAGTTTTGGGTTTGACATTCTTTCCTGGTCAGTCTGGGAGGACAGCTTCTGGATACCAAGAGGGTTTAGCAGATGCAGGACACAGCCTTGCCCTCAGCACCCCCACCAGTCCATGAGGTGAAGGCACAGCCCTGCCTTGTTGAGCCTGTGGACTGAGGTGAAGTCTAGAACTCCAGCTGGGTGTGTGCTGAGGTCAGGCGGGGTGGAGCTGGGTGGCTGGCCTGGGAAGGCTTTCTCAAGCCAAGGCCAAGGCTTGGGGGAGGCCAGAGGAAGGGTGGTGGTTGGCCTGGGGGGCTGGGAAGCCATCTTTGGTTAGAAGCGGGGGAGAGGGCGAGAAGGGTTTGGCTTTCCCACAGGCCCAGGCAACAGTAAGCTGTAGTTCTGGGGCCCTCCCGGCTCCCCAGGGAACCCGTTGCTGCTTGGCCCTGGGGACCCAGGAGTCCTGGCGGGTGAGGGCGGGTCTCCAGCAGGCGCCCTGCCAAACCCCGCAGCCTGCTCACCAGGAATCTTGTTGCTGAGAGATGGAAAATCCCGGCCGGGCCTGCAGCTCATCCCTCCCCTCTGGGAGGAGGAGGGGCCCAAAGATTCCTTCCTGCACCCCCCCCCCCATCTGGGGCAGGGCCCTCCTCAGCAGTGGGTGGGGCTGGGGGGCCCAGGACAGGCCTCTAAGGCCCAGTCACATGTTCTGGAGCCCTGCCCAGCCCACAGTGGGCACCAGGGCACTCTGGAGGCAGCATGAGTCTAGTGCAGCAGAGGAGTGGGGGGTGTAGTACTGAAGCTCAAAAGGGACCTGGGTGGGGGCTGGTGCCTGGCCCTGGCCCCGCAGACTCCCCCAGGGTGGAGGGTGAAGAGTTGGTTCTCTCCTTGGACAGGAAGACGAATGATCCCATTATGGGAGCGTGATTTTATTCCACGTGTCACGGAGTCTAAGATTAACTTGCTCACCAGTCTGTGACAAACCCCTCACACCCAACACTCACACACACACACACACACAAACAGGCACAAACACACATCATACAGATAAGCATTTCTATACCACAACATAGCATGGGCTCCCACAGAGACGCTAACTCACATGCACATTTAGCTATCCCAAGATCTAGACCCGCCACAGCTTCAAAAGCACAGTGTGTCTTCACACTGAGGCTGGAGCCCCACGGGTGCAAACAGGCAGCCCAAGGGGTCGCATGCACCCACTACTTAGACAGGCAGAGTCATGGACACATGACATCCCATCGACACAGACACACGCAGACACACACAAAACCAGACCCTGCCACGCAGACAGGCATAGACCAACAGTCACACTCTGAGACAAAGGCCCAAATGCATACAGAGACAAAGACAGGCACAGACACACAGCCAGCAGGGCTCACACAAGCACAGACGTGCACACCCGGACACAGACAAAGACAAATAAATGCCCAGAGGTTTTGCTGTGGACAGATGTGGAGGCACACGCACATCTGGGCCTTCTCAACCTCCCGCCTGGGGACATGGTAAGCTGGCGCCTATGGCTCCAGAGAAGCTCTGAGGAATCTTGTGCTCTCTGATAGCTCCCCACCCCAGACCCAGGGCCAGCCCCCACCTCTGGCCCCAAGCCTGTGACTAGGGCCACAGCAGCCACACCCTCAGAAGAGCTGGGACACTTCTTCCTTCTTGGCCACCCTCACAGGCCCTCTATCTTCCTGTGCATGCTTTCCACAGCCCCCTACCTAAGTCTCACACACTCCCCCAGCCCGCTGCCTCCCCCCCATATTTCTCATTCACTTTCCTCCCCCCAGCAGACTTACACAACCTCCAGCGTGCGCGCGCGCACGCACACACACACACACACACACACACACACAGAGCACATCCACCCATGCACACACAGCCTTGCTTGCTAATACATGCCCACAGCCTTCATGGCTTCCATGTGCCGACCCCCATCCACTCCCTGACACATCCCTGCCTTCTCACATGGGCTAATTGACAAATGCAACACACATACACACACACACACAAGCACACATACGTTCAGAGCCTCCCATCACTTTCCTTCCTCTGTCTCTCACAAACACTCCCTCTGCCAAGAGTGTGGCTCTGCTGCAGAGATTAGCCCCTGGCTGCGTTAGCATTCCTCACTGCTCTTCCCTGTTCTGGGCCAGCCTGGCCTCAATAGTCTCTCCTCCACCTCTGGCCCTGTGGATTGTGACCTTATATTCTTTTGTCTTTTCTCTGTTTAGTCAACAGGTGATGTGGAACATTCCTTCATGTAGCAAGTATTGATTGAACATTGTTTGGGGTTCATCTCTGGGGAGACTGGGATGACTAGGACAGAGCTGGGCCCTTCCCTCCCAGAGCTCACAGTTGGGGCAGCAGCCTGGTGGTTTGTTGCCTCTCTCTTCTAACTAGGTTGGAAGGTAACCCTTGATTTGGCTGTTGAGGGATATGTAGGAATTCACAACAGGAAAAGTGTGGGAAGGGTGTTGCAGGCAGAGGGAACAGTATATACAAAGCCTGGCAGTGAATCAGAGCATGCTGTGCTGGGAGAACATGGGATGCCAGAGCAGATCTGTTGAGGGTTGGATGCCAGGCTCAGAGGTTACGGGAAGTCAGCAGTGACAGGACTAGGATAAGGACAGACCAGAACTCGGGCAAGGTGGGAGTGATGGTGGTCTAACCTAGAATGGGCATGCAGGACTGAGGAGACTCGTGTAGACCACATCACTATGACAGGGGAAACATACACTGCCAGGAGCAAAGCCCATCAGGTGGGGGGGGGGCGGGCAGGCGGTGTGGATGCTGGTCTGTGGTCAGCTGTCAGCTGGACAGGGTAAGGGGCAGGGTACTGTGCCAGGTGCTGGGGCTGAGCAGCCTACCTGGTAACCAGGTATCCAGCAGCGAGGCCTGGGTGGGGGTGGAGGTGAGGCGCCCTGCTTGTTTAAAGAGGGTGAGGCAGCCCAGCCCTGCTTTCGGGGCTCACAAGGAGCTAGTGTTGAGCAGCTGATCAGTGGGAGAATTTGGGCTGCCAGACGTGCAGAGGTTGGGGGAGGATCTTCAGGTGCAGCTCACCGCAGTCTGTGAACAGTAGCCTGATGGGAGGGACTGAAAGGTTGGCTAAGCCTCCATCCCTCTGGGCTAGGGCATGGGAGGGAGAGTTGGGGTTAGTGTTGGCAAGGCCTTGGGCCAGGCTGAGGGGTGGCGGGGGACGTCATGATGGAACCAAGCTGCTCTTGAAGTCTGTTTTGGAATGTGCTCACTGAGGCTTAGCTTCAGCCTCTGCATGTGGTCACCTGCCTCAGTTTCCCCATCTGTGTGATGAATTATCAGTATAAGGGGAATTCAGGCAGAGTGTAAGCTGCTCTAACCAATGAGGGCAGGCATCTTCTGGCTTGGGATTTTAGGCCTCTGCAGTGCTTTCTTCCTGAACATCCTAAGAAAACTTCCAAGTGAGGGGTCTCCAGACACAGATTTGGGGCACCCTGAAGCAGGGCAAGAGCACAGCCCAGAGAATGGGGTCTTTCTGGGGCTAAAGGTGTGGCTCAGTTGGTAGAGTGCTAACCAGTGAGCAAAAGCAGCAGGTATTAAGTTCAAGTCCCAGTCTCAGACCTAAAAAAAAAAAGACAGGTGGGGATGGGATCTTTCTTTCTTTTCTTTCTTTCTTTTTTCTTTTTTTTGGGTCCATTGTAGGGCTTGAACTCTGGGCTTGGGCACTGTCCCTGCGCTCTTCAGCTCAAGGCAAGCACTCTACCACTTGAGCCACAGCGCCACTTCTGGTTTTAGGGTTGCCAGGAATCAGGGTGTCAGGCAGGTGCTAGTGCTGCCCAGGTTCCGCCTGCAGGGGGCCTGTAAGCCTCTCACCTGTGAGGTGGGGCTGGTGGAGAACTAATTTCCGGTGCTATTTTAATTTTGCTGTATTTAATTTGCTGTTTATTTTAATTAATTAACAGAGGTAATCGCCTCTTCTGACTTGACTTGCTGCCTCAGGCTCCTCTTCCTTTTTGGAGGGGTGGAAGGCCCAGGCTAAATGACACTGGGTGAAGTGGAGGTGGAGGGGGGGCAGAGGGAGAGTCTTAGAGCTACACCCTCTCTCCTCTCCCATTGTAGGGTCTTCCCACTGACAACTCCCCAGCTGGCGGCCCCCGCCCCCTTTCCTTTCCCAGATCTGCTTCAGGGCCTTAGCTGTAGCAACTGTGGCCTTGAGAAGTTTGACATCAGGCTTGTGCTTATTCTAATATTTCTGCATCATAGCTATGGTCATGACAGGCCACCCGTGTTGGGTGGTGCTCTGAGCTGTTGGGGAATCTGTGTGTGTGTGTGTGTGTGTGTGTGTGTGTGTGTGTGTGTGTGTGTGTGTGAATGTGGAATGTGTGTGTTCATTGGCAGCCCCCCTCCCTACCCCATTGCTCAGCCTGTGGAACACCAGCATGCCCAAGCTCCTGTGGAAACATCTATGGTCACGGTTTCAGTTATTAATCCCCAGGGCAAGACCCAGTGAGGAGCAGGATTAGTCCCTTGCCAAGGTGAGGAGAGGGAGACTCAGAAAAGCCACGTGACTGGCTGGAGGTCATAGAGCAACTAAGAGAAGCAGAGTCTTGACTCCAGTTGTCAGGCTGTATGAAGGGGCTAACACTTGGAGGGAGGGCGGAGGTAGTGGCTTGGGGAGAGGATTGGGTGAGAACTGATCAGATCAGGAAATGGGGTCCTCTGGCTCTGGAGGATGTCGGGCTGGAGAGTGGGTCCCTGTCACAAGGGGTGTCGCAAGAGGGTAAGATCTCTGCCACCTCTTTCTACTCTCTGGTATGTTTTCATTTGTCTGATTTGTTTTGTTTTGTTTTTGGCCAATTGTGGGTCTTGAACTCTGGGCCTGGGTGCTGTCCCTCAACTCTTCAGCTCAAGGTTAGTGCTCTGCCACTTGAGCCACAGCGCCACTTCCAGTTTTCTGGTGGTTAATTGGGGATAAGAGTCTCACAGAGGGGCCAGGAAGGTGACTCAGTGGTAGAGCGCTTGCCATGCATGCATGAGGCCCTGGTTCGATTCCTCAGCACCACATAAGCAGAAAAAAAAAAGGCCGGAAGTGGCGCTGTGGCTCAAGTGGTAGAGCACTCGCCTTGAGCTGAAAAGCTGAGGGACAGCGCCCAGGCCCAGAGTTCAGACCCCACGACCAGACCACCGCCCCCCCCCCCCCCAAAAAAAAAAGAGTCTCACAGACTTTCCTGCCTGGGCTGGCTTTGAACCAAGATCCTCAGATCTCAGCCTCCTGAGTAGCTAGGATTACAGGCGTGAGCCACTGGCACCTGGCTTCATTTGTCTGTTTTGAACTGGGGTAACCTGCCACAGGGACCTTTCTATGACTGGGTAGCATCACACACCTTTCTGTTTGTCTATCTATAGCAGTATTAGGATTTGAATTCAGGATTTCACACTTACTACATTTGTGTGCTCTACCACTTGAGCCACTTCGTGTGTGTGTGTGTGTGTGTGTGTGTGTGTGTGTGTGTGTGTGTGTGTGAGAGAGAGAGAGAGAGAGAGAGAGAGAGAGAGAGAGAAAGAGAGAGAGTCAGTTTTCTGGAGCTTGAACCCAGGTCTTAGGTGCTATCCCTGAGCTTTTTGGCTCAAGCCTAGTGCTCTACCACTTGAACCACAGCTCTACTTCTGGCTTTTTGGTGACTAATTAATGAATCACAGCACAGGGACTTTTCTGCCTAGGCTGAGTTCCAACTGAGATCCTTAGATCTCAGCCTCCTGCGTAGTTGGGATTATAGGTGTGAGCCACCGGTACCTGGCACCAGCCTCAACTTTTATTTATTTAACAGACATCTACCCTGTTCCTCCTGGTTACTCCCATAAATTGATATTCGTCTAATCACCTCACCTTCCATATTGTGGTCCTTACTCTACATATAGTCATCCCTATGTCTTCTGTTTCATTTTTCACTTTCAGTCAGCTGCAGCCCACTACAGTCTAGAAATATTAATGGAAAGATCAAAGAAATGAACAATTTCCCAGACACCAGTGGGTCATGCCAGTAATTCTAGTTTACTTAGAAAGCTGAAATCTGAGGATGGAGGTTCGAAGCCAGCCCAGGCAGGAAAAGTGTGAAACTTTTATCTCCATCCAATTAACTATCAAAAAGCTGGAAGTAAAGCTGTGATTCAAGTGTAATGTGCCAGCTTTGAGTAAAAAAGGCCAGGGACAGTGCTCAGGCCTTCAGTTCAATCCCCAGTACCAACACACACACACACGCGCGCGCACACACACACACACACACACACACACGCACACCCCAACTCATTAGTTTTAAGTAACTTTTATTACCATATATTGTAATTGTTCTATTTGGTTATTAATTATTATTACTGTCTGTGCCTAATTTGTAAATAAAACTTTATTATACGTAGGTGTGTTTAATAGGAAAAAAACTTAGTATTTATAGGGTTTGCTCTTAGCCAGTCTCATGCACAGTCTTGATGTCTTTTCCTGCAGATAAAAGGGAGCAGTACTGTGTTAGGGAACTGAGGCATAGCAAGGCTAAGGAACATGCTGGGTTCCACAGAAATTTTGAACTTGGAATACTGAGATCCATATTCTTCATTTGGAATCCTAGCTACTCAGGAATCTGAGATCTGAGATCCGAGATCTGAGGTAGAGGTTCAAAACCAGTCCAGGAAGAAAAATCTGTGAGACTTTATCTTCAATTAACCAGCAAAATGGTCAGACTGAAGATATGGCTCAAGTGGTAAAGTCCTAAATTCAAGCCCCACTATCAACATACGCACGCGTGCACACACACACACACACACACACACTCTCCTCATTTTGAACCACTATGTTATCAGGCTCCCTTGGGCACTGCCCTAAGTAGGAGGTAGGGTGGAGCTTTGAACTTGGAGGACATAAGGTATCTTGGGGAGCTTCTGGTCCAGCCCTCACTAGTCCTGTATTTGGAAGGACAGACATGGCCTATACATCAAGACCTGTTCTGGGGAAACTGACAGAGCATCAGGCGTGCAGAGCAGCAGCGAGAGCCCTGTGGGGCCCAGCTGCTGCAGTGCTGGCCACTGGTTGGGGGACGGAGAGGGGTTGGCCTCAGAACTCATCTGGCAGGAGAAACATAGTACATGCGTGTGAACAGTTCAAGGGTGGATGGATAAGACCATGGGGAAAACCAAAAACAATGCAGCTAAGAGTTTGGTTTTGGAACCCATGTGTCTTTAGTTATTGATTCTTCTCTAAGACTGTTTTTCTCAGCCGTCAAGGTAAAATCATCATGGTGCACTACTACCATGAGGTGTTTATTTAATTTGTTTTGGTGCCAGTAATGGGTCTAACTCAAGGCCTAAGTACTGTCCCATAGGTTTTTCACTCAGAGCTGGCATTCTACCACTGAGCCACAGCTTCACTTCCAGCTTTTTGGTAGTTAGCTAGAGTCAGGTTTTTCTGCTGTGGCTGGCTTCAAATTGTGATCTTGGGATCCCAGCCTCCTGTGTAGCTACGATTATAGGTTTGAGCCACTGGCACCCTGCTGCTATATGGTTTTGGTGTTAACTGGGGTTTGAACTTGCTAGGCCAGCACCCAATCCCTTGGAACCATGGCCCTAGTTCCTTTTTTGCTTTATTTTTCAGATAGGATCTCATGTTTTTGCTGGTGCCAGTCTGGACCAAGATCCTTCTACTTACATCGTCTACATAGCTGGAATTACAGGCATGTGTCACCACACCCACCCAGTTTATTATCATTTATCAGTAACTTTTTGCCCAGCTGACCTGAAACCATGATTGTCCCAATCTCCTCCTCTTGAGTAGCTGTGATTACAGGTGTAAATCACTGTGCCTGAGCTTGCCATGGGGTTTTGAGAGATCAAATGAGATAAAATATGAAAGGCTAGAACCCTGCAGCTGATGTTCAGTGAACATCCATCTGGATGTTAAGATCCGACACCTAAAGAAAAAGTGCCCAGCCACTGGGAATGGGGCTGAGCAGTGGTGGACCTGGCTTTGGAGTCAGACCTCTGGTGTCTGAATCCTGTCTGTGGGAAGTAGCTTTTCCAACCGTTCCCAGTCTTGATTTCCTTGTCTATAAAATGGTATGATAGTAATTCTCCTTAAGGTAGTGGGCATTTATTATTTTATTCATCAGCTACTACTCACTACTTGCTAAATGCCAGACCTGTTTCCAGTCAGCACAGAGAGTAAGAGGCCAGTACATTTTAGCAGTCTTACTAGTGTGGTCATCTGGACAAAGAAGGACCATTCAGGAAAAAGGAATTGAGTAGCCAGGCTTTTAGAGCAGAGGGAGCAGCACAATAAAATGTCATGAAGATAATAGTGACCTGGCTCCCCATTTTGCCCATAAAGGATGATAGTCTCAGAGAGAGATAGCTACATTCCCAAAGAAGCGCAGCTGGAAGGGGCAGAGTTGTAGTTTGAGAGTGGAAAGCTTTGTGTTCTATTTATTTATTTATTTGGATCCGGTCGTGGGGCCTGAACTCTGGGCCTGGGCGCTGTCCCTCAGCTCTTCAGCTCAAGGCTAGCGCTCTACCACTTGAGCCACAGCGCCACTTCCAGCATTTTACTTTTTTCTTATGAGGTGCTAAGGAATCGAACCCAGGGCCTCATGCATGCAAGGCAAGCGCTCTACCACTGAGCTACCTTCCCAGCCCCTATTTATTTTTTATTTATTGTTTTATTTTATTTTTGTTGGTCCTGGGGCTTAACTCAGGGCCTGAGCAATGTCCCTGAACCTCTTTGTGTTCAAAGCTAGAGCTCTACTATGTGAACCACAGTGCCACCTCTGGCTTTTTCTGAGTAGTTTATTGGAGTTAAGAGTCTTACTTTTCTGCCCAGGCTGGCTTCAAACCAGGATCCTCAGATCTCAGCCTCCTGAATGACTAGGAGGAACCCATCTGAGCCACTGGAACCTGGCTGCTTTGTGTTCTTAAACAGGTTTAGGAGCTGGAATGGGGGTGGGGCTTTGATTCAGTTCACTAACCTGCCCAGGAGGGTTAGTGAGCTCAGGGCAGGAAGAACATGAAGCTGGCTGGAAGGCTTCCCAGAACTAGTGAGGCCAGAGAAATGGGCAAGTTGAAAGAAATTAGGGGTGGGGGCATAGCATTCCAGGTAGGGCACGGGCAAAGGCCCTGAGGTTGACTAAGAAACTTAGCTTAGGGCTGAGAAGTGGGTGGAAATAGCCCAGTGCGTGAGTTGAGAGAGCCAGTGGCCTCACAGCCATGGTGGGGAGACGGCCCCAGGGCGATAGGGAGGTTGACACCAGGAAAGGAAATAGAGCATGGTGGTCCACAGGGCAGACTCTGGAATCCCAAGAGCCAAGCTGTATCACAGTTACCATTTTGAAAATGGGGGGTAATGGAGGACTTGACACAGCCAGTATGCGGCTCATAAATTCACTCAAGCGCATGTTGGTATTAGGCACTTTTCTAGTACACACAATACAATAGAAAATTGACTTTAAAAATCAAATTCAGGGGCTAGGAAGGTGGCTCAGTGGTAGAGTGCTTGACTCGCATGCATGAGGCCCTGGGTTTGATTCCTCAACAACACATAAGCAGAAAAGGCTAGACGTGGCACTGTGGCTCAAGTGGTAGAGGGCTAGCCTTGAGCTGAAGAGCTGAGGGACAGCACCCAGGCCTAGAGTTCAAGCCCCATGACTGACAAAAATAAATAAATAATATTCATAGTCTGACTTATGGAATTAAAACCCTTTTGTACAACTTCTTAAGGGGGAAAAAACATCCCTGCCCTCAACAAGCTTACACTGAGAGAGTGAACAGACAGTTCACACATGCCCAGTTAGCTAGATGGGCATGGTAGTGTACTCCTATAACCTCAGTGCTCAGGAGACTGAGTCAGGAAGATTGTGAACTCAAGGTAAGCCTAGACTATGTGGCCAGACCCTATATCTATATTAACTAATTAAAAATACATTCATACACATAGTGGTAAGTGCCAAGGAGGAAAATAAAACAGTCAGGAGTTTAGAGTGTCAAGGTTGAAGAATTATTTTTAATCTTTAATTTTTCTTTTTGTCAGTTATGGGACCTAAACTCTGGGCCTGGGCACTCTCCTTCAGCTTTTCAGCTCAAGGTTAGTGCTCTACCAATTTGAGCCACAGCACCACTTCCGGCTTTTTCTGCTTATGTGGTATTGAGGAATCAAGCCCAGGGCCTCATACATGTGAGGCAAGCATTCTACCACTAAGCCACCTTCCCAGCCCCTTTATTTATATTTTTAAGATAGATTCTATGTTGTTCTAAGTGATATCTTCCCCTACCTTGGTCTCCTGCATAGCTAGAACTACAGGTGCACACAACTGAGCCTGGCGCTCTACCACCTGGAATTCTAATTTAAGTTAAAATTGGAGGTGGTTATTATATTGCTTGCAGATTTTAGGGAAAAAAAAAAAAAACAAACCTTCCAATGCTAGGTACCTGTGGCTCGTGGCTATAATCCTAGCTACTCAGGAGGCTGAGATCTGAAGATCGTGTTTTTATGCCAAGCGGATCCAGAAGGTCTGTGAGACTCCTACCAGGAACTGGTGGCTCCTGTCTATAATCCTAGCTACTCAAAAGGCTGAGATCAAAACCAACCTGGGCAGTAAAGTCCATGAGCTCTCAATGAGACAATTAATCACCAAACAGCCGGAAGTGGCTCAAGTGGTATAGTGCTAACCTTGAACACTAAAGCTCAGGGACAGTGCCCAGACCTTGAGTTCAAGTCCTAGGATAGCTCCAAAACAAACAAACAAACAAAACCCACCTTCCAGTTTCGGTGTCATTTGTCTTTCATGAGACTCAGGTGATGTATGGCTATTACTGTGAGACTCAGGTGATGTATAGATATTACTGTTTCCATCTTGTAGGTGAGGGAGGACACTGAGACTCAGGAGACTGACACAGAAGTCATGCCTTTGAGGGCAGAACTCTGCCAGCTGGCTCCCTGTGGTGAGGGCATAGGAAGAGTCCATGGGAGAGGACGGGCAATGCCAAGGTAGGCCAGTGTCCAGGCACAGAGCTGAGCTGGGGTCAGCTTCCCTTGGCCAGGTCAGCTCTGGGTGAGTGGAGACAGTGGCTGGGCCTGGAAGCAACCCTGAGGGCAGAGCCGGGGGCAGCAGGCTAGGCCCGAGACACTGTGTGATTGAGCGAGGGGCAGAGTCTGTCCAGAACTGCATGAGTGTGTGGGTGGCATGGCCACTGAGAGGAGGGAAAAGAGCAGAGAAGAAGCCAGCGCACTGACCAGTTGAGAGGGAACATGGAAGAGGTCAGCAGGGCCAGCCCTGGCTGTGAAGGCCCTTGAGTGTCAGGCCTGAGACCTTGGCCTTCGTGTTGTCGTCAGCAGTGGGGAGCTGTTAAAGGTTTCCAGGCAGAGACCCGGTGTCACAAGAAAGGGATTTGAGGAACATGTATCTGGCACTGGGTGGAGGAGATTCCATGGGAGCTACTGGAGGTGGGAATCCCACTGGGAGGCCTGCACAGCTGAGCAGGTGAGCGATGACAAGGTCACATCCCCACAGACAGTTTGGACTGGTGGAAGGAGTCAGGTCTGGGACGTTAGTCCTGGGCGCCAGCCTTTGGTCTGCCTAGGTTTTCTGAGGAACACTCAGCTGGTCCTTATCTCCTCCCTTTGAGCTTCTGCTTGAACCCAAGGCACCGGTGCTGCTCCTGAGCTTTTTTGCTCAAGGTAGATGTTCTACCCCTTGAACCCATAGCTCTACTTTTGTTTTTTTCTTTTGTTTTTTTTCTTTTTGGTCGGCTGTGGGGCTTGAACTCTGGGCCTGGGCGCTGTCCCTCAGCTCTTCAGCTCAAGGCGAGAGCTCTACCACTTGAGCCACAGCACCACTTCCGGTTTTCTTGTGGTTTATTGGAGATAGGAGTCTCACGGTCTCTCCTGCCCAGGCTGGCTTTGAACCGCAATCCTCAGATCTCAGCCTCCTGAGTAGCTAGGATTACAGGCGTGAGCCACCAGCGCCCAGCTTACTTTTGTTTTTTTCTTGGTGCTTAATTGGAGATAAGAGTCTTAAGGACTTTCTTAACTAGGCTAGCTTTGAACTGTGATCCTCAAATCTGAGTTTCCTGAGTAGCTAGGATTACAGATGTGAGCCACTGGCTTTTTTTTTTTTCTTTTCTTTTGGGCTACAGTCATTTTGAAAATATGGTAAAGACTACTAGAGCTTTCACTCCAGAAAGACACAAAAACAAGGTTTTACAAGCTTTACATTTTGTGAGGTTTACATACCTGTCAAAGTCTATCCATACAACCAAGCTAGATGATCAATGTTAAAAACAACAGCTAGCACTAAATGCTTTTTTGGGGGCCAGGTGCTGAGCAAACTGCTCTCTACCTCATGATCTTATTAAAGCTGGTCAACAACCTTAGGAAATAGGTACCGCTGTTTTTATTCTGTTTTATAGATGAGGAAACAGAGGAGCACTAGAGGTGAAGTGACTTGCTCAGTCACAGCAGGAATTTAAGGCTGGGTTTGTCAACTGCACAGCCACTAAGGTTAGCCCAGTATTCTAGAATGAAGGAGGGAGAAATGGCACCTGTGGGGAGAATTTTCCAAGAAAGCCCAGGAGAAGGAAGAGCTAGAGGTAAGGGAAAGGTGGCAGTGGTGCCAGCTCAGCCTTGTGTTACAACAAAGGCATCACACAATGAGGGGAGGGCTGCTGATATTTCATCTCGAGCCCCCGTCCTAACTTCCAGAAGGCTTGGTGTTGGCCCCGTGTCCCTCAGCTAAGGAACATGCTTGGGAGTCTGCTGGGAAGAGAGGAGTGTGGGCTACTCTAGCTTTGAAGCCGGATTGTGCTCAGCCCCTTGGCAGGGAAGGCTTATTATCCCTGACCCTTTGACTTGGCCTTCAGTGCTGTCTCTGGAATCTAGCCTCCCTCTCCACCCCAAGGCCACTGAGAAAGGCCAGCAGGCCTTGATCTCTCTAGAGGAGTTCAGAAGTAGAGACACTCTTTCCATTCCAGAGAGGAGCTCTAGAGCTCATCTGCTGAGCTCAGCAGTCCCAGGCTGCGTGGGAGCCACGTAGGGCTCTGGTTTAGATCCCGGTTGGCAGGACTGTCTAGAAGCACAGCAGAAGATGATCTACATTTGGCTGGACCATGTTCTCAGACTGGAATCTAGATTCACTGGGGTTGGGCTTGCTGGTCATCAGGAACAGGAACTTTCTATAAAGATCCAGATGGGAACCTCATTCCTCCTGGGGGTGTATGGATTTTAAACCTCACTGGGCACATTGAGGTGTCAGGCCAAGTTCTTGATCTGTGTCAGGTTAACATGGAAGTTGACCTGTTGCTGAAAGCAAACTACTAGGAATTGGTGAAAAAGCAATGTACTAAGTAGTGGTTTAAAACAGACATTAGTCAAAATCTTTGGCTGAGCCTGAATTCACAGAAAGCTGGAGTCGGGTGGGGTTGGGCAGTAAGATTTAGACCCACACCTAAGGCTGTGGTCTGGATATGGGGAAGTAGGTGCGCTAAGCCACACAGATACCAATCTAGAGCAGGCAAAGCTTTGGTTCTAGGCCAGAATACCATATGATCTAGAATTGCTCTGTCCAATAGAAATACAATGGAAGGGGCTGGAAGTGTGACTCAAGTGGTATAGCACCAGTCTAGCAAGTACAAGGCCAAGGCTGAGTTTAACCCCCAATACTGCCATGAAAGAGAGAGAAAGAGAAAGAAAGAAGGGAGAGGAGGGAGGTTAGGAAGGAGGGAGGACAATAGAAACCACATGGGTAACTTAAAAAATTCTGATACCCACATTAAACAAAGTAAGTAAAATTAAGTTTAATAGTGCATCTAATCCAACCAGAATATCAAAGATAATCATCTCAACATATTGTAAGAATCATTGGAATATTTCACCTTTTTGAAAAAAATTAACAATAAACCTTCAGAATACTCACAGCACATCTAGATTTGGACTACCCACAGTCTCATTGCTCGGTAGTTGCACATAAAGTGGCTGCCATATGGACAGCAGGTTTAGATGCAGGTTCTTCTTTGGGACCAGGGTCCAGTCCCCAGGAAAAATGATCTAGCATAAATAAGGCTGGTCAGGCTGAAGTTTTACACCTTTAATAGACCTGAGCTGGGTGCTGACTGCACTCAGCTGAGGAGAGCACCTGGGCTCCGAGTTGAGGAGCTGGGGTTACTTCCCTTGGGATTCTGATGGATTCTCTTTTGGGGCCCTAGACTTCTAGAGTTCAGCATCACCTCTCAGCACTGGCCCCAGCTCCTCCCTTTCATCACAATGTCACCTCTGACTGAAGCCGGGTCTGGCCTGGCAGGTGGGGGAGGGCACCATGGCAGCTGGACCCGTGAGGGAGCAGGAGCTCCACCCCTCTGAGCCAGCTGCTGCCAGCCTTCCTGGACTGACTCTGTGGAAACAGGGGGCCCAGAGACAGAAATAAACTGCCAGGTTTCCGGGGCGGAGTGGGGGGCCTGCCAGCTTCTGTGCCTCCTTGCTGGGGTTGTGGGGGAGCAGGCAGCAGCTCCAGGCCCTCCCAGGCTGCTCCCCTTATATGTCATTTGCCCCCACATCCCTGATCTGAGACTGAACTAAATCTAGAGTGTGATGAATTAGTAAATACTAGGGACCAGTAGTCTGAGACACTTGAGGCCCCTAGGTACTAGCTTGGTACTAGGAACCTATCTGGGAACAACTCTAGCTTGTCCCAGGATGAGCTGAGCAGATCCAGAGGTCTAGACTGGGGCATTAGACTGGGAGTTGGCAGATTTGTATACAAATACAATCTCTACCCTAACTGTCCAAAAGCAACTTTGGGCAAATCACACTTAGGAGACTCAGTTGTTCCTCTTTAAAAAAAAAGGGGGGGGCGGGGAGGCACATTGGTGCTTGCCCTGTTGATGTCACTGCACGAGGGGTCTACTCAGACTCTGGACCCAGTTTGTCTAACTCTGGGCTATGCTACTGTGGTCTTTGGCAGGTCAATTAACTTTCCCGAGCCTCAGTTTCCAGGTGAGCAAAAAGGGAATTACCTTTATATATACCTTATAACCATGTGAGCTCATGCGTTCTGATAATGTAGCTCAAAGACCCAGGAGTTAGGTTAGGCTCACATGGGTTTTTTTTTAAGTGGAAACTCCTGGTTCAGATGGAAGAGTCTTTCCCCCTGAAAAAGGCCTTCTGAGACCCTCCATAAACTGATCAACAGAGGGTCCCCAGACGTGAAAACGTGTTGCTCAAGGAGAGGCACACAGCAAGCAGAGGCTTTATATGGTGCCCACCATATAAAGCCAGGTAGCTCACCCCAACTTACAGGTAAGGACATCGAGGCCGGTGATTGGCCACTGGTGCACGGTGGCGCTATCCAGTGAGGCCTGAGTCCGCCGCCGGGGAGGGAGTGCCCGGGCCGCGGCGCGCTCGGCGGAGGGCGCGCAGGTAGCGGGCGCCGCGGCGCGCTCGGCGGGGCCGGGCGCAGGTCCGGACGGCGGCCGGGCCCTGCGAGCGGGGCCGGGATCAAGGCCCCCCCCCCCCCGCGGGCAGCCGAGGGCCCCGCCGGCGGGCCGGGGGCCAGGAAAAAAAAAAAACAAAAACACCCGGCCGGCCGCTCCCCTCCTGCTCAAAATAGCCCCCGGCCGGGGCTGCCACGCATTCCGTCGGCCCCGGGGCGCGGGAAGGGGCGGCCGGCCCGGGCCCCCGCCCGGCTCGACGTGGCTGCCCGGGTGGGGGCGCGGGCGGGCCCGCGAGCGGCCGGCATGTGGCTCTCCTCCGGGGAGCCTGGCAGCCCGGCTGCGCTGCGCCCGGATGATGGAGAGCTTCTGGAATTTCCTGCGGCTGGAGCGCGCGGCCGGCCGGGGAGCGGGCCGGGCGCGCGGCCGGCCCTGGGGGGCGAGCTCCCCGCCGCGCCCGGGACGGCGGGTGCGGCGGGAGGCCGTGCGCCCCTCCCCGCCGCCCTTCCCGGGTCTGGCGGGGCTCCAGGCCCGCCTCTCCCGGCCGGGGCGGGGAGAGGGCCAGGTGCAGGCGGCGCCCCTCCCCCGGCCGCGCGCCTCCCCTCCCGGCCTCACCTCTCCGGAGTCAGAGCCTCGCGGCTCCTCCGGGAGGGGCGGGGTGGCCGCGAGCCGGGGCTGCGGGGCCAGGTAGCGGGGGAGGGGGGGCCTCGGAGCCGCGGGACCTGCAGGCGTCGAGGCCGGGCTCTCTCGGCCCCCCGGAGCTGGTAGGGGGGGGCGGGCTGCTGGAAGTGTCCTGGGTAATTTCCCCGACGGCGGCGGCCACTTTCTTTGGAGGCGACTCTGCACCTTTTTAGAGTACAGAAAAGGGCCCCGGGAGGGAGGGGCCTCCTTTTCCCGAAGCCCAGTGCTCCTGGGGAGTCGGTTAGTGACCTCTCCGGGCTCGTTCTGGGCCCTGTGGTGTGCGGGAGGAAAGGAAGCCCCGCCTGCCCTTTGTGGGGGAGGGTAAGGGATGCTTTCCCACCCCATTGTTGAATTCCAGCAGCACCATTTGGTGCTCTGCAGACCGATGAGCCGTTTGGCTACTCAGCAAGCTTCTCCCCAGCTCCCGTCCAGGTCACCTCCCCCCGCCCCCCCTTTAAACACGAACTGTGGGAGTCAGTCCAGTTGCAATGCCTTCTCTGACACCCACTGGCTGTGTGTCCTTGGGCAAGTCTCTCCACTTAGGAGTTTTGCTGTCCTGAAAGCAAAGGACAGCAGAAAGGCAGGCTGTGGCCTTGGTGTGGGGCTTAACTTGAACATTTAAAGTAATTAGCATAGTGCCTGCCTGCAGTTAGGGCACCTGTGTAACTCCTTACCCTCCACCAGCCCTGGGAAATGTGTCTTTCCTGTAACCGGAACACCTCTTAGGTAGGCTTCACTGAGTGCTCATGTATTCGGATGCATATATTTTCTATTGTTACTCTCAGCTAGCTGTCTACATGGGGAGAGACTGCTGAAGCTGTGCTGAGATTCCAGAACTGGGACTAGTCCAAGTATTTATTTGGGGTAGTATTGAGATTTGAACTCAGGGCCATGTGCTTGCTAGAGGGTGCTCTAACACTTGAGCCATGCCTCCTGTCTAGTTTTTGTTGTTTGTTTTTTTAGTAGGGTCTCTCTATGTGGTCCAGGCTGATCTTGAACTATTCATCCTCCTGCCCCAGCCACCATGCTTCCCACTGTGTATTAGAGTTGGAAGGGCCCTTAGAAGTCCTTCCTGCCAGGCCAGCTCTAAAGGTAAACGGAGGCTCAAGGAGGAACTGGTCCCCTCACAATGCTTCCACTATTGTTACACTGGGGTGGGGGCTGGCAAAGTGTGCTGGCCTGGCTCCCCACCCCCACCCCCATGGTCCTTGCTGACCTTCTACTCCACCACTACTGCCAGATTCAGATGCTTCTAATCTCCACCTCAGCTCCAGGGGTCTGCCCAGGCCTGTGTTGTTCCCACCCTCCCGCAGTTCTCCCTGGTTCCAGTTTGTTTGGCCTTCCTTATCCACTGGAAAAGACTAGTATACTGGAAGGAGCTCAGGGTTCTATTTGTTTTCTGTTTAAACCTGACCAAATTACCCCACCTCTGAGCTTTTCTGGAATATGAAGTCAAGCTAACACTACACAGGAAGGACTGGAGATGTAGCATGCACAATGTCCTGGATTCCATCCACAACACTAGACCTAGACACACACACACATGCACACACATACACACACACACAATAAAATTACCTAGAAGAACCCTTCACTCATTATCCCATCTTGGCAGAGATCTATTTAAATAATGCATAACAGGGATACCCTGGAACTAGAGGGAATTTGCTTTGAAGGCCAGGATTGGGAATAAAATAACCTTCCTTCAGTTCTGGGAGGCGGTACTCTAGCGCCCTAGGAAGAGTAGTTAGAAACTTGCCCCATGGCTAGAATGAGGTAGACCAGAAGTCCTGCCCACTCTGGACTACTACACAGGAGCAGCCTGTTTTGCTGAGCCAAAAAATGTTGCGGGCTAGACTGAGGGTGTGGACTCAAGTGATAGAACCCTTGCCTAGCAAACTTGCCCTGAGTTCAATTCCCAGCATGGGGAGGAGTTGCCTGGGATTGTAGAGCAAGTCCCATTGGAAAGTGTGTGCCGGTATCTGTCCAGTTTCTCTAACCCACAGAGGGTTCACAGTGAAGGGACTGTGAAAGAAAAGCTGGACCCAGCAGTTGGGCTGTGTTACTTTGGGCAGGCTACTTCCTTTCTCTGGTCTGTTTCCTCTTGCCTAGTGGGGGAGGTTGAATTAGTGACTCCCTCTGGCGCCTTCTAGCTCTGACAGGCTCCCAGGCTGTGTTGACTGATGTATCCTAGGAGATAGGAGCACACGGAGAACCAAGTCAGCTGGGAGATCCCTGTCAAGGTAACCCGCCTCCTTCTACCCCCAACATTCCCCCCCCCAAAAAAGGCAAGAATGTGTCCCTTGCTGAGACACACCCTGGCTAGTGGGTAAAGGGCACGGATCACCTAGTGAGTGGCTTATTCCCAAGGTCCCTGTTGTCTGGAGGGAAGCTTGTGCTCAGGATTCAGAGCTGTGTCAGTCGGGGCGGTGAGATTGCATGCTTCCCAGGGAAGAGAATGTATGTGTCAGGGAACAGTCAGCCTCCGGGGATGGGGTGCTGGGCACGAGGCAGCTAACTTATGGGATGGTGAGTCCAGAAGGGCCATCACAGGGCAGTGTATCAGGGTGTGTGCAAGACAAGGAACCTGGCAGTGGGAGGGAGGAAAAACTCTACCTGAGCCAGAGGACTGGGCTTTGGGTCAGGGCAGGCTGCTGGGCAGACTCCAGACTTGGTGGGGAGTGGTGGAAGTTTTGCCTGTGCTTAGGGTTGTCAGCTTGGAGACTGGAGTTGGGAGTTAACTGAACCACATGGTACTGAATTGTAGTTGTCAAGTTCTATTGTGGGGCTATCTGTGTAGGGTGTTGTCAAAGTTAACTGAACAGTGACTACCTGGGAGGGATGGTTGTAGTGGGCCCTGGCCATTTGAGGTGCTATCAGATGGTACTGGGGTAGTTCACAGGTATTTTTAGGCTGCCAGTGTGTCCTGGCTATGTTTTGGGGTGCTTCTTTCTCTCACCCCCTTCACAGAGGAGAGGCCCCAGGACCCATGGAAGGAGGGAGGCTTCCTGCCTTCCTCAGTCCCTCCACAGGTAGGCAGGCAGCTGCAAGCCTGCTCACTCACAGTAATTTTACCACGGTGCCTAAGTCAGGAACAGGCGTGAATTGACCTTTTAACCCCTTCCCCACCACGGGATTAGACTCTGTTTCCTGTTCAATCTCCTCCAGAACCAGTTCCATCCCGCCTGGGGGCCCCCAAACCGTGGATAAGGATAAGCAACTCCCTCCAATGCTTTTCTCCCTCCACCTGAATCAGGCCTTGGGGGGGGCCTGAGGGCCAAGCTGGTGCGGGGTCTGGCAGGAGCTGAGGGCCCAGGCGGGAGTGATAAATATTGAAGAGGAGGGATTTCGGTGTGGGCTGGAGCAGCTGCAGTGGTTCGAGTGTCACACTATCTCTCCCCAGGTTTACTGACCCATTTCCATTCACGCGGCTGCTGGTTTCCTAGCAACGGCAACAGTCCCCCCAGAACAGGCGGAGTGTGTGTCTGCCATTAGCGACTGCCGCAACTGTGTCAAGGTTACCCCGCTCCCTGCAAACCCACCCCGGCGGGTTTGTTTTCTGCCAGCGCCTGGCACACACAGTGCCAGCCAGGCAGGGGGAGGGAAGGGGGCTGAGGGCCAGCCCAGGGACTTGGGTGGGGGTGGGGGGTGAGGAGGAGCTTTGGTTCCTGGTCCAGTGGGAGCCAACTTGGACTGAGTCCGAAGCTTCCCCCCCCCCCCTTGCTGGTGGAATTCCTGAGCCTGAGGGGAGCAGGGGGTGGAGCTGTCCCTCAGCCCTGACCCCCCAGATTCCAGACCTGGGGGGAGGGGTGTGGGCCGAGGGGCCTCTGGGAAGCCTGCCCAGCCTGACCCCACCTGGCTTGTTCTGCCCTGGCTTCCTCCCACTTGTGCAGCAGCTCGGTGCTCTTCCCTGCTCACGGCTCTTTGTCGCAGCTCTGGGCTGCGCCTGGTCTCTCTCCCCTGTCAGACTCCCCAGGGCAGGCTTCTGTTTCTCCCATCAGACTAGGGGCTCCTGAGGTTGGGGTTCAGTGATGCCTGTCCTCTTTCTTTGCCCTGACTGTTTCTCCAGTGTCATGGGAGATGAGATTAAACATTTAGGGTGACACAGGATCATTTCTTAATGAGAATCCGCCAGGCAGGTGCCCTTGTGCCACTCCCCTTGCCTGCCTTCTCCCCACCCAGCAGCCCTCCCTTGAAAAATGGGCCTTTTCTCCCCCCCAAAACCAGGCTGTAAAGGGTTAAAGCAGTTGCTGCCCCCCCCAACTTGGTATGTGAGCTCCCCCCAGGCTGGGGAGATGGGGGGATGGGGGTCTGTCACCTTATAGCCACTCATGTGGTCAGCTCAGACCTGACCAGTCACATTCCTACCCAGGAGGGCTGGGGCTTGAGGCAGGGGGTAGGGGCAGGGGCAGGGGCAGAGGCCTAGAGGGGGCTAAGATGATAGGAATAGAAGGCCCCAGGGTGGGAGTGGGAGTGGACATGACCAAGAAGCTGGGGCAAGGGCTGCTCGGAATAAAGCCCCAGTTCACCTCTCATTTCTCTAGGCCTCAGTCTCTGTCTTTCTTTGCAGTTTGCACCCCCCCCCACCTGGGTGGGTCCTCCTTGTCTGTGACATAGGAACAGAGCTGGTACCAGTGCTAAACAAAGAAAAGAGAGTAGCAGGGGCAGTTTCTGACATGCAAGGCAGTCCAGGGACTTGTGGGTAGCCTCTAGTGTGACTTTCTGGTGCTTAGGGGAGGTTGGCTAGGTCAGAGGCCCTGGGATCTAGGGTACAGAGCAGGCTGTGCTAGACAGTAGAGTCAGACCTGGGCAGGGACCCAGGGAGCCTGGTTCTCTGCCCAGCCCTGTGCCTGGCTCCTCCTGGCCTCAGTCTTCTCATCTGAGGGGCTTAGGCCAATGGTCTCTAAGGCCCTCCTGTCCTGTTAGTGGCTCTGGGTATGAGATGAGGGGTGGGGGGCCATGGTCTGGAGAGGTGTGGGAGGCTGCCAGCTCAAGGGGGAGTTGCAATGCGATCCTGCAGCGAAAATAGCCCAGGTCATTTTCAGCTGCTTGGGCGGAGGTATCTGATCCCAGCAGGGCATCTTGGGCAGGGGGACAGCAAGGAACATTCTGTAAAGCTCTCTGGGAAAGGTTGGCAAGAGCCTGGAAATGAAAAAGATGAGGAATGCAGAGGGTTAACAGGAGGAGGGGGCTGGACTCCCACCTCCTTTGGGTCTTGGCCTGGATGAGGTGAAAGGTCAGCACCAAGGAGTCCAGCACACAGCTGGGGAAAGAGTAACCAGATCCTTTTCCATAGCCCAACTCTGGGGATCCCAGCACCGCCTCCCCCAGGAAAGGTGCTTTAACATCCCCAGGAAGAAGTTTATTTCTTCTTGTTCTCAGCAGGGATTGTGGGCTAGGGAAAAGTCCAGACAGGAGGTCAGGGAGAGTTGCAAACTAGGTACCCCAGTCAGTATGGCAGGACCTGGTCATGCTGGGGTTAGTGGAGGTAGAGGTGATCCTACTGGAAAGGTTAGAGGTAGCCTGTTCTGGCTTCACTCTGACTCTGTACCCTATTTATGATGACTCTTGTGGCCAGCATGGGATGCAGGAAGTGAAGAAGTAAGAGACATTCCCCCCCAGTAAACATACTTTCAGATTAGTGAGAGTGGCCGGCCTGATGCTACACTGTGACATTGAGATGTGTTCACAGTGGAGAATTAGACCTTCATTCAGATGGCTTTGCTATTTGGCTGTGTATGTAGTGGGGTGCTAGGGTGTAAGATGGTATGGTGGGAGGCAGAGATGACAGCACATGGAGGAAAAAAAACAACAACCTGGTTTCTGAAATCAAACTTGGTCTATGTCCAAATCCTTGCCTCTGTCAGGCAAATTTTAACCTAAGCATCAGTTACCCCCAACCCCAAATAGGATAGACAGTGCCCCCATCCTGTAAGATAATTATGAAGATTGCTCAGAATAGGTACTCAATAAAACGTAATGGTAGCCAGGTTAGGGGTGTAGCTCAGTGGTACATGCCTAGCATGCTCAGAGCTCTTGAGTTCCATCTCTCAACACACACACACACACACACACACACACACACACACACACGAAGCCAGGAGGTTGAGTCCCCCTGGGATTGAGGTTCAAAGCCAGCCCCAGCAGGAAAGTCCATGAGATTCCTTCCTTCAGTTAACCAACACAAAGCCAGAAGTGAAGCTGTGGCTCAAGTGGTAGAATGCCAGCCTTGACCAAAAAACCTAAGGGACAAACACCCCGGTCCTAAGTTCAAGCCTCCCAGCATTAGTGCACACGTGCTTGCACACACACACGCACACACAGCAAGAAATGGTAATAAGCATGATGGGGTGCGAAGGTCCTGGTGTGGGGGGCTGCAGCGCAGTTAGCAGAGGGACTCCAGAGGAGGAGGGAGACAGTGGGAGGAAGAGGATAGTTTGGGAATGGGGTTGGGTCAGTGTCCCAGGGCTGCACTGACGCTGTTGTTGGGGGTACTACCAGTGACTTGGAATGGGATGGGGGGTGAGGTGAATGGTGTTGAGTATATGGCAAAGGATGGTTCAGGACAGCGTTGTTCCTACAGCCCGCCCTGGCGGGCTTTGTGCGGCTGTGTGGGTGTAGCTGTCCCCAGAGTGTGGCTGTAGGTATGCTTGAGAAGGCGCAGGCATCTTGTGAAAGAACAAGTCGCCTTTTGTACGCTTCCAGCCCCCGGCTGGGTTGGGCTCTCTCTGGGGGATCCCCTGTTTCCGAGCCCGGCTGCCTGCCCACTGACAGTGCCCCAGCCTACCCTACCAGCAGCCCCCACCTGAGGGGCGCAGGCAGGCTGAGCACCCCCTCCTGGAGACCTGTGCTGAGGGCCTGGGGAGGGGGGTGGGGCTTGTGAGGAGGGTGTGTCCGAGGCTCGGCCCCGCCCGTCGTGACGTCAGTTCAGGTGTTACCAATCCCCTGGAGCCCGGCTGGATGTCGCCCCGCCCCCTCGCCGCTCCCCAGGGTGCCGGAGTCGCCGCGGGTGGAGTCTGTGGGAGGGGCTGGACGGGGCGGGGCTGGCGAGGGGCGGACCCGCACGCGCTCCGCAGCCCCTGACGAGCCAAGTAAAGCCCCGGTCCTGGAGGGCTCCCCTGGTCTGATCCCCCTCGTCCCCCCAAGTCTTCTTATCCCTGACTACTTAGTAACCGTACTAACACCAGCTGCCTCTTGCCCGTGTGTACCAGACAGCGCCTCGTGGTTTTTATGGAAGGTCTTACCTGAAACATCGCTGCTGGCTTGTGTTCCCGAGACCTTCTCACCCGCTGGATTGGCAGCTCCCTGGACAGGATTACAGACACGGTCTGGCTCAGAATAGGCACTACTGAAATGTTTAGGTTGGAGGGATGAATGAGGAGATAGGCCTGTGTCCACAGTACCGTGAGGAAAGCAGTAATGTCAGAGTCACACAACAAGTAGGTAAAACAATCACAACCAGAAACCGGAGTTCCGGGCCCCCCTCTGGCTTTTGCCTGTAGTGTGTGACTAAGAGTTGGGTGTTGCACAGAGAGTTGCTAGAGGCCTTTCCACATGGAAGGGTCTCTGCCTGACCCCTGCTCTTCAGAAGAACCCTTTGCAGTACACACATAGTACACACGTTGTACCAGAACCTCTGAGTTCTGGGAGGAGCTGTTGGGGGGGGGAGCTAAGAGGGCATCTGTGAGGGGAGGGGGGACAGTTCTGGGCTACATGGATTCTTGTGAGCCCTGTGACTGGGGTGGGTACTGGTTCTGGGGACATAAAGATTTAACTTGCAAGTAGGAGGTTCCAAGTTGAGCAAAGAAGAAGAGTGTTGGGAGCCAAAGTATGTGGGGGTTCAGTGCAAAGGAGGCAAGGATTGTGCTGGGCCAGCACTCCCTCCACGAGCAGGCTGCTCCAGTGGAATGCTGGGAGGCCCCAGGGATGAGGCCAGCCAGCCAAGGTGTCTCCGGTGGCACGGAAGCAGTTAAGAGCTGCCTCAGCCCGTTCCTTCAGACAATTAGTGACATCTCGCTTGACAACACCACACTGAGCCGATGCAGACCTCAGCCCCCCCCTCCCCAAAAGCCCCCCCACAGCCGTTTCAGCTGTTTATTCTTGGGCTTTAACAATTGGGATTCTGACTTGGAGGAGCGGGCGCCCTGCGCTGCCCTCTGACCCACCGTCGCCTTGGCAACTGGAGCCCGGTAGGCCTGGGCTCTGCGTTAGGATTACAGATCCTGAATTCACAATCTTGCTGCTCGCTGGCAAGCTGCAGCAGTAGCAGCAGCAGCATGCAGGATCTTCAGCTAGACTGGAGGGGGCAGAGGAGGGTCCCCCGGGCCAGTCTGAGGCACAGGTGGGAACCTGGGCTGGCACAGGTGACCTGGAAAGGGTGCCCCCTGGAGTCAGGCAGGGACCAGAGCCCTGCTCCATTCCTGCTACTCTCTGGAAACTTTCTTTTCTCCATAGAGCCCTAAGGACAGGGGCAAAGCTTCTTCATGCCCCTCCTTTCCCCCCCTCAGTCAGCCCCCTACCATGCCCAGAGCTCCAAGTGCCAGCAGACTGTGCCCCTGCCGTGCCCGCCGCCATGGCAACAGGCCCCTCTCTTACCAGCTCAGCTCCTTCCTCCCCTACCCTAGCAGCCAACTGCCCCAGCTGAAACCGGAGCCGATGCATCTGTGAGCCTCATGCCCAGACCCACATTCCATTTCTGTCCTCTGTCCCCCCTAGTTCTGGCGACGACATCTCCCCTCCTCCTCCTTCTCCTCACGCCCCCTCCCTCGGCGCCTCTGCCTACTCCTGCTGTTCCCCCTACACTCTATCTATCACTTAGTGTCTCCCCCTTGTTCCCGCCCCATCCTGTGAATGTGTCTCCCCCTTCCCTCTGTCTCTGTTGGTCTCTGGGTGTGTCAGTCTTTCTGTCTGTCTCCAGTTCCCTGGGTTGCTGTACATGGGCCTGTCTGGAGCAGACTCCTTTTCCATCTCCTTCCCTGTGTGTGTCTGTCTCTCCCTTCCTCCTTCCCTGTGTGTGTCTTTGTCTCTGCATCATCCTGCCTCTCTCTCTTTCTCTTTGTTTTTTTCTTCTCTTTCTTCCTGAATCTCTTTCTTGTCTTCCTTCCTGTCATGCTCCCCAGCTCCATCTTCCCTCTCCCGTCACCTCTTCCTAAGCCTGCTTTTTCTTACCGCCCCCCCCCCCATGATGTTCTGCTTTCTCTCTTGATTCTCTGCCTTAGTGTTTTTTCCCCCTCCTTCTAAATTCATAGAGTTCTCCAGGTCTCTTTCAGACATTTCACTCATAGCATCTAGTTGGGGAGCCAAGGAAGCCCTCCAGAGTCACCCCAAAGGAGCCCCTTTCTAGTAGGAGCTTTAAATCCCGAAAGCCCCATCGGGCATGTGTAATTGAACCTGAAATGAGGAAAATCTAAAGTTAAAAGAGTCTACAGAAGCCGGGGTACCAGGAAGAAAGCAAGGGTGCTAGGCCACCTCTAGAGGTTTGCAGGGGATGGCTTCATCCACCTGGTCTACCTCCTGCCAGCCCAGATAGGGGCAGAGTGTAGTCCCAGCAGCTAAACCAACCCAGAAGACCCTTAGCGATACGCATGTCTAGGTCTCACTGATTCCTTGGATTCATCTTCCCCATTACAATGATGGCTGTGTCAGATGAGGCCTCAGTTTCCCCCAGTAGCACAAGGGTACTAACCTTGCTCTAGCACTAACTTCTTTAAGGAACTTTGGGGTCCTTGAGCAAAGTCAGAGTTACCAGAAATAAGGAAAGGCTTGAGTAACTCGCCTCCCCACCCCCACCAAGATGATTCTGGCCCAGAAGTAGTATTGGTCCTGTCTCCTTAAGTGCTAGGTGGAAGGCAGCGCTCACTTCCCTCGGGACCGGCAGCTCCTGCTGTCCAGCCCTTCCAGCCTGGGCAGTGGCCTCTAGCCTTCCTCCTGCCATCTTCTTCAAGGAGTGAGCTTGGAGTCCTGGGCACATAGGCCCAGGGTTGGGGAGCCAGGCCTCCAGGGCCTAGCCCTTGCTTGTGGGTGTGGTGCAGCCTGGTCAGACAGTTCTAGGACCCTGGGGTCCAGGCACTACTCACCAAGGCGGGGGAGTAGGGGTGCCTGGGGGAGGCGGGTTGCACGCAAGGCATGCTGGGCCCCCTCGGCGGGTGGGTGGGGGGAACAAAGCTGGCATCGAGGCCTCAGCTAAAATTAGCTGCTTCCCTGCGCGGGAGCGAGCATGCCTGCCAGCCGCCCAGATCGCCGCTGCCTCGGCAGGCCATCTGTCGCCACGTTT
Organism: Dipodomys merriami; assembly: GCF_024711535.1. Classification (NCBI taxonomy): domain Eukaryota; kingdom Metazoa; phylum Chordata; class Mammalia; order Rodentia; family Heteromyidae; genus Dipodomys; species Dipodomys merriami. The sequence goes on from NW_027204270.1 coordinate 11,261,646, forward strand.
TGCTAAGTCCCTGGGGCCCTTCTGGCTCCAGCCACCCCCAGGGGCTAGGGCTAGAAGGACTCTGCTCAGAGGCTGTCCTGACCTGAGCTCTGGGCTCTGCTGTGTGACCTCGGGCTATGCCTGTCCCTCTCTGGGCTCCTTACAACAGGGAGACTCTGAACACTACCATCCTAGATTCCCTAGTCCTTCCAAGCAGCAGGTGTGCTGTGGGTCATGGGGGCAGGGGTGTGGGCAACGCCCTCGCTTCCCCTTTTGTGAGCTACTTACTACTCCAGTGCAAGGGTTTGGAAGGTAGGCCAAGTGGGGCCTAGGGTAAAAGTGAGGGGGAAGACAAGACTCCTGTCTTGATTCCTTGACCTTAGGGAATGCTGCTCGAATCCACCAACACCTCCCACCTCACCCCCACTCTCCACCTCCAACTCATCCTTTTTTTTTGGGTCCGGTCATGGGGCCTGAACTCTGGGCCTGGGCGCTGTCCCTCAGCTCTTCAGCTCAAGGCTAGCGCTCTACCACTTGAGCCACAGTGCCACTTCCAGTTTTCTGGTGGTTTTATTGGACGTAAGAGTCTCATGGACTTTCCTGCCCAGGCTAGTTTTGAACCATGATCCTCAGATCTCAGCCTCCTGAGTGGCTAGGATTACAGGCGTGAGCCACCAGCATCCAGCTCCTCCACGTAATCTTAAACAAAGTCCAGGTGGGAAGCCAGACAGTAGAGCCAACACCAGTCTGCTCTGCAGCTCGGGCAAGTCCCCTGGCCACTCTTAGTCCATTCCTTCCTCTTTCCAATAAAGCAGCCTCCCATACTACTGCTGCCTCTTGTTCTCCTGGGGCTACTTCACAGGTGTGGAGCCTGAGATGCCGGAAGACGAGGTTCCTTGTGAGAAAGCAGCAGAGCAGGGAGCCGGCTCACTGGCCTCCCCTCCCCCCACCCCCAGCTTTTTTCTGACCCTGCCACTTCCTTGGCCTCCCCTTCCTTCTCTCTGAAGCCAAAGAGGCTGAGTGGCTGCTCCAAGGTCACCCAGCCTGACCTGGGAGGAGCTCAGACTTGAACCCGGGCCTCTTGGCTCCTGGCCTCCCTTACCATTCTGGCCAGCAGGCCAGGCCTGTTCCCTGGGTGAGTCATACCCCTGGACTTTGTCCTTCTTGTCCCCAGTCCTGTGGCCTGAAGTTTAGAGAGGGGGCCTTTGGAAGGAAGAGGGCCACCGTTGATGGTACAGAGGGTATCAGGCCCTTGCCCCTCCTCCCTCCTTCAGGAGTGCGTGGCGCCAGCGGCCGCTGACCTTAGCCACAGTCCTTTCTCCAAGGCGCATTCTGCCCCCTCCCTAGAAGCACAGCCACACCATGTGTGACACCAAACTAGAGATGGGGCGGGGCCAGGGCTTGGAGAGGTGGCGTTTCCAGGTTGTGCGTGTGCCCAGGCAGCCTCCTGCCCAGTGCTCCTCTCAGGCACCAGGCCTGGCGGCTTGGGGCTTGGTGACCCCGGCAGAAGGCCACAGCACCTCCCCTCCCCCCGTGTCCAGGGAGCAAGGGCACACCCAGAGCCCCGTGTGCCTCCACCTCCTCCTGGGGCCAGAGGTGTTTGTCACTGGGGCAACGTGTAGCTTCGCCCGGCTCTGGCAGTGGTGGCATTCATGCCCTGTGAGCTGTGACACCTCGGCGGGCAGAGGACAGCACCGTGACAGTGACAGGGAAGGGACATGGGTGGACTGCCACCTGTCTAAAGCAGGGAGGGACTCAGAGAAGGGGTGAGGTCGTGAGCCCGCCGCACGCTGCGGCTCTGGAGGGCTGGGAAGAGGTTTGTCCCGCGGGGAGTGGCTGTTCTAGTAGGCTGTGTGTGACAGGTTCTGTGCATCCCACATCCTGTCAGTGGGTGTTGGGGTGCCTGCTTAGGTAGTTACAGTGTCGTGAGGGCTGACAACCGGAGACCTGTCTCATGCTGTCAAAGGGTGTCGCGTGGGACCATCTCACACTCGCCGTGGCGCCTCCTGTCACAAGGGTTGTCTCAGCCTGTCTGCTTGTTGTGCAGAGTGACCTGTGTGATGGTCTCTTGTTGCTAGGAAGTTGTCAGTCACTCGGGAGCTCAGGTCTCACCCAGAGCCGTGTCCCATGGTGTGGGCTGGCAGTTGGCGGGGTCTTCCCCACGCAGACCACAGGGCCCCAAAGGGCCGGCTAGAGGAAACACTTCTGCCCTGAGCACAGGACAAGTGTGTGTGGGGGGAGTGTCACAGTGCCACATGACCTACCTACCTACCTTCTGACCCGGCCCTTGGGACTGCGCCCTAGGAGGAAGGAAAGTGGGCGTTTTTCAGGTTGTGTGGGAAGGGGCCTTTGGGCCCAGGCAAGGGTTTGCCTGGGAGGCGTGGTCCCCACAGGCTGGGGACCCTGTTCCCTACCTCTTCTGCCCCCGAAACTGTTAAACTAATTAAGGCTGTGGAGCCGCAGGATTAATCGGGGCAGCGCGGCGCAGGCCGGGAGCTCAGGTAGTCGATTAGTGCGCCGCGGAGGATATTGGATTTCTGAACCGCAAGTCAGCACTATTCGGGCCTGTTATCTCCCAGGCTAGAGGGTCAGCAGGCGGGAGGCCCAGGCGCTGGCCGCCCCCGCCCGCCCCGGGCATCCACACCCCTGCCCGCGCAGCCTGGCCCACCCTATCTACCTCAACGTCCTTTCCGGGCTTCAACTGTTGCCTGATCCCCGCTTGCCCCTCCCCACTGCCATCTCTGTTGCCTCTTCCCCCAGGCCCCTCTCCTTGCTGTCTTTCTCCCTCTGAGTCCTTTGTGGCCTGCACTCACGCTCTGCCTGACCCACACCTGCCTCTCAGCCTCTCTGACCGATGGGTCTCAGCCTGCCGCCGCCCCCCCCCCCTTCCTGAACCTTGTCTGCCTAGATCCCCCACTGTCTCTGTTCTACCTTTCACCGCCACTCACTGTCTCTGGTTTTTCATTTGTGTGCCTGCCTCTCACGGTCTCTCACGTCTCTGTCTCTCTGTGTATCTCTGGTTGCCTGTCTTCTCTCTCTCTCTCTCTCTCTCTCTCTCTCTCTCTCTCTCTCTTGTGTGGTCTCGGCTGGTGTCTGTAACCAGAACAAATCTCCCCCAGCCAACACCCCCTGAACAAGGAGGCCAGAGCAGCTAATGGGAAACATGTGATTCTGCCTTGCGCCTGGAGCACCGTGAAGGGAGCCTTAGTCCCAGCCCAGCTCCCCCTTGCCGCATTCCCCTCCCCCCTCCCCCCCCCTCCGCCTCCCCAGCTTGAGTGGGCAAGTTCCTTAGCCATTTACATGGAAGGGGGCTGACATTTATCAGTTGGGGACCATCGGGCTATGGAGGGGCTGGGGCAGCTGCTCCCTCATCCTCTGGGTCGGTGGACCCCAAGCAGATTCCCCCCCTCCCCCCGCTGCTATATGTAGGAGAACAAGGCCAAGAGGGGCTGAGCCATGGAGGCCTGGATGGGGGACAGCCAGTCTACCCCCCCCCAAAAAAAGGGCTCTAGAGCCACCCAAATTTCCATCTTTTCCACCCTCCTGGGCCTCTGGGAAGCTGAAGAGGTGGGGGCTCCCTGAGCTTGGGGGCTGCTGGGCGGCATTTCTGTGCCCACCCAACCACAGGGCCGGGGGCAGCTGAGAGGAGGGAGGCTCTGGCAGGTTGGAATTCTCCTTCTCTGCCTGTGGATAAATTGTCCCTAATCCAGGCTTGGGGAGTTGTCTGGCTCCTACAGAGAGAGAGAGAGAGAGAGAGAGAGAGAGAGAGAGAGAGAGAGAGAGAGAGAGGAGGGAGGGGGAAGCAGGCACATACAAACACAGTGACACAGGCACACTGTCTCACAAAGGGTCTTTCCTGTGTGTGCGTGCACACCACTAACACAAAGGCAGCACACAAACACCGAGGCCCACGGTGCTGTGGCACAGACCATCTCACACATGGGGACACTGACACAGCTACACGAGCACAGACACACAGTGGCATGGTACTGCTCTTCCAAGGACCCGCCAACACACACACACACACACACACACACACACACACACATACACACACACACACACACAGATGCCTGGGGTGCAGACACTATTAAGGTCATACAAATCCACATACTCACAGACGTACCCATAAGCACATGCTGACCTGTGGCAAAGCAGACCGACAGGGACACCATGACCCTGATAACCTACAGAAAGAAAGAGGTAGGAGGGAAACAGTGCTGATGTGCAGTGACACAGTGCCTGCAGTCACAGGCCTGGAGATTACAAACCTGCAGGGACAGTGGAGGATCAGCCCCCACCGCCCAACACACCCAGAGAGCTGAGACAGGCAGGAGCCAGTTTTGGCTCCTGACACGGTGAGTGAGATACAGAGCCAGGCACAGTGTGTACACACGTACGCATACGCACAGCCTGACTACAGCTGGGCACACCTGTCACACACAGGCACTTACATCTCTGTCCTCTTAGGCACAACTAGATGCACACTCAATAGAATAGAAACAACTGGTGCCCATAGCCACACGTCTAGGTAACCACACATAGAGTCCACTCATCAGTCTCCTGGCATGTACACACTCTGACACACAATGGACGCACAAGCTATGAAGGAACAAACACATGGTCCTACACGTTTATACTTTGTTCTGTATGTGGTGCCAGAGATCGAACCCAGGACCTCTGTAGGGTACGCTAATGCTAGGCAAGCACCCTGCCACTGAGCCCCATCTCCATCTTCCATACATGGACATGCTTAAGCATGCATGTACTCACACAGGTGTACAGAAATGCAGACAAGCTAAGTAGACCCAGAAACTCACCGTTACAGGTGTATTTACCCAGACAACTGAACACTCACAGCCGTGTGTTTACACAGCCGAAATCTCTATCACACACATACATATTCCCAGGCAACCAGAACCTAGAAGCAGTCCATGAGGCCTGGTTCCCAGACCCCCTCTGGGCTTCAGTACAGACCTCAGGGCGGCATACAAATGGGCTGGAAGGGGGGGTGCTCTTGAGGAAGGCCATGGTTATTAAAGAAAACAAGAGACAGAACCAGTTGCTGCTGGAGACGGGCAAGCACCAGCTGCATATGCATCCTCGTGGAAATCTGTGTCCACACCACTGCGAACAGCCACTCTCCCACCCGTGCAGAGAACGGGCTCTTAGTACACACAGCTTCCGTAGAGTGCTCCCATTTGAGGGATGAGAACAGGAGAAACCAGAGAGGGTCCTCCTGGCTTACACTGATGAGCCAAGGCCTATCTGCCTCTTCAAAGCCAGGTTCCTTCAACCATTGTGTGTATGTAGACATACAAACATGCTGCTTCCCTTTGGGCTGGGAATGTGGCTTCGTGGTAAAGTGCTTGCGTAGCATGCACGAAGCCCTGGGTTCGATTCCTCAGTACCACATACACAGAAAAGGCTGGAAGTGGCAGCTCTCAAGTGGTAGAGTGCTAGCCTTGAGCAAAAGAAGCTCAGGGACAGTGCCCAGGCCCTGAGTTCAAGCCGCAGGATTGAAGAGAGAGAGAGAGAGAGAGAGAGAGAGAGAGAGAAACAGACTTACAACTCTGCCACAGGATGTGGTTGGAGCTGGATTAGACCCATGTAGAATAGCCTCCTCCTAGTTCATTGTCCCTCTGTGCTCTGCCGTGGGTGGCTCCCTGCATCCGTGCTCATACCTACTGTGCTATGTTTGCTTCCACAGATGGGAGCTTGCCTGATTGTCTGCCCATCGGCCTGGACCCCAGAGCCCGCCCAGCTGAGTGTGTGCAGAGGGCCCCAGGTGAGGGGCTATACTCAGGCCTCCACGGAGACCACCCTGGAGACGCTGGTGAAGACGAGCCGTTCCTGCTGAGCCAGGCCTCTGCACAGCCTGCTCAGGTAACTAAGCGGAAGTCGGGCCTGGGCCTGGGCCTTGTGCCTGTGCTAGTCCTTCAGGGATCCCCTCCCAATATAGACTGAGAAGAGGCTCTTAAGTCAAGAATCAACAGATATTGGCCCAGATTATTCAACTTCCCCACTGTCCAGAAAGGGAAACTAGGACTCACGGATATCCAGTGAGTGCCACTTGATAGTGCCCGGTGGCCAGCCCTATAGAACCCCTTTAGACAGAGTCTGTGGAAGGAAGCAGAGAGCTGGGAGGCTGAGACGAGGTGCTGGGAGAACTTAGGTTGTCCAGGTGTGCTAGGAAGCCCGGTGGACCTCGAGGGGGTTGGACAGTGGCAGGACCTGCCCAGGTTAGCCCACTGTGGTTCCCTGCGGCGGGGGCCAGGTAGGGCTGCCCTGCCCTGCCGAGGCAACTCCCTGAACTGACACATGAAGCCTGGGGCTCCGGGAAGCTCCCTAGAACCCAGCCTGCTAGGGACCCCACCCAGCTTCCAAAGGAGCATTCCTGGGGCCTGAGGTCTGGGGGTGGGGCCTCTTGGGATGGGTAGGGTAGGGAGGTAGGGCTGTGGGAGGATCAAGTTGAGTATGCTACCTGTCTGTAAATGCCCTGGCGGGCAGGCTTGGGTGCAAGCAGGTGTGTGTGTCGGGCTCTGTCCCCAGGTGCCCAGGGTTGTGTACACAGGAATTATGTAAGTGGACTAGGCTGGGGGTGGGTGGGTCAAGGACTTTCTGTGTGGTGCTCTGGAGTGGTGAGTGTGTGGGATGCGGGCTAGCTTCTGGGAAGCTGTGGGCACAGGGGGTATGTGGGACACAGGGGCTCTGTGGATACTGGGGAGGAGACCTGAGCCCTCTACAGTGGCAGGATGTGTGCCCAAGGTTCTGGGTGCACGGTGGGGTGGCATGTGCACATGGCTCCATTTGTGCTTTGGAGGTGGGCCGGGCAAGCCTGGAGCAGAGCTGGGCTCAGCAGTGCCCAGCCTGGTGGCCAAATCGCTGAAGTCACTTCCTTTCCAGCAGTGACTTTCCAGGGGGAGGAGTTCTTCAGACCTGGGCGGGAGGCAGGGGCGGGGCAGGAGCCCAGCTCACTCTCTGGGGAGAGTGGGGGGAGGTGAGAGGTGGGAGGATGGCCTGGTGGGGCTGGAGGAGAGAGTCCTTAGGGAGACGGAAGGAAAGACAAGGACAGGAGCCTGGAAGGGCCGAGGGCAGGAGGGGATGGGGGTGGAGCAGAGCGGGAAGCTCAGTCCCTGGGTGACCTCAGAGGGAGGAAGGGAGGGCCACCAACAGGGTGACCCTCGAGTCCAGCGAGAGCTGGCAGTGCCGCCCACACACCTGGCACCCGGGGCAGGGGGCTGGCAGGGGGCGGTTCAGGGACAGACCTGCTTGCCAGGTGCCCTGCTCTGGACAGGAAGAGGGTGGGCGAGGGCTGCACAAAGGAGCTCTGTGTGGTTGGGGGTAGGGTGGGGTGTGCCGTGCTGTGTAGTGCTGTGCTGGGGGTGGGGGGGGTGATGGCCTTGGAGGCGGGGCAGGACCAGCTCCCCTTGGGGGCATCAGCGGCTCCAAGGGGACACCTAGTGGCAAGGGAAGGTAGTACATCTGGATGATTGGTGGGAGGTGGTGACTAGCAGCTGGGAGGAAGACAGAAGTCAAAAATGATAGAAATGATAGTTGGGACTAGGACAGTTGGAGGAAACAGGCTGAGAGGAGGCTGAATCTCTGGAGAACCAAACTTGGTTTTAGAGGAGCCCAACCAAACTAAATTCAGACTCCAGCAGAGACTGAATGCCAATAAACCTTTAAATGCCAATAAGTGACCGATATCATCACTCTTTCCATCAGTGCTACTTTTGTTGTTATTTGGAGCTAGGATCAGGGAAGATCTGCAGATGGGGTGAGCAGGTAGGGGGCTGAAGGGAAGAAAACTGAGAGTGTGATGATGCCTAGTTCCTGGAAGGAGGGAAAGAGCTGAGCCTGTTTGGTGAGGCCCTAAAGGGGAAGGGAAGTATGGGGAGAGTGTCAGGGCGGCCTTGTTTCCTACTGCCCAGAGGAAGGGGACATCCCTGGGCCTTCAGGCCAGACTGGGAGGGGAACGGGAGAAGGGAGTACATGCAGGCTGGGGAGAGAGGGTCATGAGGCCGGAAGTGAGAGCTGGGGCTGGCAGCCTGGCTCCCCTGGGGAGACTGTGGGTGGGGGAGGGGGCTGGGGAAGGGGTGGGGTGGTCACAGCCACAGTGGGGAGGGTGGGGCTGGGGACTCAAGGATGTGGGCTGGAGCTTCCCGGCACTGAGCCGTGCAGGTTGGGGCCCCTCCCAGCTCGCTGGTGTCCCCGTGGGCAAGCTCAGACACACTGACCCAGAAGCAGCCAGCAGACAGAAGGACTCTTTCCACTTTGTTCTCAGAGCTGGGCTAGGTGGTATCCTTGGGAGGGGCCAAGAGAATGGCTGCCTGCTGGGGCGGGGGCGGGGGAGGGGATCCAGCTCCTTCCCTCAGATCCTGGAGGCTGCAAAAGAGAAGCAGTGGACAGAGTCGGGAGGACGTTGCCAAAGGTCTTCACGGGTGGGTGGAACAGAAGCCACCACTGGGGAGGAGGTTTATCTCCTCTGCCAAGATCACACCCTTAGGCCCCAAGTGGGAGGTCTCCATTGCCTGTAGGGTTGGTGAGCCTTTTACCTGTGGAAAGTAGGGGCTGGTGGCTTCTGGTGGGTGTCTCCAAAGAGGGCAGCAGCAGCCAGAGGGCCACCATGCTATCGGAGACTGCAGAATCTCTCCAAGGCTCTCCCTCTAAAGCAGTAGCCCTAACCTGGGAGGGGACAGGTCCACAGCCAGACGGACACAGGAGAGAGCCAAGCCTTGAGTGAGCCAATAGGTGGGACAATGAGGAGCCGCCACTGAGGCCTGGGCCCTGCTGAGAGGGAAGGAACTATAGGCAGAGCAGTGGTCCACCTAGAGAAAAGCAACAAAAGGGCCCTTCATGTGCTCTGTGTGGCCTCAGGCAAAGTCTGTCTCTTCCCTCTTCCCATCTCAGTCTCCTCATCTGAAATGGAAGGGCATGAGATGGCACTAGAACAGTGTACCCACTGGGGTAACGGATTAAAAATACAGATCCCCAGATGTCCCTCAGATGTGTGAGTCAGACTCCCCTGGACTAGGGCCTGGGTATCTGGAATGTTACACAGCTCCCCCAGGCCCAGGGTTTGGAAGCCAATGGCTTAGATAATTTTAAGGTCCCTCCCAGCCTTAAATTAGACCACAGCTTGGAAGGAGCATTTCCAGAAGTGGCTAAAAGAGAGTTGTGAGGGGCTGGGAGTAGAAAGAGGCTTTGGCCTTAGGGCAGAATTAGGAAGCAGCCTCTGAGCAGCTGTGTGACTTCAGGCAAGTTTCACCAGGGCTCTAGACCTGTTTTCCTTGTACCTAGGGGATAATAAACCATCCGTGCCTCCTGGGCTGCTGTGAGACTCCGTGGATCATATGGGGCACAAAGGAATATCCTTTGTCACACCAGCCTGGCCTGAGCCAGCTTTGAAGTCTTCCTATGGAATGACAACTCTGGGCAGTACGGCAGCCAGTTAAGAGTCTCTACCTGTCTGTAGTGGGAGGTGGGCCCTGGGGACCCACTGCTAAGTCAGGATCAAACACTGGGCACTGGCCATTGTGAGGGGGGAGGGGGTTGTTGGTTTTTTTGTTGATTTTGTTGGTTGTGGGGCTTGAATTCTGGGCTTGGGCACTGTCCCTGAGCTCTTCAACACAAGGCCAGCACTCTACCACTTGAGTCACAGAGCCACTTCTGGTCTTCTGGTGGTTTAGTGGAGATAAGAGTCTCATGGACTTTCCTGCCCAGGCTGGCTGGCTTTGAACTGTGATCCTCAGATCTTAGCCTCCTAAGTAGCTAGGGCATCAGGCGTGAGCCACCAGCACCCCAGCCATTGTGTCTCTTAAGACCTTCACAGTGATCAGCTCCCATCCAGTCCCCCGACCTCCAAGATCCTAGCTCCTGGGTATCAGCCCAACTCTTGAGAGTTTTCAGACTCTCTTGGGAGTCAAACATGCCTGGATCTAAATCCCAGCTCTGCCCTGACCAGCCCAGGGAGTCACTCAGTAAATATTTATGTAGCATCCATAGCCCAGGCTTTGGGGTCAGAGGAGACAGCAGTAAACAAGACAGATGTGATCCCTGCCCCTGAGGAGCCAACATTCTCAGGGCAGACACACGAAACAGCTAGTCACACCAGTAATTGATTACAGTTGTGATAAATACTATAAAGGTGAAATAGATAGGGCCCTGAGAGTAAGTAGCAAAGGCCTTGACCCAAGCCAGAGGTAGGATGGGGCTTCGGAGAGAGTTCAAAGATTCGCCCTTTCCATGTCCTTGTCTGGCTCTCTCTCAGAGTCTTCCTTGGCTCTTTTGGAGCTAGAGAAGAATAAGAAGGAACTTCATGAGAGCCAGGTATGGATGGTGGTGTATGTCTGTAAACCCAGCACTATGGAAGCAAAGTAAGGGGATTGTGAGTTCCAGCCAGCTGGGCTATGTGTTAAGACCCTGTCTTTAAAAAGAGAAATAAACTTGCCGGGCGCTGGTGGCTCACGCCTGTAATCCTAGCTACTCAGGAGGCTGAGATCTGAGGATCGCGGTTCAAAGCCAGCCCGGGCAGGAGAGACTGTGAGACTCCTATCTCCAATAAACCATCAGAAAACCGGAAGTGGCGCTGTAGCTCAAGTGGTAGAGCACTAGCCTTGAGCTGAAGAGCTGAGGGACAGTGCCCAGGCCCAGAATTCAAGCCCCACGACCGACAAAAAAAAAAAAAAAAAAAAAGAGAAATAAACTGGGTGCCAGTGGCTCATGCCTATAAGCCTAGCCTACTCCGGAGGCTGATATCCCAGGATCATGGTTCAAAACCAGCCTGGGCAGGAAAGTCCGTGAGACTGATCACCAATTAATGACCCAAAAACTGGAAGTGGCACTGTGGCTCAAGTGGTAGAGCGCTTGCCTTGAGTTGAAGGATGCAGGGACAATACCCAGGCTCAGAGTTTAAGCCCCACGACCAACAAATAAAAAAAGAGAGAGAAATAGCCAGGCATTGGTAGCTTATACCTGTAATACTACCTACTCAGGAGGCTGAGATCTGAGGATTGAGGTTCAAAGCCAGCCCAGGCAGGAAATTCTGGAGACTCTTATCACCAATTAACCACCAGAAACCGGGAAGTGGTGCTGTGGCTCAAAAGTGGTAGAGTGCTCACCTTGAGCTAAAGAGATCAGGGATAGTACCCAGGCCCAGAGTTCAAGCCCCACAACCAACAAAGAGAGAGAGAAATAGCTTCATGAGAAAAGGCAAGGTTGATAGCTCCATCTGCCATATTCATTTATTCAACCAGTGTGTGTGTGTGTGTGTGTGTGTGTGTGTGTGTGTGCATATGCACACACGCATGCGCTCGCATGCCAGTACTAGGGCTTGCACCCAGGGCCTGTGCTTTGTCTCTTAGCTTTTTTGCTCAAGGCTAGCACTTTATCACTTCAGCCACAGCTCTACTTCTGGCTTTTTGTTTTTTTTTTTGTTTTTTTTTTTTTTTTTTGGGTCCGGTCGTGGGGCCTGAACTCTGGGCTTGGGCACTGTCCCTCAGCTCTTCAGCTCAAGGCTAGCGCTCTACCACTTGAGCCACAGCGCCACTTCCGGCTTTTTTCTTTTTGCTTATGTGGTGCTGAGGAATCGAACCCAGGGCCTTGAGCATGCAAGGCAAGCGCTCTACCACTGAGCCACCTTCCCAGCCCCTGGCTTTTTGGTTTTTAATTAGAGATAAAGAGTCTCACAGACTTTCCTGCCAAGACTGGCTTAGAACAGTGATCCTCAGATCTCAACCTCCTGAATAGGATTACAAGGAGGAGCCACCAGAGCCCAGCCAACCCATGTCTTGTTGAATACTTCTGTGAGCCACATGCTGTTCTGGTATTCTGGGCCTTTATGAGTGTTGGAGGTACTGGGTCTTGAACTCAACTTGGAGGCGGGCCCCCTACTCTTTGTTTGTTTTTGCCAGTTGTGGGGCCTGAACTCTGAGCCTGGGCGCTGTCCCTCAGCTCTTCAGTTCAAGGCTAGCATTCTACCACTTGAGCTACAGCGCCACTTCTGGCTTTTTCTGCTTATGTGGTGCTGAGGAATCGAACCCAGGGCCTCATGCATGTAAGGCAAGCGCTCTACCACTGAGCCACCTTCCCAGCCCCTGGCCCCTAATTCTTGAACTATGCTTGCAGCCTCCCACATGCTGTTGTGGGTGTTGGGAGATAGATTCCGTGAAAATGACAGACACCCTTGCCCCCATGGTACTTAGGGCCTTCAGTAGATGATTTCTGTAAAAATGGGTGAGGATAATTGTATTGATCTCAGATTCGAAGGGGGATTAAGTGAGATAATCTATATTAAGTGCTTGGCCCACTGTTGGCAGTAGAGAAAGTATCCCCAAAATATAGGTTTTTATTGTTGACTCTAGTGATTGCTAGACCTCTCACCTCAGGCACTCTTTAACTTTTTCTTTGCAGTTCTTATCCCACTAATAATTAAATCATTTGTGATTATCTGACCAATGTCTGCTTATCCAGTCCTTGTACAGAGTAGGCACCCCATAAATGAGTATGTCAATGAATGGTGTTACTTCATCTCTGAGCCTCCATTTCTTCATCTGCAAAATGGGGTTATTAATAGCCCCTACCTCACAGGATTGGTATGAAGAAATAAATGAAGCGATGCCTGGACAGCTTCCCACCCAGTGCCTGGCGCGCAGTAGGTGCTCACTAAACCTGAGCTGCGATGGTCCTTTCCAGGCGCTGTCCACACTCCAAGGCCTGGGCTCAGGCCGAAGTTGCTCTGCAACATCCCCAGCTGACAGCCAGCGACTGGCAGAGCCCCCAGGCACGGGGGCCCTTTCTCTCCCAGGTCAGCTGGGTGGGCACGCCGGAGGGGGCTGGGGGTGGCACTTGGAGGAGGCTGGGCCAGCGGGCAGGTGGGCAGGGATTGAGTGTGGCCATGAAATCATCATGTGGAGAATTCAGATCTGTTGCGTGTCTTGTTGTCCGCAGAGATTTCCAGTGTGACAGCCCAGGCGGCAGAGCCGAGGGTGAGTGGCTGGTATTCTGTTGTAATCTCCTCCGGGATGGGAGCAGAAAGGAGGGAGTCTTTGCCCACAACAGGACCTTCTGGCCCTCCCCTTAAGCTTGATCTGAAGTGGTCACCTCATCCAGCTAACGGGCCTCTCTGACACAGGATGTAGCAGGGGGGTCGGTTGTCTATGGGAGCCACAGGCGGCTCGGGGCAGGGCTGGAGCAGGAGGACGAGATGGTGGGGGGAGGATCGGGGGCTGCTTCTGTATGGGAGCTGCTGAGGAGGCGCAGTGTGGGACCTCCCGCTATCCTTCTCCTGCAGGTCCTGGTCCCGGCTTCTCGCACCCTCATGTCAGCCCCGGCCCCGCCCGGCGGCCCTCGGAGGACAAGGTCAGGATGCGTGTGAAGCCCCAGGGCCTGGTGGTGACTTCCAGTGCCGTGTGCAGCTCTCCTGACTACCTCCGGGAGCCCAAGTACTACCCCAGCGGTCCCCCCACCCCCCGGCCCTTACTTCCTACCAGGCCTCCCGCCAGCCCACCCGACAAGGCCTTCTCCACCCACACTTTCTCTGAGAATCCACGCCCACCCCCACGCCGGGACCCCAGCACCCGGCGCCCACCAGTCCTTGCCAAGGGAGACGACCCACTACCCCCTCGGGCAGCCCGGCCCATCTCCCAGGCCCGCTGCCCCACACCAGCCGCAGACGGTAACAGCTCCCGCTGCCACTGGGACAACGGCCGTGTGAACCTGCGTCCGGTGGTGCAGCTGATCGACATCATGAAGGACCTGACCCGGCTCTCGCAGGACCTGCAGCACAGCGGCGTGCATCTGGACTGTGGTGGGCTGCGGCTGAGCCGGCCCCCGGCCCCTCCCCCCGGGGACCTGCAGTACAGCTTCTTCTCCTCACCCAGTCTGGCCAACAGCATCCGCAGTCCTGAGGAGCGCACCACCCCTCATGCCAAGTCAGAGCGGCCTGGCCACCCCCTCTATGAGCCCGAGCCCGAACCTAGAGACAGTCCTCAGCCTGGTCAAGGCCATAGTCCTGGAGCTGCAGCTGCAGCCACGGGTCTGCCCCCCGAGCCCGAGCCAGATGGCCCTGATTACTCGGAACTCGCTGACGCTGACATCCTCAGTGAGCTGGCCTCCCTTACTTGCCCCGAGGCCCAACTGCTAGAGGCCCAGGCCCTTGAGCCGCCATCGCCAGAGCCAGAGCCTCAGCTTCTGGACCCCCAGCCCCGCTTCCTGGACCCGCAGGCGCTAGAGCCACTTGGGGAAGCTTTGGAGCTGCCACCCCTGCAGCCCCTTGCGGATCCTCTGGGACTGCCGAGCCTGGCCCTGCAGGCCCTGGATACACTTCCTGACTCGCTAGAATCCCAGCTACTCGATCCCCAGGCGCTTGACCCCTTGCCTAAGTTGCTGGATGTCCCTGGGCGCCGTCTGGAGCCCCAGCAGCCACTGGGACATTGTCCATTGGCTGAGCCCTTGCGCCTGGACTTGTGCTCACCCCATGGCCCTCCTGGGCCTGAGGGCCACCCCAAGTACGCCTTGCGGCGCACTGATAGGCCAAAGATTCTGTGTCGCCGGCGAAAAGCCGGCAGGGGTCGGAAGGCAGACGCTGGACCTGAGGGCCGCCTGCTGCCCCTGCCTATGCCTACGGGGCTGGCAGCTGCCCTCGCCGAGCCCCCACCGCCACCGCCTCCCCCGCCCCCCGCCCTGCCAGGCCCAGTCCCAGAGCTGGAGCCAGAGTCCTCCCAGACCCCAGGCGTCCCCACCCGCAAAAGCAAATGCCGGGGCGTCCGGCGCATGGTGGTGAAAATGGCGAAAATCCCTGTGTCGCTGGGGCGGCGGAACAAGACCACCTACAAGGTGTCGTCCTTGAGCAGCAGCCTGAGCGTGGAGGGCAAGGAGCTGGGCCTGCGCGTGTCCGCAGAGCCCACACCCCTGCTGAAGATGAAGAACAACGGGCGGAACGTGGTCGTGGTCTTCCCCCCGGGAGAGATGCCCATCATTCTCAAGCGGAAGCGCGGTCGCCCTCCGAAGAACCTGCTGCTGGGTCCCGGCAAGCCCAAGGAGCCAACCGTGGTGGCGGCCGAGGCGGCCACCGTGGCGGCGGCCACTCTGGCCATCCCAGAAGTGAAGAAACGACGGCGGCGGAAGCAAAAGCTGGCCTCGCCCCAGCCGTCCTATGCAGCTGATGCCAATGACAGTAAGGCCGAGTACTCGGACGTGCTCGCCAAGCTGGCCTTCCTGAACCGCCAGAGCCAGTGCGCCGGGCGGTGCTCCCCGCCCCGCTGCTGGACGCCCAGCGAGCCCGAGTCCGTACACCAGGCCCCGGACACGCAGAGCATCTCGCACTTCCTGCATCGCGTTCAGGGTTTCCGACGGCGTGGGGGCAAAACTGGTGGTTTTGGGGGCCGGGGCGGGGGTCACGCAGCCAAGGCCGCCCGGTGCTCCTTCAGTGACTTCTTCGAGGGCATCGGCAAGAAAAAGAAGGTGGTGGCCGTGGCGGCCCCTGGGGTTGGGGGTCCCGGCCTCACTGAGTTGGGACACCCCCGGAAACGGGGCCGAGGGGAGGTGGATGCCATGACTGGCAAGCCCAAGCGCAAGAGGAGGTCTCGGAAGAACGGGACTCTGTTTCCAGACCAGGTGCCCAGCGGCCCGGGCTTCGGAGAGGCCGGCGCTGAGTGGGGGGGAGACAAGGGTGGTGGCTGGGCCCCTCACCATGGGCACCCAGGCGGGCAAGCTGGCCGAAACTGTGGGTTCCAGGGGGCCGAGGCCCGGGCCTTCGCCTCCACGGGGCTGGAGAGCGGGGCCTCAGGCCGCGGCAGCTACTATGGCACGGGCGCACCCTCGGGCCAGACGGAGCTCAGCCAGGAACGCCAGAATCTCTTCACTGGCTATTTCCGCTCGCTGCTCGATTCCGATGACTCCTCCGACCTCTTGGACTTTGCCCTCTCAGCCTCTCGCCCAGAGTCCCGGAAGGCATCAGGCACCTATGCAGGGCCTCCCTCCAGTGCCCTGCCTGCCCAGCGGGGCCTGGCCACCTTCCCCAGCCGGGGAGCCAAGGCCAGCCCAGTGGCGGTGGGCAGCAGTGGGGGCGGGGCAGACCCCTCCTTCCAGCCTGTTCTTTCCAGTCGCCAGACCTTCCCACCAGGACGGGCAACGAGCTATGGGATAACCCCAGCCACTTCAGACTGTCGGGCGGCTGAGGCCTTCCCAAAGCTGGCACCCCCGCCCTCAGCTGTGGCGCGCTCTCCCACCACCCACCCCCCTGCCAACACCTACCCTCCCCAGTACGGTGGCTATGGGGCTGGACAAAGTGTGTTCGCCCCGGCCAAGCCCTTCTCGGGTCAGGACTGTGCTAACAGCAAGGACTGCAGCTTTGCCTACGGCAGTGGCAACAGCCTGCCTGCCTCTCCCAGCAGTGCCCACAGCGCTGGCTACGCGCCCCCTCCCGCTGGGGGCCCCTGCCTGCCCCCCGGCAAGGCCTCTTTCTTCAACAGCTCTGAAGGTACCCCCTTCTCCGGCTCAGCCCCCACTCCCCTGCGCTGTGATAGTCGTGCTAGCACCGTCTCCCCCGGTGGCTACATGGTGCCCAAGGGCACCACAGCGTCTGCCACCTCCGCAGCCTCTGCCGCCTCCTCCTCCTCCTCCTCCTTTCAGCCCTCGCCTGAGAACTGTCGGCAGTTTTCGGGGGCTTCTCAGTGGCCTTTCCGGCAGGGCTACGGAGGCCTGGACTGGGCCTCTGAGGCCTTCAGTCAGCTCTACAATCCCAGTTTCGACTGCCACGTCAGCGAGCCCAACGTGATCCTGGACATCTCCAACTACACGCCGCAGAAGGTGAAGCAGCAGACCACCGTGTCGGAGACCTTCTCCGAGTCCTCCTCCGACAGCACCCAGTTCAATCAGCCCGTCGGAGGGGGCGGTTTTCGGCGTGCCAACAGTGAGGCCTCCAGCAGCGAGGGCCAGTCGAGCCTGTCCAGCCTGGAGAAACTGATGATGGACTGGAACGAGGCATCCTCCGCCCCCGGCTACAACTGGAACCAGAGCGTCCTCTTCCAGAGCAGCTCCAAGCCCGGCCGTGGACGGCGGAAGAAGGTGGACCTGTTCGAGGCCTCGCATCTGGGCTTCTCCACATCTGCCTCGGCCACTGCCTCGGGCTACCCATCCAAACGAAGCACTGGGCCCCGGCAACCACGGGGTGGTCGGGGGGGTGGGGCTTGCTCAGCCAAGAAGGAGAGAGGTGGTGCAGCAGCCAAAGCCAAGTTCATCCCCAAGCCACAGCCGGTCAATCCGCTGTTCCAGGACAGCCCAGACCTTGGCCTCGATTACTACAGTGGGGACAGCAGCATGTCTCCACTGCCCTCACAGTCCAGGGCCTTCAGTGTGGGAGAACGGGATCCCTGTGACTTCATGGGACCCTACTCCATGAACCCATCCACACCTTCCGACGGCACTTTCGGCCAAGGCTTCCACTGCGACTCACCCAGCCTGGGTGCTCCTGAGCTGGATGGCAAGCATTTCCCACCACTGGCCCACCCGCCCACGGTGTTTGATGCTGGCCTGCAGAAGGCTTACTCGCCCACCTGCTCGCCCACACTAGGCTTCAAGGAAGAGCTCCGGCCACCACCCACAAAGCTGACTGCCTGCGAGCCCCTCAAGCATGGGCTCCAGGGGGCCAGCCTGGGCCACACAGCTGCAGCCCAGGCCCACCTGAGCTGCCGGGACCTGCCGCTGGGCCAGCCGCACTATGATTCCCCCAGCTGCAAGGGCACGGCCTATTGGTACCCACCGGGCTCCGCCGCCCGTAGCCCACCCTATGAAGGCAAGGTGGGATCGGGGCTGCTAGCTGACTTCCTGGGCAGGACGGAGGCCGCGTGCCTCAGTGCCCCTCACCTGGCTAGCCCACCAGCCACGCCCAAGGCCGACAAGGAGCCACTGGAGATGGCCCGGCCACCCGGTCCACCCCGTGGCCCTGCTGCAGCCGCTGCTGGCTATGGCTGCCCACTCCTTAGTGACTTGACCCTGTCCCCTGTGCCAAGGGACTCGCTGCTGCCCCTGCAGGACACTGCCTACAGGTATCCAGGCTTTATGCCA
Organism: Dipodomys merriami; assembly: GCF_024711535.1. Lineage (NCBI taxonomy): Eukaryota > Metazoa > Chordata > Mammalia > Rodentia > Heteromyidae > Dipodomys > Dipodomys merriami. Next base: position 11,279,694 of record NW_027204270.1, read on the forward strand.
CAGGCACATCCTGGCCTGGGTGGGGGCCCCAAGAGCAGCTTCCTGGGGCCCATGGCGGAACCTCACCCTGAGGACACATTCACCGTCACCTCCCTGTAGTGCCAACTGAAGTGCCAACTGGACCGTGAGGTTTTGTTCCTGGGTGAGTCTGGGGTTTGGGGTGGAGTGGGCAGAGGTCTGGGCAGTGGGCTAAAAATTGAGGATGTTAATGGTTAGACGGGAAGAAGAGGTACAGAGAGATGAGCAGGACTCATCTGCAGGATTCAAGGACAAACTGGGAGACCTGGCAGCAGGGAAGAGAGGCTCAGGATTAAGGGTTGTAGGGCTGGGAAGGTGGCTCAGTGGTAGAGCTCTTGCCTTGCATGCATGAGGCCCTGGGTTCCATTCCTCAGCACCACATAAGCAAAAAGAAAAAAAGCCGGAAGTGGCGCTGTAGCTCAAATGGTAGAGCGCTAGCCTTGAGCTGAAGAGCTGAGGGACAGCACCCAGGCCCAGAGTTCAGGCCCCACGACCGGACCCCAAAAAAAAAAAAGGATTAGGGGTTGTACAGCCTTGGGGCTGAAATGGAGCTTGGGTAGAAACCCAGCAGGACATTGGGAGATACCGATCATTGGCATGATAGGGAAAATACGGACTAGATAGGACCTTCTAGCTTGGTTTATCAAACAGATGTTTCCCTAGTGCATGCCTAGGCCTTGGGCAAGAAATTCTCACCACTTGACCTTTTACAAGGGAAAGTATTTACATCGTCCTGTGAGCCCAGGAAGGGAGAAGCAGGTCGGTCGTCCACTCAGGGCTAATCCAGAGTTGTAGGTCCATCGGACACTCTTGGCGCACCCCGTATGTTCTCATCACACACTCTGCAAGTGCTTGTGTAGAATGACCCAGAGGCTCCCCATTTGTCTTCCCCGGTACCTTTGATGGCTAATATTCAACATCTTTGGCCTGAGGTAGGCTCTGTGATCAGGGATTCACACGGGGACCGACTGTCCCTGGAAACCTGCCACCAATAACTGTCCCAGAGAGGATGTTTTGACCCTAAAGTCAGATCTTTTCCTCATAGCAAACGCATCTCTAAGTGACCAGTTAAATATTGTAAGGTAGTTTCAGGTGCTAGTGGCTCACTCCTATGATCCCAGCTACTCAGGAGGCTAAGACCTGAAAGATCACAGTTTGAAGCCAACCCAGACTGAAAACTCTTCCGACTCTTGTCTCCAATTAACCAACCAAAATCTGAAGGTGGAAGTGTGGCTTAACCACCACCCTTGAGCAAAAAAGCTAAGGCAGGGTACAAAGGTTCTGAGTTCAAATGTGTGTGTGTGTGTGTGTGTGTGCGCGCGCGCACACACACACACACACACAGAAAAAATTTTGCATTTTAGAAAAGGAATATCAGAGAAAATATTCCCAAATTACCAAAAGGAATAGATTGAAGAAATGGTATTCTATACGCACAACCTATTTCAGAATTCAGCCACAACTAGCTCCATTTTTAGACAACAGATAACCTGTCACAAAACTGGCCCAGAAGCCAGGTGCTAGTGGCTCATGCCTGTAATCCTAGCTACTCAGGAGGCTGAGATCTGAGGATCATGGATCAAAAGCCAGCCTGGGCAAGAAAGTCCATGAGACTCATCTCCAGTTAACCACCAGAAAACCGGAAGTGGCACTGTGGCTCAAGTGGTAGAGTGCTCACCTTGAGCTGAAGAGCTGAAGGACAATGCCCAGGCCCTGAGTTCAGGCTCCATGACAAAAAAAAAAAAAAAGGCCCAGATGTAGTAACTGGCAGTGAGGTGAGGTGAGTTGAGGACAGGTCTGAGACCCTCACTTTTTGTCTTTGTTACTCCAAAGCCTCCAGAGAGTTTCCCTTCCTGGGGATGGATGGGCTGGCCTCCCGGAAAGCCCCATTTCTGCTCTGAGGAGGCCATTCAAGGCCAGAGTGACTCAGGGTCCTGAAGTTAAGTCAATGGGAACTTATTACCCACTCTCTGCTAGACTCCAGCTGCCCTGGTGCCTGAGTGACACAGAACAGTACTGGGGCGCGAGAGACCTGGGGGAGGACCAGGCTCCAATGGGCCACCAGCTTGCTACATGCTCTTAATCAAGCTCTTGCCCCTCTCTTGCCTCTGTTTCCCCATCTGCTCAAGGAAATTGACCTCAATCGTCTCTTAGGCTTTTACCACTCTGCATGGCAGAGACAATGGATCCAACTTCTTTTTTTTCTTCTTCCTTTTTTTCCCCTCTTTTGGCAGCAGATTTTCCTTCCTAATGCAGCCAGGCCAAGATTAAAATGGCCTTCCATTCCCCATGCCTCTCACTGCAAGCAGCAGAGCCGCAGATCTGAAGCAGGTCTGGGAGAAGCTGCTTAGGGTTTAAAATGTCAAACTCTTGATCCTTCTCACTGGAGGGAAGATGTCTCATGGATAATCCAGAAATGTGAATAATCCAAAAACTGTTCCTCCCAGGCTCTGGTTGGGAAAAATGAACGGGTGTGGGGGCTTGGTGTTTGGGCAGGTCACAGCTCAGTGCAGTGCATAATGGAACCACCCAGTGAGGCCTGAACACAGGAGGAACTGGGATGCCATCCAGCCCCACATTCTGGCCCTGCTCCCCACCCAGGGCTGCGAGTTAACAGCACTGTCCTCAAGCCAATGCATGCAGTTGTTCCAAAGACATCTGCGTAGCACCCCCTTCCTGCCAACCATTGGGGCACCAGAGTGAACACCACAGGTGAGGCACTTGGTCCTCAGGCAGCTTTGGGTTAGAGGAAAACACTAAGCAGGATGGCACGGAACATTTGGTAGCTACAGCCGTGGGAAGGGCAGTATGAGAAAAAGGAAGCCAGGGGATTATGAGAACCTGCAGCCGACTGCCCAGACCTTGCGGCTACTGCCCGAAGGACGAGGGGACGAAGCTGCTACACGAGTTGTGGCAGAGGGAACAGCAGTGGGTGCAGCCTTGAGGCAGGCAGGCAGAGGCTCAGCTCTGAAGAAATGAGAGGAAGACACTAAAGCTAAATGAAAGCAAGGCAGACAGGGCGTTGCAAGGAGTTTGAATTATTCAAATCAAGGCACGCAGGGAACCACTGAAGAGAAGGTTCTCGGCTGGAGTGTGGGGCACAGTGGAGTTGGGCAGATGTTGAAATAGGGAGGCCAATTGCAGTAGTTCAGACAGGCAGAGAGCGAACCTGGACCAGCATGGTAGACTCCCTGCTCCGGCTAAGATGGCTCCCAAACTCCCCTGTCCATTGCTAGGGGTGGCAGTGAGAAAGGGTGGGGAGAGATGGGGAGGGGAGTAGTGAGGAAGAATTAATAGAGGGAGTCACATCGTCAACAGAAGGCGTAAGCAGAGAAGACAATGCCACGCTCCCTCGCCAACAGTGAGCAGCTTTGACACTGGGCACTAGGGAAGCAATAATTCAGCTTACCCATGAATCTTGAGCCTCACCCAGCTCATTCAATGCCAGGTGCTGGGGAAACAAAGCAGATACGGTCTCTGGCCTCCAGTTCCGTGTCTACCCAAGGAAGCTTAAAACAAGTACACAAAGAACCTGGAAGCAGAAAGCCATGCCAAGCCAGGTGCCGGTGGCTCATGCCTGAAAGCTACTCAGGAGGCTGAGATCTGAGGATCATGGTTCAAAGCCAACCCAGGCAGAAAAGTCCCTGTGAGACTCTAATCTCCAATTAACCACTCAAAAACTGGAAGTGGCACTGTGGCTCAAGTAGAGCACTAGCTTTGAGCAAAAGAGCTCAGGGACAGTGCCCAGGCCCCTTGACTGACACACACACGCGCACGTGTGCACACACACAACACACAAAAGCCCTACCAGGTCCCAGTGGCTCACACCTGTAAGCCTAGCTACTCAGGAGCCTGAGATCTGAGTATTTCAGTTCAAAGCCAGCCTGGGCAGGAAAGTCCATGAGACTCATCTCCAGTTAGCCACCAAAAAGGCAGAAGTGGAGCTGTGGCTCAGAGCACTGGTGTTGAGCACAGGCTCTGAGTTCATGCTCCAGTACTAGAAACACCTGGAAGGAAGTGTTTGCTGAGAGGGTCAAGGACTGCAGCAGGCAGTGAGTGGTCAGGAGTCATCCCTCTGCCTCCTTAGTGAAAAAAGGGACATAGATTTGTGCTGGGCCCTTTGCCCCGTTGTGTGCCACTGCCCACAGCAACCCCTCAGAGAGGTTAGGAAAGGAGGAGACAGAACCCTGCCTGGGGTATCTTAGTTAGTAAATGGTGGAGCCAGATTTGGAATGAACGAACGCACTCCTGTCTCTCTGGGCTGCTCCTTTCCTCTCTGATCCACTTCCCGGTTCCCTGTCTTCAAACTGACAGGTTGGATTTTGTGAGTCTGTGGAAGAAACTTCACTTGAACTTGACCTTGAAGAACAGGCACGCTTTGGCAACAGGGAAGAGCACTTCAGGCAGGTCACCTGGCAATGCCAGTGTAGGATGAAAGGTCAGGAGACTAGGGAATGTTGGGAATGGCTGGGCTTGAGAACTGTGGCTGACAGGAAAGCGACAGGAGACTCATCATCGGAGACAAGCCTTGGGCCCACACAGAAATTGTTAAAGCAAAGCAAGGCCAGGCGCTGGTGGCTCATGTCTGTAATCCTAGCTACTCAGGAGGCTGAGCTCTGAGGATCGCAGTTCAAAGCCAGCCTGGCCAGGAACGTCCATGAGACTCTTATCTCCAGTTAACTACCAGAAAACCGGAAGTGGTGCTGTGGCTCAAGCAGTAGAGCACTCGCCTTGAGCTAAAGAGCACAGGGACAGCACCCAAGCCCAGAGTTCAAGCCCCACAACTGACAAAAGAAAATCAAGGCAGACTGACTATACTGGGACCCTATAGGCTAAAGACCAGCCAGCTGTAACAGACCCTCGGGGCAGGGGTGAGGGGTAGGGAGGACCTGTTAGGTGTTTGAGAATCTCTGGTGCCTCTCTCCCCTCCCTACTCCCTCTCAGGACTGGAACTGAGGCCAAGAGAAATGTCACAGGTCCTCCAAGGTTACACCAGCTGGGCCCTAACCAGAGTAGGAGACGGTTTCCAAGGCCAACATCCAGCCGGGGTCAGCAGGTGTGCTCAACCATGGGCCAGGCCTGGCTGCTCAGAGTCCTGTCTCTCTGTCTCGAATCCTTGAGAGGTCACTTGATCTTGCCTCTGGCTCTGAGTGAGAAGCCTCACGTCATGGCTCAACCAGTCCTTCCCTGCTCTGAGGCCATCCTCCCTCCATTTCCTCTCTTGCCCCTCTCACAGCTGTGTATATTCCAGGCCGTGTTCTAAGCACCCTGTTTCTTGGAAATACCATCTGCACAAACACACCCGTTCCTGCTTCTCTCCCAGCACCCCACAACCCAGAGCAAACCTGAAGGGAAATAGCTAAAGGCCTACCTGTAGTCACAGACAGGCCTGTGTGCACAACGTGGTTCCATACCACCTAGGTGACCCAGTACTGAGTCACGCAGCTCTGCATCTCGGATGAGAATTAGAGGAGATTACATGTGAAGGAAGCACGTAGCAGGGTCCTGGCTCACGGCAAGCACGCAGTCAGTGGGTGGCGGAGGGTGGATGGAGACCTCCCCACAGCCTGTGTGTGCCTCGCACACCTCCTGAGCTTAATGGGCCTTCGCTCAGGCTAGATCTAGTCCTCCAGCTTCTGTGGCCTGCTGCCCTCTAAAAAGGACCTTATATTTCATGGGCATGGGGTCTTTGAAGGGAGATGTTGAAATATCCCTAAGTTCTTTGCCTCAGACACTCTTGGGAAGAAGGAGGACCTAGGGTAAGATAAGCCCTACCCCAGAGAAGCCGAAGCCTGGGGATATAAGACCTAGCCTCAAAACTGACCTGGGTCAGCCTCACCAGTCCTCCGAAAACTCTTTGTAAATTTGTAATATGTCCCGATCTTCCCCCCGGGGCACTCTGCCCACTGCTTTCTCATTATAAACCTTGCAGCAAGTGCTGCCCTGAGTCTAGGCCTAGAGGGTGGGGGAGTGCGGGAATCAGTGTTCAGCACCCAGGAACTGAACCCTGCTCGGGGCTAGGCAGTGTCCTGTGCTAAGGGCACTGCTGAGCAGATGGGCAAGGCCCTGCCCTCGCGGGGGACTTCCAGCCTGGAAGCAGGGATTCATTAAAAACTCTCACGTGGTCACCACTCTCCAGGGAAGGGACTCTGCCACTCTCCTGAGCCATCAGAGTGGGGCAGGCAGCAAGGCCTTCCCTGGAGGCCAGAAATGGGTCCTGACTTCAGAGCCTGGAGCCCTACTCCACAGTGAGGGTTTCCAGCCCACCCACCCCTCCCCCACTGGAGTCCATTCTCCCCACCAAGCCGCCAAAGTGCTTATTGTTCAGTATTTTTAGATGCCTGGTGTCTGGAGCCCCTAAAATATTTATTGGATGAATTGATTAAAGCACATCTGCTCCTGCAACTCCATGCTTCACACCTTTGGATTGCAATCCTTCCTCTCCAGCCTCCTTGCCTGCAAAATACAGGCCAGTCTTCCCCGCCTGGTGCTGAAGATACTCAGGGCTTGTGTCCTGGCATCGCCTCCCTTGAGCCCCACCTCTCTCACACTCGCCCTTCCTTGCCCAACGAGAAAATCTGGAGTGAGGACGCTATTATGGGAGGGGTCTTTCCTGAAGGTGCCCTGTTGCTTTCCTACTTCCCTGGCCTGCGCTGTCCCCTCCTATCCACCGTGGTCTTCCCACCTGCCAGTTCCTGTCTTTTCCCTGACTTCACCTCCCCCCAGACACGCTTAGTCTCTGGCCCTGTATGCATGGTGACAGCCCTTCTTGGGAATGTCCTCACTAGCCATCAAACCCTTTTGGCCACTTACTCATCTCTGCTACTATCTCCCTACCCCAGTGTCTCATTGTTCCTGGGATGGGACAGGTCAGGGAATGTGTCTGTATTCTAACGAGTCAAAGATGAGAATGGAGAATGGGAGAATCATACAAGAGGAGTGGCGAGTGGGCAAGGGTCATATAAGTAAACTGATAGGTACAGTTAGGGCTAGTTTACAGGGGACTGGTCTAGACTGATCTAGGGACTCAGCCACCTGGTCATCAAAGCAGGTAACAGTAGAGCCAAGGATCACCCCATTTCATCTACCTGTCCAACACATACAATTGATGACCCCGACTTTACATATAAGATATCCCTAGCTGGGAGAGAGGGAAAGCTCTGTGGGGGGGGGGGCAGGTATAAAGGGAATATGATGCTCTGGGGTGTGACAGACACAAATGTCCATGGATGTGAACTCTGTGGGGTCCCACTAGCATTTTAAATCTCTGTGCCCAGCAGCGGATGAAGAATGGGAAGTGACTGGCAGAGCCAGAGATTAAAGACTGCCTCTGGCCAGTAGTAGACCCTGTTTAAAAAAAAAAAAAAAACTGAGGGAGAGGGGCTGGGCATGTAGCTTAGTGGTAGAGTGCTTGCCTAGCGTGCATGAAGCCCAGGGTTCGAGTCCTTAATACTACATAAACAAAAAAAGCCAGAAGTGGCTCTGTGGCTCAAGAGAGGCTCAAGGACTGTCCAGGTCCTGAATTCAATTCCCAGGACCAGCAAAACGAAAAAGAACAGGGCTGGGAAGGTGGCTCAATGGTAGAGTGCTTGCCTGGTATGCATGAGGCCCTGGGTTCGATTCCTCAGTACTACATAAACAGAAAAAGCCAGAAGTGGCCAGGCGCTGGTGGCTCACGCCTGTAATCCTAGCTACTCAGGAGGCTGAGATCTGAGGATCACGGTTCAAAGCCAGCCTGGGCAGGAAAGACTGTGAGACTCCTATCTCCAATAAACCACCAGAAAACCGGAAGTGGCGCTGTAGCTCAAGTGGTAGAGCACTCCCTTGAGCTGACGAGCTGAAGGACAGTGCCCAGGCCCAGAGTTCAAGCCCCACGATCGACAAAAAAAAAAAAAAAAAAAAGCCAGAAGTGGCGCTGTGGCTCAAGTGGTAGAACGCTCGCCTTGAGCTGAGGAGCTGAGGGACAGCGCCCAGGCCCAGAATTCAAGCCTCACAAGCAACCAAAAAAGAAAAAAACTTGAGAACCCCGCATCCTGCCCCTCCCCAGTTGGGAACCTCCTTGTGAGACCTCATGGACTACCTGATGGTTGTTTTGTTTTGTCTTTTTGCCAATTCTGGGACTTGGACTCTGGGTTGGGGCACTGTCCCTGAGCTTTTAAGGCTAGCACTCTATCACTTGAGCCACAGTGCCATTTCAGGCTTTTTCTATGTATGTGGTACTGAGGAATCGAACTCAGGGCTTCATGCATGTGAGGCAAGCACTCTACCCCTAAACCACATTCCCAGGCCCCGATGGTATTTCTGCCAGTCAAGTGTAGTCTGAACCCTGAAGTGGTATCATCTCTGTGTTTAGGTGGCTCAGGCCTGACAGCCTGGAAATACTGGAAGGCCGGTCACTCAGGTAGCTGTGGTCCTTGGAAGACCATCTTGGCTCCTCAAGATCCCCCTCATGGAGCTGGGAAGGTAGCTCAGTGGTAGAGCGCTTACCTTGCATGCATGAGGCCCTGGGTTCGATTCCTCAGCACCACATAAGCAAAAAGAAAAAAGCCAGACGTGGGCTGTGGCTCAAGTGGTAGAGCACTAGCCTTGAGCTGAAGAGCTGAGGGACAGCGCCCAGGCCCAGAGTTTAGGCCCCATGACCAGATCCAAAAAAAAAAAAAAATCCCCCTCATTACCTGTTTGAGCTTCCCCCCCCCCCTTTTTTTTTTTTTTTTTCGGTTGTGGAGCCTGAACTCTGGGCCTGGGCGCTGTCCCTGAGCTCTTCAGCTCAAGGCTAGCACTCTACCACTTGAGCCACAGCGCCACTTCCAGTTTTTCGTCTTATGTGGTGCTGAGGAATTGAACCCAGGGCCTCATGCATGCAAGGCAAGCACTCCACCACTAAGCCATCTTCCCAGCCCCCCCTTTTTTTTTTTTTTTTTTTTTTTTGCTGGTCCTGGGACTTGAACTCAGCCTGGGCACTGTCCCTAAGCTTCTTTTGCTAAAGGCTAGCACTCTACCACTTGAGCTACAGTGCCACTTCCAGCTTTCTCAAGTACTTTATTGGAGATTAAAAATCTCAGTTTCCTGCCTGGGCTGGCTTCAAACTGCAATCCTCAGATCTCAGCCTCTTGAGTAGCTAAGATTACGGGTGTAAGACACTGGCGCCTGGCTGAGGCCCAGATGCAGGAAGGGCCTTGATCTTGGTAACACAGTGAGTTCATCTCATTCTCATACACTTTGCTTTCTACTCTTCATTTGTCACTGAACTCCCCTCTTCTTAAGGCAGAGACTAGTGTAAGTTAAACGTTAGCATGTGCCCTGAGAGTGAACATGAATGCATATTTGCCTGTTGCTTAAGTAAATGCACAAGTGTAGCCTTCTTTTGGGGAGAGACCAGCTCTCTGGGACACCTGATGTCTATCCTCTACAGTCCTTTGCATTTCAACTCAGCTACTCTTTAGTGCCCACCAAGCCTAACTCCCACTGCCAGCTACTCTTTAGAGCCCACCAAGCCTAACTCCCACTGCCAGGCAAGAGGCACTGAAGGTTGTGGTACCTCAGATTTGAAAACTTCTAGACATGACAGCTTGGTGGAATGTGGCTCTGAGGTTCCTTGTAGAGCCATTAAAAGGTTAAGTCTTAGGAACAGTGGTTGGTGTTCTGGGGCCAGGTGCATGCTGGGATTGAGAATACAGAGGTACCACCTGCAGGCCTGTGCCCTGGAGAGAATGACAAGTACACCGGTAGCTATGGTAACAGGATGCTCTAAGGAGGCGTCCTGGAGGTGTGCAGGAGCTGAGCTGGACCTTGACATGCTGACCTGCCTCTGATCAGTCATCGCTCTGTCATTCAGTCCACACATTTGAGAGCACCGTGTGCTAGGCACTGTGCTCAACAGTGAACCAAGAGCCACAATACCTTCTGCCAAGATTGTTAGGTACCCCTGCTCCTGGTTCTTCTTCATCTCCCTGCATAAAGTGCCTGGTCGTAGGTCTGCTTTGCATGAGCCTCTCAAAGGCAGGACCAGAGCAGTCTTCTGCTCTGCCCTGTTTCCAGTGCCCGACACCAGGCTTGGCACCTTAGCGTTTGGGTCTCTTACACAGACAGTTGAGTCTAGTGAGATGTGAGTTCTACACAGCCATAGCATTCTCCCTTTTCCCCCTCCCCACCTCCTATCCTCTCCCAGATTCTGCCAGAGTCTGTGGCTGGCCAAGTCCTGAAATCTGGGAGGGCGCAGGGAGGAGGAAGGTGAGACGCACCGGGCACTGGGCGGCTTAGCAGAGGGTGAGAAAGCCTCCTGCTGCCTGGCCGCGGGCACCACAGGAAGGTTCTGGCAGAAGCTGCCTGCTGGGCTGAGATCACCATGGAGACCTGGCTTGGAGAGGGTCACTGGCAGTGGCTGAGGGCTGGTGGGGGTGGGAGAGGCAGGGATTTGTGCAGAGCCTCTCTTCCTGCCCCAGGCCCTTGGGGGAAAAGCTGAGGCTCATCACTGTTGATGTGCAGAGTGTTTGGAACGGCCCACCGTAAATCTCCCCTCGCTAGTTACCCAGCTTGGCCACTGTCCTTCACCTGCAATGAGGCCAGCTTCTGAATAGAGGCCCTCAGCCCCACCCCCAGCCTGGCACCCCAGAGAGCGTCCTCCTGCCCCCTAATCTCTGCAGCTGGTCCTGCTTCTCACCCTCATTGCAGAGACCAAGAGCTACGTTTTTGCTTCCCACCCCAAGGGCCACCTCATAGATACCCTTCCCCTCGCTCACCATGGACCCTGCCAGTGTCGCAGTGCCTGCCACTGCCTGCTCCCGTCAGCAGGATTGGCTGCTGCCCTTGCCCTTCAAGAGCCCACCCCATCCCCTAGCTCTTGGGGGTGTCCTGGCAAGTCCAGCCCTGGGACAAAAGTCGTCCCCAGGCTGACTGCCCAGCAGACAGCAGCTGAGGCTGAGCAGAATGTCAATGTGGCCTGTTGGAAGGGAAGCCAAGAAAGTACAAGCGAGGAGAGCTTTCCGTCGCCTCCTGTCGCCTCCTGGCTCCTGTGGCCGGCGGGAGGATGGATGGCTCGGTGGCTGGCTGGCTGGCAGAGGAGGCTCAGGAGGCACTTTTAGCACCCCGCACCCCCACCCCTGCCCCTAATCTTGAGGAAGTGGCAGGCAGACCAGGGCATTAACCAAGCCGACCCTGTTCTGGGCAGCTCAGTCCTCACGGCGTAAAGCTGTGAATCCAGAGGGTCTAGTGTGACGGGGGTTCTGGATAGGGAAATCAGGTCTCCCAAAGGTGATTGGGGCTGCCTAGGAAGGGGACGATACCCCAGTCTACTGCTCGTGGGGGACTTGGGAGCTTCGGGAAGGCAGCGTTCCTCCAAACACAGGTGGCAGCCTGCTGGGCAGTTCTTTCTTCATTCAGACAGACTTCCTCATCACCTCACTCTCTAAGGAACAGAACGGCATGGGTAGGCTAGGAAAAGGTTGGATTTAGAGAAAATTGAAGCAGTGGCTCACAGCTGTGCTGTGCCGACTCTGTCCTCCTCCTTGCTGTGTTCCTCACAACAGCCTAGGTGGGGAAAAGAATTAGTAAATGAACTCATTGTGACATTAGGAATCTGAGGTTGGGAGAACCCGACTGGCTCCAGGAAAAATAATAGCAAGTGGTAATACATTTATTGTGCATTTGTGTTCAGCCTTGTCTGCCTTAAGACACTGAATCCTGCCAACAAACCTCTGGGGGTAGTTGTAATGCCCATCCCCCCACCCCCTAGTGTTTTGTTTTTGTTTGGACTTGTTGTGTTGAGACAAGGTCTTGCTGTGTAGTCCAGGCTGGCCTAACACTGAAAGTTCTTCTGCCTCACTCTCCTGAATCAGTTTACTGATCAGTAAACTGAGGCTCACAGAAGCCTAAGCCACCCTGCTGTCCCAGAGCTTCCTTAAATGGTGGTGTTTGCATTCGAACTCAGTCATGCCTAACTCCAAGAGCCAGAGCTCTTTACAAGCCTGCTGCTTGGGACCCTGACACCTCACTCAGCCCAGCCATCACTTCTTAGTGCAGGCTTATGCATGCTTGGTTGTTTGTTTTTGTTTTGTTGGTGATGGGGCTTGATTTCTAGGCCTGGGCACTGTCCCTGAGCTCTTCAGCTCAAGGTGCGCGCTCTACCACTTGAGCCACATTGCTACTTCCGGTTTTTTGATGGTGTATTGGAGATAAGAGTCTCAGGGACTTTCCTCCCCATGCTGGCTTTGAACAGTGATCCTCAGATCTCAGCCTCCTGAGTAGCTAGGGTAACAGATGTGACCCACTGGCGCTTGATTCGCATGCTTGTTTTACAGAGAGAAATTGAGCTCAGAGAAGGCCACATGTAGTCCCAAAGTCATGTGGGAGCTAGATCTGGGGGAAGAAACAATGTGATTAGCTTCTCCCAGCATCTTGGTGGGAATGGAGCACACGGGAGGGAGGGGGACTCTTAGTCTTCCTGGTCTCAATGTTCAGTGTCTGCCTGCTGCTGACTTCTGCCTCTTCTCTTGTGTTTCTTTACAGCTTTCAGAAAACCAACGCCAAGACCCCTCCTCGTGTCCACATTGTCCTCTGGCAGGAAAGCCTGCCCTTTGCTCCCCACCCCAACCCTAACCCTCCCTGCCCATCTCCTCCACGCAGAAGCCGAAGGTGAGCCCTTTCTGCACAAAACCAGCAATTGTAAATACTTTTTAAAAATGTACAAAACTTAAAGACAAAAACACAGTTTTAGAAAAAGACAAAAAAAAAAGAGAGAGAGCGAGAGAGAGTGCGTGTGCAAGAGATTGCGAGGGGGCCTCAAAGTGTCCAGAGCCCCTGCAAGTATGCACTGAGAAATTTATCTACAGGTCGTTTGACAAAAATGAACAATATCCTATTTATTGTATATACTGTTTTATTATAAATCGTGGATTGTATATTGCATTCTGTAAACCTGCTGTGGTCCCGTGGTGTGCAAATTCGCATGGTGGGGGGAAGGGAAAAGAACCTCTTACGGGAGCTTTTTTTTTTTTTTTTTCCCCCTTTTCTTTCTTATTTTTCACTCTTGGGTTTTCTCTTCTGTTGTTGTTGTTGCTTTCTGTTGGCAGGACACACCCAAAGATCCAAGTTTGTATTAAAAAGAAATGAAAAAAAGCAAAAAAAAAAAAAAAAAAAACCACTTGTGTCTTGTGAAGGGGGGAGGGGGGTGGAGTAGGAGGGACACAGCTGGGTTTTGTCACCAGCCACCGGTTCCCCAGAGGAATTGAAATACCTACATGTGTTCCCTGCTACATCTGACATCTGCTTGAAATCTGGGGTTCCCCTTCTCCCCCATTCCACTGTAAGCTACAGACTTTTCCTGCCTTTGACACCCTCCCCCTCATTACCACCCCCCCACACCCCTGCAGACTGGTTTGGTCCCCAGGATTTCCCTGACCCCTGGTCCATGTATTCTGCCCTAAATGTGAAAAAAATTCTGTCTCTTTTTTGTTGGTCGTGGGGCCTGAACTCTGGGCCTGGGCGCTGTCCCTCAGCTCTTCAGCTCAAGGCTAGCGCTCTACCACTTGAGGCACAGTGCCACATCTGGCTTTTTCTGTTTCTGTGGTGCTGAGGAATCGAACCCAGGGCTTCATGGATGCAACGCAAGCACTCTACCACTGAGCCACCTTCCCAGCCCCAGAAAATTCTACCTCTTGATCGTTATTTTGCCCTAGGACTTAAGGAGTGGGGGTTGGATTCTCCCTAAGGAGCCTCCTTCATGTGCCTGGTCTTGAGTTTCTTCTTCTAGACCCCCCTCATTCCAGCCCTGGTCTCAGGACTCTGCCTTCATTTGTTCTGTGTCTCTGGCCTTTTAGCCCAATGTCTCTTTGTTTCCTTCCCCCCGCCCCCAGGGTGGGGGAGCTTGAACTCAAGACCTCTGTATTTGCTCAGCTGGTACTTTACCACTTGAGCCACACTAATAGCTTTTTTTGCTCTTTGTTGTTGTTTGTTTGGACTGATCCTAGAGCTTGAACTCAAGTCCCAGACCCTGTCCCTGAGCTTTTTTTGTTCAAGGCTAGTGCTCTATCATTTGAGCCATAGCTCTACTCTGGCTTTTTTTTTTTTTTTTTCTATTTGGTGGTTAATTGGAGATAAGAGTCTCACAGATACTCCTGCCCAAGTTAGCTTCAAACTTTGATCCTTTTTTTTTTTTTTTTTTTTTTTGGGGGGGGGGGTTCCGGTCGTGGGGCTTGAACTCTGGGCCTGGGCGCTGTCCCTCAGCTCTTCAGCTCAAGGCCAGCACTCTACCACTTGAGCTACAGCGCTACTTCTGGCTTTTTTCTTTTTTCTTATGTGGTGCTGAGGAATGGAACCCAGGGCCTCATGCATGCAAGGCAAGCACTCTACCACTGAGCCACCTTCCTTCCCAGCCCTCAAACTTTGATCCTTAGATCTCAGCCTTCTGAGTAGTTAGGATTTAGGATTAGAGGTGGGAGCACCAGCTTTGCTAGTTATTGTGGCTGGAGATGGAGTCTTGTAGATTTTCCTAGCAGGCTGGCTTTGAACTGTGATCCTCTAGAGCTCAGCCTCCTGGAGCAGCTAGATTTACAGATATGAACTCCAGTACGGGACCAGGCCCTCCACATTCCTTTCCTTGCTCAGGTATACCTACCTGTAAAACACTCCATTCTGAGTCAAGAACATTTTTCATACTCTTTTCCCCTGGGACTGCTACATGTCTCACATTTGCCTCAGATCCTGGGCCTCCTCTGCCCCCAAAGCCCCTAACTTAACACACACAGAAAGCTCGCGTGTGTCAACACAACCCAGGGAATGACCGTGCCAGTCAGCCCATTATCTCTTCACCTTTCTCTTTCCATTCTGAACCCCAAATGCTAGGTCTAGAAAAACTGAACTGCTTTCCTCTCCCTGACTTTAGGGGAGCTCTTGGTTGCCCTTACTCAAACAATGGCCACTTTGGTCTCATGATCTTTAGCGTTTTCCCATGACCCATTGTATGTTAAACCTCTGCTCATGTGATTTCTCCCGATCCTTCAGTGTTGCCCATGAAGACACCAAAAGACAGCTTCATGTGGCCTAGCATCCCTGATACCCCCCTATCCCCAGCTAGGCCCAGGCCTTGGGGTAGACAAAAGAACCCTGATCTAAGGGGGCTCCTATCTTCTGGACCTTTCTGCTTGGGAGAAGCTGGAGGATAGTATATCACAGCCCCTAATACTGCAGCCTTTGTGACGATGGGAAGACTCATCCACCTGCTCAGGCCCTTCCACAGGTCCCCAGGATGAAGACGTCCCCAGGATGAAGACGTCCCCAGGATGAAGACGTTGGCCTATCCTTCCTCTCTACAGACAGCCTGCAGCACTGACAATCCATGCCCAGCCGGAAGTGGGAGTAGGAAGCAGTAAAACCCCCCTGAGGGCCAGAGCCAGGGGCTCCACAGAAGAGAAAGCTAAAAAAAAAAAAAAAAAAAAAAAAAGCCAAGCCTAGGGCGCTAGGCAGAAAAACAAAAGGAGGGGAAAAAAAATGCCAAGGCCCAGAGATGGGAGAGGGTGGCCGGGAGGTGGAAGCCACAGTTGGGTCTGTCTGAAATCAACACTGCTGGTGTTCCTGGAGGGGGAAGGGCTTTTGGCAAGGCCCGTTGAGCGAGGAGGGGGTTCAGAGAACCCATCAGAGGAAGCTGGGATGGGCCAACCCAAGAGAAGCTGGTTTGCAGCCCCAAGAATTGCCTGCAGGGAGAAAAATGAATGTGTTCAGCAATTGCTGAGGAGGCAGAAGGACCTGGGTAGGCTGGGGGTGGGGTGCGGAGCTGAACTGGCTTCCAAGGAAATGAGGGTTCAGTCTAAAGGTGAGGCTTCCTGGGGGCTGAGGAGATGAGGTGGTGGAAAAGATTGTGGCTCAATCTGAGATGGGTCTAAAAGAAGGGGAATAAAGGGGGAGGGCCTTGTGTGCTAGAGCTCAGGAGTTGTATGGAAGAGGACTCAGGAAGAAAGTAGGAGTTCAGGGAGGTAAGTGCAGCTCAGCAGGAAGGGTCCTTAAAACAAAGGATGGCCAGGTACCCATGGCTCACACTTGTAATCCTAGCTACTCAGGAGGCTGAGATCTGAGCATTGCGGTTCAAAGCCAGCCCAGGCAAGAAAGTCCGTGACACTCTTACCTCCAATAAAACACTAGAAAACTGGAAGTGGTGCTGTGGCTCAAGCAGTATAGCGCTCACCTTGAGCTGAAGAGTGCAAGGACAGCGCCCAAGCCCAGAGTTCAAGCCCCACGACTGACCAAAAAAAACAAAACAAAAGGATGTGCTGAGGGCTGGGAAGGTGGCTCAGTGGTAGAGCGCTTGCCTTGCATGCCTGAGTCCCTGGGTTCGATTCCTCAGCACCACATAAGCAAAAAGAAAAAAGCCGGAAGTGGCGCTGTGGCTCAAGTGGTAGAGCACTAGCCTTGAGCTGAAGAGCTGAGGGACAGCGCACAGGCCCAGAGTTCAGGCCCCACGACCAGACCAAAAAAAAAAAATTTTTAAAAAAAGGATGTGCTGAACACCTGTAGCTAGGATTCTAGCTACTCAGGAAGCTGAAATCTGAGGATCATGGTTTGAAGTCAGCCTGGGTAAGAAAGTCCATGAGACTTACTTTTATCTCCAATTAAGTACCTGAAAACCGGGGCTGGGAAGGTGGCTCAGTGGTAGAGTGCTTGCCTTGCATGCATGAGGCCTTAGGTTCGATTCCTCAGCACCACATAAGCAGAAAAAGCCCAAAGTGGTGCTGTGGCTCAAGTGGTAGAGCGCTAGCCTTGAGCTGAAGAGCTGAGGGACAGCACCCAGGCCCAGAGTTCAGGCTCTCAGCCAACAACAATAACAAAAACCCAGAAAACCAAAACAAGCTGTGGCTCAAAGTTGTAGAACACTAGATTTGAGCAAAAAAGCAAAGGGGTGGTGCCCAGGCCCTTAGTTCAAGCCCCATGACTGACAAATCAAAATATGGACTGGACACTGATGGCTCATACCTGTAATCCTAGCTACAGGTTCAAAGCCAGCCTAGGCAGGAAAAGTCTGTGAGACCCATCTCCAATGAACACCAAAAAGCTGGAAGTAGAGCTGTGACTCAAGTGGTAAGAGTACTAGCCTTAAATAAAAATTTAAAAAAGCTCAGGGACAGCACCCAGACCCCAAGTTCAAGCCCCAGGACCGGCACCAAGAAATAAATAAAAAGGAAGGATGTGGAAAGGTAATGAAAGAGTCTTGGGGGAAACGGAGCTCCCTGAGAGAAGAGCAGGGTCAACAGGAGAATGGGAGGTCACGTGACACCCCCTCCATAAGAGGGGAGGAGTCTTCGCTGAGGATGCGGCAAGGATAGTTCAGATGTCTTAGAGACCACATCTGGCCTCCTGATTGGGGGTAGAAGGTCATTGTGCCCTTAGGCTCTGAGACCTTTGAGAAAAGGTAGCAAAGCTCTCAGGTGGGTGGGACAGGGACAAGGGTCACTATGCTGCTCTAATTAGCTCAGTTCAGAGGGCAGGGTCCCACTATAGCCAGGGTGCAACCCCTGTTTTCAGATTGTGTCAAAGCTAGGTGGCTTCTAGATTATCTAGGGTTTTCTACTATTAAATACTTCTTGGGATGTTTTATTCATAATAATTACTTACATAACAGCATCATAGACTTGGAATAATTGTGATCTCAGAGAGACTTGTCTAGTATCACATGGAAAGTGGCAGAAGTAGATTGGCCCAAAGATTTACTCCAAGCTTTCACTTCTTCCTAACATTAAAAAAAAAGGGGGGGGGGGGCTGGGAAGGTGGCTCAGTGGTAGAGTGCTTGCCTTGCATGCATGAGGCCCTGAATTCAATTCCTCAGCACCACATAAGAAAAAAGAAAAAAGCCGGAAGTGGCACTGTGGCTCAAGTGGTAGAGCGTTAGCCTTGAGCTGAAGAGCTGAGGGACAGCTCCCAGGCCCAGAGTTCAAGCCCCACGACCGGACCCAAAAAAAAAAAAAAAAGAAGAAGAAGCTCAAGGACAGTGCTCAGGCCCTGAGTTCAAGCCCCAGGACTGGCACAAGAAGGAAAGAGGGGAAGGAAGGGAGGAAGGGAGGGCATTAGGCCCTGAGTTCAAGCTACAATACTGTCACAAAGGCTGAGAATGTGGCTCAGTGGTAGAGTGTTTGCCTAGCATTCATGAAGCCCTGGGTTCGATTCCTCAGTACCACATAAACACAAAAAGCTGGAAGTGGCGCTGTGCCTCAAGTGGTAGAGTGCTACCCTTGAGCAAAAAACAACAACAATTTAAAAAAAAAAAAAACAGCCCAGGGACAGTGCATAGGTCGATTTCAAGCCCCAGGACTGGCAAAAAAAAAAAAAAAAAAAAATACTGTCAAAAAATAAAAACAAGTTAATACATTCTGTAGTAAAAATAATCAGGGGATAGGAAATGTGCTTGCTCATGTAACTACAACCCTCTGTATAGAATTTTCACAATAAAAAACTTATTAATAAAAAATGCAGGGTTGAGCCGGGTGCTGGTGGCTCACGCCTGTAATCCTAGCTACTCAGGAGGCTGAGATCTGAGAATCGCGGTTCAAAGCCAGCCCGGGCAGGAGAGACCGTGAGACTCCTATCTCCAATAAACCACCAGAAAACCGGAAGTGGCGCTGTAGCTCAAGTGGTAGAGCGCTCGCCTTGAGCTGAAGAGCTGAGGGACAGCACCCAGGCCCAGAGTTCAAGCCCCACGACCGACAAAAAAAAAAAAAATGCAGGGTTGGTATGTAGATCAGTAGTCATAATAGAGCATTTGCCTAGCATGCTGGAGGCTCTGGGTTCCATCCTCAGTACCACCAAAAAAAAAAAAAGAATGTTGCTGGGCACAGATGACTCAGTGTTGTAATCCCTGTAATCCTAGCTACTCAGGAGGCTGAGATCTGAGGTTGAAACAAGCCTGGAAAGGCCAGAAAGTCCGTGAGACCAAAAAACAAAAAACAAAAAAATATTACCGGGCTGGGAAGGTGGCTCAGTGGTAGAGTGCTTGCCTTGCATGCATGAGGCCCTGTTCGATTCCTCAGCACCACATAAGCAGAAAAAAGCCAGAAGTGGCGCTGTGGCTCAAGTGGTAGAGCACTAGCCTTGAGCTGAAGAGCTGAGGGACAGCGCCCAGGCCCAGAGTTCAAACCCCACAACTGACACTCCCCCTCCCCCAACACCCCCACTCCCACAAAAAAAAAAAAAAAGTGATGTACAGAAGGGAAGGGTTACAGTTACATAAGTCAGGTAAAGAGTACTTTTTTTTTTTTTTTTTGTCAAGTCATGAGGCTTGAACTCAGGGCCTGAGTGCAGTCCTGAGGTCTTTTTTTTCTTTTTTTCTTTTTTGGGGTCCGGTCATAGGGCCTGAACTCTGGGCCTGGGTGCTTTCCCTCAGCTCTTCAGCTCAAGGCTAGCACTCTACCACTTGAGCCACAGCGCCACTTCCGGCTTTTTTCTTACGTGGTGCTGAGGAATCGAACCCAGGGCCTTGAGCATGTAAGGCAAGTGCTCTACCACTGAGCCACCTTCCCAGCCCCGAGTCCTGAGGTCTTTTGCTCAAGGTTAGCACACTACCACTTTGAAGCTTAGTACCATTTCAGTTTTTCTAGTAGTTAATTGTAGATAGAGTCTCAGGGACTTTCCTGCTAGGACTGGCTTTGAGCTGAAATCCTCAGATCTCAGTCTCCTGAGTAGCTGGAATTACAGGGGTAAGCCACCAGCTCTTGGCTGGTGAGATGCATCTCTAATTATCTAAAAGCTGCAAGTGGATCAGTGGTTTAAGAGTGTCTGCCTTGAGCAAAAATACTAAAGGACACTACCCAAACCCTGAGTTCAAGCCTCAGTACTATCATTATAATGGTAGACATACAATAATAGTAAATATAGTAATAGTAAAACAATTATACTGTATTTTTTTCACATTAGGTGTTTTTAACAATTTCCATACATACTAAACCACTGATTCTGTGTCTACAACAATGCCCAGAGCTTCATTGTTACCCATTATTATTCCTTTTTTGCAGACAGGAAGTTCAAATGCATAGAAGTTACTTTGCAAAGACATCTTATGCTGACACCAGATTTCAAGCAGTTAGGTTCAGGATCTGTGTTTCACTGTACCACTTTTTTATTTTGTTTTGTTTTTGTGTGGTACTGGGGCTTGAAACCAAGGCCTGGATACTGTTCCTGAGCTTTTTCATTCAAGACTGGCACTCTACCACTTGAGCCACACTTCTACTTCCAGCTTTTTGGTGGTATCCAATGTACGAGTCTCAGACTTTCTTGTTCTGGCTGGTTTCCTACTGTGATTATCAGATCTCAGCCTCCTTAGTTGCTAGGATGACAGGTATGAGCCCCAGGCCCCCGGGCTTACTGTTGAAACGAAAATTTAAGGACTGAGATGTAACAGCTCGCTGGTAGAGTAATCTGCCAGTCTTGAACAAGGCCCTGGGTTCAATCCCTACCAGGAAAGAGAAACTGAAAACTCTATCAACCTCCCCAACCAATAGCCCATGTCAGAGTTTTCCAGTCTATTCAACAAGAGCGGTAGTTAATAGACTCCCATTGCTGGTGCCCATGCCCTGCCCCAGGAACTTCTGCTTTTCTCAGTCTGGGGTGGGGCCTGGGCATTGGGAATTTTCAAAGCTCTCACATGGTTCTAAATGGGCAGCCAAAGTTGAGCCTCTAATCTAGCCATTGTGCTGAGTATTCACACACAAGCAGCCACCTGTGTGCACACACCCATATTTAATGTGTCTGAACACTGGAGTATCCAGGAGTATCTTTCACTCAGGGCCTGCAAGTTATTATGGCTTCTTGGAATGGCTGCTGCAGATGCTGGGTAAATCTCCATTAAACCTCCATTCCAGCCATACTGCCTGTTCCCCTGCGAGTTTCCAGACACTGGCCCAAGCACTATGTCAAATAGCGAACAGACACAGGGCCCTCCCTGCCTTTCAGCATCCAGTCTGCTAGAACGGACACAGTTGGTAGTATGTTTCTCTCTGGTCGGAGTTTGGAGCCCTTGGAGAGTTGCTGAGGGGTGAGCGGCTGACTGGCAGAGCTTAGGACATAAGTGGCTTACCCGGGTTGCAGCCCTGTGCTGGGTATTCTGGCGCCATGTGAGTGTGTGATTGAGAGACAGAGGCTCAGGATGTGTGTCTGGGGTGAGACAAGTGTGACCCGACTGGCCTGGGTGTAAGGATGGCCATGACCCAGGCCTGTGAAAATGTGGACAGCAAGGGAGAGGTGGAAGGCGGTGTGCAAGGTAGGCATCAGCCGAGAAAACACACACACACACACACACACACACACACACACACACACACACACACACACACAGAGCAGCTGTGAGGAGGAAGCTGGGGTCCACTCACATAGCCAGAACAGCTCTGCTTTGGGTTTGTGGGGGAGGCCAGCTGGGGCTGGAAAGCTGGGGAAGGGGAGAGGGGGAGGGGGGAAGGGGAGAGGGGGAGGGAAGCCGGGGAGCCACATCCTTGATCTCTGTTCTGTTTCAGCAGTTCCGGACTCTGGGTTTCTGTGTGGCTCTGGGTGTCCCTCTCTGTAATGTCCGGATCTTGGCATCTGTTTCTCTTCTGGGTCTTGGGCTATGAAGCTGATCACATGACTCTGGGTCTCCACCTCTTCATTCTCCTTGGCTCTGTATCCCCCTCTATGTCTCTGTCTCTTCCTCCATGTCTGTCTGCCTCTGTCCTTCCTTGTCCTTGCCAGGTGGGGGGAGGGGCCCATGCTCAGGGAGCAGGTGTGGGCTCACTCAGGCAGCAGGGAGTGAAGCCCAGGAGGGCAAAGAGCCAGCAGTCCCTGGACACAGACACACTTAAGGGCACAATGACACAAACACAGAGACCCAACACACAAGCACAAAACTACACGCACAGCCCCATCCAAAAGTACCTAAGGATGCCAGATTGTGTATGTGTGTGTGTGTGTGTGTGTCACAAGTAGCTACCCACAGAGCATACACTCGCAGGCATGCTCAGTACTGAGGCACGTGCACACTCATCCAGACACACCCAGGTTATTTCTCTAGAGGAAAACTCAGAGCCCCAAACACACTGAGGGCCGAAGGCGTGTGCACACACACACACACACACACACACACACACACACACACACGCCAGGCACATCCAGACACAAGAAACAAAGAGCAGATGCAAGCACAGCCTGGAACACCGACACACAAAGGCACAGACAGGTAGGGACACTGGCACCTCTGGGCAATGGCACTCAGAACCACATGCTCTGGGGGATAGAGGCAAGTGAGCTCAGGCCAGGCAGGCATAAGCCCTCAAGGGCGATCAGAGACCGAGGCCCGAGGGTCACACTGCGCCCCCCTCCCTCGGGGCGCCTCTGGAGCACCTGGGGACACGCCCATCGGTGTCAGGACGCGGGGGCGGGCCCGAGGACTCCGGAGCACCTGGTGCCCCGGGCGCGCGCCCCCGGACTGCGGCGCGCGTGCCCCGTGCGTGCGCGTGCGCGTGGCCGCCGGTGCGCGCCGCCACCTGTGGGAGGCGAGGTGCGCACTGCGCCCGGGGCGGCCCGGCCGGCGGAGGGGGGGGACGGTTGCCATGGCACGCGGCGCGGGCCCGAATACTAATGGGCGGCCTCGCGCTGCCCCCACAGCTGCCCCCCGTCGGCCGCTCTCCTCCCACTCCTTCCTGCGGCTCCCGCCGGTGCCCAGCCCGGCCCACGCGGCCCACGCAGAGCCTGAGCCCTCGAGTGGGCCTGGAGCCTCAGTCCTCCCGGATCTGATCTGCAGGGCTGGGGGGGGGGGGGGGGCTGCGGGCCTGGGCGCTGGCACCGGGAGGGCCCGGCAGCTGGCAGCGCAGGTGCTCTCTTGGAAGTGGGACGGCCATCCTGGGAGAGGGCGGGACAGGGGAAATCAAAGGGGACTTAGCCCTGCGTGGCCACAGGAACCCCCCAGCACCCCCACCTACACCCCCCTCCTTACCCTGACCATGTGCTGGTGTGATCGCACACCTCCCCTGCTCCCAGCTGCTCTGCAGACACCCCCCCCCCGCACCTTGGTGGGTCCCCCTCCTCTCAGGACCTGCTAGGCAGCCCTGCAGTCCAGTCCTAATTGGGCAGGCTGAGGTGGGCACACCGAGGACGTTGAGAACTGGGAGAGGAGGTAGTGGCACAGGCAGGGTTAATGCTCCCCTACCTGGATCCCCAGTCCCAGAGCTGCCCTAACCACCCCCCTCCTTGCCCCCTCAGCCCCTGCTGTGTTAACTGGCATGGAGGGGGAGGCCCTGTGGGGTGGGGGCAGCCAGCAGAAGGTTTGCAGGTAGAAACAGTGGGAGGGGGGCTGAGTAGGGGGGAGCCAGGCGGTTGCCTAGCAACCCCACAGCTGTCTGTTGACCTAGAAGAAGCTGCGCTGTCTTGACACAGCTGGTGTTTACATGTAACCGAGGCTCTGGCTTAGTGCTTGCTTGGAGGAAAGCTGAGGCAGGGCCTTCATGGCGGCCTGGTCCTGGCCCTGCTTGTCTTGGGCTCCATGCTTGCCTGCCCTCTTTGATTCTGCCCCCACCTCAAGTCCAACCGAGAGGAAGAGGGTGGGAGAGATCTCAGGACTGGAGGCTTTGGGGCCCTAGAAAGTTGATAGGCACGTGTACATGTCTGCACATGCGCACATGTGCCCGAGGCCTGCAACAGAATGGTGAGAGACTAAGAAAGAGAGAGCGGGACCCGGATGCCAACACACACGGAGAATACTAACGTGGATCACAGACCCCGGGTATAGGCAGAATGACATTCAAGCAGACAGACATACAAATGCACAGAAAGAGTCATCAGATGATTAAAACACCAACACACAAATAGAGCCACAGATACAATATACAGAATAAACGGGCACTGACCAGCATAAACACACGGGCATCAACAAGAGCTCCCTACATTAATCTCAGCTCCTCTCACATGCACACCCCTCATTTCTGCTAGTGTTTTCAGGTCTGAATGACAAGAAGCAGAAATCCTTAGCATCCCCCTCCTACATCCATGTGCACGCTAGACCCAACTGACTTTTGCCGATCATCCACAGTGCCCAGGGCAGGCTATGGCAGACGCTACTGGCACAGGGCAGTCACACCCAGGAGCCTAACATGGGAAGAAGTATGGCCTTCTCTGCAGGACCACGGGCCCTGACATGTCGCTTCCTCACATGTGCCAGCTAGGGTGTGGTGTGGGCAAGAGCTGAGATTCCTCTTGTGTACAAGTTCTGAGTAGCAGCAGATCCGCCTTGGGGTCAGAGGAGCAGGGCCACATGAGCCCAAGAACTAGTTTGGCCTGCACCCTCCTCCCAAGCCTCAGCCCAAAGGAGACAGCACCAGCACTTACTTTCTTTCTTTCTTTCTTTCTTTCTTTCTTTCTTTTCTTTCTTTCTTTCTTTCTTTCTTTCTGTCTGTCTTTCTTTCTTTTCTTTCTTTCTTTCCTTCTTTCTGTTGGTCGTGAATCTTTTTTTTTTTTTTTTTTTTTTGTCGGTCATGGGGCTTGAACTCTGGGCCTGGGCGCTGTCCCTCAGCTCTTCAGCTCAAGGCGAGCTCTCTACCACTTGAGCTACAGCGCCACTTCCAGTTTTCTAGTGGTTTATTGGAGATAGGAGTCTCACGGTCTTTCCTGCCCGGGCTGGCTTTGAACTGCGATTCTCAGATCTCAGCCTCCTGAGTAGCTAGGATTACACACGTGAGCCACTGGCGCCTGGCTTGGTCGTGAATCTTGAACTCTGGGCCTGGGCACTCTACCACTTGAGCCACAGCGCTACTTCTGGCTTTTTTTCTGTGTATGTGGTGCTGAGGAAATCGAACTCAGGGCCTCATGCATGGGCGGCAAGCACTCTACCACTGAGCCATCTTCCCAGCCCCAGCCCCAGCCATTTCTATGGGAATTCCCTATCCCAGTGGAAACACAGCTCTGGCACGATCCTGCCTCAGGAGCCCTCTCTGATGGAGGCCATAGTAAGGGCGCTGTGACTGCAGATGGATGACACAGGAGGGGACACGGGAACAGTGCTTGTGGCAGCTCCAGGGGCTTCTCAAAGGGCTTCCTGAAAGAAGCGAGCCTGGGGCCTGGCTTTGGAGCCAGGAAGCAGCAGCAAGGGTATGTACCCAGAAGGGCCTCCTTTCCTTCCACCCCCCCACCCCCGCCCCCCTCATCCAGCAGTTTCTCCTCCCCCAGGGCCCAAGGGGCCGGCTGGGGCCCCACAGTCCCATCAGCTCAAGCAGTGAGCAGAAGGAGGAGAGTGGATATTTTTAGCTTCTCTGCCACTGACATTTCGCAGCAGGCGACCTGGGGTGAAGCTGAGTGAGTGCTGAAGGCTGGGAGAAGCCGACAGCGCCTTCCCACCCCCGTGTACACGCACACACAACTGCGTGTGCACACGCAGCCCCAGCCCCAGCCCTCGCAGTGCGCACACAGCCGCAGGTAGAAGGTCACATACCTAACCACACGTGCATACCTGTGCACTCACACTTGGCTCGCATGCCACATATGCCAGAAACTTCACACACACCTGGACACACCAAAACATGTGTCTGTTCAGACACACATTCACACAAATCATACACACAGCACAGTTCCTATACGTGGCCCTGCGTACGTTCACTTGCTCATCATTCATTCAAGAAGTATGTAGACCAAGTGCTGATGGTGCACGCCTCTAATCCTCACTACTCAGGAAGCTGAGATCTGAGGATTGTGGTTTGAAGCCAGCTCAGGCAGGAAGGTCTGTGAGACTCTTGGCTCTAATGAATCACCAACATTCTTGAAGTGGAAGTGTTGCTCAAGTGGTAGCACTCTAGCCTTGCGCAAAAGGGTCTCAGGGACAGTACCCTGAGTTCAAGCCCCAGGACTGGGGTGAGGGGAAGGCCTCAAGACTCTGTCTTTAGTGACCTAGCAAAAAAAAGCTGACTGGGGGCTAGAAGCATGGTTCAGGTGTTTGTCTTTGAGGGAAAATGTCAGATCCAGAGTTCAAGTCCCAGTCCAGCAGTGAATGGAAAAAGTTGAGTCAGATGTAAGGCCCTGAATTCAGGCCCCACTACCAGAACAACAACAACAAAATATTTAGTGAGCACCTACTACATACTGGGCACTCTTCTAGCCACTAAGGACTGTGAACAAAAGAGATAAGAACTTGACTGGCAACTCATGCCTGTAATCATTGCTACTCAGGCAGCTGGGATCAGAGGATGATGGTTCAAAGCCAGCCCAGACACTTTTATCTCCAGTAAACTAATTTTTTTTAAAGCCAGAAATGGAGCTGAGGCTCAAATGGTAGAGTGCTAGTCTTGAGCAAAAGAAGTGAAGGGACAGCACCCAGGCCCTGAATTCAAGCCCCAGGACTAGCAAAAACAACAAAAATCTTTCCAAGTGGTGCCAAATGCTAATACCTGTAATCCTAGCTGAGATATAAGGCTGAGATATAAGGATCATGATTTGGAGCCAGTCCAGATGGCAAAGTCTATGAAACTCTTACCTCCAAGAGCCAGCAAAAACTCAGAAGTGGAGGTTTGGTTCAAGTGGTAGAGCCCCAGCCTTAAGTGAAAAGTAAGAGCACAAGGCCCTAAGCTCAAGCCCTAGTACCAACACCCACATGCAAAAAAACCACACATAGGATCCAATCCGCCAAAATATACATGTGTGAACTCTTATAGTCACTGGCCCTGAAATATATACAACTGCTTATGGTCAAGACATACAATGCATGTGTACCTCAAAACACAGACATCATGTATACACACAACCACACACATACACAGCTGCACACAAGACAGGTAAATCCAGGCACACACCCACATTGCTATACATAGTGATACAATAAAACTACACACATAATCACTCATACAAGTATCCTGTGCACAACCATTCCCTGCCTATCACATGCACATGCATGCACACACATGCATACACACATGTTCCCCTAATCCTCCTCTTTCTCCTCCCTCCCCGTGACCTCCCATCCTGCTTCCTCACAGTCATGGGTGGAAAGTGGACGTCTGAGCAAGCTTACACTTACACTTGCACGCCCTAGTGGGTGTGAACCCAGGCATGTAGGCTCTGTCCCCAGTCCCAGCCCCTTTCTCAGGAGCTAAGTGTGGTCATCCTGGACTCTGGGCCAGTGTGTACTTGCAGGTGCCACACTAAGTTTGTTACCCTCTAGCCCTAGAGTTTAAGGGTTGAGTCCAGGAAACCAAAAGTCCCAATTCCAGCTCCTAAGGCAGGTAGGACTCTGAACTTTTTTTTTTTTTTTTTTTTTTTTTTTTTTGTTGCTCGTGGGACTTGAACTCTGGGCCTGGGAGCTGTCCCTCAGCTCTTTAGCTCAAGGCCAGCGCGCTACCACTTGAGCCACAGCGCCACTTCCTGTTTTCTGAGTGGTTTATTGGAGATAAGAGTCTCAGGGACTTTCCTGTTCCTCAGCTGGCTTTGAACCGTGATCCTCAGATCTCAGCCTCCTGAGTAGCTAGGATTACAGGCGTAAGCCCCAACACTCAGCTACTCTGAACTCCTGAGTATACCTTGATGGTCTGTGCTGTTCTGATCTGCCCCTCTTCTCCCTCTTTGTTCCTCTTGGTTAATGTCTTCTCTTCCTCTTCTTGTGACCAATAGGTGGGCTAACAATCAAACAGGGCTATCACTTGAGGTGTGGGGAGAGAGGGAGGGGTTATCATCATCCCCTGCAGACCTGCAAAGAAGAAAGAACTACATGAACATGAACAACAGGAAGGATTATCTGGCCCATAGACTCACACTGACTGCAGTGATGATGGGGAGGACTCATGAGTTTCAGTCCTGGTTCTACAGCGTGACCTTGGCTCAGTTGCTGTCCCTCTCTGAGCCTCCTCTGCCTAGGTCCAAAGAGGGAGTTGCAGCGGGTGATTCTGGAGGCAACAGAAATGTCAGACACTGCTGCAGTTGTCTAAACAGGGAATGGAGCTGGGCGCTTTGAGAGCCTGGTGAGAGCCACAAAAGCCCCTTCCCCAGGGGCTCCCCCCCAGCCTCCTCCTCCCTCCAGGGCCTGCTAGTCTGCTTAGAGCACTAGAGACCAGCAGCACCTCCCGGTCCTAAAAGACATAAACACATGTGCTCTTCCAACAGGCGGCCATTTCCTCTGCTCTCCCTGGACCTCTGTGTCCAGGCCCTTGTGTATTTAGGGTCCTGGGTTTGGGCTCTGTGCCACGGAGCCAGTCTGTGTGTGCACTGTCTGTCTGTCTGTCCGTCTGCCAACAGCCTTCAGGCGCCAGGAGAAGAGGCGGCAGCAGAGAGGTGGGGGTAGGGAAGGAGGTAGCGGCATTGACAAGTTCCAATGTCTGCCTTTCCCTCCTGGAAACCCCGAGCTGGGGCTGCCCCCCCCTTCCCTTCCTGTCTCTCTCGCTCAAGCACGTCCCTTCTAAGAGCCCCTCTCTGCAGACACCCCCAGTGGAGCCAAGCCCAGATTTGCTGCCAAGAAGGCCGACATTTCTTAGACTTGCCACGTTAAAGGGGCCTGCACAGGCACGCACTCGCGTCCCCCCACGCCTCCCTCCCGCGTACATTCAAGCGACCTGAGACACACAAAGACGCAGTTGGACACGGTGGCCACCTGGGCACCCACAGAGTGCATCTGACCCCAGGCTCCCAGACAAGTACAAACCCAGCCTCCTCCCTCCCCCCGCCCCTCCCCTCTACACTCAGCTCAGCACACACTCCACAGCACGCGGCTCGCACAGACATGCACACACACAGTCACACACCGGCTGTGGCGCACAGAGAAACAAGGGCAGCCCTAGTGCGCAGTGTCACCCTACACAATGCCATCGCTACCCCCCCCACAACCCATGCCAGCCTGCAGAAATGCAGCCGCAGCTACACTGTGTCTCCCCCTGTGCCACGGATAACCCACTCAGAGCCCAGGGAGGTAGCCCACTGCTGTAATCTCAGCACTTGGGAGGCTGAGGCAGGAGGATCCTGAGTTCCAGGCCAGCTTTAGCTAGATAGCAAGATCCTGTCTCGGACAGATAAACAAACAAAAGAAAAGAGACACTCTCTTAGAATCCAGATGCTTTGGCATTCCTGGACTTTCGGGCTGACCCACATGGCTACGCATTGTCTTCCGGGCTGTGGAGATGTGCACAAACTCACAGGCCCACCCAGCAGTCCCTGTGCATACACAATTGCTAGTCCTCGTGTGCTGTGTGTCACTCTCCTCTTGTACGCCATAACAAATGCAGAGGAGGCACGTGTACCCACTCTGGGGACATACACAGAGTCCTTGTCACCCACGTGGTACACATCCACTTCTGTGGACACACACTGCTAGATACGGCATTTCTTTGTCCAGAGCTGGTGTTCAAACTCAGGACACACACACATACACACAGAGCTTTCCCTTGTATTTACACACACACACACACACACACACACACACACACACACACACACACAGAGTGCAGTGGCTCTGTATTGGTCCAGACACACTCGGCAGCATCTATCCATAGAACATATATGTTCTTCCATGCACACATATGTATACACACGCCTGCAAGGGATGGAACCTCACTACCAGACTCCGCAGACTCCCTGGCCCCCAACCCAGTCTCCTGCCCTGCTCCTCTGGGCGAAGGGAAGTCTGGGAAGGCCGGGGGCTGGCTTGCTCCCTCCTGTCTGATGGAGTCAGCCAGCCCAGCCTGGTACGGGCAGCCTTGACTACTCTGGGCAAAAACCCTCCTCTCTGAGGGTCGGTGTTTGCTGATGCGGCAGCAGCAGCAGCAGCAGCAGCAGCAGCAGGGGTGAAAAGGCTGCAGGCGGCTGCCAACGTGGCAGACGGCGAGCAGGGCAGCAGGAAGGAAGCGGAGCCCATTGTGCGCCCACTCACTAGGGGAGACAGAATCAAGGGCAGCTGGGCAGGGGGACCTCGTGCCCAGCCTGGGCCATGGGCCCACATTGGCCCCAGACTCACAAGGGTGACCTTGAGCAATTTGTTCCCCATCTCTGATCCTGTTTCCTCTGTCGGCAAGGGAACAGTCTGGACTGGTTGCTTCTCCTTTCAGCTCAGGACACTCAGCACACAGACATAGACTCGCTCTGTGGCCTCCACTTGGTCCCCTTTGTACTGTCACCATTGTGGCCAAAATGTTGTCTTTCTACAAAGGTAGTACCACTCTGCTTTTTTGTTGTTGTTGGTGGTGGTCATGAGGCTTGAACTCAGGGCCTGGGCTAGTGCTCTACCACATGAGTCACATCACCACTTCCAGTTTTCTGGTGGTTAATTGGAGATTAACAACCACATTTCCTGTCTGGGCAGGCTTTGAACTGCAATCCTCAGATCTCAGCCTCCTGAGTAGCTAGGATTACAGGCATGAGCCACCAGCACCCAGCAACAACTCTGAGGGTTTGTTTGTTTGTTTGCTGGCACTGGAATTTGAACTCAGGACCTGAGCACTAACCCTTACCTTTGTCACTCATAGCTGGTGCTGTACCACTTGAGCCACAGCTCCATTGTCAATTTTGGGGGGTTAATTGGAAAAAAGATTCTAGAGACTTTCCTACCCTGGCTGGCTTCAAATTGACAGCTTCAAGAGTAACTAGGTTTGGGGCTGGGAAGGTGGCTCAGTGGTAGAGTGCTTGCCTTGCATGCATGAGGCCCTGGGTTCCATTCCTCAGCACCACATAAGCAGAAAATGCTGGAAGTGACAGCACCCAGGCCCAGAGTTCAGGCCCTAATACCTACAAAAAAAAAAGAAAAGAAAAAAAAAAAGAGTAGGATTATAGAAGTTGGCCACCAGTACATGGCTACCATTTTATTATTTTTATTTTTTTGGCAGTACTACTAGTGTTCAAATTAACCTTATGCTTAACTAGACAGGTGCTCTACCACCTGAGCCATGTTTCCAGCCTCTTTTCCTCTGCTTTTTTGTCAGTTATAGGGCTTGAACTCAAGGCCTGAGTGCTGTCTTTGACCTTTTTTTTTTTTTTTGCCAGTCCTGGGGCTTGAACTCAGGGCCTGAAAACTGTCTTGGAGCTTCTTTTGCTGAAGGCTAGCACTTACCACTTGAATCACAGCACCACTTCTGGCTTTTTCTGTTTATGTGGTACTAAGGAATCGAACCCAGAACTTCATGCATGTTAGGTAAGCACTCTACCACTAAGCCACATCCCCAGTCCTAGCTCTGAGCTGTTTTGCTCAAGGCTAGTATTCTACCACTTTAAGCCACAGCTCCACTTCCAGTTTTCTGGTGGCTAATTGGAGTTGAGTCTCATGGACTTTCCTGCCTGGACTGGGCTTTGAACTGTGAGTCTTACCTTTCAGTCTCCTGAATAGCTAGGATTACAGGCATCAGCCACCAGCACCTAGCTAATTTTGTTATTTTTTAAATAGTTTTTTTTTTAAAGTCTGTTTTTTTTTTTTTTTTTTGGGTCAGTCGTGGGGCTTAAACTCTGTGCCTGGGCGCTGTCCCTCAGCTCTTCAGCTCAAGGTGAGTGCTCTACCACTTGAGCCTCAGCCCCACTTCCGGCTTTTTCTGCTTATGTGGTGCTGAGGAATCGAACCCAGGGCCTCATGCATGCAAGGCAAGCACTCTACCATGAGCCACCTTCCCAGCCGAGGTTGGACTATTTTATAGACAAGAAAACTTCCAGTTTCTTTCTTTTCTATATTTATTTTTGCCAGTCCTGGGGCTTGAACTCAGAGCCTGGACACTGTCCCTCAACTTCTTTTGCTCAAAGCTAGCACTCTGTCACTTGAGCCACAGTGCCACTTCAGGCTTTTTCTGTGTATGTGGTACTGAGGAATTGAATCCAGGGCTTCAGGCCAGGGAAGCAATCTACCACTAAGCCACATTCCCAACCCTGAGGCTTGGTTTTCAAGTGATGCACCCCAAACTACCCAGCAAGTGAATGACAGAGATGGGACAGGACAATAGAACTTCTGATATGCGCTCTAAAATCAACATTGTTGGGCTGGAAAGGTGGCTCAGTGGTAGAGCGCTTGCCTTGCATGCATGAGGTCCTGGGTTCAATTCCTCAGCACCACATAAGCAAAAAGAAAAAAGCTGGAAGTGGCGCTGTGGCTCAAGTGGTAGAGCGCTAGCCTTGAGCTGAAGAGCTGAGGGATAGCGCCCAGGCCCAGAGTTCAGGCCCCACAACTGGACCAAAAAAAATAAAATAAAATAAAATCAACATTGTTGGGCTGGGAAGGTGGCTCAGTGGTAGAGTGCTTGCCTTGCCTTGCATGCATGAGGCCCTGGGTTCGATTCCTGAGCACCACAGAAACTGAAAAAGCCAGAAGTGGCACTGTGGCTCAAGTGGTAGAGTGCTAGCCTTGAGCTGAAGAGCTAAGGGACAGTACCCAGGCCGAGTTCAGGCCCCACAACCGACCAAAAAAAAAAAATCAACATTGTCACTGGCGCTGGCTCACCCCTATAATCCTACTTACTTAGGAGGCTGAGATCTGAGGACCACAGTTCAAAGCCATCTGGGGCAGGAAAATCCAAGAGCCTCTTATTTCTAATTAACCACCAGAAAACCAGAAGTGGTACTGTAGCTGTTAGCCTTGAGCAAAAGAGCTCAGGGACAGCACCCAGGCCCTGAGTTCAAATCTGAGTACTAGCACAAGGGGAAAAAAGGGGTAAAATAAAATCAACACTTCTGTCACATCTTCCAATCATCCAAAGACCCAAGTGGCCCCTCAGAATCAGAGTCACTGCCTCAGTGGCCATACCAGAGTCACCTGATTCTGCCCCCGGAAGTCAGGGTGCAAAGGCCAGACAGGCCTCCCACTGGCATTCCAGCTGCCACTAGAAGCACAGCTGTCAGCAGGGTTCAGAGAGCCAAACTCCGCCTCTCCAGCAAGCTCACACAATCCGTACATTGTCAGCTCAAAAACAGAGCTGCTGTGGGATCTTGGGCTGCGCAGGCCTCGGTATCGTCCTCTGGCTGTCTGTCTGCAGTTGGACTAGATGATTTCCAAGGACCCTTTCCGCTTGGAGTGACCAAGGGAAAATGTAGTGGGAGGTGCTGGCTGGATCTCAGGTCCTGAGCAGCCATGGTGTGCCTCAGGTGTCTGGAGGCTGGGAAGCTGGCCCTGCCTCACCTGCAAGCTGTCTGCCTCCGCTGAGGGCCCACGGAAGGGAGGGACTCGGGAGTGGTTGCCAGAGGATGGATGAACAGACCGATGGACTACAAAGGTATAAAGGAGAACAGGGCAGAGAAGCTGTGGACCACTGCTCAGGGGCTTAGAGAATGGGAAGGAGAGGAAGGTGCACCAAAGGTCAAGGGTTGTCTTTACTTCATGGCCTCCTCCTGCTGCTCACTACCCAGCCCTATCAGCCCTAGGCTGTGAAAAAGGCAAACAGGGGACAAATAGAGGAAGAGTAGAGAATCTGTGGGATCATTCTGGGTACTGTGGAGGAGGAGGAACCCAGCTAGCAAAAGGGGTAAAGAAATAAAAACCTCTGAGCCAGGCCCCAGTGACTTATGCCTGTAATCCTAGTTACTCAGGAGGCTGATATCTGAGGATCAAGGTGTGAAGTCAGCCCAGGTAGGAAAATCTGGAAGACTTTTATTTATGTATTTTTTTTTTTTGTCAGTCATGGGACTTGAACTCTGGGCCTGGGCGCTCTACCTGAGCTCTTCAGCCCAAGGCTAGCACTCCACCACTTGAGCCACAGCGCCACTTCTGACTTTTTCTGCTTATGTGGTGCTGAGGAATCGAACCCAGGGCCCCATGCATGCAAGGCAAGCACTCTACCACTGAGCCACCTTCCCAGCACCTGTGGGACTTTTATTATTTCCAATTACCTGCCAAAAAGCCAGAAATGGAGCTGAGGCTCAAGTGGTAGAGTACTGGCCTTGATTAAGCTCAGAGATGGCACCCAGACTCTGAGTTCAAGCCCAGGATTGACATACAAAGAAAGAAAAGGGGGCAGAAGAAGGAAGGATGAAGGAAGGAAGGAAGGAAGGAAGGAAGGAAGGAAGGAAGGAAGGAAGGAAAGAAGGAAGGAAAGAAGGAAGGAAGGAAGGAAAGAAGGAAGGAAGGAAGGAAGGAAAAACCTCTGGAACGGAGTG
Source organism: Dipodomys merriami (assembly GCF_024711535.1). Lineage (NCBI taxonomy): Eukaryota > Metazoa > Chordata > Mammalia > Rodentia > Heteromyidae > Dipodomys > Dipodomys merriami. The sequence continues at coordinate 11,313,735 of NW_027204270.1, forward strand.
TGGTAGCTCACAATTTTAATCAGAGTTACTTGGGAAGAAGAGATGGAGAGGACTGTGGTTTGAGGCCAGTCTGGGCAAAAAGTTCACAAGACCCTATATCATCCAATAAAAGAGCTGAGTATACAGCTAGGTGCAGGTGGCTCATGCCTGTAATCCTAGCTACTCAGGAGACTGAGATCTGAGGATCACGATTCAATGCCAGCCAGGACAAGAAAATCTATGAGACCCTTATCTCCAATTAACTGCTAAAAAAGTCTGAAGTAAAGCTGTGACTTAAGTGGCAGAGTGCTAGCCTTGAGCGAAAGAGCTCGGGGACAGTACCTAGGCCCTGAGTTCAAGCCTCAGGACCAGCACAACAGAAAAAAAAAAAAAAGAGCTGAGTACAGTGATCCACATCTGTCATCCCAGCTAAGAGGGAAGCATATATACAATAATCAAAATCAGCCTGGCGCTGGTAGCTTACACCTGTAATCCTAGCTACTCAGGAGGCTGAGATCTGAGGATTGCAGTTCAAAGTCAGCCCAAAGTCAACCCTGGCAAGAAGATCCATGAGACTATCTCCAATTAACCACCAGAAAAACTAGAAGTGGCACTGTGGGCTCAAGTGGTAGAGTGCTAGCTTTGAGCTGAAGAGCTGAGGGACGGCGCCCAGGCCCAGAGTTCAAACCCCATGACTGACAAAAAAAAAAAAAAAAAACTAAAACAAAAAGGGCTGGGAGGATGGCTCAAGTGGTAGAGAACCTGCCTAGCAAATGTAAGGCCCTGAGTTCAAACTCCAGTCCCTTCTCCAAATAAATAAAGCCTCTGGGAAGAGTGGTAGGCCAGATTTAGAGTTTAGGTTTCCAGGGCAAGTCAACATTAGGGTGAACACGCATTCGCGCATGTGCAATTATTATCCCATCTTACAGATGGGGAAATCAACACTCAGCGGTGAAGCCAGCGTGAGTCCTTCCACCCAGGCCTGCACGCCTGATGCAAAGCCAGTGTTTTGTGTGCTGTGCCACACTGCCTCCCGAAGGAGCAAATTGCTAATGGTGGCATTTCAGATGTAATGACAATGCTCTGGGAAGAGGTTCTGGACAGATGGTTCCCAATTGGGCCCCTGCCTCCGGCTAGCATTACAGAGGGTTGTCAGGGCAGGCGAGGCACGTCCCTCTCCATTCTGCTGTGTGTGGGATGCAGTCAGATCCCCTCTGGACTCCTCACCATCTCCCGCCAGCCCTTTGGCCTTGCCTGGGTGACCCGCATGAGCTCAGCTTCCCCGCAGCCCTGCGGAGGAGTCAGCCTGGGCAGAGGCCGCCTCTGCCCTCTCTGCTTGGCAGTGCCAAGGGAGGCGGGGCTGTGGAGGGATGAAAAACCAATCCAGCCACCAGACCTCTGTCCTGTCCCCCAATTCAAGCACCCCTGGGGTCTTCCACAGAGGCCCAGACTAGGACGGGTGGTTACGGAGCCCGGCATGCTGGCCAGGCCCATCCCTTGTTGCTGCAGCCTTGTTGAGCTGCCATTAACAAGTGGCCGGAGGTTGCCGTGTCTCCATGGAGACCAGACAGTCAGTGCGGCTCCGGGGTGAGGGCCGTGATTAGTGAGTGTCAGCTTTGCCAGCCCTGCTCTTCCCACCGCCTGCCGCTGGGCTGGAGACAACAGGCCTGCAAGGTGGGGGGGGGAGAGATGGGGGGAGGACTCAGGGCTCTCACAGGCAGGGGGGGGTCAGGCCCAGCCCCAGGTGCTGCATCTTTGTCTCCCCCAGTGGCTCCTCAATTCCCCCTCCTCTTGTCGCCTGCCTTCCCTCCCCAATCCATAATCCATCTTTCATACAGCCACCAGGGCGAGCTTTGGAAAATACTTCTCAAACACGAGCTGAATCCTGACACTGCCTTCCTGAAGAACGTTCCATGGACCCCATACCCTGGAGGCTGAGTCTAATTCCTTATCATGGTATTCCAGGCAGTCACACATGCACTCAACAAATCTTTCCTGAGCACCCTACTGGATGTTAGGGAGCTTTCTAGGTAAACACAGTCAATGAAATAAACAAGATTCTTGCTTTGGGTTGGGTGTGTGGCTCAATGGTAGAGCATCACCTAGAGTAAGGGGGACCCTGGGTTCAATCCCAAAATCCCTGCATTCACAGAACTTCCAGTCTAGCAAGGAAGACACACTATTAAAAAAAAGAAAGAAAGAAGCGAAGGAAGGAAGGAAGAAAGAAAGAATGAATGAAAGAAAGAAAGAAAGAAAGAAAGAAAGAAAGAAAGAAAGAAAGAAAGAAAGAAAGAAAGAACAGAGAGGAAAAAAAGGGCTGGGAAGGTGGTTCAGTGGTAGAGTGCTTGTCTTGCAGGCATGAGGCCCTGGGTTTGATTCCTCAGCACCATATAAGCAAAAAGCCAGAAGTGGCACTGTGGCTCAAGTGGTAGAGTACTAGCCTTGATCTGAAGAGCTGAGGGACAGTGCTCAGGCCCAGAGTTCAGACCCAGTGACCAAAAAATAAACAATCAAAACTCTGCTGGTGCCGGTGGCTCACGTACCTATAATCCTAGATACTTGGGAGGCTGAGACTTGAGGATCACTGTTCAAAGCCAGCCCTGGCAGGAATGTCCATGAGACTCTTTCTTTTCTTTTTTTTTTTGTCAGTCTTGGGGCTTGAACTCTGGGCCTGGGCGCTGTCCCTCAGCTTTTCAGCTCAAGGCCAGCGCTCTACCCCTTGAGCCACAGCACCATTTCTGGCCTTTTCTGTTTATGTGGTGCTGAGGAATCAAACCCAGGGCCTCATGCATTCGAGGAAAGCACTCTACCACTGAGCCCCCTTCCCAGCCCTCCATGAGACTCTAATTTCCAATTAACCACCAGAAAACTGGAAGTGGTGCTGTGGCTCAAGTGGTAGAGCACTAACCTTGAGCTGAAGAGCTCAGGACCAGTGCCCAGGCCAAGAGTTCAAGCCCCATGACCACAAAAAAGAACAAAAAAACAAAAACCTCAGAGGCTGGAAATGTGGCTTAGTGGTAGAGCGCTTGCCTAGCATGCATGCACAAAGCCCTAGGTGCGATTCCTTAGTACCACATAAACAAAACACTGGAAGTGGTGCTATGACTCAAGTGGTGGAGCACCTTCAGCACAAAGAAGCTCAGGTACAGTGCCCAGGCGCAGAGTTCAAGCCTCAGAACTGGCAAAAAAAAAAAAAAAAAAAGCAGCTTAGGGAAAGTGTTCAGGCCCTGAGTTCAAGCCCCAGGACTGGCAAATATTTATATATGGGCCACCAGGCACTGGTGGTTCATACCTGTAATCCTAGCTACTCAGGAGGCTGAGATCTGAGGATCACGGTATGAAGCCAGCCCAGGCAGTGAAGTCCATGAACCTCCAACAAACTACTCAGAAAAACCAAGACGTGGTGCTGTGGCTCAAATGGTAGGGCACTAGCTTTGAGCAAAAGCAGCTCACGGACAGTGCCCAGGACACACACACACACACCATCACCACCACCATCACCACCACCAACAGCACTAAGATCCAGTAAAGGACTGCATCATGCTGAGGTGCTGAGGGCTGGGGTGGAAATGGACAGCCGCTAGGGAACAGCCTGTTTGGAGTGGTCAAGGTGGCTTTGCTGAGGAGCCTACATGTTGAGAGTCAGAGACGTGGGTGAGAGGATCCACTGTGGGCAGACAGAGGGGAGGAGCCTTCCCAGCAGGGCTGGCAGGCCCCAGCCTCCGGCCCCAGCCTCCTGCCGCTCCTCCCTCCTTGCTTCTAACCCCCTTTCCTCAACCAAGCACCGAGAAAGCTCTGAGTCATCGCCCACTCTCCCCGCTCTGCCTCACCTCTCCTCATTCCTGTCCTGTCACCTCCTACCCCATCTCCTCTCATTGGCGCTGCAGACCCGGCGCCCTCATCCCGGGGCCCTGGCTGGAGAGGTCGGACGCCCTGGGTGCTGCTGCTGCCGCGTCGCGGGCCTCGTGGCTCGGGCTGGGACAGGAGTCCGGCCCCGGGGGAGGCTGGCAGGTGTGCAAACGAAGTGCAAGAGGGGTGGGAGGACCGACCCCAGACAGGGGTCTAGCAGGGATCCAGGCGGAAATACAGATCGCCCGTGCCCCGCAGGCGCCCTGCGTGAGGCCCGCGAGGCGAGGGGGAAGAACACGCCCGTGGGAAGGCAGGAAGTGCGCGGTCAGGGCCGGATCTGGAGGCTGGTGGGGAGCCACCGGGGGACTTGAACCCGAGGGGGGGAAGCGGGCTTGGATCTGCTCCCCGACATCCAGCCTCTCCCCTTCCGGCTCCCTCTCCACGCTACGGTGAGGATGATCTGCCTCACACAGGCTCAGTCCTGCTCTGTCTCCACCGCCCTTCAAACCCCGAGCTCAGCAGCGCGGGGCTCCAGGCCCAGGCGGCCGCCCTCCAGCCTCATTTCTTCCCCCTGCTCCCGGCCAGCTCGGGGCGGCCGCACCCACCCAGGTCATATCCTTCCGCGCCGCTGGGTCGCTGCCCAGGTTATGCATTCCTCCCGAAATGCCCTCTCTGTTCCCACCCTTTGAGGGGGCGGGAGGGGGGTGCTGCTCTGATGTCCCCTCCTCCAGGAAGCCCTCCTGACCCCGGTTTCTTCTCCACACGGAATCACAGCCAATGGATGCTCCGGGACTATTTTATCGGACTTTCTGTAAGCATTTTATGTCCCTGATCTCTGATTTCATCAGTCAGGGTTAGCTTGTAAAGATCTTATCCCCATGTTACTCAAGGGAAACTGAGGCTCACAGACGTTAAGTGACTGGCCCAGTTCCCAAACGTAGTTAAACGACAGAGTTGGGCATGAAGCCAGGCTTTGTGGCCACAGTTCTTGTCCACTTTGTGTGTGTGTGTGTGTGTGTGTGTGTGTGTGTGTGTGTGTGTGTGTGTGTGTGTGTGTAAGGTTTTTCTGGTGGTGTATCTGTCTCCTGCACCAGGCTGGCAGTCTTTGGAGGACAGAGTCCAAGTCTGATTCATTCAGGGGCCTCTGGGCCTGTGGGCTCCACCCACAGGTTGGAGTGCAAATGTACAGAATGAACAAATAACTTTAGGTAGACTGCAGTGGGAGGGGTGTGAGAAGGGTTCTTGGGCAGATTACGGCGGGTAACCCTCCCCACCCCCACATTCCCCATCCCAGGACAGACCCCACATCTGGTCCAGCCTCTGTCTCCTGGTAGCGCCCCTCCAAAGAGCCACTGGTGACTTTGGAATGTCCATCCTTTTTTGTGTGCTAGTCCTGGAGCTTGAACACAAGACCTGAGCACTGTCCCTTAAACTTTTTCACTCAAGGCTGGAGCTGTACCACTTGAGCCACAGCCTCACTTCTGGCTTTTTGGTGATCAGTTGGAGATAAAGAGTTGCATGGACTTTTCCTGCCTGGGATAGCACTTTGATCCTCAGATCTCAGTCTCCAGAGTAGCAAGGATTACAGACGTAAGCTACCCAGCACCCAGCTAGCAGCCCTTTCAGAATCCGTCTGCTTTGAATCTTAGTTCTGCCCTTAGATATAGCTGTGTGACCCATAGCAAGTAGTTTTACTTCTCTGTCTTCATCCTCAAAAGGAACCCAAAGGGCTGGGAAGGTGGCTTAGTGGTAGAGTGCTTGCCTAGCGTGCATGAAGCCCTAGGTTTGATTCCTCAGTACCCCATAAACAGAAAGAGCCGGAAATGGCACTGGGGTTCAAGTGGTAGAGTGCTAGCCTTGAGCAAAAAGAAGCTCTGGGACAGTGCCCAGGCCCTGAGTTCAAGCCCTAGGGCTGGCAAAAAGAAAAAGAAAAATGAACCCCAAAGCCCCTGTCCTGGGGGTTGCTGTAAAGATAAAGAATGGCAGTCATTTTTTACTATTTCCCAAGTGTCAACGATGTGCTGTGCCAGGCTTTGTCATTTATTGTTAATTAGTACAGCCATTAGGCTCAGGAGCCCAGGGAGGCAGGGCCGCAGCATTTCAGAGGGCCATGTCAGCCTTTCCCCACTGGTCCCTTCCCACAGGGTCAGCAGTCAGAGGGTTCAATAGGACATGCCCAGCTAGACGCCACCCCACCCCCTTCTTGACCAGCTGTGAGTACCCAGGATCCTGGAATTCCTGAGCTAGCTTCCAGGGCCTGGGCCGGCCCTTCCCTACTCCAAACCACAGTGCCAGGACAGATTCCTCAGCTTTAGGGTTGGCCAAAGGCAGCTGTCTCCAGGGGTGGGTGAATAGAACGAGGGGGCAGGAAGGAGGTACAGGGGGAAGAAGGGCCTTCAGGGTACTCTTCCTAGGGAACAGCTTGGCCTTCCAAATCACAGGTGCCCCATTTTAGAGATCAAGAAACTGAGGCCCAAACTAGAGTGACTCCAAAGCCTATCGCTGAGGTGGCGACACTTTATACCTGAATGTTAGACATCTATTAACTGTCACAACAACCCTATATAACATTACCATCCCATTTTCCAGATGAGCAAAAGAAGGCATAGCAAAGGGAAGAGACTTGCCTGCCAAGCATGGTAGCACATACCTGTAACCTTGTCAATCCAGAGGCTGACGCCAGAGAATCGAGGCCAGCCTAGAATACACAGTTAGATGCTGGGTTAAAAAAAAAAAATGCCGCCAGCTGCTAGTGGCTCACCCCTGTAATCCTAGCTACTAAGGAGGCTGAGATCTGAGGATCCTGGTTCAAAGCCAGCCCGGGCAGGAAAGTCCGTGATTTTTTTTTTTTTTTTTTTTTTTTTGGTCGGTCATGGTGCCTGAACTCTGGGCCTGGGCACTGTCCCTCAGCTCTTCAGCTCAAGGCTAGTGCGCTACCACTTGAGCCACAGCACCACTTCTGGCTTTTTCTGCTTATGTGGTGCTGAGGAATCAAACCCAGGGCCTTATGCATGAGAGGCAAGCACTCTGCCACTGAGCCACCTTCCCAGCCCACCGGAGACTCTTATCTTCAACAAACCACCAGAAAACGGGAAGTGGCATTGTGGCTCAAGTGGCAGAATGCTAGCCTTGAGCTGAGGAGCTCAGGACCAGTGGCCCAGGCCCAGAGTTCAAGCCCAACAACTAACAAAACAAAACAAAAAGGCATAGCTTGTAAGTGGCAGAGCTGGGAGTTGAACCTTGGCAGTCAAACTCTCAATCCTAGCTCTGCTGCTTATTACCATGATCATGGTTAGATGCTTGTCCTTTTACTTGTCTAGTAAGCACCTGCCTCCAATCATCCGTCTGAGGAATGGGACACTGAGATGCTCAGGTTGTAAAGCGAAAACCAGGCAGAGAAATGTGATCCAAAGGGTCTTGGTGGCCCCTGTGGAAGGCTCTGGGGGCCGGGGGTCTGGGGCCTGACCCTGCTCCTTCCTTCTGTCCTGCAGTCCCTGGATACTCAGGCTGGGCCCTGAGGACTGTTCACAGAGAGAGGCCCCCTGGCTTCTTGTTCTGCCCTTCTTCCCAGCCTGTGGCCTGAGAAGATGGCACTTTCCCAGGGCTGAGGCCTGGTCAGTCCACACCCCCCCCCCTTCCCCTCCCAGGCACAGCTGTGGGGCGGTGCCCAAGCTCCCGCCAGCCCTGCCTTTCACACACCAGGCCAAGCTGCTGCTCTGTGGTCACCTGGACCCAATTTCCTTCTTCCTGCCTCCTCCCATCTCTGGGAAGGCCCCTCAGCTGCCCTGCCAATTTCCAGAGGCTTCTCCCCCAGGAAGCCATCTCTGCCTTCCCCCACTCTCAACCTTAGGTCTCCAATACCCTCCCCGCCTCCCAGCATTCCAGCCCCTTTCCCTTCACCCCACACACAGACAGAATCATTTGGACCATCAGCCCATTTTCCACTGGTTCCTGGCTGAACACTAGGTCTCATGGCCAGACTGTACGTTCCCTCCCCCAGGGTGGATCTCTCTGTGCTGCCCTCTCCCAGCTCTGGGCCCCTGGGGCCCTCAGAGGCCTGGAGCCTACTTGACTCTCCCTCAAGGACCCCTCACAGCCTAGTGCTGATGGCTCATGTCTGTAATCCTAGCTACTCAGGAGGCTGAGTAATTGGAGTCTCACAGACTTTCCTGCCTGGGCTGACTTCAAGCAGAGATCCTCAGATCTCAGCCTCAGGCGTAGCTTTGGATTACAGGCCTGAACTACTACTGCGCTTTGAGACTCTTTTTCCTTTCTTCTTTCTTTCCTTCCTTCCTTCCTTCCTTCCTTCCTTCCTTCCTTCCTTCCTTCCTTCCTTCCTTCCTCCCTCCCTCCCTCCTTCCCTCCCTTCCTTCCTTCCTTCCTTCCTTCCTTCCTTCCTTCCTTCCTTCCTTCCTTCCTTCCTTCCTTCCTTTTTTCTATCATGGGGCTTGAACTCAGGGCCTGGGCCCTGTCCCTGAGCTCTTTTGCTCAAGGCTAGTGCTCTACCACTTTGAACCACAGTGCTACTTTCCTGCCCAGGATGGCTTTTTTTTTTTTTTTTTTTTTTTGACTTGTGAAAATACTGTACAGAGGGGTTACAATTACATGGGCAAGGTAATAAGGTAATGAGTACATTTCTTATCAGGTATTGTTGCCTCCTCCTTTGTTTCCCCTTCCCATCCCTTCCCATTTTCCCATCTTCCCCCCTTCCCCCCCCCCACCTCACGGATGGCTTTGAACCTTGATCCTTAGATCTCAGCCTCCTAAGTAGCTAGGATTATAGGTGTGATCCACCAGCACCTGAGACCCTATTTCAAATAGGCTAAGACCCTACTTCAATCAATAACATGATGAGTATAGTGGTAAACTCCTGCCATCCCAGCAATGCAGAAGCATAAATAGAAGTGCAGTACAGGCTGGCCTGGTCAACAAAGTAAAACTCAGCCAGGTGCTGGTGGCTCACACCTGTAATCTTAGCTACTCAGGAGATTGACATCAGATGATGTCACCCTTGAGCTGAAGTGCTGAGGGACAGTACCCAGAGTTCAAGCCCCACAACTGAACCCCCTCCCCCCGAAAAAAAGTAAAATCCTATATATGAAAAATATTGAAAGCATAAAGGACTGTGGGCATGGTTCATGTGGTAAGGATAGAAAAATAGGAAGGAAGGCAGACAAGGGAAGAAAGGAAAGAAGGTGAGATATACATGGAACAGGAAGAATGAGCAGAAGTGAAGAATGGGAATGATTCTCAACTCCTGCCTCACACTGCATAAACTTTAAGTCACCATGCATCACAGGCCTTAAAGTGAAATGTAATATTCTAGCAATTCTAGAAGACATATGGGAGCTGGGTATGATGGGGTACACCTGTAATCCCAGCGTTCTGGAGGTTGAGGCAGAGGATTATGAAGGTGGAGGCCAGCCTGGGTTACATAGTGAGACTCTGTATTAGAAAACAAAGTCCTAGGGAGTATAGGAATGTGGCTCAGTGGTAAGGGTGGAAAGAAGGAAAAAAGAGAGAAACATGGAAGCTGAGCGCTGATGCCTCACGCCTGTAATCCTAGCTACTCAGGAGGCTGAGAGCTGAGGAGCACAGTTTGAAGCCAGCCTGGGCAGGAAAGTCTGTGAGACTCTTCATTTAACCACCAGAAAACTGGAAGTGGGGCTGTGGTTCAAAGTGGTAGAGCACTAGCCTTGAGCAAAAGAGCTCAGGGACAGCATCCAGGCCCTGAGTTCAAGTCCTACGACTGACAAAAAAAAAAAAGGAAGGAAAGAAGAAAACATGGAAGTATCTTCTTTTTACTTTTCTTTTCTTTTCTTTTCTTGTGTGCCAGTACTAGGGCTTGAACTCAGGGCCTGGGCACTGTCCCTTAGTTCTTTTCTGCTCCAGGCTGGCACTCTACCACTTAACCTGTTCTACCATAGCTCCATGTCTGGCTTTTTGCTAGCTAACTGGAGATAAGAGTCTTATAGCTGAACACTGGTGTTTCACGCCTATAATCCTAGCTACTCAGGAGGCTGAGATCTGAGAATGGTTGTTTGAAGCCAACCTAGGCAGGAAAGTCTGTGGAACTTTTTTTTTTTTTTTGTCCTAGGGTTTGACTCAGGGTCTGGGCACTGTCCCTGATCCTCTTTTGCTCAAGGCTAACACTCTACTACTTGAGCCACAGCACCACTTCTGGCTTTTTCTTTTTTGTCAGTTGTGGGGCCTGAACTCTGGGCCTGGGCACTGTCCCTCAGCTCTTCAGCTCAAGGCTAGCACTCTACCACTTGAGCCACAGCACCACTTCTGGCCTTTTCTGTTTATGTGGTGCTGAGGAATGGAACCCAGGGCCTCATGCATGCAAGGCAAGGCAAGCACTCTACCACTGAGCCACCTTCCCAGCCCCGACTTCTGGCTTTTTCTGTTTATGTGGTACTAAGGAATCAAATCCAAGGCAAGTACTCTACCACTAATCCATATTCCCGGCCCAGAAAGTCTCTTATCTCCAGTTAACCACTAAAAAGTCAGAAGTGTGGCTCAAGTGGTAGAGTGCTAGCCTTGAGCAAAAGAGCTTAAGGACATAGCCCTGGCCCTGAGTATAAGCCCTAGGACCAGCAAAACACTCCCTCCTCTCTCTCTCTCTCTCTCTCTCTCTCTCTCTCTCTCTCTCTCTCTGCAAGAAAAGGGCCAGGACTCAAGGGGAAGGAATGAAATGAGATAGAGACCAAGAGGTGAGCAAAGGACAGACCACCTAGGGCTCTGTGGGTTGGGTAGGAGTTGAGACTTCATCTTGAGCAGTCAGAGAAAGGTTTTCTATAGGGAGGTGGCAGGAATGGCCATGGACGCAAGGGCTGGAGCTAATGTGACCTTAAAATCCACAGTTACCTCCTTTGATGTGCCCAGGGCTGCAAGGTGCTGCCTACACAAAAAGAAACAAAAGGGAGCCGCCCCTTTCTCCCTGCTCAGGGAGGAGGCCACCAGGCTTGGAGCCGGAGCCTTTGCAATCAAGATGTACTTTTACAACTTGAAAAGTCACTTAATCCAGGTGCCAGCATGAGGTGGGGCACTGCAGGTGAGGACTAGGACTGAGAGGCCCTGTCCTGCCAGACCCAGCCCTGGTCTTAGAGGAGCTAGCTTCTGCCAGCTCCCACCCACGCCCTGCTCCAGCCCCACCCACCCGGGCTCAGCACCTGCAGCTCCTCACCTCCTCTCCCCTCCCGCCCTCCCTCAGGAAGAGACAGCTGCAGTGGGAGCTGGGGGTGGGGGTGGGGGCTGCCTCAGGCACCTGGCCCCACACAAGCCCATCTTATTCTCTCCTGCAGGCTCTCAGGAAAGGCAGAGCATTGACCCCATCTGATCCAATCAACATGTATTGAGTACCTGCTTTGTACCAAGGCCCTGCACTGGGGGAGGAGGCCATCAGTCATCCATAGTGCTTTGTAGAGGTGAAAAGTAGAATCTGGGAAGCAAAGGTGCTTCCATTTAAGGAATCATGTAAGAGGGAGCATCCGAGCTGAGCAAGAACAAACAGGGGAAATAGCTACTCAGGAAGCTGAGAGCAAAGGATCGTGGTTCAAAGCCAGCCCTGGAAGAAAAGTCCATGAGGTGCTTATCTCCAATTAACCACTGGGAAAAAAAAGAAAAAGAAAAAAAGCTAGAAGTGGAGGTGGTGTTCAAGTTGTAGGTAGAGTGAGTGTGGTAGAGCGCTAGCCTTGAGCAAAAAAGTTAAGGGACAAGTCCCAATATTGGCACACACCTATAACACACACACACACACACACACACACACACACACACAGGGACTACAAATACCAGTAAAAAATGCTATTTGTGGGCTGGGAAGGTGGCTCAGAGGTAGAGTGCTTGCCTTGCATGCATGAGGCCCTGGGTTCGATTCCTCAGCACCACATAAGCAAAAAGAAAAAAGCTGGAAGTGGCGCTGTGGCTCAAGTGGTAGAGCGCTAGCCTTGAGCTGAAGAGCTGAGGGACAGCGCCCAGGCCCAGAGTTCAGGCCCCACGACTGGACCCCCCAAAAAAGAAAATGCTATTTGTAACGGGGTGCTGGTGGCTCACACCTGTAATCCTAGCTACTCAGGAGGCTGAGATCTAAGGAAGCTGAGATCTAAGGATCACAGTTCAAAGCTAGCCTGTACAGGAAAGTCCTTGAGACTCTTTTTTTTTTTTTGTCGGTCGTGGGGCTTGAATTCTGGGCCTGGGCGCTGTCCTTCAGCTCTTCAGCTCAAGGCGAGCGCTCTACCACTTGAGCTACAGCGCCACTTCCGGTTTTCTGGTGGTTTATTTGAAATAGGAGTCTCAAGGTCTCTCCTGCCCGGGCTGGCTTTGAACCGCGATCCTCAGATCTCAGCCTCCTGAGTAGCTAGGATTACAGGCGTGAGCCACCAGCGCCCCGCTGTCCTTGAGACTCTTATCTCTAATAAACCACCAAAAAACCAGATGGGGTGCTGTGGCTCAAGTGGTAGAACACTAGCCTTGAGTTGAATTGCTGAGGGACAGTGCCCAAGCCTAGAGTTGAAGCCCCACAACTTACAAAAAAAAAAAAGAAAGAAAGAAAGAAAAAAAGAAAAGCTGTAAGCTATTTGTAGCAAAGGGAATTATAAGACTTATAGTGAATCTGGTGTGGTGGTTTACACCTGTAATCCTAGCTTGGGAGACAAAAATCAGGAGGATCAAGTTTCAAGGCCAGACATGGCAAAACAAAGTTAATAAGACCCCCATCTCAAACAATAAAAAGCTGGGCATCAAGTTACATACCTGTCATCCCAGCTAAGAGGAAAGTTTAAATAGGAGGATTATAGTGCTATAAAAGCAAGCCCTTAGCTGGGTACTGATAGCTCATGCCAGTAATCTTAGCTGATCAGGAGGCTGAGTTCTGAGGATTATGGTTCAAAGCCAGATCATGCTGAAAAGTCCCTGTGAGACTCTTATCTCCAATCAACTATCAGAAAAACTACAAGTGGTATTGTTGCTCAAAGTGATAGAGTGCTAGCCTTAAGTGAAAGAAAGCTCAGGGACAGGGTCTGGGCCCTGAGGCCAAGCCCCACGACTGAAAAAAAAAAAAAAGTTATGCCATTATTTGAAAAACAACTAAAGCAAAACAAAACTGACAATGTGACTCAAGTGCTAGAGCACATATTTAGCTATGCATGAAGCCCTGAGTTCAAATCTCAGTACTGTGAGCAAAAACAAAAAAGAATTACAATAACTATAGGGACTGTTAGGAAGGAATGTATGCAGCATGTAAACTATTCAATCCACATTGACTCTGTGAAATGGTATAATGATGCCCATTTTTCAGGTGGGGTAACTGAGGCAGAAAGAGGTGAATGGATTTGTTTTCAGACAATATGGCAGAGCAGGGACTTGAAAGTGTCCACATCCTTCATTGACCTGCTACACTACTGTAGTATGATAGAGGCCACTGGAGAGGAGGGGAGAAGGGCAGGAGAGGAGGCCGGAGTGCTGGAGTGAACAGTCTTGAGCTTTATCCAATCAGCAGAGGGGAGCCATAGAGGTGGTGGAGGGAGGGAGGTTAAAAATGATGATACTTGGGCTGGGAAGGTGGCTCAGTGGTAGAGTGCTTGCCTCAGATGCATGAAGTTCTGGGTTCGATTCCTCAGCACCACAGAAACAGAAAAAGCCAGAAGTGGTGCTGTGGCTCAAGTGGTAAAGCGCTTGCCTTGAGCTGAAGAGCTGAGGGACAGCACCTAAGCTCAGAGTTCAAGGCCCATGACTGACAAAAAAAATAAATAAATAACCTAAAATGGGGTAGGGCACTGGTGTGGCTCAAGACTGTAATCCTGTAATCCGAGCTCTTCACGGATGCTGAGATCTGAGGATCATGGTTGGAAGCTAGTCTGGGCAGGAAAGTCTATGAAAGCCTTAGCTCCAATTCACCACCAAAAAGCCAAAGGTGGAGTTGTGGCTCAAGTGGTAGAGCACCAGTTTGTAGTCATTTGGGGCTGGGGGGCAGTTCTGGATTGGAGTCTTTCTACTCATATGGCTTCTGGCTCAGTCTTCCACTTGCTGTGACTTCAGATTAGTGATGGAAGTTCTCATCGACTCCATGTTCTCATCTGCAAGACAGGGGGAGATCCTGACAGCAAGACATGAATTAAGTGGGTTGAAACGCATCAAAGCCCTGGCACAGGGGAAGCCTTCGGTGTTAGCTGCTGGTATTGCAGAGTTTGCATTTGAGTGGGGAGACAGGTCCAATTACACAATTAATTATTTAATTACAACAGCGATAAATACCCTGAAGGAATGATGGGGACTGGAGGTGAGGGCGGGCTTCCCAGAGTGAGCTGTGCGGGCTGGCTGAGCTGAAGGGGGAGGGGGGGAGGGGGGCTGCCAGGGAGGGGGCGCTGGGGGCAGAGGGGCAGTAAGTAGGAGGGGCCTCGTTCACATGGAGGGAGATTCTGGGAGGCCTGCTTTTCTGTGACTGAATCTTAGGGTGATGTTGAGAGGAAGTAGGTCAGGCCCATACCCCTGTCCCCATTTTACAGAAAGGTCACCGAGATCCAAAGGGGAATGATGATTGAGCAGGTCTGTGAGGAAACCATTTAGGGGGCTCGAGGGGACAGGCGAAGAAGAGGCCTTTGTCCCTGTGTCTGCTGGGATGGGTTGGAGCTGAGGTTGCAGCTGGCCACCACCAACAGCTGTGGTGGCCAGAGCTGAATTCCTTCCTCCTGCCAGCAGGGCAAGTCCTGGCTTAGGCAGAGCCCAGGAATTTTCTCTTGGTCTTTGAAAAAAAAAAAAAAATCTCACTTTAGTCAACATGGAGTTTTGACTTCAAACAGACACAACTCTTGGAACTAGAACTGTCCTTCCTGGTCAGAGGTCTCTCCAAGTCCCCAGGGAAGCCCCCAGGGCAATCAAGTTTCTGGGAAAGGCAAAAGAGGCCTGGACTTGGAGTCCAGCTTTGAAGTGATTCTTGGCTTAGCCCCACGAGAACTTGCTGTGTGACATCAGGCAGGTCCCCTGCCCTCTCTGGGCTTGAGTCCCCTTTACAATACCAGAGTCAAAAAGGAGGGCGCGATGAGCTAAAGTATGGGGTAAGGAAGTCCAGCAACTGGTTCTAGCCAGCTGCAGCAGCTTTTACTGCCCTCCTAGTTTGAAGCACTGGCGGGGGAAGGGGGGGCTTGGGGGTCCGGAAGCCTGGGACAGGCAGCCTTTTATCTCTGCTGGCCCGGGGTCGCTGCAGGTTGGCAAGGCCCCACATCCCGAGATCGCATTTCAGGCTGGAAGGGGCCTTCCTGTGACCTCAGCTGGCCAGCGCCTCCCCAGCCTCAGCAGAGGGAAGCAGGCGGTGTCCCGCCCAAGGTCACCAGCCAGCAAGTGACTGTCCTTCGGCCTGTCCTTCCCTCCCACCCAAGCCAGCTCCCAGCAGCCTCCTCCCTACCAGCCCCCCAAGCCCTGGGTCTCCTGGGCCATCAGGAATCTGCCAGGCGAGGCGTGGTCTTTTTCCTCTCTCTTGTTTCTTGGCTTGTTTTCCCAGTTCTCTAAAAGCTGCCTCTTGCAAAAGCCTCTGGGTGCATGCACAGGAACATTTTTCTTGAGAGAGAGAGAGAGGAAGAAAGGGAGAGAGAAATGCAGCTATGGTTTGGAGGGGGGGGGCAAACCAGCTCCCTAATCCTTAAACCTCTGGCTTCACAGCGAGCTGGCTGCAGGCGCTGGGAGGAAGGCTGTGCTGAGCAGTGGCCCGGGCCTGTCCCCGGCCGCCCTCCTCACCACCTTCTTCTCCTCCAGGCTTTGGTGTGCCTTTTTGGAGCCAGGAAGAATCAAGCTGCAGCGCTCAGTGGGGCTGAGAAAAATGCAGGGGTGCAGCGGGAGTTGGCTGGGGACCTTGTTCCCTTCCCACTTGGCCACCTCCTCCACATGTTACAGTTACAAGATGTGGATTTCCCCCTCCCCTTAGTCCATTCGCTCTCCTCCGGCTTTCATTCCTATTTTCTTGTCTCTGAATCATGGGTCTCCAAGCTCCCCAAGGGCTATCTCCTGCCGCTGCCCCATTGCCCTGTCTAAGCATGGCTCCTTTTTTGGTGAAAGTCATTCATTTTTCATTTTTACACTCTTAAGTCCTCTGTGTGTGTGTGTGTGTGTGTGTGTGTGTGTGTGTGTGTGTGTGTGTGTGTGTGTGTGTGTGTGTGTGTGTGTGTGTGTGTGTGTATGCTGTTATTGAACTCAGGGCCTGGCTCTACCATTTGAACTATAATTCCACTTCAAGTTTTTTGATGGTTCATTGGAGATAAGAATGTCATAGTCTTGCCAGGAGCCAGTGGCTCACGAGTATAATCCTAGCTACTCAGGAGGCTGAGAACTGAGGATCACAGTTCAAAGCCAGCCTGAGCAGGAAAGTCCATGAGACACTTATCTGTAATAAACAAACAGAGAACAGGAAGTGGTGCTGTGGATCTAGTGGTAGAGTGCTCATGGAGGAGAAGGAGAAGGAGGAGGAGGAGGAGGAGGTGGGGGTGATGGTCACAGTCTTTTCTGGCTGGCTTTGAACCAAAAGCCTCAGATCTCAGCCTCCTGAATAGCTAAAAGTACAAGTGTGAGCCACCTTTAGCCAGACTCCCAGGGAGGATTTTGTAAGCAGGGGTGGGGGTGGGGGGGAATAACATGTTCACACTGAGGCTCTGGAATTAATATACATAAAACTGCATCTTCACCCTTAAGGTCGCTGAGTAAGCCATAATAGGCTAAGAACCAGATGAGTCTTTACCAGCTTTCTGAGCTGGGGAAAGTCCTTCCAGCTTCCTCTGTGACTCAGTTTCCTCATCTGTAAAATGTAATGGTCTCCACCTCACCCGGAGTTAGGCAATCACGCAAAGGCGCCGAGCACGGTGCCAGGCCCACTTGGTCATGGCCTTGGCTGCCACTGCGCTTATCTCGATCACCAGGCAGTTGAGTGGTGCCAGGCACTTTTATCTGCCCTCTCCGTCCTCACCCACAGCCCAAGAGACAGAGATTGTGGTCGAGCAGTTGGCTAAGGTCACTTGCTGGGTAAGTGGCAGGAGAGGGATTGGAACTCGGGGCTCTCCGGCCCTGCTGCCCACTCAGGTTATTTCCTGTGGCACCTGCCTGCAGACGGAAGGGGAGGCGGTGGCACGGCAGCCTGGTGGGAAGGCAGGGAGGCTTCACCAGGCTGGGGCCTCAGAAGCAGAGCAGCAGGCATTTTTCCAGAGCTTTCATTTCTGTCTGCCTCTTCTAAGCAGGTGAAAAAACCCCACCGAGGGCCCTTCCCTGATTCCCCCTTCCTTCCCCCTCCCCGCGCAGCCTCAGCCCCCTCGCTGGGAGGGGGAGGTCAGGCAAGCCACAGGAGATGCCAGGGAGGGGGGGAGGGAGGGGAGCATCCTTCCAGATCCTTCCCCTCCAGCACCCCCCTTCCCCATCAAAGGCGCTCCAGGGAGGAGAGAGCATTCCAGGTGGAAGGAATGGCAAATGCAAAGACTGCGGATTAAGGCTGTGGAGGCGGGGGAGGGGGGAGCCTGAGAGCTGGGCTGGAACCGAGAGGGGGGCTGGGACTCTCCGTGGAGGAGAACTTGTTTGATGGGGGGAGATAGCAAAAGGAGAAAGAGAGACACGTGGGGGTAGGGGGTGCTGTGGACCGAGAACTGAGGCTGCGGAGGGAGGAGATTGATTCTAGGCTCTTCCCCTCAGGCAAGAATGGGAGATGCAGAGGGTGATTCTTCTGGGTCCCTCGGCTCTGTTTCCTGCTCTGTCAGTTCTGTGCCAGGCTCTGCTTCGCGGCGTTTTATACATTCCACATTGCATTCTCTCTCCAGCTTCACAAGATACCTATTGTTCATTCTACTTTATAGATGAGAAAACTGAGGCTCCATCAGGATGTATAATGTCTCTAAAGGGAGACTTGGGTGTTTTTTTGTTTTATTTTTTTGAATTGTTTATTTACTATTTTATTTTTGTCAGCCTTGGGGCTTGAACTCAGGGCTGGAGCACTGTCCCTAAGCTCCTTTTGTTTTTTTGGGGGGGGAGGGAGTGTCCATCATGGGGTTTGAACTCTGGGCCTGGGCACTGTCCCTCAGCTCTTCAGCTCAAGGCTACTGCTCTACCACGTGAGCCACAGTGCCACTTCTGGTTTCCTGGTGGTTAATTGGAGCTAAGAGTCTCATGAATTTTCCTGATGGGGCTGGCTTTGAACCCTGATCCTCTGATCTTATCCTCCTGAGTTGCTAGAATTTAGAATTATAGGCGTGAGTTACAGTACCTGTATATATACTATTTATCTACTTATAGATATATAATATTATATATATATATATATATATATATATATATATATATATATTTGTTGGTTGTAGGCTTGGACTTTGGGCCTCAGCTCTTCAGCTCAAGGCAAGTGCTCTACCACTTGAGCCACAGTGTCACTTCTGATTTTCTGGTGCTTAATTGGAGATAAGGGTCTCACAGCCTGTGCTGGCTGGCTTTGAACCTTGATCCTCAGATCTCAGCCTCCTGAGTAGCTAGGATGATAGGCTTGAGTAACTGACGCCCAGCTCTGGCAAATATTTTTTATTTATTTATTTTCCTGTTGGTCATGGGGCTTGAACTCAGGGCCTAGGCACTGTCGCTGAGCTTTTTTTTTTTTTCCAGTCGTGGGCCTGAACTCTGGGCCTGGGCACTGTCCCTCAGCTCTTCAGCTCAAGGCTAGCGCTCTACCACTTGAGCCACAGCGCCACTTCCGGCTTTTTTCTTTTTGCTTATGTGGTGCTGAGGAATCAAACCCAGGGCCTCAAGCATGCAAGGCAAGCACTCTACCACTGAGCCACCTTCCCAGCCCCTCCCTGAGCTTTTTTGCTCAAGGTAAGTACTCTATCACTTTGAGCCACAGTGCCACTATTTTTTTTTTTTTTTTTGGTCCGGTCGTGGGGCCTGAACTCTGGGCCTGGGCGCTGTCCCTCAGCTCTTCAGCTCAAGGCTAGCCCTCTACCACTTGAGCCACAGCGCCACTTCCAGCTTTTTTCTTTTTGCTTATGTGGTGCTGAGGAATCGAACCCAGGACCTCAGGCATGCAGGGCAAGTGCTCTACCACTGAGCCACCTTCCCAGCCCCCACTATTTTTTTTTTTAATTTTTGAGATAAAATTTTGCTCTGTACCCCCAGACTAGCCTTGAAATGGTGATTCTCCTGCTTCAGCCTCTCAAGTTATGGTATTACAGGCATGCAGGACCATCTCCTGCTTCCTACAGTATGTAAGAGGCAAATCTAGGAGTGGATCTGTTTGTCTCTTTTTCCACAGGTGGCAATCTTGCCTGCGGGATGGATAGACTGCTCTCCCAAAGGGCTCAGCATCTTGTGTGCATGCTAGGCAAATGCCTTCCCTCCAAGCTACATTGGCAGCCCTTCAGCATCTCCATAGCAACAAGGACAGGAACTTCGATGTGAACTTTATTATTTATTTATTTATTTTGGCAGTACTGATGTTTGAACTCAGGGTCTCAAACTTGCTAGGCAAGTACTCTATGGACTATACTTTAGAGTTTGCAGGCTTTATTGCTTGTGATTCTCAGCCTTTGTAGGTAGGGTGTGTGTGTATATGTGTGTATGAGTGTGTGTGTGTGTGTGTGTGTGTGTGTGTATGTGTGTGTGTGTGTGTGTGTGTGTATACTGGTACTAGGGCTTGAACTGAGGCACTATCCCTTAGCTTTTTCACTTAAACCTGGTACTCTGCCACTGAGCCAAAGCTCCACTTCAGGCTTCTTTCTGGTTCACTGGAGATACAGACTTTCTTGCCTAAGTTGGATTTGAACTGCAATCTTCAGATCTCAGCTCCCTGAGTCGCTAGGATTACAAGTGTGAGCCATCCAGTAACCTACTTTGTAGGTTGTCTAGATAAGAAAACGGAGGCTCAGAAATGTGTGGCTTGGCCATAATTACAGAGCCATTATATGGGGAAACTGGGAGTTAGACCAAGTTTTGGGACTCTTCTTTTTTTTGCTGGTCTTGGGGCTTGAACTCAGGGCTTGGGGACATCCCTGAACTCTTTCACTCAAGGCTCATCCTCTACCACTTTAAGCCATAGCACCACTTCCAGCTCTTTTTGTTTATGTGGTACTTAGGAATCGAACCCAGGGCTTCATGTATGCTAGGCAAGCACTCTACCACTAACCTACATTCCCAGCTCCTCTGGGGAGTCTCTTAATGTTTTTTCTGCCTCCCCTTGTGGAGGAGGAGGGGCTGTTTGCTGCTTTTTTCAGGGAATAGGGAAGAATTATTTTATTTTTTTGTCGGTCTTGGGGATTGAACTCTGGGCCTGGGCACTGTCCCTCAGCTTTCCAGCTCAAGGCTAGCACTCTACCTCTTGAGCCACAGTGTCACTTCTGGTTTTCTAGTGGTTAATTGGAGATAAGAGTCTCCCGGATGGGGCTGGGAAGGTGGCTCAGTGGTAGAGTGCTTGCCTTGCATGCATGAGGCCCTGGGTTCGATTCCTCAGCACCACATAAGCAAAAAGACGGAAGTGGTGCTGTGGCTCAAGTGGTAGAGTGCTAGCCTTGAGCTGAAGAGCTGAGGGACAGCGTCCAGGCCCAGAGTTCAGGCCCCACGACTGGACCCCCCCCCCAAAAAAAAAAAAAGAGTCTCCCAGACATTCCTGCCCAGGCTGACTTTGAACCGTGATCCTCAGATCTCAGCCTCCTGAGTAGCTAGGATTACAGGCGTGAGCCACCAGCGCCCGGCTCCAAGCAAGAAGGTTTCTGAGAGTCTTTTTTTTTTGCCAGTCATGGTGCCTGAACTCTGGGCCTGGGCACTGTCCCTTAGCTCTTCAGCTCAAGGCTAGTGCTCTACCACTTGAGCCACAGTACCACTTCTAGCTTTTTCTGCTTATGTGGTGCTGAGGAATCGAACCCAGGGCCTTATGCATGCAAGGCAAGCACTCTACCACTGAGCCACCTTCCCAGCCCCAAGAGTATGTTTCTTTTTGGACAGTATCACCCCTTCCCTCTCTCTCGGGAATTACTTCTTTTTTTTTTGGTCAGTTGTGGGCCTGAACTCTGGTCCTGGGCACTGTCCCTCAGCTCTTCAGATCAAGGCTAGCACTCTACCACTTTAGCCACAGCACCCCTTCCGGCTTTTCCTGCTTATGTGGTGCTGAGGAATCGAACCCAGGGCCTCATGCATGCAAGGCAAGCACTCTACCACTGAGCCACCTTCCCAGCCCCGGGAATTACTTCTTTACAAGTAGTAGGAAAGGAACAAAACAGGTTGTCTTCGCACCATGTGTGCTCCAGTTACTGAATACTAGTTCAGCCCTCTAAGTGACAGCTTTTACTCCTTGGGTAGAAGAGGCTGGGCCTGGGACACTGGAACCCTAGGTTCCCTCTGTGGATGGGGTTAGATTCCATCTAGCATTCCCTAGTGGCTGCCCTTGGGCCTGTCAGTCTCTCTGAGCTTCTTTGAGTTCATTAGTAAAATAATAATAAGGATCCTGTGATTGGACAGTCTTTGAAGCCCCAGTCTTAATTTCTTGTGTAGGTGAAAATTGCTGTTATTGTATAATGGTTATTATTAGACAACATCCAACAGCTGCTTATTATGTGCCAATCATTGTGTTAAGTACTTCACGTTTACTGTCTCTTGAATTTTTTCCCTTTTGATGCTGGTTCTGGGGCTTGAACTCAGGGCCTGTGCATACTTCCTGAGCTTAGGACTCTACCACTTGAGTCACAGCTCTGCTTTGGCTTTTATTTTGTGTGTGTGTGTGTGGTTAATTTTTTTTTTTTTGGTCGGTTGTGGGGTCTGAACTATGGGCCTGGGCGCTGTCCCTCAGCTCTTCAGCTCAAGGCTAGCGCCTTACCAACTGAGCTACAGCGCCACTTTCAGCTTTTTCTGCTTATGTGGTGCTGAGGAATTGAACCCAGGGCCTCATGCATGCAAGGCAAGCACTCTACCACTGAGCCACCATCCTAGCCCTGAGTGGTTAATTTGAAGATAAGAGTCTCAGGGACTTTCCTGCCTGGGCTGGCTTCAAACCACCATCCTTAGTTCTCAGTCACCTTTGTAACCAGGATAACAGTGTGAGCCACCATCATTGGCTTCATTTAATCGTTTCTGTGTATATGCTGGTCTTGGGTCTTGAACTCAGGGCCTGGGCACTGTCCCTGAGTTGCTTTGCCCAGGGCTAGCCCTATACTACTTTTGCCACAGCTCACTTCTGGCAGGCAAGAGTCTCCAATCTGCACTGGCTTTGAACCTCGATCCTTAACATCCTTAAATGTCAGTTTCCTGAGCAGCTAAGACGACCCACTGGCACTAGTATTCGGCTCTTTTGGATAAACCCTTATTCCCTAATTCACCAACTCACTGTAGATATTTATTACCTGCTCAGGGAAACTTTTTTTTTTTTTTTGTCATGGGGCCTTAACTCAGGCCCTGGGCACTGTCCACTGTCTGGGAACTCTTTTGCTCAAGGCTAGTGCTTTACCATTTGAGCCACAGTGCCACTTCCAGTTTTCTGGTGGTTAATTAGATAAGAGTCTCCTGGACTTTCCTGCCCAGGCTGGCTTTGAACCATGATCCTCAGATCTCAGCCTCCTGAGTAGATAGGATTATAGGTGTGAGCCACCAGCATCCTGCTCACTTCTGGTTTTTCTGTGGTTAGTTGGATATGAATCATGGGGACTTTTCTGCCCCGACTGGTTTCAAACCATGATCCTCAGTTCTCAGCCTCCTGAGTGGTTAGGATTACAGGCATTAGCCACTGGTACCTGGCGGGAAGCTTCCTTTGACCCTACCAATACCTTGGCATTCACTTTCATAAACACATTGCCCTTTGCCTTTTTGTTCCTTATCAAAGTTTCTAGCTGTTTGGATTTGTCTGATCACTTGTTTAATCACCTCTTTCTCTCTCTCTCTCTCCCTCTCCCTCTCTCTCTCTTTTGCCAGACTTCAAGCTCCATGAGGATCTGAGACTGGTTCACCATTGTCACTTTTCTGCACTGCACATTTAATACCATCTCTTGCTGAGTGAATGAATCTATAAAGGAGGGAAATACGTGACACTTCACATATGACTCATTTATTCCACAAGTAACTCACCTATCCTTACAACTACCCCTTGCCTCCATTTTGGAGAAGAGGGAAGGCTCAGAGGGCTTTTGGATTTGATTTCAGGTCCGTCTGACCTCAAAAGTCACCGCCTGTAGCACTGGTGCCTCCCAGTACTCAACAGTCACAGGCAGTCATTGGTGATCAGACCATGTGTCCCATGAAGCCCGGAGGATACCAACCCATTTGTCCCTGGGGCCCAAAAGCACTGCTCACATGGGTCATGTGGAAGTCTCTGGCCTTCTGAAAGGCCACAACTCCTCCCACTTCCTTTTTGGTCTCATTTCTTTCCACAGAGGGAAAAGGAGGAGGAAATATAACCAAGGCATCCCTTTTGGGGAAAACAATCCTGGGGTGAATAGATCCCTATTCTGAGGGCTGGACAGGCCTGGATTTAAGTTGGGGCATGAGGCCTCCCTGTGGAGGACTCGGTGATGTCCTTATATAGAAGTCTGCTTAGAAAGCGATCCACCTGTGTTCTCTTACTCAGCTGGGACTTGCAAGGTCGGAGAAAATTGGACACACCACAGGTTCACTTTCTATAGCCATGGTGGTGATTAACAGTAGTAGTGGCGGTGATAAATCTGTGTCTACGTCTATGGTAACCAGAGTGGGGAGATTGGCCTGGTACCCCTAAGACTGTCCTTGGCTTATGAAGGGAATAGGTGGCCAGGGAAGATTTTTCTCAGGTGATGCTATGCCTGGGGGAGGGGGAGCAACATAGAAACAGAAGCTAAATGATGCAAATGATTCAGGTATTTATTTTTTTTCCTTGTGCCAGTCCTGGAGCTTGAACTCAGGTCTTGGGCACTGCCCTTGAGGTTTTATGCTCAAGGCTAACCCTCTACCATTTGAGCCACAGCTTCTCTTCTGGCTTTTTTGGTTGCTCATTGGAGATAGTCTCACCAACTTTTCTGCCCTGGCTGACCTTGAACTACTATCCTTACATCTCAGCTTCCTGAGTAGCTAGGATTACAGATATGAGCTACTGGTGCCTAGCAATGATACAGGTTTGAGCCCCAAGGTTGTTCCTAATTTCCTGGGTGACCCTGGGAAAACTATGCAAGGTATGTCACAGGGACTCCGTTTTTTGTTGGTCGTGGGGCTAGAACTCTGAGCGCTCTACCACTTGAGCCACAGCGCCACTTCCGGTTTTCTGAGAGTCTCAAGGACTTTCCTGCCCGGGCTGGCTTTGAACCTCGATCCTCAGATCTCAGCCTCCTGAGGAGCTAGGATTTCAGGCGTGAGCCACCGGCGCCCGGCGACTCTTTTTTTTTTTTTTTTTCCTTTTCTTTTGCAAGATTAGGAAAATATCTTCTGGCTTCAGAGTTGCTCTAGAGCATGCGATTGTGAATCTGCAGGTAACGCTGTTGCTGTCCCTCCGTTTTCACGATCAGCAGGCCTGCAGCAGGACGCCGAGGCCGAGGCCTGAACCCGGCGGATGAAGCCTGCACCTACCGCATCTATTCGGTAAATGGGAAAACTGAGACTCAGGTAAGTTCAGGGAGTTGTGTGAGGTGACAGAGTACGGTGGTGGCGGCTGAACGAGGGCTCAGCTCACCTGAGAGGGGCCTCCTTGAAAGAGCTACGGGTCGCGGGAGCAGAGCTCAGCCGGCGACCGATCTCCCAGGGGCGGGACCGGCTCCGCGGGCGGGCCGTGACTCACTCTTCCCACCGGACTTTCGGCCCCGCCTGGGACTGGGCGCGGAGGGACAAACTACCTTCATTCACCTCGGGGGGTGTCCACACAAAGTTCACCAGCTTAGGCCCCCCTCCCTTTAACCAAAAAGACAGGCCATTTGAACTCTCATCAACATTATTCGTCTTTCCGCACACTTTGGGCGACGGTTTACGCTTTTTTCCGTAGGATTTTCGCACTCTGAGTTTATGGGAAGATTTACCTTCATCTCTACCTCCCCTTGCACTTGGTCTGCTCCTTGCTGTTTACTCCCATTGCGGAAGTCGCTCGGGTGGAGTTCCCGGGACAGTACCTTGAGTACGTCTTTTGCGTACAGAGTTAACTGGCATTCCATCGCGGCCAATGGAATGGCCAGCAGCCTAGGGCGGGTGAGACAGAGAGCCAATCAGAGCTCTTGGCGGGGTGTGGCTGCGTCCTGGGGCGGGGAATCACGTAATGGCGGACACAGGCCCGGCAGGCGCGGCTGGGGGCGTAGCGCGCTGAGAAGTGGAGGGGGGGGTCCGGCTGTGAGGTAGCCCGCGAGGCGGTCGGCGGGAGCCGACCGGGTGCGGAGGCTGGGCAGCCGCCAGCCCTTCCTGTGGCTGAGGGCGACTGCGCGAGGCCAGGTGAGCAACAAGTCCCCTTGGGCGGGTCCCGGCCGCGGCCGGGCCGCCCCTCCGGACGGAGCGGGGTCGAAGGGGGAGTGGGCGCCGCGCCTCCCGCGGGGGACCCGCGGCGGCCCGCGAGCCGTCCCTCGGGGAGGGGGTGACCCGGAGCCCCCCGCCCCCCTTGGAAACTTGGAGGGTCCCGCGAGTGTGTGAGGCTGCGGAAGAGCGGCGAGCAGCCCCGGCCCTGCCACCACCCGGCGGCCGTAGGGTCGTGGGCCAGTCACTTCCCCTCTTCGGGCCTCAGTGTTCCGCGAAGAGTTGGTGGACAGAAGTACATGAATCGGGGTCCCAAGTGTTTCCTGAACTCCCGGACAAGTTCTTCCCCAGGCTGAGAGGACCCTGAAGGGCCCTCACCCTGCTGAGTTGGAGGGAGGCCCGCGTGCCCGGGGGTGGGCTGCAGAACAAGGGGGGGGTCGGCTTGAAATCGCCGGGTGCTAGCTACCCAGGTCTTGATGGGGTGGAGGTGGGGAAGCTTTATGCAGTTGCACCTAGATTGAGGGAGGTGAGGAAGAGATGCTTGGAGCCTCTGGGGGGCTGAGATTGGGATTTGGGACCAGAAGTGAGGAGGAAGATGAAGAAGATGGGTTGCAAACTATGTGCCACAAACCTGGTTAGGCATACGTTCTTGTTTAATTTTTTACAGCCTCCCCCCCCCCCCCTTGAGAAGTTGCACTTAAGGAAACTAAGTTCCAGAGAAGTTTAGTAACTTACTCAGAGCCACACAGCAAAGTGCAGGCCAACGTGTGTTGTTTCCTCTAAAAGTTACTGGGCAGGGGTAAGTTACTGCCCACCTAAAGATAGGGAAGTTTTACTACAGTGAGAGAGACAGAGGGACAGAGACTTTGACTTGACTTCTGGCGTGGTGACTGGCTGGTTCTTGATCTCCTGATTATTAATTAATGATTAATTATCAGCCCATCCCTTTTGTTCATACTGTGAGTTGGAAAGAACCATTCTAGGTTTAAAATTCTCTCAGAGTCATTTTAAAGTGCCATAACTTCAGAGAATTCAGTATGTATCCTGTTTAGGTGTCCTGGTGGGAAAAGTTCACAGCTCTTAGGGTATAGACTTGACTTTTAATTCAGGGTGATGCCAGCCTAGTTTTTTTTTCCTTAGGAAGCCTTAGGAAGGCTAAGAGGTATTGAGATAGAGAGATTCACCATTTGTTAGTTCAAGTTTCTTTGGA
This sequence comes from Dipodomys merriami, assembly GCF_024711535.1. Classification (NCBI taxonomy): domain Eukaryota; kingdom Metazoa; phylum Chordata; class Mammalia; order Rodentia; family Heteromyidae; genus Dipodomys; species Dipodomys merriami. Next base: position 11,340,163 of record NW_027204270.1, read on the forward strand.
TCCCTTGGGTGTAAAAGTTCAGTAGCCTGCCTGTGATTAAGCTTAGTATTTTTTGTTGTTGTTGTTCTTCATTGTCAGACTTTACTGTATGTAGTATTGGAATTTGAACTCAGGGCCTCATGCTTACTAGACCAGGAACTTCTACTTCCATCATCTTGTCTGACTTGGTTGATGATCTCCTCAAGACTGTGAACTTGGGGTACGAAGTAGTTGGGTACAGTAAATTTGCAGCCCTTAATATCTTCCAAAACCCAGAATTTTGGGTTAATCAAAATGTTTAGGCCTGGGTATTGTTCTCATATGTCAATGCCGGGGAAGAAAATTGGAAGAGGAAGTTGCAGAGAAAGAGGGCGGTTCTTAGCAGTGGAGCCAATATGTATTTTCTTTGTTTGACATTCTAAATCGAGAACAGCCTCAGCTAGAGGAGGAAGGAAGGAAAGAACTGTGTAACTCCTCTTCCTGTTCAAAGATCTTTAAGAGCTGACCCTGTCCATGTGAGAGGCTCTGCTCTCGCAGAGAAAGTCAACTGTAATTTGTTGGGTGTTTCAGAAATTGTCTAGAATGAGGTAATTTTAAACCCATAGGGTTTTTTTTTTTAAGTCAACATTTACTGAATAAATTACTTATTACTGATGATTCATTTCCTCAGCATATTTACTAGTTCGGTTTTGAGCTGTGTTTTTTCTATGATTAAATCAGTGGACATCAACCTAAGAGGAATTGACTTAGCTATTGGGGGATATGTGTTACCATCACTTGAAAAATATAATGGTGTTTTGACACTTATTTATTTTTATATTTATATTTTTTTCTTTTGAGACAGTCTTTCTATGTAGCTCAGTCTGGCCTGCAGGTGCAGGTCTCCTGCTTCAGCCTCCTGAGTGCTGGGATTACAGGTGTATACTACCATGTCCTGTTTTGACATTCATTAAAAGTTCTTAATGCTTTGTTTTCTACAAATGTGTGTGGAGACTCAGAATTCATTCCATGTGAAGGTCTACATTAATTGTGAGTATCATATTAGTTTTAATTAGTTAATATACAAATCGACAGTATGTAATTCAGAATCCTTCATGCCAAAAAAGGTACTTAGTGCCAGAGAATTTTTTTTTTCTGTTCAGGGATTTGAACTCAGTGCTTCATGTATGCTAGGCAGGCACTCTACCACTTGAGTCACATCTCCAGTCCCCAGATAATGTTTTTGAATTTAGAACTTTGAGAATGATAGAAAAGAAGTATGGATATGTACTATATATATGTAAAACACTAGAAATGTGGGCTGGGAATGTGGCTTAGTGGTAGAGCGCTTGCTTAGCATGCATGAAGCCCTGGGTTCTATTCCACAGTACCACATAAAGTGGAAAAAGTGGAAGTGGTGCTATGGCTCAAGTGGTAGAGTGCTACCCTTGAGCAAAAGAAGCGCAAGGACAGTGCCCAGGCCCAGGCCTGGCAAAAAATAAATAAGTAAATTAAAAAATAAAAATAAAACACCAGAAATGTTTAGATCCTTATGTTGTAAAAGAAGCTCAGGACAGTGTCCAGGCCCTGACTGGCAAAAACAAAACTTATAGCAAGAATAATAAGGAAAAATACTGAGCAATAGGGTAAAATATTATATAACCAAGTTAATGCCAAACTCCTAAAAATAGTATATGTAGAAGAGGTTTGTGGTTTTGATTTTTATCATGTAAAGATCTTAACATGCCAGGCGCTGGTGGCTCATGCCTGTAATCTTAGCTACTCAGGAGGTGAGATCTGAGGATTGCGGTTCAAAGCCAGCCCAGGCAGGAAAGTCCATGAGACTCTTATTTCCAATAAACCACTAGAAAACTAGTGGAAGTGGGGCTGTGGCTCAAGTGGTAGAGCGCTCGCCTTGAGTTGAAGAGCACAGGGAAGTGCCCAAGCACAGAGTTCAAGCCCCACAACCGACCAAAAAAAAAAAAAAAAAGATCTTAACATTACCTCAGTACTGCTAAAATAAAAAAAAATCTTACTCTAATTAAAACATCTGACTTCTTTTTTTTCCTTGAGGCAGGGTAGGGGTGGCAGATCTGTAGCAAGTAGAAAATCCAGGCTGTCTTTGAACATAAGATCCTGTTGTCTCATCCTCCAGAGGGCTAGTGTTACAGGTATGCATCACCATGCTGGGCTTGCTGATGTGCATTTTATCTTAAGTGTCAAATTTGTCTCTAAATACTGTCACTGGCTTGATATATTAAAATGACCTCTCTACCTTTTTTTCCCTTCTTACTTTCTTCCTTTTCTGTGGTGCTCATGGCCTTCTATGTGTATGCTATTTCTGAGCTACGTCAGGAGCTCTGCCTACCTCTCTTCTACTTTTTTTTTTTGTTGGTTGTGAGGCTTAAACTCTGGGCCTGGGCGCTGTCCCTCAGCTCTTCAGCTCAAGGCTAGTGCTCTACCACTTGAGTCACAGTGCCGCTTCCGGCTTTTTTCTGCTTATGTGGTACTGAGGAATTGAACCCAGGGCCTCATGCATGCAAGGCAAGCGCTCTACCACTGAGCCACCTTCCCAGCCCCAGCTCTTCAGCTTTTGAGCCACAATACCACTTCTGGTTTTCTGGTGGTTAATTGGAGATAAGAATTTCATAGACTTTCCTGCCCAGGCTGGCTTTGAACCTTGATCCTTAGATCTCAGCCTCTTGAGTAGCTAGGGTTACAAGTGTGAGCCACCAGCGTCCGGCTTGCTCAACATTTTTTTTTTTTAATTTTTTTGGTCTGTCATGGGGCCTGAACTTGGCATGGGTGCTGTCCCTCAGCATTTCAGCTCAAGGCTAGCGCTCTACCACTTGAGCCACAGTGTCACTTCTGGCTTTTTCTGCTTATGTGGTGCTGAAGAATTGAACCCAGGGCCTCATGCATGCAAGGTAAGCACTCTGCCACTAAGCCACCTTCCTAGCCCATTGTTCAACATTTTTTTGAGGGGCTGGAAGTATGACTTAAGTGATTGAGTACCAGCCCTGAATTCAAACCACAGTATCACTGGGGGAAAAAAAAATTTTTTTTCTTAATCAAGGGGCTTGAGCTCTGGACTCGGACGTTGTCCCTCAGCTCTTCAGCTCAAGGCGAGCACTCTACCGCTTGAGCCACAGCCACACTTCCAGGTTTCTACTAGCTTATTGGAGATAGGAATCTCATGGACTTTCATGCCTGGGCCGGCTTTGAACCGTGATCCTCAGATCTCAGCCTCCTGAGTAGCTAGCATTACAGGCGTGAGCCACTGGCGCCTGGCTAATTTTTAAAAATTCATTTGCTACTGGTATTGACATGAATTGAGTTAGAGTAGAATAGGACTCAGATTTATTTTTTCATACACTTAAGATAGCTTTCCACGACATTTGTAGGTTTTTTTTTCTTTCTTTTTTTTTTTTTTTTTAACTCCCCCATGAGGCTTGAATTCAGGACCTGAGCGCTGAACCTGAGCTTCTTGTGTCTTTCATGTTCAAAGCTCTACCACTTGAGCCACAGAGCCACTTCTGGCTTTTTCTGATTATGTGGTGCTGAGGAATCGAATCCAGGGCCTCATGCATGCAAAGCAAGCACTCTACTACTGAGCCACCTTCCCAGCCCAGCTTTCAAAGACATTTGTATCCATCATTTACTAGCTATCCTGCCAACATCGCTGTTCCCACTTTGTGACAAGGCAGGATTGGATGCAGTCTGTGTGGACAACTGAAACTATTCAGGAGGCAGGCTCCATCTTAACCAGATACTTGAGGCATGGTGGTACACTCTGTAATCCCTGGTATTCTGGAGGCTTAGGTAGGATGATCAAAGTCTGAGTTTGGCCCTGGGCATAAAGCATAAGACTCTTATCTAAAAAAGAAGCAGCTTTGGAGCATTAGTTACATATCAGTGACATTCTGAAGACTCAATCAGATTACAACTCTCCATTTCTTCCTCTGGCAGCAGTAGTACACAATGATGCATCTACCTCATCCAAAACTTCAAGAATTCTACTGGTGTCCCCTCAAAGCTCTTGTTGACTAAAGAACTGAATGCTTTTTGTTTGGGAAGAGGATTTTAGTCTGTAAATAAGGTGCTTCCTGCTTGTCCTTCAGAGTTGGTCTAAGAAGTCATCTATTCCTTGATGCTATCCCTGGGAAAAGTGGATTGATTCTCTTGTGTTTTCTCCTTTGTGAAAGCATTTATCAGAGTCAAAACTGGTATCAGACAAGTTAGAAAACTCTCTACTGGGCTATGATCATGCTACATAAGAACAGGACTTAGACTGTTCTTTTTTCTTCTTTTTTTGTCAGTCATAGAGCTTGAACTCTGGGCTTGGTCGCTGTCCCTGTGCTCTTCAGCTCAAGGAGAGTGCTCTACCACTTGAGCCACAGTGCCACTTCCAGTTTTCTACTGATTAATTGGAGATAAGAGTCTCACGGACTTTCCTGCCAGAGCTAGCTTTGAACCGAGATCCTCAGATCTCAGCCTCCTGATTAGCTAGGATTACAGGTGTGAGCCACTGGCGCCTGGCCAGACTGTTCTTTCTTTTTGATGATAGTGGTTACTGAATCCAACACCTCACCTGTGCTAGGTAATGCTCTACATTCAGCAGTACACTCAGCCCCTATGTCCTGTGTTTTTCTGCTTATTTTATTTTTTACTAGCATACATTAGATGCTCAATGAGGGGGGCTCATTGTGACATTTTTGCACACGTATGTTGTATCCCTATCAACTTCACTCCCTCTACCACCCATCTTTATCCTTCTCCTCTACCTACTTAAAGTAGTTTCAGTGGATTTCATTGTTCTAATTTTCATACATGGGAACAAAACTGCTTTGATCATAGCCATAATCATTCACCTTCTTCTTTTGCATTCTTCCCTCCTGCTACTGGCCAACCCCCAATAAAGCCTACTTTGTTGCCTGTTGTTCTTTTTTTTTTTTTTGTCAGTAATAGGACTTGAACTCAGGGCCTGGGCACTGTCTAAGCTTTTTTGTTCAAAGCTAGTGTTCTACCACTTTGAGCCACAGCTCCATTTCCAATTTTCTAGTGGTTAATTAGAGATAAGAGTCTTTCCTTCTGGGGCTGACTTTGAACCATGATCCTCAAAACTTAGCCTCCTGAGTAGCTGGATTACAGGTGTGAGCCGCCATTGCCTTGCTGCTGGTGCTCTGTGTGTGTGTGTGTGTGTGTGTGTGTGTGTGTTAATTGCATGAAAGGTTTTCACCATGGTATTTAAGATATTCATATATTATATTTTTCTCAGAATATCCCTCTCTATTGCTTTATCTCCTTTCCCTTTCATTAGTCAACAGCTTTCATTAAGGTGCCTTATGCACTCTTTATGCATAGTTTTAATATTTTTTGAAATTTTATTAGTGTGTATTAATCATTTCCATACATTTATATAATGTATTTTGATCATCTATACCACCTCTATATATTGTTAATTTTTGTATGATCAGTGTACAACACACAGTAAGCTAAATAAATGTATATATGCTTACAACGTTTAAATCATGACCTCTGGATTTATCCTGCCCTTTTTTCCCCCCTTGATACAGGGTCTCATTATGTAGCCATGTTGGTTTCTATCTCTCACTTCTCCTTCCTCAGTCTCCTGACTGCTGAGGGTATGGAACACACCACGTCCAGCTTCTAATTAAATTTTTTTTTTTGGTTGGTCATGGGGCTTGGACTCTGTGCCTAGGCGCTGTCCCTGCGCTCTTCAGCTCAAGGTGAGGGCTCTACCTCTTGAGCCACAGTGCCACTTCCGGTTTTCTAGTGGTTTATTGGAGATCAGAATCTCACAGACTTTTTGCCCAGGCTGGCTTTGAACCGTGATCCTCAAATCTCAGCTTCCTAAGTAGTTAGGATTACAGGCGTGAGCCACTGGCGCCCAGCTTCTAATTAATTTTTACGAGTTCTTCTTTCTCTTCTGTTTCACAGTTAGACCAGATAATTAAAGAACATTCTGTTTGCTACCCACTAGATGCCTGTATGACATCTAAAAATTTCTCCAGATATTGTCACACATACTCTGGCAGGCAGAATTGCCCCCTGTTGAGAATTAACTGAATTAACTGGTAGTGATGGTGGTGTGTAGATGTCCTTGGATGTGTGTTCTCCCTTTCTTTCTTCTTTGTGGTTAGTTTCCTGTTCCTGACTTTGGGCAAGAAAGGAAAATGAGGGAAATCAGGAAATGACAACTTTAAAGTAGCCCCATCATTTTTATTCTGCTCAGTTTAAATATATTAGAGCAGAACTGATAGCTGAATTATTTATGCAAATCTATGTAAATTCAATTTCTATCACTGATTAAGATTAGATGGAGTAAAACTTACTAGCATATTACTACTTTGAAGGAAAGACTTTCTCAGATAAGCTCATAGCTGAAAAGTTTATTTTTTTTGTTTCTTTTGTGTTGGTCCTGGGGCTTGAACTCAGAGCTGGGGTGCTGTCTCTGTGTTCTTTTGCTCAAGGCTAATACTCTACCACTTGAGCTACAGCTAGCTCCATTTCAGGCTTTTCAGTGGTTAATTGTATAAAAGAGTTTCACTGACTGTTCCTGCCTCCACTGGCTTCGAAATGGATCCTTAGATCTCGCTTCCTGAATAGTTAGGATTTCATGTGTGAACCACTGGTAACCAGTAAGCATATATTTTTTTTAAAGCTGAATGGTCTTTTTTTTTTTTTTTTGTCGGTTGAGGAGCTTGAACTCTAGGCCTGGGCGTGCACTGTCCCTCAGCTCTTCAGCTCAAGGCTAGTGCTCTACCACTTGAGCCACAACACCACTTCTGGCTTTTTCTGCTTATGTGGTGCTGAGGAATGGAACCCAGGGTCTCATGCATGCATGGCAAGCACTCTACCACTGAGCCACCTTCCCAGCCCTCCTGGTCTTATTTTTATTTATTTGTTTATTTTTGTCAATTGTGGGGCTTGAATTCAGGGCCTGCAGGTGCTGTCACTGAGCTCTTTTGCTCAAGACTAATGCTCTATCTCTTTGAGCCACAGCATCACTACTGTTTGTGTTGGTTGTGGGGCTTGAACTCCCGGCCTGGGCGGCCTGGGCAGCTTGGGCACTGTCACTCAGCTCTTCAGTTCAAGGCTAGCGCTCTACCACTTGAGCCTCCTGAGTAGCTAGGATTACAGATGTGAGCCACCAACGCCTGGCTCACTTCTGATTTTTTTTTTTTTTTTTTTGTTGGTTGTGGGGATTGAACTTTGGGTCTGGGTGCTGTCCCTCAGCTCTTCAGTTCAAGGCTAGTGCTCTACCACTTGAGCCAACAGTGCTACTTCCGGTTTTCTGAGTGGCTTATTGGAGATAAAAGTCTCATGGACTTTCCTGCCCAGGCTGGCTTTGAACCGTGATCCTCAGATCTCAGCCTCCTGAGTAGCCAAGATTATGGGTGTGAGCCACTGGCCATCACTTTGGCAGATTTATTATTATTATTTTTAAATTTTTTTTGTCAGACTTGAACTCTGAGTCTGGGTGCTGTTCCTCAGCTCTTCAGCTCAAGTTGAGCACTGTACCTCTTGAACCACAGTACCACTTCTAGTTTTCTGGTGCTTAATTGGAGATAAGAGTCTCATGGGGACTTTTCTACTTGGGCTGGCTTTGAATTGTGATCCTTAGAGCTCAGCCTCCTGAGTAGCTAGGATTATAGGGGTGAGCTACTGGCACCTGACTAGCTGAATAGTCAAGATTGTAGTCTTTACCTGGGCGCTAGTGGCTCACGTGTATAATCCTAGCTACTCAGGAGGCTGAGATCTGAGGATCACAGTTCAAAGCCAGCGTTCAACCCTATGACTTACTTACCAAAAAAAAAAAAAGACGGTAGTCTTCAGTTTCTTGGGCATTCATAAAATAAGTAGTAGTGACATTTGGGAACTTTACTCCCTTTTTTTTTTTTTGGTGCTAGTCCTGGGTCTTGAACTCAGGTCCTGGATGCTGTCTCCAAGCTCATTTGCTCAAGGTAGAGCTCTACCATTTGAGCCTCAGGTCTACTTCTGGCTTCTTTGGTGGTTAATTGGAGGTCAGAGTCTCACAGACTTTCTTACCTGAAACTGACCCACAAATTGCAGCCCTCAGAATAACTAGGATTACAGGTGTGAGCCACCATACTGGGCTTGGGAAATTTTACTCTCTTTTGGCCAGCCCTTTACAATATAGCATTATAATCATTCATGTCTTAGTCACCATTAAGATTTTCAAAGTTGAATGAATTTTTTTTTCCTGTTTCATTTGAAGTCATGAATGGTTCTCTGGAGAATTCAAATGTATAGTTATGAATAGTATCTCAGAATAGTTACCATTTATGCAAATGAAACACACTTCTTAACTTAGAAACCAAACAGAATTGAATTAGAAAAAAGAATAGAAACAGGATTGTTGAATGCTTTCAGAAGAAATAAAGTTCAGATATAGAAGTGTCATAGAAAAAATTGCTTTTGCTATAATTTCCAGAGTATTAAAAATAAGCAGATTGATGCTGGGCTTGGTGATACACATCTGTAATCTAGCATTAAGGAGACTGGAGTAGGATGATGAGTTCTGGTTGACGCTGAGCTACAGAAGGAATTCAGGACAGCCCGAGCAATGTCGGAAGTCCCTGTCTTAAAAAAGCAACAATGAAAAACAGTATAAGATTGATAGGTGAAGCTATTTAACCATACTTTTGCTATTTCTTTTTAAGCTCTAATTTTTGGTAAAACATGGAGAAATATGAGCTAAAATATATTCTTGTAAGATTAATTTCAGTTGAATAAAATAACATCCTTTTGTTTTTGAGATAGGGGTTTTGGTGTTTGCTTTTTTTTTCTCCCCCTTGTTAGTCTGAACTCTGATTTTCATATTTCAACTTTATTGTACCTGGGATGATACGCATACACCACCATGCCCATCTTTTTTTTCTGTGGAGATAGGGTCTTGCAAACGTTTTCTACCCTGTCTGGAACTACTGTCTTCCTGCATATTAGTATCCCCACACCTGCCTAGGATGACAGTGATGTGTCACCGCACCTAGTTGTTCAGATGGGATCTTGTGACCTTTTGCCTGGGATGCCTCAAACTACGATTCTCCCGATTTTAACCTCCTAAGTAGCTATAATAAGTGTGAGTCACTGCAGCCGGCACAAAAATAAGTATCTTTTAGGATATAGATTCTCTTAGTGGCTGCTGGTGGCTCATGCCTGTATTCCTACCTACTCAGAAGGCTGAGATCTGATGATCACGGTTGGAAGCTGGAAAGTCAGCCTGGGCAGAAAAGCCTTTGAGACTCTTCAGTTCACCAGGAAAAAGCTGGAAGTGTTGCTGTGGCTTAAGAGTTAAGAGCACTAAAAAAAAAAAAAAAAAAAAAAAAAAAGAGTTAAGAGCACTAGCCTTGAGCAAAATAGCTCATTGCCTAGGCCCTGAGTTCAGTCCCCAGGATTAGCACACACAGATACAAAAGCTAAGAGCAGGGCTGGGAAGGTGGCTCAGTGGTAGAGCGCTTGCCTTGCATGCCTGAGGCCCTGGGTTCGATTCCTCAGCACCACATAAGCAAAAAGATAAAAGCTGGAAGTGGCGCTGGGGCTCAAGTGGTAGAGTGCTAGCCTTGAGCTGAAGAGCTGAGGGACAGCGCCCAGGCCCAGAGTTCAGGCCCCATGACTGGACCCCAAAAAAAAAAAAAAAAAGCCAAGAGCATACAGGCCGATTTTAAGTCCTAGTATTGTATTGGTACCCTCCCTCCTCAAAAAAAAAAAAAAAAAAATCTCTTTCCCAAAAGAGAAGCTATGGTTTGTTTCAGTACTAGCTTGTGAGTATTGAGTTGAAACTTTTTCTCCCCGATTATGCCATGGTTCTAGTTGAGCCTAAAAACAAAAAAACAAACAAAATCCCAACTCTGTCTCAGAGCAGGTCTTGGGAAATTCTTTAACCCTGCAGAAGGTCTTAGGTCATGCTATTGTTATTTACAACTGGAAACTATATTTCCTAATACCAAAGGCATCTGAGGATTTATGAGCAGTAGACTAATTTTGTACATCTCAAGTTGTGTTTTTTTTTTTCTTTTGTGGGGCTTGAACTCTGGGCCTGAGTGCTGTCCTTCAGCTCAAGACTAGTGCTCTACCACTTGATAAGAGTCTCGTGGTCTTTCCTGCCCAGGCTGGCTCTGAACTGCGATCCTCAGATCTCAGCCTCTTGAGTAGATGTGAGCCACTGGTTCCCCAGCCTGTGAGACTCTTATCTCCAATAAATCACTCAAGAAATTGGAAGTGGTGCTGTGGCTCAAGTGGTAGAGCTCTAGCCTTGAGCAGAAGAGCTGAGGGATAGCGCCCAGGCCCAGAGTTCAAGCCCCAGCACTAGGGGAAAAAAAAAAAAGGTCTCACAGACTTTTCTGCCCAGGCTGGCTTTGAACCGCAATCTTTAGATCTCAGCTTTCTGAGTAGCTAGGATTACAGGCAAGAGTCACCAGCGCTTGGCTTAGAATCTTTTTTACTATCTTTTTTTTTGTTGTTGTCTTGGGGCTTGAACTTGGCACATAGGCTCTATTCCTGAGCATTTTTTGCTCAAGGTCAGTGCTCTAGCACTTTGAGCCACAGTTTCATTTCTGGGTTTTAGATGGTTAATTGGAGATAAGGGTCCTGTGGATTTTTCCTTCTCTGGCTGGCTTCAAACTCTATCCTCAGTTCTCAGCCTCCTGAGTAGCTAGGATTATAGGCTTGTGCCACCAGGGCCTGGCCTGACATTAGATGTGCATGTATTATGTTTTGCTCAGAATAACTCCTCTATCCCTCCTTTATTTTTCTTTCCTGATCCTGGGGCTTGAACTTAGGGCCTGGACACTGTCCTCGACTTTGGTGCTCAAAGCCCCATGTGAGGCACAGCTTCACTTCTGGGTTTTTTGGTTAATTGGATATTAGAGTCTTATGGACTTTCCTGCCCAGAGTGGTTTTGAGCTGTGATCCTCATATCCTGAGTATCAAGGATTACAGATGTGAGACACTAGCACCTGGCTTGCTTTCTTTTCATACATAGTTCAACTATTAGTTCAAAATTATTTTCCTCCATCTTCCCCCTCTTCTCCTCATCTTCCTACATACTACCATAATTAGAATCATGTTCTCTGTGTATGTGTAAAGTATATATATGTAAATATATATACATACATACATTTTTTAGGTCTAGCTTCCACATATGAGTGAAAAAATACGGTATTTGCCTTTTTAAGCTTGGTTTATCTTGCTTAACATAATGTTTCCCAGTTTTATCAATTTTCTTGCAAATGACATGATTTCATTTTTCTTCATGTCTGTGTGCTTTTTTTGGGGGGGGGAGGGCAGTCCTGGGACTTGAACTCAGGGCCTGGGTGCTATCCCTGTGCTTTGTTGCTCAAGGCTAGCACTCTACCACTTAAACCACAGCTCCATGTCTAGCTTTTTTGGTGCTTAATTGTGGATAGAGTCTTACAGACTTTCCTGCCCTGGCTGGCTTTGAACTGTGAGCCTCAGATTTTAGCCTCCTGAGCATCTAGAATTATAGGCATGAGCCACTAATACTTAGAAGTACAACCTCCTTTAGATGCATTTTTCTCACCTTTGACATGAGAATTGGCCCGGTAATAGAATCTTTTTTTTTTTTTTTTTGGATCTGGTTGTGGGCCTGAACTCTGGGCCTGGGCGCTGTCCCTCAGCTCTTCAGCTCAAGGCTAGCCCTCTACCACTTGAGCCACATCGCCACTTCCGGCTTTTTTCATTTTGCTTATGTGGTGCTGAGGAATCGAACCCAGGGCCTCAGGCATGCAAGGCAAGCGCTCTACTACTGAGCCATCTTCCCAGCCCCCCAACAGAATCTTTTAAGATTCAGTTTTCTCATCTTTGACATGAGAATCTATCTCATTTTATTATAAACTCTGTCTCAGGAATATTGGGAGGATGTTAATAATAGTTACCAATTAAGTAATGACATATTTGGTCAGACATATCTAATCTAGAATTCTTTTTTTTTGGGTGTGCCAGTCCTAAGGCTTGAACTCATGTCCTGGGCGCCGTCCCTGAGTTTTTTGTTTTTTTTTTTTTGGGTCTGGTCGTGGGCCCTGAACTCTGGGCCTGGGCACTGTCCCTCAGCTCTTCAGATAAGGCTAGTGCTCTACCACTTGACCCACAGCACCACTTCTGGCTTTTTCTGCTTATGTGGTGCTGAGGAATCGAACGAATTGAACCCAGGGCCTCATGCATGCAAGGCAAGCACTCTGAAAAAGTCACCTATGAATTATCTGTAGTATCTTTCAGTTGCTTTTTGTTATATTCTGTACACTCTACCTGAGTTTTACTACTTTATATACTAGACTGAGTAGTAACTATTGTTTTTATTGGTTCTAATAAAAGTAATAGCTACTGTATGGTAAATAAATGTGTTAGGCACTTGGGCATATTTCCAGTCTTACAGTAGTTCTTCAAATTAGTTATTTACAGATAAGAAAGGCTAAACAAAGAATCACTTGGCCCCTAGACACTGTCTGGCTGTAGTGGTATACATCTGTAGTCCCAGCCACTAGTGGAGCTGAAGCAGGAAAATTTGAAGTTCAAAAGTTGGACTATATGGCAATACTCCATCTGAAAACTCCGAAACAACCATAATGACACCTGTTTGTTATCAGAACTTGGACTCAGTTTTTTTTTCTCTATCACTGAGCTACCTTTCCAGCCCCATATAATTACATCTTTACATTTCTGCTTCATAGCTTTTTTTTTTGAGAGTCTCACTGAGAAATCCAGGCAAGTCTCAACCCTAAGTTCCTCCTGCTGTTGCCTTCCAGGTGCTGTTATTGCTGAAATTGTTACATACTCTGCTACTTCATAACTTTTAAGATTTGATGTAGAAGTCTCTACCATTTTACTCTTTGCTTCACATTAAAGTAGCATATAAATATATGTGTACGTATGTATATATACACATATGTATGTATGTGTATGTAATTATAAGAACTGTCCTCATATGGAAGCAGAAGCCCCTCCATCCTTTTTGGTCTTTAGACATTTTTCTAACCTCTCTATCATACCTTTTTTGTGTTATGTGACCACAACTGCACATTCTATTCTAGATACAGATACACTTTGGTTTGTACCAAGATAGGATAATATGTTCTGTGTTTCCCAAGCTTTCATAATAACATTCAGCATTTTGTGGCCTTTTTGTATCTGTATTCAGGATGTAGACCAGGGACTCTGAAACCCCTTTCCTGTGTTATATCAGGTAGCTTTAGAGCTCATCAACCAATAATACAATTTAGACTATTTTTCTATTACTGCATTACTTACTTTTAACTATATGGACATTATTTTCTGTACTTCTGAACACATACGACTTTTTAACCTTCATGCCTCTTTTTTATTTGTTTTGTTTTTTGGGTCCGGTCGTGGGGCCTGAACTCTGAGCCTGGGCGCTGTCCCTCAGCTCTTCAGCTCAACGCTAGCGCTCTACCGCTGTGAGCGTCACTTCTGGCTTTTTTCTTGTTGCTTATGTGGTACTGAGGAATCGAACCCAGGGCCTCAGGCATGCAAGGCAAGCGTTCTACCACTGAGCCACCTTCGCAGCCCCCCTTCATGCCTCTTTTTTAGTACTTAGTACTATAGAGTCTTTTGTAAACTAGAAAGATTTTTGTTGTTGGTGGTCATGGGGCTTGAACTCTGGGCTGAACGCCATCTCTCAGCTCTTCAGCTCAAGGCTAGCATTCTACCACTTGAGCCACAGTGCCACTTTACGTTTTCTGAGTAGTTTATTGGAGATAAGAATCTCACAAACTTGGGCTGGGAATGTGGCTCAGTGGTAGAGCACTTGCCTTGCAATGCTTGAGGCCCTGGGTTCGATTCCCCAGCACCACATAAGCAAAAAGAAAAAAGCCGGAAGTGGCACTGTGGCTCAAGTGGTAGAGCACTAGCCTTGAGCTGAAGAGCTGAGGGACAGCACCCAGGCCCAGAGTTCAGGCCCCACAACCGGACCCCCCCCAAAAAAAAAAAAAAAAAAAGAATCTCACAAACTTTCGGACTTTTGTGCCTGGGCTGACTTTGAACCGAGATCCTCAAATCTCAGCCTCCTGAGTAGCTAGGATTACAGGTGTGAGCCACCAGCGCCCGGCTTACATCTTTATCTTAAAAAGGAACTATATCACAATTTTTTTTCCAGTTTCTAAATGAATTCTCTTCAAGAGGAAAAAATAACCTATTTTCTGTTTATAGTAGCCTAGGGTTTGATCTTTAGGACTACAGCACAATAACACAAAACTCAAAGACAGCAGAAAATATACTTTACTAAGAATGTGGCTCAGGGGTAGTCTAGCATGCATTAGGCCCTAGGGTAAAACCCTGGTTTGGAGCCTTTGCACTATAAAGCAGACATACAGAGTTTTGAAATAACTGGTCCTATCTACCCCTCTGTCCAATTCTATATAACATTAACATTGTTCACCCATCTGTAGTCATAGTTGACTTCTATCTTTTTTTTTTCTTCTGGTCAGTGTGGAGCTTGAACTCAGGGTGTGGGAGCTGTCTCTGAGCTCTTTTTTTTAAAATTTTTTTTGTCAGTCGTGGGGCTTGAACTCTGGGCCTGAGCGCTGTCCCTCAACTCAGCTCTTCAGCTCAAGGCTAGTGCTCTACCACTTGAGCTACAGCACCACTTTCGGTTTTCTGGTGGTTTATTGGGGATAAGAGTTTCATGGACTTTCCTGTCTGGGCTGGCTTTGAACCTCGATTCTCAGATCTCAGCCTCCTGAGTAGCTAGGATTATAGGCGTGAGCCACCAGCGCCTGACTCTGAGCTCTTTTTGCTGAAGGCTAGTGCTCTGCCACTTTGAGCCACAGTACTGCTTTGGTTGTCTGGTGGTTAATTGGAGATAAAAGAGTCTTATGGGGCCTTTTCAGCCCAGGCTGGATTTGTACTGCCATCCTCAGATCTCAGCCTCCTGAAAATCTGATTATTGGTGTGAACCACCAGTACTCATCTATCTCCTCCCTCCCCCAAACACAGTTGCAGTCTTGGGAACTGAACCCAGTTCTATAACTTGAATTATATTGCCAGCCTTTTCTTAGAATACAGTAAGGATTTTTTGAGCCACCAGTGTCTGGCCAGAAAATTTACTTTTTTTTTTTTTGGTTGGTTGTGGGTCTTGAACTCTGAGCCTAGGCATTGTCCCTTCAGTACAAGACAAGCACTCTACCACTTGAGCCACAGCGCCACTTCCCGTTTTCTGGTGGTTTATTGGAGATAAGAGTATCATGGATTTTGCTGCCCAGCAAGCTTCAAACCATGATCCTGAGATCTCAGCCTCCTGAGTAGCTAGATTACAGGCATGAGCCATCCGCACCCGGCTATTTATTTTTATTTTTTTATTTTTTGCTGGTCCTGGGGCTTCAGCTACGGGCCCGGGCTCTGTCCCTGAGCCTCTGTGTACTCAAGGTTAGCGCTCTATCATTTGAGCCACGGTGCCACTCTGGCTGTTTCTGTTTACGTGGCACTAAGGAATCGAACCTTGGGCTTAGTGCATGCTAGGCAAACACTATACCACTGAATATATTCCCAGCCCTACAGTTTCATTTATTTATTTATTTATTTATTTATGACCAGTCCTGGGGCTTGAACTCAGAGCCTGGGCTCTGTCCCTGAACTGCTTTTGCTCAAGGTTAGTGCTCTACAACTTCAGCCACAGCACCATTTCTGCTTTCTTTCTGTTTATGTGGTACTGATGAATTGAACCCAGCGCTTCACCTGTGCTAGGCAAGCATTCTACCACTAAGCTACATTCCCAGACCGAAATTTTATTTAATTTTTTTCATTTCTTTTCTTTCTTTCTTTGTTTCTTTTTTTTTTTTTTTGTCTGTTGTGGGACTGAACTCTGGGCCTGAGTGCTGTCCCTCAGCTCTTCAGCACTCTACCACTTGAGCCACAGCATCACTTCTGGCTTTTTCTGCTTATGTGGTGCTGAGGAATTGAATCCAGGGCCTCATGCATTTGAGGCAAGCACTCTACCACTGAGCCACCTTCCCAGCCCCCACTTTTTTCATTTCTTTCTTTTTTTTTGTCGGTTGTGGGGCCTGAACTCTGGGCCTGGGCACTGTCCCTCAGCTCTTCAGCTCAAGCCTAGCACTCTACCACTTGAGGCACAGTGCCACTTCTGGCTTTTTCTGTTTATGTGGGCTGAGGAATCAAACCCAAGGTCTCATGCATGCAATGCAAGTACTCTACCACTGAGCCACCTTCCCAGCCCCTCATTTCTTTATTTAAGTGATTATATAAATTTCACAGTATTGTGGGATGGTGATACTTAGCTGAAATCACCAACACATTTTAACCTTCACAAGGCAAATTGTCAATATCATGGTCTATAAAGCTTATGAACTCTATGAACTTTGACAATACAACTATGTCTTCCAAATCAGGTGATATGTACATTTCTTTCCTTTTGCTTAGTGTAAGCTGTTCCCTCTTTCTCTCTCTGTCCCTCCCTCCCATCACTGCCTTTGAGTTGCTCAGTTTACTTTCATCAGTGTCCAGTGCAGTAGTTCTTGGACACCTTTGCTGTATTTTTTCACCCATTTTCCTCTGATTCTGTGCCCTCCTCCTAGTTTCCCTCATATGTGCACATGTATGTACCATATGCGGAGTGAAGAACACAGAATCTAAAAATAATGCGACAAATTAAGAAGAGGTCATTTGTTTCTTGAGTCTTGTTTACTTTGTCATATCTTGTTGATATCAGGGAGAGACTTTTCTTTTTTTTGGCCTTGGGGCTTCAGCTCAAGGCTAGTGCTCTACCCCTTGAGCCACAGCGCCATGTTTAGTTTTCTGGTGGTTTATTGGAGATGAGAGTCTCAAGGACTTTCCTGCCTGGGCTGGCTTTGAACCACGATTCTCAGATCTCATCCTCCTGAAATAACTGGGATTACAGGTGTGAGCCACTGGTGCCCGGCAGAAATTTTATTTTTAATAATTCATTTTCTTTAACTCAGTAGTTGCAAAATACTTTTTTTTTTTTTTTTTTTTTTTGGCCAGTGTTGGGGCTTGAACTCTGGGCCTGGGCACTGTCCTTGAGCTTTTTTTGCTCAAGGCTAGCATTCTACTGCTTGAGTCACAGTGCCACTTCTGTTTTTTTTTTCTGTTTATGTGGTACTGAGGAATTGAACCCAGGGCTTCATGCATGCTAGGCAAGCACTCTACCAGTAAGCCACATTTCCAACCCCTGCAAAATACTTTTTTTTGTTGTTGTTGGTCATGGGGCTTGAACTCAGGGCCTGGGCACTGTCCCTGAGCTTTTCACTTCAAGTCTAGTACTCTACCACTTGAGCCACAGCGCCACTTCTGGTTTTCTGGTGGTTAATTGGAGGTAAGAGTCTCTCGGACTTTCCTGCCTGGACTGGCTTTGAACCTCGGTCCTTGGATTTTAGCCTCCTGAGTAGCTAGGATTATAGGCATGAGCCACTGCCCGGCTGGTTCTAGTCTTACTTAGAAAATAATAACTTGGGGCTGGGAAGGTGGCTCAGTGGTAGAGTGCTTACGTTGCATGCATGAGGCCCTGGGTTCCATTGTTCAGCACTACATAAGTAGAAAAAGCTAGAAGTGGTGCTGTGGCTAAGTAGTAGAGTGCTAGGCTTGAGCTGAAGAGCTGAGGGACAGCACCCAGGCCCCAGTTCAGGCCCCACAACCGGCAAAAAAAAAAAAAAAAAAAAAAAAAGTTTTTATTTCAGAGTTTGCTTATGTTTTCCTGTGGTAGATTTAAAGTTTCAGGAAGACCTGCATCATACTCAGAGTTCTAATTTTTGTACTTGGTGAGAAGGGTCAAGTAGATAACTAGTTTTCCCACTACTATTGTTGAAGAGGCTGTCTCCAGTCTGTGTTTTTGGCTTTGCCAGAAATTAGATGTATCTGTGTGGTTTTATTCTTAGGTTTTCTAGTCTGTTCTCTGGTCTTCAGGTCTGATTTTGTTCTGGTCAGTACCATGCTGTTTTTGTTACTGTGGCTCTGTAATATAGTTTGTAGTAGATGTATTTCTTTTTACTAGAAAAGATGTTCTAGTATATGTCTAAGATGCTAAGATTCATCCTGTATATTTCCAAAATTTTCCCTCAAAGAACTCAAGATCGCTTTAGTGGAATATTATAGAGAGAGAGCATGTCACTGGCTCCCTCATTTTGTCAGTGACACAGTTGAAGGCTAATAAACTTGAGTGATTTGACCAAGGTCAAATGGACAATGATCTGCCCACAAACTAGCCCTCTGGTTTAGCCTTGTATTTTCTTTTTTTTTTTTTTAATTTGTCCTCTAATTTCTAGGGTGGGTGGTTTAGCTGCATTTCAACGTTTACTCTAGGCCATCAGGAGAAGACAAGTTTTGTGGGTCATCATTAGAGGTACAATCAAATCTCATTAATTAGGGCTAATTGGGGGAAACCTAGTGAGAGTGTTGTATGTTGTTTTTCTTTAGGTGCAGCTGCTACTTTGAGTTCATACAGTAACTGAAACTAGGCTAATGGTGTTACTAGGTTATTTTGTTGATAGAGGTTCTTGTACCTGGTTTAATGAATAGCTGAGAATGATGTGCAATTTAACTTTAATTTATGTAAATTAGACTCTTGAAATGCTTAAAAACAGCTCATTAAATGTTTCTCCCTGCAATCTTATTTACACTGTTTTCTTAGTCTTTTCTTTATTAGAGTACAGAGGTAAACTTCAGCTCAGATCTGGATTTATCTCAAGTTTGAAATGTGTGAAGTCTATATCAATGAACTGTTGCTTGTAAAGTTTAGAGAAGTTTAGACTGATATTTAAGAAAGTACAGAAGAAGAATATCTACAAGTCTGGCAGTTTCAGCCATCAGAATGTAATCCCATCTAAATGTAAGCAGCAAGTGCTTCTGAGTAGTGGAAATTTCAGAGAGCTGTTTTACTTCACTTCAAAGTATCATCATAAGGCCCCACTTAGATAATCGTGGATACTGACTTGGTGTCCCAAAGAAAGTCTCTTAACCTCTCTGAGCCTTCATTTACTCAATGAGGTAGTTAAAATGGGAGCAGCAAATTCATGATTTTGTTTTTGTGGTGGTACTTGGGTTTGAACTCAAGGTCTTACTAGGTAAGTCTTCTACCCACTTAAGCCATGCCCACTAGGTCTCCCCCTCCTTTTTTTTAGGGTAGTACTAGGTTTTGAAGATAAATGATTTATTTATTTATTTTTTTATTTTTTGGTCGGCTGTGGGGCTTGAACTCTGGGCCTGGGCGCTGTCCCTCAGCTCTTCAGCTCAAGGCGAGCGCTCTACCACTTGAGCTACAGCGCCACTTCCGGTTTTCTGGTGGTTTATTGGAGATAGGAGTCTCACGGTCTCTCCTGCCCGGGCTGGCTTTGAACCACGATCCTCAGATCTCAGCCTCCTGAGTAGCTAGGATTACAGGCGTGAGCCACCAGCGCCCGGCTAAGACAAAAAAAATTCTTAAGATCGTGTAGCTAAAGGGTTGGGAATGTGGTTTAGCGGTAGAGTGCTTGCCTAGCATGCATGAAGCCCTGGGTTCAATTCAGAAAAAGCTGGAAGTGGCACTGTGGCTTCAGTGGCAGAATGCCTTGAGCAAAAGCAGCTCAGGGCAGAGCCCAGGCCCTGAGTTCAAGCTCCAAGACTTGGCAGAAAAAAAAAAGAATAACAATAATAAGCATGGCTAAGATTTGAACCCAGGCTGTTAGATTCCAGAATCTATGTTCTTAATTATAGCTGTGATGCTGCTTTATACACAGTAGATCAGTGAATCTGTACTGAATTCTCACTATGGGACTGTGGATTTCAAACACTGATCTGTTTTAACAACTCAGCCTCCTCCTTCAAGGACAGTATTATCATGCAATTTATTGTGTAAACTTGTTCTTTTTAAAGAATAAGGAGGGAATACTATTAATATTCACTGAGGGGCAATTGATATAAACCAAGATGAATGGATGCCTTAAAAGGATACTAGTTGGCAAGGTTCAATTTTTTTTTTTTTTTTTGGTCGTTCGTGGGGCTTGAACTCTGGGCCTGGGCCCTGTCCCTGAGCTCTTCAGCTCAAGATGAGCACTCTACCACTTGAGCCACAAGGCCACTTCCAGTTTTCTGATGGTTAATAGGAGATAAGAGTCCCAGGAACTTTCCTGCCCCAGCTGGCTTTGAACCATGATCCTCAGATCTCAGCCTCCTGAGTAGCTAGGATTACAGGCATGAGCCACTGGTACTCTGTCCATGGATTCTTTTCAATGAAACATACATGTGTTGTTTTTTTTTTTGTTTTTTTTTTTTTTTTTTTTTTTTTTGTCGGTCGTGGGGCTTGAACTCTGGGCCTGAGCGCTGTCCCTCAGCTCTTCAGCTCAAGGCGAGCGCTCTACCACTTGAGCTACAGCGCCACTTCCGGTTTTCTGGTGGTTTATTGGAGATAGGAGTCTCACGGTCTCTCCTGCCCGGGCTGGCTTTGAACCGAGATCCTCAGATCTCAGCCTCCTGAGTAGCTAGGATTACAGGCGTGAGCCACCAGCGCCCGGCTTGTGTTTTTTTTCTTATGTCAGTAGAACTCAGACCTTTACTTGATGTATTTTCATATTTTCTTCTCTTGATTTGCTAATTCTTTTGCTTCTAGACCATTTGGGAAATACTCTTTTCAAACTCCATTTCCTCCAAGTCTTAAAAATACCAGCAGGAATTTCTTTAATCGGTGGCTGTAGTAATCCTAGTTACTCAGGAGGTTGAGATCTGAGGATAGAGTTTCAAAGCCAGCCCAGGCAGGAAAGTCCGTGAGATTATTATCTCTAATTAACCAAAAAGCCAGAAATGGAGCTGTGGCTCAATTGGTAGAGCTGTGGCTGAACTGGTAGGGCAGTATTCTTGAGCAAAAAAACTAGGGACAGTGTCCAGGCTCTGAGTACAAGCCACAGAATCAGCACAAAACGCAACAACTGTGGCCCAGAAAGAGTAAGTAAGTTCAAGGGAAAAAGCCTAGAAAAATGAAGAGTGAAAAAGTTACCAGAGAATATACACATTAAGGTTAGAGATATGTGAGATATCATTTTCAATATATATCATTTTCGGAGATAGATCTCTCTGTCTAACTCAGTGTAGAGCACTTTTTTTTTTTTTAAGTGTAGAGCACTTTCTATCATCTTTGTTAGGTTCGGTACATTCTATTGATCCTTTACAAGTGCTTTTGCTTGGACTACTGCCTCAGTCTTTCACCCATCATGTAGTACATTCTCCACGCTAATGCCAAAGAGAGCTTTCTAAATGCAAATCTGCTCTTGTCACTCTCTGGCTTCAATCTTAAATAGCTCCATGTAGCCTTCAGCACACTCCAGGTGCTATTGCATGGCATGCAAGGCCCTCTGTGCCTCAGCCTCTGTCTGCCTTATTAGCCTCATCACTCATGGCTTCCTGCACTTCAGCCACACCAAGCTATTTGCTGTTCCTGGAATACTGTTTGCTTCTGTACTTGTTTCTTTTTGGACAGTGCCACCCCCCCTTTTGATTTTGTTTTTGAGCTAGGATCTTTAATAGGATCTTTAGAATCTTGCTAACTGTGCCCAGGCTGGCTTCGAACTGTGATCCTCAGATTTCAGCCTCCTGAGTAGCACGTGAGCCACCGGTGCCCAACAATAACTGAGTTTTATAATCTTTTGTTTCTTTGATTTCTTCCTTTTATTTGTTCTTATTTTATACCTGGATTTGGAGCCCTTTCTTTTTATTCTTTAGGTGATGCTGCTTTGAATACTGTCTGGTCACACCCTACACTCAGGCATTGTGGAATGGATGGGTGATGCATTGCTTTTAGGGTAGCTTAGAAGGAGGAGGATTTAAATGACCTTCAAAGACTAATGTCAGGCCCCCATGTCAATGTCACTGCAATTCATGCATGCTTGGAGAGTCGGAAAGGGAACTTAATTATGGAGGAGGGGATTGTAACCCTGCTTGAATGGATAGTTGAAAGTCCTGGGCCCGCCCCTTAGCCTCAAAAAAGGACTTTCTTAACATTTGCTGCCAAGAGGTCACAAGGAGAGCCCACATAAATACCATCCTCCCTCTTGGGTGTGTGAGCCAGTCTCATTCTTTCACTTCTCCAGGTGCAGAATAGGTTCACCAAATAGTATTCTGATCTCCATTGAACAGAATTTGGCATCTTATTGTCCTTTTCCAGAAAATCAATCCCTTTGAAGCATGGAACATGGCAATTTTAGGTCAGAAGGCATTTAAAGACACCTTTTTAACTTTCAAGAGCTGTACTAATAAGATATATTTTGTACAAAAATACTAGTGTTATCAAGATGAAACTTGACTCCTTGAAGTTTTGAAAGGGGCTTAGTTTTAGCTGCTGGTACACCTTTTACCTGTGAAACTACTTGTGGTCTTTTAATGATGCTGTCCTCTGGAGCACCGTGGTCATCCTCAGATGCCAGGCTCTATCCCTTGCTAACCTTTGATGATTGTTCAGAACCCCTACAGTGACCCATGTCACTATCAGACCATAAAATATCTGCCAAACTTAGGCTCAATGACAACAGGAGTCAGGAACTGCTGCAACATGCCCACACTCTGAATAACTGTGGGAATTAGTCACAGTCACCTTCACCCATGTCATTAATTTATTTGGGCAGTGGTGTCAGGCAGAGCTGTGCATTTAGCTAATTAATACAAAGTTTGAACTGGAAAATGTTTTTCAGTGAAGTCCTTAAGAGTAGCTGAAAACACATGGTTCCCAGTCCTTTGAATAGAACTTTTCTGTTTTGGAGGGAAGTTGCAGTTCAAACATAGTTGCTACTTTTTTAAAAGACAGGATGTAACCCAGTCTGGTCTCAAACTTCAGATCCTCCTGTCTGAGGCTTCTAAATACTCATGTCTTAAGATAACATTCAGGGCTGGGAAGGTGGTTCAGTGGTAGAGTGCTTGCCTTGCATTCCTGAGGCCCTGGGCTTGATTCCTCAGCACCACATAAGCAGAAAAAAGCCGGAAGTGGTGCTATGGCTCAAGTGGTAGAGCGCTAGCCTTGAGGTGAAGAGCTGAGGGACAGCACCCAGGCACAGAGTTCAGGCCCCACGACCGACAAAAAAAAACAAAAACATTCATTAATAGATTTTGGTAGAAGATAAGAAAACAGTTCAAACCTTCCCTCCCTCCTTCCCTCCCTCCCTCCCTCTTCCCTCCCTCCCTCACTCCCTCCCTCCCTTCCTTCTTTCCTTCCAACCATGCCTCCGTGGCAGTTTTTTTTTTTTTTTTTGGTGCTGGTCCTGGAGCTTAAATTCAGGGCCTGGGAAACTGTCCCTGAACTTTTATGCTCAAGGCTAGTGCTCTACCACTTGAACCACAGCTCTATTTCCAGCTGTTTTTTTTTTAGTGGCTAATTGGAGATAGGAGTCTCATGGACTTTACAAGCCTGGTTTGGCTTTGAACAATGATCCTCAGATCTCAGCCTCCTGAGTAGCTAGGATTATGGGTGTGAGCCACTGGCACAAGTTTGGCAGATTATTATTGTTATTATTATTATATTTTTATTTTTTGTCGGTCTTGAACTCTGGGCCTGATCGCTGTCTCTCAGCTCTTCAGCTCAAGATGAACGCTGTACCTCTTTGGGTTTTTTTTTTGGGGGGGGGGGTTTGGTCGTGGGCCTGAACTCTGGGCCTGGGCGCTGTCCCTCAGCTCTTCAGCTCAAGGCTAGCGCTCTACCACTTGAGCCACAGCGCCACTTCCGGCTTTTTTCTTTTTGCTTATGTGGTGCTGAGTAATCGAACCCAAAGCCTCAGGCATGCAAGGCAAGTACTCTACCACTGAGCCACCTTCCCAGCCCCAAACGCTGTACCTCTTGAGCCACAGCACCACTTCCAGTTTTCTGGTGTTTAATTGGAGATAAGAATCTTTGGACTTTCCTGCTTGGGTTGGCTTTGAACCTCAGTCCTCAGATTTCAGCCTCATGAGTAGCTAGAATTACAGGCATGAGCCAATGGGGCCTGGCTAGCAGATTATTTTTGAAATTGGGTCTTTTCCTGGGGCTGGGAAGGTGGCTCAGTGGTAGAGCGCTTGCCTTGCATGCCTGAGGCCCTGGGTTCGATTCCTCAGCACTACATAAGAAAAAAGCCGGGGGGCTGGGAAGGTGGCTCAGTGGTAGAGCGCTTGCCTTGCATGCTCGAGGCCCTGGGTTCGATTCCTCAGCACCACATAAGCAAAAAGAAAAAAGCCGGAAGTGGCACTGTAGCTCAAGTGGTAGAGCGCTAGCCTTGAGCTGAAGAGCTGAGGGACAGCGCCCAGGCCCAGAGTTCAGGCCCCACGACCGGACCCCAAAAAAAAAAAAAAAAAGAAAAAAGCTGGAAGTGGCGCTGTGGCTCAAGTGGTAGAACGGTAATGTTGAGCTGAAGAGCTGAGGGACAGCACCCAGGCCCAGAGTTCAGGCCCTACAACTGGACCTGGAAAAAAAAAAAAAAAAAAAGAAATTGGGTCTTTCCTGCCAGGATACACACTTGATTGGGAGTTACCTATTTTGGGCTTCCTGTTATAATAGAGGAGGGACCAGGCCCAGCTCTTTGCTGAGAAGAGTTTCTTATGAACTTTTCTGGCCAGGCTGGCTTCAAACTAAGATCCTTCCAGTCTTAACTTCTGAGGTAGTTAGAATTATAGGTGTGAGCCACTTGCTCTAAGAACTTACTATTTTTGTAAGTTTTAACAAGGATTTATTTTAGCATAACAGGGTTAAAGTAGGGAGACATAGAAAAAAGAAACACTTCTTGTTCCTCATTGCAAGAAATGAGAGTTAAAGACTCCTCAAACAACTTTTGTTGTTGTTGTTGGTTGTGGGGTGTCCTGAGCTTTTCTGTTCAAGGCTAGCATTAAGCCATAGCTAGTATCTCATGGACTTTCCTGCTTTGGCAAGCTTTGAACTGCACTCCTCAGATCGCAGCCTCCCGAGTAGCTGGGGTTACCAACATGAACCACCAGAACCTAGATCCTCAAACTCTTTAATTTCTTCTCTTTCCTTATACAAATACTCTTCAGTTCATAGACTGGCAGAACTTATTTTCAAAACAGCTCATAAAGGCTTAGTTAGCTGAACAGTTTGTTTACTGTTGGTCACCAGGAAAGAGTAAAAACCAAAGAACCAGATGGCTGAGCCAGATGTGGTAAAAACAAGAATAATGTAGGGGGGTGGGGCTGGGGAATCCCAGGAAGCTGATTGATAGTGACAGATTAGAAATTAGGGAATAGAAAGTTTAGGCTATTGTACCTAAGACATTCTTCGAACGTGTTTTTCTAGCAGTTGTCTTTCCAAGGGAAGCTTTTGTGATGATTGGAATTCCATAAAACTCATCTCTTGACTTGTTTTCTGCTCTAAAACATTAGGATTTATTTATTTTTGTCATACTGAGGATTGAGTTTAGGCCCTCATTACTTACTTAGATACATCTCTAGCCTTAAGGCATTAGAATTTAAAGAGATCCTTTAACATAATTTAAAAAAAAATCAGTTGTGGGGCTTGAACTCTGGGCCTGGGCCTGGGTCCTCTCCCTCAGCTCTTCAGCTCAAGGCTAGCACTCTACCACTTGAACCACAGTGCCACTTCTGGTTTTCTGAGCAGTTTAGTGGCGATAAGAGCCTCACCGACTTTGTTGCCTGGGTTGGCTTAGACTGTGATCCTCAGATCTCAGCCTCCTGAGTAACTAGGATTATAGGTGTGAGCCACCAGCACCTGGCTACCTTTTAACATAATTTTTTTTTTGGCCGGTTGTGAACTCTGGGCCTGGGTGCTGTCCCTCAGCTCTTCAGTTCAAGGCTTGCTCCCTGCCACTTGAACCACAGCACCACTTCTGGCTTTTTCTGCTTATGGGGTGCTAGAAATTGAACCCAGGGCCTCATGCATGCAAGGAAAGCACTCTACCACTGAGCCAACTTCCCAGTCCTTAACATAATTTATGACAGACAAAAAAAAAAATTGAATTTGGACAAGTGATATATAATTACTCCTATATGTGGAAGTGGGCTTGTCCCACTAAAATTGTTCATGGATGAAATCACAAAAAAAGATCCATATATCTTTAAAAAGAGACATCAGTTTCTTGTCCTCCCCCTCCCCCAGTGTCAAAGGTTAATTTAAAGTATTAACACTGAAAAGATTAATTTAAGATATTAAATTTACTAGGCAAGAATGCATGTAATATTGTAATTACCTCCTTTTTACAATTAAAGTAATTGGATTATATTTAATGAGCTATTTACATTTAATAATTAAAAAAGACTTATCTTTTCAGTATTCCCTATATTCAGAAAGAGATGGGGGAAGCTCATTTCTGATAAAATTATCCTAACTTGAGCTAAATAGGAAAAAACAACTGGACTTTTTAGAAAAAGAATTGGAAGAATATTATTTTAAAATATACATCTGCAGCTTAGGAATTACCCATAGGAATGTGTTTTGGTTCATTGTAAAAGAAGATGAAAGATTAGTTGCTTTAAAAAAAGTCCCTAGTGACAAGATTTGATGAGTGGAACAGGGAACAGAGAATGAAGCTTAAAGTGATTCTCAGGGACCCCATAGATAAAAGTAACCTGTCAGAAATGACGGAACCCCAAATGCCTAGCTGTTTGAAAATAGTATTTTTTTTTTTAAAGCAATAGCATCTGAACATGTAATCTGAGGCTGGCACTTTAAATTAGTCAGTGTTTACATTGTTTAAAATGAAAGATGTGAAATTCCCCTCCCCCATGTAGCTGGCTAAAATTGGATGTGGAGAGGTAGAGAAGGAGAGAGCGGTGTGTTATTCTCATTAACACCATTTCCATTCTAGGGTAAATATTCCAGGAAGCTTTCCTGTAGTAGCTGTAGTCTGTTTTCCCAGGGAGAATTTCTTGTCTGGGGCTTGGAGGCACCGAGGCACCTGTGTGTGCAGAGGAGAAATAGGAGCAGTTTTGTGTAACTTCTCGGTGTGTGTGTTATTTGATGAGTGAGCAGTGTCCTAGACAGAGCATACACTTTGGACACAGAGATGGATCTGGACTTAAAAGCTGTCTTATCACCACTGATACTTTCATAGCTTTGATAAAAGTTCCAGAGCCATTTGAAATTTTAGTTTTCTCATCTAAAAAATCCTAATACTACTGTGTTTAAACTCTGGCCGTATTCTTGCTAGGTAGCTGCTCTGCCATGTAAACCATATCTACAGTACCTTTCTGCATTGGTATTTTTTTTTTATTGTGAAAATACTGTACAGAGGGGTTACAATTACATGGGCAAGATAATGAGTACATTTCTTACCAAACACTGTAGCCTCCTCCTTTGTTTCCCCTTCCCATCCCTTCCCATCCTTTCCCCCCCCCTCCCCACCCTGCATTGGTATTTTTGAGGTAGAGTCTTTGCTTTGTACCAGAGTGGGCAGGCTTCCGTGCTCCTATTTATGCTTCCCCATGTAGCTGGAGTAACCTGCACGTACCACTGTGCCTGGTCATTGGCGGAGATGGAAGTTTGAAAACTTCTTTTTGCCAAATCTGGCCTTAAACTGTAATTACCTGATCTCTGACTTTCAGTAGCTATCTAATTATTTTGAGAGTTAGAACTATTCAAGAAAATGTGAATAAAATATGTGATACATTTAGGAATGTAACAAATATTTGTTGAGCCAAGACTAGGATATAAAGGAATTTTTTTGTTTTTGAGTCAGTCATAGGGCTTGAGCTCAGGGCCTGGGCCCTGTCCCTCAGCTTTTCAGCTCAGAGGCTAGTGTTCTACCACTTTAGCCACAGCGCCACTTCCATAAAGGAATTTTTTTGTTGTTGGTGGTGGTCATGGGGCTTGAACTCAGGGCCTGGGCCCTGTCCTTGAGCTTTTTTGCTTAAGGCTAGTGCTCTACCACTTTGAGCCACAGCTCTACTTTTGGTTTTTTGGTGGTTTATTAGAGATAAGAATCTCACTGACTTTCCACTGGCTTTGAACTGTGACCCTTAGATCTCAGCCTCCCGAATAGCTAGTTTTACAGGCCTGAGCCACCAGTGCCTGGCAAAGGAGTTTTTAAAATCCTGTTCTTGGTGGGCCGTGGTAGTGTAGACTTGGGAGGCTGTGTTATAGGAGGATTGTGAGTTCCAGGCCAGTTTTGACTACATAGGGAGAACCTGTCTCAATTAAAAAAGAAAGGAAATGGAAAGAGTAAAAGAGGAGAGTGGAAAGAGATGGGAGACTGGGCACTGAGGAGCATGCCTGTGGCTCAGAGACATAAGAGGCACTGGTAGGAAGATTGTGGCCAAGGTCGTCCTTTGGCAAAACACAAGACCCAGCCGGGTGCCAGTGACTCACATCTATAATCCTACCTACTCAGGAGGCTGAGATCTGAGGATCAAGGTTCAATGCTAGCCTGGGCATCAAAGTCCATGAAACTCGCATCTCCAGTTAGCCATCAAAAAGCAGAAAAGGTGGGCACCAGTGGCTTACACCTATAACCCTAGCTACTCAGGAGGCTGAGATCTGAGGATTGCGGTTCAAAGCCAGCCTGGGCAGGAAAGTCTGTGAGACTCTTTTTTTTTTTTTTGTCGGTCGTGGGGCTTGAACTTTGGGCCTGGGCGCTGTCCCTCAGCTCTTCAGCTCAAGGCAAGCCCTCTACCACTTGAGCTACAGCGCCACTTCCGGTTTTCTGGTGGTTTATTGGAGATAGGAGTCTCATGGTCTCTCTTGCCCGGGCTGGCTTTGAACCGAGATCCTCAGATCTCAGCCTCCTGAGTAGCTAGGATTACAGGCGTGAGCCACCAGCGCCCGGCTTCTGTGAGACTCTTATCTCCAGTAAAACAGCAGAAAACTGGAAGTGGCGCTGTGGCTCAAGTGAGAGAGCACCAGCCTTGAGCTGAAGAGCTGAGGGACAGCTTACAGGCCTAGAGTTCAAGCCCCATGACTGACCTAAATAAATAAATAAATAAAAATAAAAAGCAGGAAAGTGGAGTTATGGCTCAAATAGTAGAGTGTTAACCTTGGGGGGGGGGGTGAAATAAAGCAAGGACATGGGCTGGGAAGGTGGCTCAGTGGTAGAGCGCTTGCTTTGCATGCCTGAGGCCCTGGGTTCGATTCCTCAGCACCACATAAGCAAAAAGAAAAAAGTCAGAAGTGGCGCTGTGGCTCAAGTGGTAGAGCGCTAGCCTTGAGCTGAAGAGCTGAGGGACAGGGCCCAGGCCCAGAGTCCAGGCCCCATGACTGGATCCCCCCCCAAAAAAAGCAAGGACAGTGAGTAGGCCCTGAGTTCAAGCCCAGAACCTGCCCCCGCAAAACAAAACATAACACTAGACTCTGAAAAATAACTAAAGCAAGACAGAGCAGTAAAGTCCCAGAGCTTCTATCTCTGATTGATCACCAGAATGTTAGACTGGGGTTGGGAATGTGGCTTAGTCGTAGAGTGCTTGCGCAGCATGCATAAGGCCCTGGACTCAATTCTTTAGTACCACATAAACAATAAGTAAATGAAATTAATTTTAAAAAATGGCAGATTTAGTGGTATGGCTTAAGTGGTATATTGGCAGCTATGGGTGAAAAAGCCGAGTGAGTATGGGAGGCCCTGAATCGATGCCTCTATATACCTTCAAGTTACAAGATACTACACACCAGTTGTTCACACCTGTAATCCTAGCTGCTAGGAGGCTGAGGTGTAGAGGATTTCAGTTTGAAGCCAATCCCAGGCAGATAAGTCCATGAGACTTCATCATCAAAATAAATAGCAAGGGCTGCGAAGTTGGCTTAGTGGTAGAGTGCTTGCCTTGCATGCATGAGGCCCTGGGTTCAATTCCTCAGCACCACATAAGCAGAAAAAGCCAGAAGTGGTACTGTGGCTCAAGTGGTAGAGCACTAGCCTTGAGCTGAAAAGCTGCGGGACAGCGCCCAGGCCCAGAGTTCAGGCCCCAAGGCCAAAAAAAAAAAAAAAAGCTAAAAAGCACCAAAGGGAACACATACAGCAGTGGTATTCACTAAACACTATATTGACAATGGACTACACAACTTGTGGGTGAGGAAGGGAGGAGTAACATTGTATTCTAAAAGAAATGTACTAGGGCGCTGGTAGCCTACACCTGTAATCTTAGCTATTCAGGAGGCTGAGATCTGAGGAGCGTGGTTGAAGTCAGCCTGGGCAGAAAAGTTTGTGAGATGGCTGGGAAGGTGGCTCAGTGGTAGAGAGCTTGCCTTGCATGCCAGAGGCCCCGGGTTCGATTCCTCAGCACCACATAAGCAAAAAGAAAAAAACCAGAAGTGGTGCTATGGTTCAAGTGGTAGAGCGCTAGCCTTGAGCTGAAGAGTTGAGGGACAGCGCCCAGGCCCAGAGTTCAGGCCCTACAACCGGACCCAAAAAAAAAAAGAATTAAAAAAAAAAAGTTAGTGAGACTTTTTTTTTTGGTCGGTCACAGGGCTTGAACTCTGGGCCAGGGTGCTGCCCCTCAGCTCTTCAGCTCAAGGCTAGTGCTCTACCACTTGAGCCACAGCACCACTTCCAGTTTTTTGGTGGTTTATTGGAGATAAGAGTCTTATGGACTTTTCCTGCCTAGGCTGGCTTTGAACCACAATGCTCAGATTTCAGCCTCTTGGATAGCTAGGATTACAGGTGTGAGCCACCGGTGGCCAGCAAGCTCATGAGACTGTTATCTCCAATAAACTACTCAGAAAAAGTTGGAAGTGGTGCTATGAATGAAGAGATGAGCACAGAGAGGCTCAGGGACAACACCCAGGCCCTGAGTTCAAGCCACAGGATTGGTAAAAAGAAAAAAAAAAAGGGTACTTATCACTTGACTTACCTAACTGAAACTCCTCTGTATTTCACCTTTATAATCTGTATTTCACCTTTATAATAACCATAATATTTATTTATCTCCCCTCTCCCCCTCCCACAGCTGGGGACCAAACTTACAAGTACTCTTCCACTAAGCTAAATCCCCAACCCCCATAAAGATATATTTTTAAAAAATGCCAGGATCAGGAAATGGAAACATGTTTGGGGGGGTGAGTAAAGAGAGGAGGCACAGGAATTGAGGGAGGAAGGGTGAGCAAATGTAGTCATTATATTCTATGTATATTATGCAAAAAATGAACTGTACAGCTTGAGGGTAATGTTGGGGGGGGAATAGGGGAGAACCAAGAAAGGGGTGACACTGAGCAAGAAGCATTGCATTCAATACCTTCATTTATGGAATTGTAACTCCTTTGAACACTTAGTTAATGACAATTTAAAAACATTCCAGGAAGGTAGGATAAGTAACTTGGGAGAAAAGTGAATTAGGAGAAACAGACTCAGAAATGACATAGATGATACAAT
Source organism: Dipodomys merriami (assembly GCF_024711535.1). NCBI lineage: Eukaryota > Metazoa > Chordata > Mammalia > Rodentia > Heteromyidae > Dipodomys > Dipodomys merriami. Next base: position 11,371,416 of record NW_027204270.1, read on the forward strand.
TAGCAAATGAGCAGAAAGGGTCTTAAACAGCTGTTACAACTGCTCCAGTATGTGAAGTAAAACATCAACATACTAGCAAGGTAGATATTTTAGCCTTGCAGTGTGTGGAAGGAATCTGCTTCATTCTCTTATTTTTTATTATCTTTGTTCTCATGGTGTTGATGATTTGGTAAAATTTGAGTAGTCTCTTATACAGCTGAATTAGAGCATTTTAAGTTTGGGAAGAACTTATTATTTATTTTTGGTGCCAGTACTGGGGCTTGAATTCAGACCCTGGGTGCTTTCACCTGAGCTTTTTTGTTCAGGACTAGTGCTCTACCACTTGAGCGACAGCTCCACTTCTGACTTTTTGGTGTGTGTGTGTTTTTTTTTTTTTTTTCTGATCATGGAGCTTAAACTCTGGGCCTAGGCATTGTCCCTCAGCTCTTCAGCTCAAGGCTAGCACCCTACCATTTGAGCCACAGCACCACTTCTGGCTTTTTCTGTTTATGTGGTGCTAAGGAATCGAACCCAGGGCCTCATGCAAGCAAGGCAAGCACTTTACACTGAGCCACCTTCCCAGCCCTTTTTGGTGGTTTATTGGGGATAAGATTCTCATGAACTTTCCTGCCTGGGCCAGCTTCAAAATGAGATCTTCAGATCTCAACCCCCTAGTTGGTAGGATTATAGGCATGAGCCACAGGTGCCTGGCCTTAGGAAAAACTGTAAAATATGTTGTCCATCCTCTTACGTTATAAAAAATAAATGTATGTTCCATTCTTTCTGTTTTTTTGCCAGCCCCCCATCCCTCAGACCAGAACTCAGACTTGGTATTTGAACACTTATACATTGCATTGGTTAGTGAGTTACCATCTGAACCATGCCTCCAACCCCTCTATTCTTTCTGTTCTGTTCTGTTTTATTCTATTCTAATTATTGCAGTTACAATAGAAACAAACCAACCTACCTTCCTTCTTCCCTCCCTCTCTCCCCCTTTGTCCACTCCTTTCTTCCTTCCTTCTTTCTTGTCTTCCTTTCTTCTCTCCCTGCCTGCCCCTCTTCCTCCTTCCTTTGTGTACTAGAATTTGCACTCAGGACCTCCTGCTTACTTGGCTTGCTTCCTTGACTGGCACTTTTCCATTTATGTGATGCCTCTATCTCAGCTTTTCTTCCCACTGTCTTGGAACTGTAATCCTCTTGGTCTCAGTCTTCTGAGTAGTAAGATTATCGGTATGAGCCATTAATACCCTGTTTGAAATTTTGTATTTCTTTGTGTGTTTGAGTGGCTATTAGATAAATACTCATTTATTGATGAGGATACTATTATTAGTAGTCAGCTATTGGTACAACTCAAACAGTATTGGGAGGAAGTATTATATATGTTTAAATTTAGTAATATGAAACACTTGGAATAGTACAAAACCTAGATAGATAGATGTGAACAGTTCCACCACCACCACTATGATTACTATTACTCCTATTTACTACTACTGTCATCTTAATTACCCATTTTGTTCCAGGAATTGTGCCTTTGATATCTGTATTAGTTTATTTTTCTTTTCAATAACCTTACAAAGTATAAATCATTATGCTAATCTAACAGGTCAGGCAATAGACCAAAATATTGCCAAGGTCCCAAAGCTGAAATGTGACAATGATGGCATGGCATGAACTCACACCTTTTTCTCTTCACGTTATGCTCTTGTTGCTGTGCCCTGCCGCTTATTAGATTTTGAGGTCATTGCCTAGTATACTGGTATCAAAAGAAGAGCAAAAGGACTTGTTTTTCCTTCTGTCCAAGGACTTTTTCTATATAAGTCCCCCCCCCCCCTTTTTTTTTTTTTGTCGGCCGTGGGGCTTGAACTCTGGGCCTGGGCGCTGTCCCTCAGCTCTTCAGCTCAAGGCAAGCGCTCTACCACTTGAGCTACAGCGCCACTTCCGGTTTTCTGGTGGTTTATTGGCGATAGGAGTCTCACGGTCTCTCCTGCTCGGGCTGGCTTTGAACCGCGATCCTCAGATCTCAGCCTCCTGAGTAGCTAGGATTACAGGCGTGAGCCACCAGCGCCCGGCCCCCCCTTTTTTTTTTGGTTAATCATGTGGCTTGAATTCGGCCTGGGCAGTGTCCCTGAGCCTTTTTGCTCAAAGCTAGCACCCTACCACTTTGAGCCACAGCTCCACTTACAGAGCTGTGGTTAATTGAAGATGAGTCTCACAGACTTTCCTACCAGAGCTCCTTTCAAACCTTGATCCTCAGATCTCAGTCTTCTGAGTAACTAAGAATTACAGGCCTGCCAGGCGCTGCTGGCTCATGCCTATAATTCTAGCTACTCAGGAGGCTGAGATCTGAGGATCACGGTTCAAAGCCAGCCTGGGCAGGAAAGTCAGTGAGCCTCTTATCGCCAGTAAAACACCAGAAAACTGGAAGTGATACTGTGGCTCAAGTGGTAGAGTGCTTGCCTTGAGCTGAAGAGCTGAGGGATAGCACCCAGGCCCAGAGTTCAAGCCCCACAACTGGCCAAAAAAAAAAAAAAAAGAAAGATTACAGGTGTAAGCCACTAGTGCCTGGCTCCATGTTTTGAGTAGTGAATGCACCTTGTGAGAGGATGTGGAAGTACATCTGCCCTTTGCTGCTGATTCTTAGTGGTGGCAGGTTGGCCGTTAGTGACAGATGAATGTGACACTTTTCCAGGAGTGAATTTTCGTTATACCTGGCAGAATAGAAGAGTTGATGTGGAATTGCATGACAGCTTGCCCCATAATTCCACTGCCTGTTGCTCAGATGTGGTTGTACTTGCTAGGTCTTTCCCCTCATTCAAGTCTTGCATCTCAGTACTGACTGCTGCTTCTGCTTGCTCTATGTTGCCCTGAGCTGTCAGCCAAACATTATGCTGACTTTACTTCTTTGTTATTGTTCTGCAAACTTCTTTTTCATGGCCTTTCTTAGTTGTGTAAAGTTGGTTTCTTTTTAGGGTTCTATCTCAGACTGCAGAGAAACTTAAAATTTATGATATAAGATAATAGATATTAAAATGCTTGTGATCCTAGCTACTTGGGAGGCTGAAAATGGGAGGATTGAGGTTCAAGGCCGGCCTGGGCAGAAAAATTTAAGAGGTACCTTCTCAACCCATAGCTGTGTACAAGGGTGCATGCCTGCCATCCCAAGCTACATAGGAGTCTGAGATTGAGAGGATCATGGGTCCATTCCAGCCCAGGCAGAAAAATCTAGTATAGGAAGTGGCGCTGTAGCTCAAGTGGTAGAGTGCTAGCCTTGAGCTGAAGAGCTGAGGGACAGCACCCAGACCCAGAGTTCAAGCCCCACCACCACCAACAACAACAAAAAAAAAAAAAAAGAAAGAAAAATCTAATATATTAGACCACATCTCAGCAGAGGGAAGCTGGATACCTTGGTCTGTGCCTGTGAGTCCAGCACCAACAGGAAGCCTAAAGTAGATGTATGGACTGTCTATATGCACACTTGAGCAGGAAGCAGGACCTTGTCTTGAAAATAATGAAACAAGCCGGGCGCCGGTGGCTCACACCTGTAATCCTAGTTACTCAGAAGGCTGAGATCTGAGGATCACTGTTCAAAGCCAGCCCAGGCAGGTAAGTCCTGGTGAGACTCATCTCCAGTTAACCCTGAGAAAATCACAAGTGGCGGCTGTGGCTCAAGTGGTAGAGCACTCACCTTGAGCTTAAGAGTTTAGGGACAGTGCCCAGGCCCAGAGTTTGGGCCCCACAACTGACCAAAAAAAAAAAAAAAAGAAAGGATTAAAAAACAAAAATAGGGCCAAAAGCATGGCTCAGTGTTAGAGTATCTACTAAGCAAGTATGAGGCTGTGAATTCAACATGCACACACATACAGAATGGTTACATAACGGACAAAATGAAGTGGGAATGCTCATCTGCAGTTTGCTTCTGATTACCTCCCTTTTTCTTCAGTTTTAGACCTACCGCCAGTGGGTACTCCAGCATCCTGTCTATAGAGAGTTGAATCTAGTGTTTAGTACTCACCACTGCTTGCTTGTAAGAGCCAGAAAAGAAAGGTTACCTCCTAGCACAGTCCTCTCAGTCCCCAAGTAGGGACCTCATAAAGACTAGCCTTGGCCTGCTCTGGTGGCACAAGTCTACAATCTCAGTTACTTGGGAGGCTGAGGCAGGAAAGTCACAAGTTCAAGGCCAATTTGTCTCAGAATAAAATTTAAAAGGTAGCTTTGGGGCTGGGAATATAGTTCAGTAGTGGAGCACTGCCCTGTCCTGTGTGAGGCCCTAGATTAAATTCTCAGTACTGGAAAGAACAAGAAACAAGAAACTTATTGATCTGGGTATTTAGAACACATGCCTAGGTTTGGCTTCTTCCCCATTACTTGGAGAGGAATTCCCTTCCCTTTTTTTTTTTTTTTTTTGGTGCTGGTCCTTGGGCTGAACTCAGGGCCTGGACACTGTCCCTGAGCTTTGTTGTTCAAGGCTACTGCTCTACTTGAGCCACAGCTTCACTTCTAGCCTTTTTTGAAGCTTAATTAGAGAAAAGATCCTCATGGACTTTGCTGCTCAGCCTGGCTTCAAACTGCAATCCTGAGATCTCAGCCTCCTGAATAGCTAGGATTACAGGTGTGAGCCATTGGCACCTGGCTCCTTCCTTTCATGTTGTGACAAGGTTTTGCTATATAAGTCCAGGCTGGCCTGCAGTTACTTCCTCCTGCCTCAGCCTCCTTAGTTAGTTTTGGGGATCACACTCCATGAGGAATGCATTTGGTATTTGTTTTATCTCACATTTTAGGAACCACCAATCAGAGATTATTCTCTTTTTATTGTTGGCAATAATTAAGCAAGGAAACATTGAATATGAAATATACTTTATTGGGGCTTGTGTGAGTTGAATGTTTTCAAATGATTTGCTGAGGTCTGTGACTTTAGTGGGTAGGTGTTGGCTTTAGGGCAGTTTTTTTTTTTTATGTTATATTCCTATGTGACTTTAATGTTCAATTGATGACTGTGGCTGAAAGAAATCTAGTGCCTGTAAATGTTCAGAATAAGAGTTCCCCATTTATGAACAAAGTACTCATAATCTATATTTACTTAACCAAGGTAAAAGAAAGCCCATTTAGGTAATGGGTAGCTTGAAGTATTTCAGATCATACTGTTGTAATGAGTATTACTAGAAAATGACTTTAGATTGGGAAAGTAAAAATGAATTTCATATTTGTATCTGAAAACCATCAACGACAGCATTGTGGATTCTATAGAATTTAAGTGGATCAATAATAGGAAATTGGGCGAAGATGTAGATAAAAGATGTGTATATATGGGCTGGGATGGATAGATGGATGGATAGATAGATTGATAGATAGATTGATTGATTGATTGAACTGGTCTTGAATTCTGGGCCTGGCACTAGCTATCCTGCAGCTCCTTTTTTTGTTGCTTAGGCTAGCATTCTACCAGTTGAGCCACAGTGCCACTTCTGGCTTTTTCTGTGATTGATTGGAGATCAGAGTCTCACAGACTTTTCTGCTTGGGCTGGCTTTGAACCACAACCCTCAGGTCTCAGCCTCTTGAGCAGTAGCTAGGATTACAGGTGTGAGCCACCCATGCCCAGCTCAATACATGAAATATTTTAATCTGGTCACCAGTGAGTCATGCCTGTAATCCTAGCTACCCAGGAGGTTGAGATATGACAATCAGGGTTTGAAGCCATCTAGGGTCAGAAATGTCTGAGACTTTTATCTCCAGTTAACTGCCAAAAAGTCAGAAGTGGATCTGTGACTCAAGTGAGAGTACCAGCCTTGAGCAAAAAAGCTAAGGGACAGTGGCCCCACCCTGAGTTAAAGCCCCAGAACTAGTGTGAGTGGGGCACACACAGAAGAAAGAAAAAAAAAGGAAGAAAAGAAATATTTTATAGGAGTAAACTTTTTTTCAGAGTTGAGATTACTTTACAAACAAAATGTCAGTTTCATATAGCATATCTGGAGCTTTTTCTTAGTCTACATAATGGCTGAACAATAGAGCATATCTGAAATTGTATCCCAAGTTAACAGTCATCATTAGACTAAGAACTAGAGTTCAGGTTTCCAACTTGTGGTTTAAATGTATTTTCTTTTGGATAAATAGATGGATTTTATCAAAAAGCCTAATTTTGGTCACTTATGGTAAAGAATAGTATGGAAAAGTTGATACCAGAAAAAGCCAATTTTGAAGGTGAAAGTGATGTAATCAGTGCAAAGCTATGATTAAAGCCTGAAGAGTAATAAAGGAAAGAACAAAAGATGAAATCACCCTGAAAGATAATGGAAAGTTCAGGGACTACCAGGTGTGAATGAATGGACCTTGAGAAATGTTCAGTGCACTCAAGGAGTCAAGGAATAAGATACCGAAGTTTGGAAATCCTGTTTCCTGTGTTACTATTCCGAAACTGGGTAAGACAAGAATGTCCCTTACTTTGATTGCATATAAGCCAGAGCTGGGCTTAGTGTCATTCCTTTATAAAATCAGAAATTTCTCCTGATTTTAGGTTATTAGTAAGTTGGGGATTTTTGTGTTGTTGCTATTCTCACTGTCTCATGCTATCTGTCCACCCCAGGAGTTCCATTTCTGTCCTGTTAGCTTTGTTGCACATTGTCTTAGTGATCTCAGCTGATTTGTTAATAATTTCTTGTGTTTGCACAAAGTGGTTGTATTTGTCAGTTTAGTTTCACCTTGTATTTTAACAGGAAGTAGAGGAGTTTTTAACAGGAAATGGATGGGTACTCAATTCTATAATGAAGCATTCTTTCGTAGATGCTGCACAGTAGCAAGACTGCTATGTTGAACAATAAAATCAAACAGTGTCAACTTAGATTACAGGAAGACTGTGTGTTATCTGTCATTTTAAAGTCAATTGATAGGGAGTGAATTTGATCAGAGTACGTTACATGCATAAAAACAGCACATGCATGAAACCCCTTTGTACAGTTAATATGCATTTTCAGTAAAAATTTTTGAATGCGGGCCAGGAGTAATGATTTAAATCTGTAATTTTTTGCCACTCAGGAGTTGGAGATCTAACTGGATCCCTGTGTAAGGCTAGCCAGCAGAGAGGGAGAGAGGCTAGAAAGACTCATGTAAATAGCTGGGCATTGTGGTACATATCTGTCCACTCAGCTACCTGATCTTGTCAACCCCAGGCAAAAATGTAAACTCTATCCGAAAACCTTACAGGAAGGAAGGCTGGAGGTGTAGTTCAAGTAGGAGAGGCCTGAGTTTTTTGTTTTCTGCGTTTTTTTTTGTCAGTTGTGGGGCTTGAATTCTGGGCCTGGGAGCTGTCCCTCAGCTATTCAGCTCAAGGCTAATGCTCTACCACTTGAGCAACAGTGCCACATTTGGTTTTCTGGTGGTTTATTGGAGATAAGAGTCTCATGGACTTTCCTGCCTGGGCTGGCTTTGAATAGCAATCCTCAGATCTCAGCCTCCAGTGTAGCTAAGATTACAGGCATGAGCCACCAGTGCCCAGTTTAGGCCCTGAGTTTAAACCCCAGCACTAACCAAAGAGAAAAATAATCTGTTTATTTAGCTATTTACTTGTTAAACAGTACTGGGGTTTAAACTCTGAGTTTAACTGCTCTGCCATTTGATCCATGCTGCAGCTCATCTTTTTACTGGTTATTTTGAAGATGCAATTTTGAAGATTTTTCTGCTTGGGCTGGCTTCAAATGGAAATCCTGCAGATCCCAGCCTCCTATGCAGCTCCGATTATAGATGTGAGCTGCCAGTGGCTTGCTTTTTTTACTTACTTATTTAGTTATTCATTTTTTTTTAGACAAGGTCTCATTGTGTAGCCCAAACTAGCCTCAAACTCATGATCCTCCTGACTTATTTTCCCAGTGTTGGGATTACAGATATTCACCATCGTGCCAGGCCCTTTAATCCCAGATAATAGCTGTTTATTATCAACCTCTGTTGGAATGCATACTTTTAAGTAGAAAGATATTTACCTCTTGCAAGAGGAAACTACAAAGTAAACTTTTTATATATGTCCTTTCAAAATATTGTTAATTGTACAACAGTGGGAAGTGCTGAAGTGAAAGCAGAAGTCCTAATTGCCACAAATACAACATCCTCACATGGTCTCATCCCCTGTTACTGCTGGTCAGCATTTTGAGGGTATGTTTCAAAGAGGAACTGCGTTTAGAAGCATTTCTATTGTATGATAGTTACTGCTGTAGCTCATTGATACTTGGTGTTTGGGATGTGACACATAGAAATCTACAGGTATTGTCAGTGACTATGGTTCTCAGTGCAGCATTTGCTTATTTGTCATAAATAGTTATAATAAATATCATTGCCAGAATGAGCAGTCATCTGTCTTTTGTCCTGGTAATAGCAAAGGTTCAGAGTACGAGGTAAGGATGAGTGCCTCCTTCCTCCTTCCCCACCCCCCCTACTTGGCAAGGGTTGTGGGAGTCAAAAAGTAGTCAATCTCCCTTTGACTTTACATTGACCACATGTGGCATGTGAATATTAAATGGTAACTTCCAGTCTGCAGACTTAACAATCTCATTGTTGGAGGGGGCCCTGAGAGAGGTTCTTATCCAGTTTCCTTTTCAAAATATAAATCCCAACATGGCACCGACATGCAGTGCAGAGCTGGGAATCCACCTAGCATGGACCAGGCAGGGGTTCTGCCACTGACCTACACTCTGTGTTCTAGTCCCAGCACTTCTTAAACTCTAGGAATTTTTTTTCCTTCAACATGGCCGGTTATGCAGAGGCTGGGGAATCTCATAACTATCTAAAGAGAACTCGTGCCAGGTGCTGTTATCCTAGCTATTCTGGAGGCCAAGATCTGAGGATCACAGTTCAAAGCCAGTCTAGGCAGGAAAGTCTTAAAGTCCCTGAGACTCTTGTCTCCAGTTAACCAGCAAAAAGCTTTAAGTGGAGCTGTGGCTCCAGTGGTAGAGTGCCCAGGGGACAGCACCCAGGCCCTGAGTTCATGCATCAGGATTGGCACTAAAAAAGAAAAAAGAGAGAGAACCCCATTCTGCTTTAGGACAGCTCTAATTTAAAAGGAACTAAATATTCCCCATGACTTATTTTCTTTTCTTCATTTTTTTTGTCGGTTGTGGGGCTTGAACTCTGGGCCTGGGCGCTTTCCCTGTGCTTTCAGCTCAAGGCGAGTGCTCTACCGCTTGAGCCACGGCACCACTTCTGATTTTCTAGGAGTTTGTTGGCGATAAGAGTCTCAGGCTCAAAGCCCAGGCTGGCTTTGAACCGTGGTTCTCAAATCCCAGCCTCCTGAGTAGCTAGGATTACAGGCGTGAGCCACCAGCGCCCGGCTTATTTTCTTGATAGTTCTAATTCAATTCCTCTCCCCTATAACATCTCCTAAGGAAAGATCTCAAATCTTCAAAATAGCAAATATTACTATAATATATAGTTTCCCTAATCAAAGACATTTACTGGGATTGGAGACCTGGCTTAGTTGGTAGAATGATAGCCAATCAGCGAAAGTGTCAGGTATCCAGTTCAAATCCCAGTCTTAGACCTAAAAAATGACCTTTGCTGATTCTATAAAAACAGTGTTCTACTCTTTTTATATGCCTATAACTCTGTGTGTGTGTGTGTGTGTGTGTGTGTGTTTGTGGGACATGCAAGCACACATTCATGTGCATAAGTGCTGAAGATTGAACGTAGGACCTTGTTTATGCTAGGCAAGTGTTCTGTTGCTATATCCTTATCCATCATAATTTTTTTTTCCACCTAGGAACCACTACTTTCTTTTTTTTTTTTTTTTTTTTTTTTGTCAGTCATGGGACTTGAACTCTGGGCCTGGGCACTTTCCCTGTGCTTTCAGCTCAAGGCAAATGCTCTACCGCTTGAGCCACAGCATCACTTCTGGTTTTCTAGTGGTTTATTCGAGGTAAGAGTCTCATGGACTTTCCTGCCCGGGCTGTCTTTGAACCGAGATCCTCAGCCTCCTGAGTAGCTAGGATTTCAGGCATGAGCCACTGGCGCCCGGCTACCACTACATTCTTGATTCTCTTCATTGTTCATTTTTGTCACAAGCATTAGCAGTTGGCACTTTTTTTTTTTTTTTTTTTTGGTTGCGTAGGGCTTGAACTCTGGGCCCGGACTCTCTCCTTGAGCTTATCAGCTTGAGGCTAGTGCTACATCACTGGAGCCACGGGGCCACTTCTGGTTTTCTGTTGGTTAATTAGATATAAGAGTCTCTCGGCCTTTCCTACATAGGCTAGCTTTGAACTGTGATCCTCAGATCTCAGCCTCCTGAGTAGCTAGGATTACAGATATGAGCCACCAGTGCCCAGCTGCATGCATTTTTTTTCTCCCCTGGTTGTGGGGCTTGAACTCTGGGTCTGGGAGCTGTCCCTCAGCTCTTCAGCTCAAGGCTAGCGTTCTACCCCTTGAGCCACAGCGCCACTTCCATTTTTTTCTACTTATGTGGTGGTAAGGAATGGAATCTAGGGTCTCATGCATGTGAGGCAAACACTCTACCACCAAGCCAGCTTCCCAGCCCTGCATGGCACTTTTAATAAGGAGGCATACATTAAAAAGAACAACAACAAAAAAAAACAACCCAAAAACACTTTGTGAATATAACTATACAAAGCTTTAAGGAGAGAAGCAGGTGGGTCTGAAGGGCTGGAACTCTCCTACAGCCTACCTGGACTTCTTGGTTCGTATGTGCTAGCTGTGATGCAATGAACCTTTCTAGTTCTGTTCTCCCACTGAGCCTGTTAAGTATTCTAGTTGGCCTTTTCCTGCCACAATATGACTTCCACCTTTATGTTAGAATTATTTGTCTAAAATGCAAATTTGACTCTATACTTCCTTAATTCAGTGACCCCTCAGCACCCAGTGTTCCACAGTTTTTCAGTGAAGTGAATGCATCTGGTCTTGGAGAATCCTTTCTTAACTAGTTTCCTTAGAGAATGAAGCTATGATGCCATTCAGCACCTAAATTGTGTGTAGTGTATTAGCTTTTCTCCATCGAATTTAGAATGGTGCTAGTTACATAAATTGACAATACAGTTACTCTAATCATTTCCTTTGTTCTGTTTGTTGGTCAGATGAAGAACCCAGTTAGGAAGGAATTAGAAAAGAGAGAATCTGTTTTTAGAAGGTCCAGGAGTGATTTCAGGGGGAAAACCCATCAGATTTCAGTCAAGTCTAGGATTTTATGTGAATGTTCCATTCTACTGCATTATTCTTCTATGGTTAAAACTATTTTTATTTATTTATTTGTTTGTATGTTTGCTAATCCTGGGGCTTGAACTCAGAGCCTGGGCACTGTCCTTGAACTTTTTATTTTTAATCTATCCACTTGAGCTACTGCTCCACTACTGCTGGTGGTTAATTGGAGATATGAATCGCACAGACTTTCTTGCCTAGGCTGGCTTTGAATCATGATCCTCAGATCTCAGCCTCCTGAGTAGCTAGGATTACAAGCATGAGCCAGTAGTGCTCAGCTAAAACTGTTTTAAATATTTTTCAATGATAGCCAGACATGGTTGGTACTCCTTTAATCTTAGCACTATGAAGACTGAGGCAAGAGGATTAGAAGTCCTAATTTTTATTTTTTCAATCAGTGGAGTTGAATTGATTCTCCAGGAAGCTTTACTTATTTTCACTGGAACTACAAAAACCACCATATCTTTAAACTCTGCAGAGGGCTTTTTTTTTTTTTTTTTTTGGTCTCAGACTTTTCCTGTCCAGGCTAGCTTCAAACTGTGAGTCTCAGATCTCAGCCTCCTGAGTAAAGTAGCTGGAATTACAGGCATGAGCCACCTGTGCCCAGTTACAGAGTGCTTTTTGTTATTTTTTTTATTAATTACTTTTTTAATTAGTTGTGTTTGGAGACAGTATCTCACTAAATTGCCCAGACTGATCCTGATTCCCAATCTGGATTCTCCTGCCTTGGCCTCTTGAGTGCTAAGTTTATAGGCAAATGCTACCATGTTTGGCCTGAGGGCATTTTATATATGTCATATTATTTGGAAAATTGCCCACGATCACACAGTCAGAATCAAGGCACTAACCCACATGCATCTCAGCTCCACAATGCATGCATTTTCTAACACAGCTTGAAATTAAATTGAGAGAGTTCAGAGGATGGAAATATTTTTGTCATTTCTAAGTTTATCTTTATTGGAATGTAGGACTTTTTTCTTGGTCAAATTACTATTGTAACCGTAATTTTTTGGAGGGGTATTTTCTTTTTTTGGTACTGGGAATAGAACCCAGGACATTGTACTTGCTAGGTAAGCACTTTGCTACTGAGCTACATCCCAGCCCAAGTTACCATTATAGTTCAAATCATGTGTAATTGCCTATCTGTTGTTCAGAAGATAAAACAAACCTGCTCAGACTTTGAATATTCTAACTCCATGTCGCGGTGTGAACCACAATGCTAGTTTGTTAGTTAGTTTTTATTTATTTATTTATTTTTGTCGGTCGTGGAGCCTGAACTGTGGGCCTGGGCACTGTCCCTTAGCTCTTCCAGCTCAAGGCTAGTGCTCTACCACTTGAGCCACAGCTCTACTTCTGGCTTTTTCTGCTTATGTGGTGCTGAGGAATTGAACCCAGGGCCTCATGCATGCAAGGCAAGCACTCTACCTACCACTGAGCCACCTTCCCAGCCCCCCTAGTTTATTTTTTGAGATGGGGTCTTATTAATAAATCAGAAAAAGGCATACTTAATCCGTAACTTCCTGGCCAAGGCACTAAATTTATTACCAGAAATTTAGGACAACTAATTGACCTTTTGTCTGGCAAGAGAAGGATTCAGGCAAGACAAGTGAGCATAGTAAAGGTAATAGGAAAAATTTTTGGAAGAGAAATCAGACAGAAGTAGAGCAACATGCATAGTCATACCAAGGAAGATGGCATCTCAGCCCATCTCAGCCATCTCACCTTGCTCTTCACAGAGCTTGACCTTGTGTGAGAGTTGGAGTCCTTGAAGATGGCTCTGTGTGTGTGTGTCTGTGTCTGTCTGTGTCTGTGTCTGTTTGTGTCTGTCTGTCTATGTGTTTGTACCGCACTCAGGGCCTGGGTACTGTCCCTGAGCTTTTTTTGCTCAAGCCTGGTGCTCTACCACTTGAACCACACTCTACTTTCAACTTTTTTTTTTTTTGGTCCGGTCATGGGGCCTGCACTCTGGGCCTGGGCGCTGTCCCTCAGCTCTTCAGCTCAAGGCTAGTGCTCTACCACTTGAGCCACAGCGCCACTTCCGGCTTTTTTCTTTTTGCTTATGTGGTGCTGAGGAATCGAACCCAGGGCTTTGAGCATGCAAGGTGAGTGCTCTACCACTGAGCCACCTTCCCAGCCCCTACTTTCAACTTTTTAATGGTTAGTTGGAGATAGGAGTCTCACAGACTTGCCTGTTTTTCTGCCTGAGCTGACTTCAGACTGTAATCTTCAGATCTCAGTCTCCTGAGTAGCTAGGATTATAGGTGTGAGGCACCAATATTGGGCAAAAATGGCCTTTTCATTTTTGGGCTTCCTTTTTGTTTCCTATAAGAATGTTATGTCCGTATTTTCTTATTTTTTGTCGTGTGTGTGTGTGTGGGGGGGAGGGAGCTTGAACTCAGGGCCTGGATATTATCACTGAGCTCTTTTTGCTCAAGGCTTGCTAGCTTTCTACCATTTTGAGCCACAGCACTACTTCTGGTTTTCTGGTGATTAATTGGAGGTAAGAGTCTCTTGGACTTTCCTGTCCTGGCTGGCTTTGAACCGAAGTCCTTACTTCCTCATTCTTTTGTAGTCTCCTGCCCCTATTTCATTGTCAAGAAGGTTTTAGTTTATCGTTTATCCTACCACCTGCAAGTTCTATAGACTATAATTCCCTGATTGGCTGCTTTTCTAACTTTTTTGGCAAGGCTGGTGCTCTCAATTTTGCCAAGTCCTGGTGCTCCCTGTTTCCAAGTAGCTAGGTTTACTAGCATGAGCCACTACACCCAGCCTCATTTTTAAAGTACCTTCCAAATAGTTTTGGGAGTTGACTTTTTTGACAAGAGGAAACATCTTGTTATTAAAATTTAGTTTTAAGGAAACACCGTGCAAATGATAGGAATTAATTTTGCTTGTGTCTGCTAACCCAAGGTCCTGGAAATACATAAATGCTAAAAGTACCAGGATATTAGCATTTACTTCTCTGCTCCTAAGATAACAAGTATCTAGCCATCTGGGATCTCAGTTCCCACTAAATGTCCAGAAGGAAAGTCTGGAATGCCCTGACTGGTCACATTGAACACAGAATTTCAACGTGGTCTGGCTCCTGTACTTCCTTTAAGAAGGTAGAATGGTACTTAGAAGGATGAAGCCATAGTGACCCTCTCCAGACATTCCTACAGTATCTTGCAGGCCTATTTCTCTTAAACACACACACACACACACACACACACACACACACACACACACACACACACACACACACACACACACACACACACACACACACACACACACACACACACACACACACACACACACACACACACACACACACACACCTTGAAATTTGAGGGTATTAAGGGCATCCTAAAGATGTGTACAAAGCCTTTCCTCTTCTATATTCTTCTAACTGATAACTCTTTTTGTTGTTGTTGGTGGTGGTGGTGGTCGTCGTCGTCGTGGGGGCTGAACTCTGGGCCTGGGCTCTGTCCCTCAGCTCTTCAGCTCAAGGCTAGCACTCTACCACTTGAGCCACAGTGCCACTTCTGGCTTTTTTCTGCTTATGTAGTGCTAAGGAATTGAACCCAGGGTCTCATGCATGCAAGGCAAGCACTCTACCACTGAGCCAACTTCCTAACCCCTGATAACTTTTTATAATAAGTGAAAGAAGAAAAGTGTAAAACTGGAAAGTCTGGAGTTTAGACTTAAAAACCTGTTGAGTCAAAGGAGGAACTTAGTAGAGAAATGGAATAGAGGTCATTTCCTAAGACAGTAGGCAAGTATTCAGGAAACACCTCTGCACCCCAAAGATAGGCACAGCTGCCACACAGTAACTATTAAAGGGAGGCTCACATTTGCAAGCAAACAGCTGATTCTCTTGGTTCTTGGGCTGTTGCTGTTGGTGACAGGAAATCTTGTTCCCCAAGCTGCTGGCTTCCTGTTTTATTTTTACTGGAGCAGATCAGAGTGTCCATAACTTGGAGCAGTCTGTTCCAAAGGGCTCTTCTCCCTCTTTGAGCCCAAAGCACTTCTTTTTTCTTTTCTTTTGGTCAGACAATATATTGTTGGTTCCCAAATTGTTGGATCTATGATGATTAGTTGGGTTTAGGCATTTTGTATGCACAGTCAACTTTGATGGTGAGCTGGTATTTTAAGATTTGATGTAAGTAAACCTCTTTGTTTTGTTTTTAGTTAAATGTGTATTACTGGGTGCTTAGATAAGTTACCTTTTATGTCTTGTCTTTTTGTTTGAAATGAATTTTCTCATTTCATCACAGTCTGTGCACATAGGACCAGACCAGTCAGTGTGCCATTTTGTTGAAATTAAAACCTCTTCCTCAACTGGTAAAATTAAGCATTTGGTAATCTAAATCTGAAACAATGGCTCAGCATAGCCTGAAGTGCTGGGGGATTTCCTAGGGAAAGGGGCTCAGCTGCCAGGGTAAGACACAGTAACTGGCAGGTTTCCGGATCTGCTCCAGACACTTCCTGCTGTCTTTGGCCCAGGTGTATTGAACAGGGTGGGAGGGAGAAAGGAGCCTGAGTGGGAAGGGAACTGCTAGGTAGATGAGAAAAGACCAGGAAAGCTTAGCACAGCACACTCAGTATCAGATTGGACCTATTGAGCATAGTTAGTTTTCCTTGATATTCTTTCATTGTATCAATTTACAGACTAAACTTTGGTAGTGTTAATAGATGCTGGCAGCTAGCAGTTAGTCATGCAGTACAATTATCCACCCAGGAAGAACTGGAGAAGTCATGTACAGATGTAGATCACCAGAATCACTGTTGGCAGCTTGATTTCATTGTAGAAATTATTAGATGAGAAGAGATTTTTAATCCTTACAGTTGGTGGTCTAGAGTCTATTTGTCTTGGTTATAGGGTTACAGATACACCAAGGATAGGTTCTTTACCATCCAAGGCCTGCTGAATGGACTGTTCTGTGACCACGCCTCCTTGCCTCTGGGGACTGTTGTTGGCTGGAGCAGTAGTTGTCACTTGAAGTTTTTGCACTGCCTGTGTACCTTAGCCAGCAATTACTAGTTTAGGTTGTCTAAACTTCCATAGCAAGTATTTTAGCAGCAAACCTGGAAATGATTGAGGGGCTTAAAAAAAAAAAAGAAAAAGAGAGTAAAGATTTTTTTTTTTTTTTTTTGGAAAGCTGTTGTAAAGCTATGCACAATGTTACACCTTTATAAGGTCAGCATTTGAGAGACCCAGACAGGAAGATTGCAAGTTGTTGGCCAGTTTGGACAAGCTCTTGTCATAAAAACAAAAAGGAAGAAAGAAAGACAGGAAGGAGGGAGAGAGAAGCAGGGAAAAATGGAAGAAGGAAAGAAAAGAAGAAAAGAAAAGCTGTTTTAGATCAGCCAGCTTAAAAAAAAAAAAACCACCAAAAACAAAAGACACACAGCCCTAGTGTGCCTGGAATTTGTGGTTGAGTAATACTTTCCTGTTATTTCTTTTTTAGGTTGTTTTTCATCATTTAGAACATTGCCTGAAGCAGGTCCACCATGCCGTTAGTAACGAGGAACATCGAGCCAAGGCACCTGTGCCGTCAGACGTTGCCTAGCGTTAGAAGCAACGAGCTGGAATGCGTGACCAACATCACCCTGGCAAATGTCATCCGACAGCTGGGCAGCCTGAGTGAGTGCCTCCGAGAGCCTGTGCTTTGCCCTCAGGGGTCGTTGGTGCTCTTTATTTAGTTTTCCTTCTCCTTCCATGTTCCTATTCCTCCTCCATCTGCCTTCCCTAGGTAATGTGAACATGTAGCCCATCCCCCTTCCCAGAGAGCCTCCTTTTTTGGTACCGAGTCTTCCCCTCTACCCTTTCTTCATTTACCTCCACCCCTGTAGGTTTCTTCTACCTTCCCCTCCACCTGCTTCAAAAGAAATCTGTGGGAAGGGTGGCAGGAAGAGCTGCAGTGAAAGCTGCAGATGGAATGACAGAGCAGAATTCTCTGTGTAAAGTGGGAGGTTCCCAGAGCAGTGTCTTGGGTTGGAGAATGTGCCTGTAATTACATGAGCTGTTCCATGCAGCCTGACTCTGTGGAAGTCTCAAATGTGCCAGTAGCCTTTATCTACCCAACACCCTCCCCACTTTGTTCCCAGAAAGAAGGGACGCAAACATGTACTCAGATACTCTGGTGGACTTCTCTACTGTGGTACACATTTAATTGTGCAGCAGGCCTCCAGGTCTAAGTTCAGGGTACAGATTACTTCTGTAGTCTCAGGGGCATTGGGAGTTTTGCAAGCTTCAGGAACACACAATGACACAGATGGTAGCTGGAGCCTTCCTTTCTTCTCTAGAAGGGAGAAGAGGGTTAACCCAGTATTTTCTGGAGATGAGGGAAATCCAGCTTAACTACCACATTTTTAATTGGCATCAGTGATGAGACTGCACTGAGTGGGGCACATGCATGTGGTTTGGGTTTTATTCATTCTGAATTATGATGCCATTTGTTGGAAGCTGAGTATGTATAGGAAGGGCAGATGCTGGACTGGCTCTACATTTGTCTACTGCCACCCCAGCTCCCATAAGCACCTCTGACAAAATGCCGTCCTAGTGATCTTCCTTAGCAAAGGCATCTAGGTGTGAATTATTTCAGACATTCACCCCTCCTATCACATCCCAGCCCTTAGTAAAAGTAGTGGAATATCAAGAAAGCCTGCATTCCCCCAGATAGTAATAGGCCCTGTCTTTAAAATAGGAGCCCAAGGAGCCAGAGCTGTGTAAGCTTTGCGAGCATATGATGTATGGAGTCCAAAGTTCCTATGCCTGCACCTAGCTCAGGGACCATCTCAGTTGATCCAGGGCTTAGGGAAACCTGGAAGGGGCGTCACAAAGAAAAGAAACCCTGCCAGTGCCTGTCTTATACAAAGGAACATTGACAGCAGCGCAAAGGCAGTGCAGCTGACAGTGAAGCACATGAAAGCTGCAGAGAGCCGAACTGCTTCTTAAAAGCATCATTTCTGCTTCTGTCACCCAGAGAAGGCCAAATGGCTGGAAGTCAATCACACACTGCTTCCTTCTTCATAGGACAAAGAACATGTAGCTAATGATGGTTCTTATTCCCACCCAGCAGGAGTTAGGCTCCTCTGAGGTGCTTTTCTAGAATAGTGTTGATGGATGCCATTGTGGATTCTCCCACTTGAGACCAGACCATTCCTCTCTTCAGGAAGCTGATCTCAGCGTGGGCCAGGGAGAGCTTTTGCCTAAGGAACAAGATTTCCTGACAGTATGAAGCTGACTGACCTTTTATCCATCCAGTAAACATGTAATGGGCGTATTTCCTGTGCTGGATACTGAGAAGATACAGGATGAGAAGAAATGGTCTCTGCCTTCCAGGAGCTCATTATCTACCAAGGGAGAAAGAAATAAATAATTCTTGAGGAGACAATGGGGAGAGGGTGTGAAGGGAACTTACATTTGTTGATTGCCTGCTTTGTGCCAAGTTTTTACGGGATCTTGACATGATCTCATTTAGTCTTCTCAATAATCCTATGGTAGTAGGAAATGCTATTCCTACTTTTCACGTGAAAAAATGAAAGCTCAGAACTATGAAGTAACATTCCTAAAGAGATAACAGCCAATATTGGTTTATCTGATTCATCTATCCATCTATCTATTTAAATTTTTTTAGTATTGGGACTTAAGTCCTGACACTTGTACATACACCTTTTTTTTTTTTTTTTTTTGGTCGGTCGTGGGCTTGAACTCTGGGTCTGGGCACTGTCCCTCAGCTCTTCAGCTCAAGGCGAGCGCTCTACCACTTGAGCTACAGCGCCACTTCCGGTTTTCTGGTGGTTTATTGGAGATAGGAGTCTCACGGTCTCTCCTGCCCCGGCTGGCTTTGAACCGTGATCCTCAGATCTCAGCCTCCTGAGTAGCTAGGATTACAGGCGTGAGCCACCAGCGCCCGGCTTGTACATACACCTTAAGGACATACTCTCCCACCCATATCCCAGACCCTAAAAATGAATAGTTAAACTTCGCTAATAATTTATTTGTCAGGGGAGGGGGCATAGTAGGATTTGAACTCAGGACCTTGTGCTAGGCAAGCACTATAGCATCACACCCTCAGCTCTTTTTATTTATTTTTGTCAGTCATGGAGCTTGAACTCAGGGCCTGGGCACTGTCCCTGAGCTTTCTCTGCTCAAGTAACACTCTACCACTTCTAGTTTTCTGGTGGTTAATTAGAGATAAGAGTCTCATTGTCTTTCCTGCCCAAGCTGTCTTCAAACCACGATCCTCAGATCTCAGCCTCCTGAGTAACTAGGATTACAGGCGTGAGCCAGTGACGCCTGGCCTACCCTCAGCTCTTTTCTTTTTATTCTTTTTTTGTTCGGTTGTGGGGCTTGAACTCTGGGCCTGGGTGCTGTCCATGAGCTCTTCACCTCAAGGTGCTCTACCACTTGAGCCCCAGTGCCACTTGGGTTTTCTGGTGGTTAATTGGAGATAAGAGTCATGGACTTTCCTGCCCTGGCTGGCTTTGAACCGTTATCCTCAGATCTCGGCCTTCTTAGTAGCTAGGATTACAGGCTTGAGCCTCCTGCATCCAGCTGGTTTTTGTTGTTGTTGTTGTTTGTTGTTTGTTTTTTGCCTGGGACTGATTTCTTTGCCCTGTCTCTCACTTTGTCTCCCAGCAGCGCCCTGTTTTAGGGGCACTGTTGATATTCACCTAAACTATCTTTAATTTATAATTTGTGACAGTCTTTTTTTTTTTTTTTTTTTTTTGGGTCCAGTCACGGGCCTGAACTCAGGGCCTGGGCGCTGTCCCTCAGCTCTTCAGCTCAAGGCTAGCACTCTGCCACTTGAGCCACAGCACCACTTCCGGCTTTTTTTTTTTCTGCTTATGTGGTGCTGAGGAATCGAATCCAGGGCCTTATGCATTCAAGGCAAGTGCTCTACCACTGAGCCACCTTCCCAGCCCTCACTTTTTACTTTTGTAGTTCCCCATTTAAAAAAATTTAGAGCTGGCGCCTATGGCTTACACCTGCAATCCTAGCTACTCAGGAGGCTGAGATCTGAAGATCAGGATTCAAAGCCAGCTGGAGCAGGAAAGTCCTTGAGACTCTTATATCCAATAAACCACCAGAAAACCATAAGTGGTGCTTTGGCTAAGAGGTAGAGCCCTGGCCTTGAGCTAAATAGCTCAGAGACAGCTTCCAGGCCCTGAATTTAAGCCCTACAACTGACACCTGCGTCCCCCTCTCCCCCTCCCCCCCAATTGAATCGTCTATTAACTTTTATTTTGTGTGTGTGTGTGCTACTCTTATTTGGCTTGTTTTTGCTTCTAGCTAGCACTATACCACTTGAGATACACCTCCAGTCCCAGCCTTTTGCTGTTTTATTTTGGTTGATTGGCTTGAACTCAGGGCCTGGATGCTGCCCTTGCAGTTTTTCACGCAAGGGGAGCACTCTACCACTGTGAGCCACAGTGCCACTTCCAGTTTTCTAGTGGTTAATTGTAAATAAGAGTCTCATGGACTTTGCTGCCCAGGCTGGCTCTGAACCATGATCTTCTGAGCTCAGCCTCTTAAGTAACCGATAACAGGCATGAAGCACTTGCTCCTGGCCTTAACATGTAATTTTCAAGTTTTTTGTTTTTGTTTGTACTACTAGGGAATAAACTCAGGACTGTTTAGCTACACCCTAGCCAGTCAGTTTTGTTTGTTCATTAACTCATTCTCTAGTTGAATGTGTTATCTTCCTGTCACAGCTTCCTAAGTAGCTGGATTGCAGTTGTGTGCCACCATACCCATCTTATCAAGTGCCACCATTCTCATTTTAATATGCATTTGTAAACTAAGAATATAAATCTTTTTGTCCCCCCTGTTCCACACTATGGAATAATCTTCAGTTCTTTGGCCTGGCATGTAAGACCTGCCTTCCTTTCTCTCTTTTTTTTTTTTGTCAGTCGTGGAGCTTGAACTCTGGGCCCGGGCGCTGTCCTTCAGCTCTTCAGCTCAAGGCGAGCACTCTACCACTTGAGCCACAGCGCCACTTCTGGTTTTCTGGTGGTTTATTGGAGATAGGAGTCTCACAGTCTTTCCTGCCCAGGCTGGCTTTGAACCGTGATCCTCAGATCTCAGACTCCTGAGTAGCTAGGATTACAGGCGTGAGCCACCAGCGCCCGGCCCTTTCTCATTTTTGCAGTTTGTTTTTCCTATTTTATAACCTTTATCATGAGATTTTTTTCTCTTTCTTTCTTTCTTTTCTTTCTTTCTTTCTTTCTTTCTTTTTTTTTTGCCTAGGGCTTGAACTCAGGGCCTGGGCACTGTCTCTGAGTTTGTTTTGCTCAAGACTAGTACTCTACCACTTAAGCCACAGCACCACTTCTGGCTTTTTCTGTTTCTGTAGTATTGAGGAATTGAACCCAGGGCTTCATGTATGTTAGGCAAGCACTCTACCACTAAGCCACATTCTTAGCCCCCAAATTAGCACTCTTTTCTTTTCTTCTCTTTTCTTTTTTTTTTGTTGGTCATGGGGCTTGAACTCTGGTCCTGGGCTCTGTCCTTGAGCTCTTCAGCTCAAAGTTAGCAGTCTACCACTTTAGCCACAGTGTCACTTTTAGTTTTCTGGTGGTTAATTGGAGATAAGAGTCTCACAGATTTCCCTGCCTGGACTGGCTTTGAACCATGATCCTCAAATCTCAGCCTTCCGAGTAGCTAGGATTACAGACATGAGCCATTGGCACCCAGCAGAACTTTTTTTTTTTTTTGGGGGGGGGGTCCAATCATGGGGCCTGAACTCTGGGCCTGGACGCTGTCCCTCAGCTCTTCAGCTCAAGGCTAGCACTCTACCACTAGAGCCACAGTGCCACTTCTGGCTTTTTTTCCTGCTTATGTGGTGCTGAGAAATCGAACCCAGGGCCTCATGCATGCAAGGCAAACGCTCTACCACTGAGCCACCTTCCCAGCCCCTAACAGCACTTTCTTATACTAAATTAAAAATTCTTTGAAAGCAAGACTTACATGTTGGCCTTGAACTTCAGTATCTATATAATACCTAGAACCCAGTAGAAGCTCAATAAATGTTTATTGAATGAGTTGTGCCTACATGTTCCGTGTTGTCGATACAGAAAGTAAAGGGGAGGAGGAGATAATTTCTTTGGGAAGGGGAGCACCCATGAGAAAAGGGAAATTAAAGAAAGGCCTCTAAGAAGAGGTTACATTTGAACTAGGGGGGCTAGGAAGGTGGCTCAGTGGTAGAGCACTTGCCTTGCATGCATGAGGCCCTGGGTTCGATTCCTCAGCACCACATAAGCAAAAAGAAAAAAGCCGGAAGTGGTGCTGTGGCTCAAGTGGTAGAGCGCTAGCCTTGAGCTGAAGAGCTGAGGGACAGCACCCAGGCCCAGAGTTCAGGCCCCACGATTGGACCAAAAAAAAAAAAAAAAAGAAAGATAGCTAGGATTTCACTTAGCAAAAGAGAGCTTCAGAAGTGGTTCCTGTGTGCTTCAGACCTTGGCCTTGTGCATTGTACTCTAGATAGAACTGCTTTCTAACCATGAAACTGTGACCATGGAATAGATAAAACAAAGCTAAAAATTCTACAGCCATGGATCCCTTCATGATAACACACTGAATATTCTTATTTTCCCTAAGTCTAGCAAAAATTCCATTTCGCATGTTAGGTTGCCGTGTCAGGAAATACAGGCCCAGTCATCAGCTAGCACTTTCGATCTGTACTGTAGGCCATCCAGGAGGGGTGACAGGGGTCACTGGGAAATCATGCGATGATACTGGCTGTTCATACTGATTGCATTGGGGCAGAAGGACAGACTGCACCATCAGGGCTTTCCAGGACTCCCACTCGGACATCAACAAGAGCAGCTACGTGTTCGTAAAAATCAGTTTTACCTACTCTACATGTAGCATTTCATTTGAAGAGTTTTGCTAAGGGGAAAAAAGACTGAAGACCGCCCTAAAATATTTTTGCCAAATATGGTATCTGTTATGAATATCCTGATGGGTATTGTCTACCTTCGTAATCTGGATGAGTGAAATTTAGCTTTGGTTTTAAGTATTTAGGTGTCATGCCTGTTTTCAGAGGTAATATTTAACATTTGGAGAGTAGGGACTGTTAGGCCAAGTGTAGTCACAGTACTAAAGCACTCCTTCAATAACAGATACTCTACAGGTAGAGATTAGGAGGATTGCAGTTCCGTGCCAGCCTTACAAAAGTGAAAGACTTTTTTTTCCTCTCAACCAATAAACTGATTGTGTTAAGTAGTTTCAGCAGCTGGGGAGGCATAAGTAGGTAGATCACTGCCTAAGACAGCCCAGGCAAAAAATGTAAGACACTATTCAAAAATAAAACAATAAAATGGGCCACTGATGGTTCATGTTACTCAGGAGGTTTAAGATCTTAGGACCGAGGTTTGAAGCCAGCCTAGGCAGGAAACTTCGTGAGAATCTTATCTTCAGTTAACCCCCCAAGAAACCAGAAGTGGCACTGTGGCTCAAAGTGATAGAGCACTAGCCTTGAGCAAAGCTCAGGGACAGTGCTCAGGCCCTGAATGCAAGCTCCGTGACCAACCAAAAAAAAAAAAAAAGAAGTGAGACTGTGACTCACATGGTTGGTAGAGGACTTGCCTAGCAAGCATGAGGCCCTGAGACAGACAGACAGACAGACAGACAGACAGACAGACAGACAGACAGACAGACACACACACACACACACACACACACACACACACAAATAGAGACTATCAAATCACCAATCAGAATTGTAATTAAATTTTCCTTTAAAATTAGTATATTTAGATAACCATGAATTGTTTGCTTATTTGTTTGTTTGAGGTGTGTGGGTGTATGTTTAAGGTACCGAAGCTTGAATTCAGGGCTGGGTGCTATCACTTAGCTTTTTTGCTCAAGGTTAGTGGTCTACCACTTGATCTACACCTCTATTTCCAACCTTTTGCTGGTTAGTTGGAGATAAGAGTCTCATGTATTTATTACTATTTTTAACCAGGTCTGGCTTTGAAACTGGATCTTTATATCTCTGTACCTTCTGAGTACTTAGGATTACAGACATGAGGAACTAGTGCCTAGCTTTTGTTTTTGAGACAAGATCTTTCTGTGTTTCCTAAGCTGCACTTGACTTTATGTGTTCAAGTGATCCACCTCAGTTTACCCCAGTAGCTGGAACTATAGGTATATAGCACCATGCCTGGATTAGTTAAAAGTCTCCTATGTGACTCAACAATATAGTGTTTCGTTCTAACAACTTAGATTTTTAGCTTATTAATTCTTATGATAACTTATTGAGTTAGATATAATTAATTATTATACCCAGTTTACAGATAAGAAACTACATTTGAGAAATTGTGACTTGTAAGGAATGCACAAGTATAAACAGGAAAAGCTGAAATATAAAATCCAGATCTTCTAATTTAAGGTCCACTGTTTCTTTCAGGTACAGTAGTGCAATTCTAAATCTGCTTCAGACCCAAGCTGAGGTTACAGTGGGGAAGCCTTCACCCCACCTCACTACCCGTTTTAAAAAGATCCTGGGGGCTGGGAAGGTGGCTCAGGGGTAGAGCGCTTGCCTTGCATGCTCGAGGCCCTGGGTTCGATTCCTCAGCACCACATAAGAAAAAAGAAAAAAAGCCGGAAGTGGCGCTGTGGCTCAAGTGGTAGAGTGCTAGCCTTGAGCTGAAGAGCTGAGGGACAGCACCCAGGCCCAGAGTTCAGGCCCCACGACCGGACACAACACACACACACACAAAAAAAAAAATCCTGGGCTAGAAGTATGTCTCAGGTAGTAGAGTATCAGCCAAACAAGTAAGCTGAGCAAGCACAAAGTCCTGAGTTCAAACCCCAGTGCTGGGAAAAATAAAACAACCAAACTTATGGTCTTGACAGATTCAAGACCAGCCCCCATCTCCTTGACTAGAGGAATATGATTTTGCCGGGCACTGATGCCTCACGCCTATAATCCTAGCAACTCAGGAGGCCTAGATTTGAGGATCATAGTTTGAAGCTAACCTAGGAATGAAAAAGACTGTCTATAATTAGCCAGTAAAAAACTGGAAGAGAAGGTTCTGCTCAAGTGATAGAATGCCAGCCTAGACTTAAAGCAAGAGTGCCAGCTCTGAGTTCAGCCTCAGTACCAGCACCAAAAAAACAAAAAGCAAGTGAGAGTTTTAAGGCCATGAGTTCAAGCCCCAGTACCAGCACTCTCACACACAAAAGTTTTTAATCTTGGGGCTGGGAAGGTGGCTCAGTGGTAGAGTGCTTGCCTTGTGTGCATGAGGCCCTGGGTTTGATTCCTCTGCACCATATAAACAGAAAAGGCCGGAAGTGGCACTGTGGCTTAAGTGGTAAAGCGCTAGCCTTGGGCTGAAGAGCTGAGGGACAGCACCCAGACCCAGTGTTCAAGACCACGACCGACACCCCCACCCAAAAGAAGTTATTATTAATCTTATTATATGTTAGAGTTCTTTTAAGACCTTATCCCGAAAACCACTCTGCCACACTTAAAAGTTCCCAAGCCAGGCGCCGGTGGCTCATGCCTGTAATCCTAGCTACTAAAGAGGCTGAGATCTGAGGATCGAGGTTCAAAGCCAGCCCAGGCAGGAAAGTCCATGAGACACTTATGTCCAATAAACCACTATAAAAATTGGAAGTGGCACCTATGGCTCAAGCGGTAGAACACTCGCCTTGAGCTGAAGAGCTGAGAGATAGTGCCCAGGCCCAGAATTCAAGCCCCACAAAAGTTACTGTTCCTTGTCACTGCCCCCACATTAAAGAGAAAGAAATCCTGAGTTCTCTTTTGGTGACATGATGATTTTGGATTTTCTTTTCCTCCAGAACAGTTGGATATTTTTGAGCCTGATTTATTTTCCACACATAATGTTACATATTTTATTTTTGATATTGTTGTTGGTCGTGGGTCTGGGCACTGTCCCTGAGCTTTTTCACTCAAGTTAGTGCTCTACCATTTTGAGCCACTGCCCACTTCCAGTTTTCTGGTGATTAATTGGAAATAAGAGTCTCACAGCCTTTTCCTGCCCAGGCTGGCTTTAAACTGAAATTCTCAGATCTCAGTCTCCTGATTAGCTAGGATTATAGGTGTGAGCCACCAGCACCTGGCATATTCTTTACTTTTGCTTCAGATGCAGTTTTCCCTTATGTTGTCTACCATGATGCAATATAGTTTTTATAGAAGCATAACCTTATGGACAGGGATCAGATCAGAACCTTCACCTGCAGTGTATTCATGCAGCTTGTTTGCCAGTTTAATACCTTTGAGCTTTGTGTAAATCCATTCCATATGCAAGGACTAGCTTCTTCCTTTATTAGAACCTCCTTAGTTCACTTTTCCACCAATTCAAAATATGAAGTTGATTGGTGTTATCCTTATTCTCCAGGTTATACTGGAAAGATGAATAGCAGGTCACCCAGAAAGAACAGTTGTAGCCTTTTAGATTAATTTTACCCCCTCAAATATGGACTAAGCAAATATGGACTAAGAAGCTAAAGATAAGAGCTTACTCTAATAAGTATATTCATATGCAACACTTTTTTGTGGGGGGGGTGTCCAGGGCTTGGGGCTTGATTTCAGGGCCTGGATACTGTCCCTGAGCTTTTTTGCTCAAGGCTAGTGCTCTACCACTTGAGCCACACCTTGACTTTTGACTT
Source organism: Dipodomys merriami (assembly GCF_024711535.1). Taxonomy (NCBI): domain Eukaryota; kingdom Metazoa; phylum Chordata; class Mammalia; order Rodentia; family Heteromyidae; genus Dipodomys; species Dipodomys merriami. Next base: position 11,398,208 of record NW_027204270.1, read on the forward strand.
TTTGGTGGTTAATTGGAGATAAAAAGTCTCATGGACTTTCTTGCCCCAGGCTGGCTTCAAACCATAGACCTCAGAGCTCAGCTTCCTGAGTAACTAGTTATTACCTGTGTGAGCCACAAGCTCCTGGCCACTTTTTATCCTTAGTAAGAGTGCAGAAAGAAAGAAAAGAGGGGGGGGGAGGAAGGGAGGGAGGGAGGGAGAAGGGGAGAAAGGATGCAAATGAACCTTTTGGAGGTTGGAAGTGTGGCTCAGTTCATAGAGCACTAACCAGTGAGTGAAAGGGTCAGGAATGGAGTAGAGTCCCAGTCTTGGACCTTAAAAGAAAAAGTGCCTTGTGGTTTGGAATGACAATATAGAGGTAGTTTCCAATTGCTGTTATGTTTCTTTGGCTGCAAATTCTCCTTGCATTCCAGGGTTGGAAGTACAGAACTCTTCTAAAAAACAAAACATTGTGGGAAAAGACCACTGGTATGTTGTTTTTCCAGGAGGGTTTGAACGTTTTAGCTTTTCACTTTTATCCTGAATGTAGGGTACAAGTGTACCCAAATGTGAGGATTGTAACCTAGAGCAAATACTTTGAAAATTTTTGGTTCTAGAGCATAAACTTTTTTCCTTTAGAAAAAAACATATGTATATATTTCTCATGAGGGATATTGATAAGTTCATAGCCACTAGGGCCACAACTCAATCTTGGTTGTTCAGTGAACTTTTGTGTTTTGAGTACTGGGATTGAATTAGGGAGTAAGCCTTTTAACTACTTTAGCTTTGCCCAGCCCTTTAGTTTGTATTTGGTTTTGAGATCATGCCTTCACCACCTTTGCCCAGGCTGGCCTTAAATTTGAAATCCTCCTGCCCCTGCCTTCTGAGTAGCTAGGATTATAGGTGTGTGTCACTGTGCCTGTGTTTAGTGGACTTTTGAAGCTCCATTGAGGGAGTAGTTTATTATTTACCATATTAATTTCAGATACCTAATAGAACCCCTTAACTCTCAATCTGTTTTCTATACCATTTATAAGGTGCTTTATAGAATAATAATAGCAAGTGACTGAGGACCATGGGCAAACGTGTAGACATCTGTCTGTTCTTTCTGTCAATATTTGGCATTATACCTTCTGGTTTTATTCAGCCTGCTTTGAGGTATAGAACATATGCAGACGCCAAGCTGTGGAGAGAATGTATATCTTAAAGGAGATGTATGTTTGCACATGAGTTTGGATATCTACAAGTATGTGCATGTGTACGTGTGTATGTGTGTGTTTGAGGGATGAGGAACACAATCTCTTTTTTTGCCAGTCCTGGGGCTTGAACTCAGGGCCTGGGCGCTGTCCTTGAGCTTCTTTTGCTCAAGGCTAACACTTTAGCACTTCACTGACAGCACCATTTCCAGCTTTTTCTGTTTATGGGGTACTGAGGAATCGAACCCAGGGCTTCATACATGCTAGGCAAGCATTCTGCCACTAAACCTCATTCCCAGCCTGAAGAATACAGTCTTTAGTAGCTAGTTTTCTTTATGTTACTTCTGTATACAAGTGAACTTGATTCCTTTGCTCTTTCCAGGTAAATATGCAGAGGACATTTTTGGAGAGCTCTTTACTCAGGCAAACACCTTTGCCTGCCGAGTAAGCTCCCTTGCGGAAAGGGTCGACCGACTACAAGTTAAAGTCACTCAGCTGGATCCCAAGGAAGAAGAAGGTAAGGAAGCTGAGCTCAGCATTTGCAGGCTCTGCTGAGCAGTTTCTTAGAATTTTTTTTCCCCTGATGTATAAAAAAGAAGCAAAAGGAGAAATCACCTATAGAGTTGTGCCTTGAAATGACATAAGCCTGGGTGGTGTAAGAAACCTTTTGAGCTCTCCCACACCCCTCCATACTGCCTTTCTCTCAGTCCCCCAGTTCCCTTGTTCTCAAGTTTCCCTTCCCTTGGCCCTATTTTGCTACCATAAAAGTACTTGGAAGATTCTTTCCGCTGAAGGAGAGGCCTGTTAGATCTGGCCACATAGGAAACCTTTGTGTAGCCTCGTGCTGTTCAGTCGTGAAATGGCTGGGCTGCTGACAGCCTCGTGGGGCCTCCCCAGAGGGGGAGGGAAAAAAAAAAACCTGGCTGCAGACAGCCGCAGCCAAGAAATGCAGCAGCTGAGGCTGCTCTGACTGGTGTGACTCAGTGTTTGCTCAAATAGCCTGTCGTCCATTTTCTAACACCTTCCATCTTGTCTCAGTGTCACTACAAGGAATCAACACTCGAAAGGCCTTCAGAAGCTCTACCACTCAAGACCAGAAGCTTTTTGACCGAAACTCACTCCCAGTGCCCGTGTTGGAGACGTACAATACCTGTGACACCCCGCCCCCCCTCAACAATCTTACCCCTTACAGGTAACTGTCCAGCTCTCCTTGTTTGAGGCCTATGGTTAACAACATGAGATTGCTTAAAATATGTAAGGAAGTTGTTTATAGCAGTTTAAAGCTTACTGTCTACCCCAGAGTTGCTTGTGGCAGCAGAAGCTAGGTTTATGCTGTAAACAGTTGTCACTTACTGTTTGGTTGTTGGGCTCCTAAAATTCATAGTGAGTGTAATACATATTGAAGGTTTGCTCTACCATTACAAGCTGCAGAGTTTAATTTGGTAAAAGCCAGGTCTGTCTTGGATTCCATCCAAAGAATTTAGTTATTATAGAACCAAAAGGCCTTTGTTCCAAGGCAGTTCTACAGCCTGGGTCCCAGGGGCAACATTCTAGGAAGGCTCCCACTAACTTGGAAACCACCAGATTGCCAGATGTTTGGACGTGTTAGTGGGACCATCTTCATGGACTGGCTGCTCTGGGCTCAGGGGTCCTTCCAAAAAGAGCGATTGGCATTCTTCCAAGTGAATGTCATTTGCTTTGTTTTGAACATCCTTTTGACATTTCCTTCTGCAAGGACCTACCCTGTTGCAGCTGGACTTGCAAAAGAAGGCAGCCTCAAAGACAACTCAAAGCCCTTTCCTTCCCCCTTGTAGTATGGTAGTGTTGTCATGTCACACAGAAACACTGAACAGGGGCGGAAAATGAATATTTGTCTTGTTTGTATCCATCCATCCATATATATATATATATATATATATATATATATATATATATATCTATATCTTTGGAACAGGTAAAAAGTACAGATAGCTAAAGGATTATGTTTTCCATCAGACATGGATACACTGCAAAGTGGAATGTTTGTGTACCCCTGTGAAATTTAAGGATGTCATTCTGATTCAGGGAGGCTGGAACAAGAGCTTGGTAGCTTGTCACACGTACACAAAGTCCATGGCATCTGCTCTTTTCAACTGTTATGTGAAATTACGCTCATCCCTGGGCTGTCAAAGAGGCTAGAGAGAATAGCAAGATTTGACTCTGGTCTCCCTCCATCCTTGAGTCTGGTTATGTTTGTTTGGGCAGAGTGGAGGCAGTAAGGGATCACTGGTAATATTAGAGGGAGTATGATATAGAGTTTGTATTACAGAATAAGCAAATGACATTCTATGGGGAATCCATTTTTCTGATAACATGATTTTTCTTTTTAAATATATCAGAATTAGCATCTCCTTTTAGTTAACTATAGATTTGTTCTAAGAAAAACAAGCATGGTGAGATCTGAGGATTGAGGTTCAAAGCCAGCCTGGGCAGGAAGGTCCATGAAACTCTTATCTCCAATTAACCACCAGAAAACCAGAAGTGGCACTGTGACTCAAGTGGTAGATCGCTTGCATTAAGCTGAAGAGCTGAAGGGCAGTGCCCAGGCCCAGAGTTCAAGCCCCACGACTGACAAAAAAAAAAAAAAAAACAAGCATGGTATGTCTAAGTCAGAACAAGATTTAACATAAGGCAGGGCACTGGTGGCTCACACCTGTATTCCTAGCTACTCAAGAGGGTGAGATCTGAGGATCACAGTTCAAAACCAGCCCAGGCAGGAAAGTCCATGAGACTCTTATTTCTATTTAACCACCACAAAACTGGAAGTGACTGGATCAAAGTGGTAGAGCGCTTGAGCTGAAGAGCTAAGGGATAGTACCCAGGCCCAGAGTTCAAGCCCCACGACTGACAAAAGTAAAAAGATTTTTATTTTTTAAAAAATTTTTGCCAATGGCGCTGTAGCTCAAGTGGTAGAGCGCTCGCCTTGAGCTGAAGAGCTGAAGGACAGCGCCCAGGCCCAGAGTTCAAGCCCCACGACCGACAAAAAAAAATTTGCCAATACCGGGCACTGTCCCTGAACTTTTTTTGTTTTGTTTTGGCCAGTCATGGGGCCTGAACTCAGCTGGGCGCTGTCTCTCACCTCTTCAGCTCAAGGCTAGTGCTCTACCACTCAAGCCATAGCACCACTTCTGGCCTTTTCTGCTTATGTGGTGCTAAGGAATTGAACCCAAGGCCTCATGCATGCAAGGCAAGCATTCTACCACTGAGCCACCTTCCCAGCCCCCTGAACTTTTTTTTTCTCAAAGCTAGCACTCTACCTCTTGAGGCATAGCTCCACTCCTGGATATTTGTTAATTAATTGGAGATAAAGAGTCTCATGGACTATTCTGCCCAGGCTAGTTTCAAACCATGATGCTGAGATCCCAGCCTCCTGAGTAGCTAGGATTATGGGTGTGACCACCATTGCCCAGCACTTTTTTTTCTGAGACAAGGTCTCATATATAACTTAGACTGGCCTTGAGCTCATGATCCTCCTGCCTCAACATCGGATAGACTGGAAATGGAAACACTCAGCACCCATGCCTGTCTCAGAGTGATTAGTATTTAATTTAGAAATGAAGTCTCTGTGTTTTGATAGGATTAGAGGGGCTGGAAATAGAATTGCCTTTTCAGTTTTTTTATTTTGAGACAAACCAATCTAATCTGGCCTTGAACTCGAGATTCTCCTGCTTTTTATTCCTGAGTGCTGGGTGACAAGTGTGCGTCACTATGCCCAATTCTTTTCCTTTTTCTTTCTTTCTTTCTTTTTCTTTCTTTTTTTTTTTTTTTTGGTCATGGGGCTTGAACTTTGGGCTTCAGCGCTGTCCCTGAACTTTTCAGCTCAAGATCAGTGCTCTACCACTTGAGCCACAGTGCCACTTCCAGTTTTCTGGTGGTTAACTGGAGAGAAGAGTCTCACGGACTTCTCTGCCTGGGCTGGCTTTGAACTGTGATCCTCAGATCTCAGCCTCCTGAGTAACTAGGATTATAGGCATGAGCCACTGGCACCCAGCTCTAGGTTCCAGTTCTTGTAGTTCAGAATGTTAAACATTCACCCTTCTGTGTGTGCTTCTAGATAATGGGGGCTTGTCCATGCCGTGCCAAGTGGAGAATTCTAGCCAGGATCATTGAGTCTAGCAAATGGCCCTCATTGACAGTCAATGGCTCACTTTGTACTAATGTCACAGCCACTAAGAAGTGGTGATAAAAACTCTGTGGTCTGGGCTGGGAAGATGGCTTAGTGGTAGAGTGCTTGCCTTGCATGCATGAGGCTCTGGGTTTGATTCCTCAGCACCACATAAGCAAAAAGAAAAAAGCTGGAAGTGGTGCTGTGGCTCTAGTGGTAGAGCTCTAGCCTTGAGCTGAAGAGCTGAGGGACAGCACCCAGGCCCAGAGTTCAGGCCTCACGACCAGACCCCCCCAAAAAAACCCAAACAAAACTCTGTGGTCTTACCAGATACCAGTGGCTCATGTCTATAATCCTAGCTACTTAGCAGGCTGAGATCTAAGGATCTCAGTTCAAAGCTATCCTGAGCAGAAAAGTTCATGAGACTCTTATCTCCAATTAACCAGCAAAAAGTAAGAAGTGGAGCTATGGCTCAAGTGGTAGAGTACTAGCCTTTAGTGAAAAAGTTGAGAGACAGCACCCATGCCCTGAGTTTAAGCCCTAGGATGGTACCAAAAAAAAAATCCTTGTGGTCTTGAAACAGCTGGCCATCTATTGTGAGGCCCCCTTGTGGTTGGGGTGTTATTGGATGCTAACCTATTCCAGGAGGGAACAAGAAGGTTCCATGTACTGGTTATCGTCACATAGAGAAATTAGAGCTATCAAAAGCACATATTTAGGTACATATGAACCTACACTGGAGGGTGGAAAGCCAGTAACTCATCCTAGGGAGTCTTGAGAAATTGTTAGGGGAATAGACAATGCCAGAAATCCTCTCATAGGTGCCAGAATATCTAGATATCCTCAGAGACGGTGTGTGGCTATGCAGATCATTAGAAATAATCAGCATCCCTGCTGCTGTAGCCTGTTCTTGCCCCGACCATACAGATTTCTCTATCAGGAATTGGAAGGAATACCAACGTTCTTAAGAAGTAGAGAGGTGCCACTCAGGGGCATTGAAATCCGCAATCGATTTGAATGACTTCTTGATTCCTTACTGTAAACGTGCTAACTGGTAGGTGTTTGGAATATTGGATTTGGTTGAGAGCTCATCTGTCTACTGACAGCTACTTGTCTTCATTTCTATCCCAGGGATGATGGAAAAGAGGCACTCAAATTCTACACCAACCCTTCGTACTTCTTTGATCTTTGGAGGGAGAAGATGCTGCAGGACACCAAGGATATCATGAAAGAGAAGAGAAAGCATAGGGTGAGGGGAAGAGGGCCTCTGTTCTACACATCAGTAGGCATGCTTGTGGAGGGCGGATAAAAAGGAAACTAGTCTTATGTGAAGTAATTCCAAGTGACTGCTTGCATGGAGAATGCCAGGTGAAACTCTTAAAAAAAAAAAATGTGTCCACACCAAGCACCACCAAGATGAAAGCACAAATCACACCAAAAACGTGTTTGTTCCCGCTAACACTATTAACAATTGAGTAATTCAGGCTGAGTTTTAGGAATAGATTTTTCTGGTTACCATTTATTTCTCTTGCAATTTGCACCTGAACCCTGCTGGACACGAGCGAGACTAGTCCCTTTCCCACCAATTTTGCAGCCCAGTTCCGAGACCAGCACCAGGTTCTGCATCACAATTTGTAACAGGAGCAGGTTAACTCCTTTGCTCCTGGGTGGGGCCAAGGAAGGGGGATATGCCTGGGTTGTAGAGATACTTCTCTCCCCTTAGGCTCCTGATGCTATATGTGACCTACCAGTTTCCACCCCACAATCCCATTAGCATGGCTGCCAGCAGACCCAGGAGACTGCCAGAGGCTAATGCAGCTGCATGGGCTGGAAAATTCTTCAGTGATTTGGTTTTGTTTTTTTAACTGTTTCCTTCTATCTACCCAAGATATCAACAGCTGTTATTCTTTTTCATCTCTCTAAACTGACCTTTGTGGCAGAGCAAATAACAAATAGCTGTTTACTCACTTCCTAACAATTAGAATGGTTCAAAGACGTGAAAGAGTTACCCAGAGATGTAACGGATTTTCCATTGCGAGAGGTGTTGAGTGTGGGACTGAGCAAATGTTTTGCCCAGGAGGTGGTTTGAATTAGATGGCCTCTAGGTCACTCCAAACCCGGCAATTCTATAAATTCTGCTGTTATCATGTGTTGTCTAGGCAAATCATCTCTTGAATGTGCATCCTGGAAGATGGGTGGAATTTTAATGAAGAACTTTGGAAAATATTTTACCAAGGCTCTTTTGTTCCTTCTTAATATAGAAAGAAAAGAAAGATAATCCAAATCGAGGAAATGTAAACCCACGTAAAATCAAGACGCGTAAGGAAGAGTGGGAGAAAATGAAGATGGGACAAGAATTTGTGGAGTCCAAAGAAAAGCTGGGGCCTTCTGGGTAGGTGATGCTTTTGTACTATCAGTAGCCTTCTTTGAAGAGATTAGGGACCTGGAGATAACAGTCTGGCATAACACCTTTCACACCCCCTGAAATTTGACTGTGGGGTTTAGACCAATACCACCATTAATCAGCTACTTCTAAGTGCAGCCATCTGGTGATTAAAATTTGCTAAATAAATCAAGAGACTCAGCAATTTAAATGAGGTGACTGGAGTGGTCTAGGAAAAAAAAAAAAAAAGACCCATGGCTTCTTGTGCCCTACTCTGCCAGACACTAGTATATCCAAGGATCTCAAGAAAAATTGGAAAGCGAGGAAAGTGGTCCAAGGAGCGCTTTTCTTCTAAAGTGTGGATCTGAAGGTCAAGCCTAAGAGCCAGTCATTTTGAAGAAGTAGGAAGGGCCAGGCAGGGAAGTCATGCATTACCAGAGCAACTTCTCAGCCAGCCTTTGTCAGGTTTGGGAGAGCGGCTGGCCAAGGGGCTGAATGCAGAGCTCAGAGTCAGTGTGGGAAAGGTTGCTAGGCCGCTGTGGAGGCTATATATCTCTGTGGAGAAATAGGAGATGTCAGTCTGACCCCATTTCCCAATACCAAATCATACGGGAGGTGTAAAGGGGGGGAAATGGGTTGTAAGCTTGGTTTGATGCTTATCCTGTTGTCTGACCTGTGTGACGTTCAGAACCAAGTCACCACGACTGCTTGGCACAATTGTCACACTGGTTTTTCCTCTAAATACATTGCATCCTAGCTGTCAGAGATCCATGCCAGCCCATGCTGGGTGTCTAGGGATGATAAAAGGAAAGAGTTGAGTTGTTCTTGCTTTTAGGAGTAACTCTACCATGAAAACCTTGACTTTTAAAAACCTTGACACTTCTGACACTCGTTCTTTCTGGATTAAGAGATTCGTTTTAAAGAATGGAGAAGATAGTGAGAGGGAAAATGAACCTTTCTTTCTGTAGGGAAGTCAGACCCGAGTGTGCTTTCATTGCCTCACCCCCACCCCCACCCCAGTACAAGAGGTTGTTTTGCCATCCTTTTGAGACAGGCACTTCTTCTAGGTCCAGTGACTCTTAAGGTCGGAGGTGTACATGTTTAGGATGTCAACTGCTGGGTCCTGTTTTGTGAAGTGGGGGTGGTGAAGATGAGGGGTTTGCCTGCCATTTTCGTCTTGCATTGGGCTACATGCGTGGCCTACCTAGACATGCTTGTTGATGAACTTACCAAGCAATGTGCCAAGCTGAGTGTGGGTGGCTCAGACCTATAATCCTAGTTACCCAGAAGACTGAGGTCCTCACATCTCAGTTTGCTGAGTAGCTCGGATTACAGGCAAGCCACTAGCACCTGGCCTTGCTTGACATTTTGATATCATTCATTCAGAGCAAGTTCATTCAAGGCCCAGTGCTTTGAGGGAGAGGTTTTCGTAAGGCAAGCCCTAGCACCCTGCTTTAAGTAGCAGCTCATTTTGGTTGATGAGCATCCTGGCATAGGGACTGCATTTACTACCACACAGCAACCTTGGCATGATTTTTGCAATCAAATGCCTCCTTGGCCTTTGAGCACTCAGAATCAGGCTCTAGGCCAGTCACATGTTTGCAGCTCAATGGTCTGTGCATTTTAGCTAGCTTCACCCTTTGACCAACACAGGCTTTGGGCTTCGAGTATCGCTGTCCCTAATGTTTAGGAGACAATTTGAAAGAATGTTGGATTTCATAAAGCTGATACCGGAAGAGAACAGCAGGGTTTTGATCATAAGGGTTGGATCCTGTTACCATAGCAGAAATGTCTGAAAGATGAATAAAATAGGATATTTAGTCCTAAAATAAAATTTCAATATAACAAAATAGGTGGGAAATATACTGACTTTATTTCTCCCTAGTCACTTTTGTATCACATGCATTTTTGTAGTATGTACGAGGAAAGGAGTATCACTCAGGTTCTTTATTTATTTTTACTTTTTTTGTGCTGGGACTACTCTTTAAATGATAGCTTTTCACCTTGGGTCTGTTGTCAGCTATTCACCATCCCTGGTGTATCAGAATGGCAGCATTGGCTCTGTTGAAAATGTGGATACAGGCACCTACCCACCACCGCCACAGTCAGACTCTGCCTCTTCACCTTCTCCTTCCTTCTCTGAGGACAACTTGCCTCCCCCGCCAGCAGAATTCAGGTAAGTGGTAGAACCTCTTCTACCCATCCTGTGTGGCTAAGCACTCAGAAACAGAACAAGAGTTAAAAATACAGGACAGGATCACTGGCACAACTTGTGGCAAATCTGTCCAGGTAATAGAAAAAATGAACATTTATCAACAGTGAGGGTGCTGGATGTTGTACTGAACACTGTAATACGTTACTTATTCCCGTAGAAGGCCTCTTGAGGAGGTACTGGTATTATCCCCGTGTTACAGATAAGTAAACTATGAGGCACAGAAAGGTCAGTGAACTTACGTAAGGTTACACAGCAAATAAGAGGCAGAGCCATGATTTAGTCAAGCCTAATTTTCTTTTTTTGTTTGGTCGTGGAGCTTGAACTCTGGGCTTGGGCCCTGTCCCTGAGCTCTTCAGCTAAGGCTAGTGCTCTAGCCATGGCATCACTTCCACTTTTCTGGTGGTTTATGGGAGATAAGAGTCTCATGGACTTTCCTGTCCGGGCTGGCTTTGAACCTCGATCCTCAGATCTCAGCCTCCTGAGTGGCTAGGATTACAGGCGTGATTACTGAATGCCTAGCCTAAATCTTAACTACTTGCTATTCTGCCTGAAGGAACAGATGGAAGTCACCAGCTTTTTTTCTTTTTTTCTTTTGCCAGTCTTGGGGCTTGAACTCAGGTTCTGGGCACTGTCCCTGAGCTTCTTTTGCTCAAGGCTAGCACTCTACCACTTGAGAGCCACAGTACCACTTCCATTCTTCTATTTATGTGATACTGAGGAATTGAACCCAGGGCTTACTGCATGGTAGGTCAGAACTCTACCACTAGGCCACATTCCCAGCCTCTTGTTACCAGCTTTAACTAGTATGAGATAACATGGTCCAGTCTGTTGGCCATGTAGGAGTTAGCAGACACCTTGCTCAGAATCTAGGAATCTTGCAGATAGCTACTCTCCCTGCCCCCTCTCCTGTTGCTCTGGCAAATTTCACTTCTAGGTAGACTGTTCAGAAAGATGAAAACAAGGAGAAAGGGGAATGAGGCTTAGAGTCTCTCTGGCAGAGGTATATGGAGAAGATTGCCTGCCAGTAATGGCTGGAAAGGGGGCTGAGGGTTGTTTGCATTGCACTATTTCCTTACAGTTACTTTTTCCCTTTCTGATGCCTGACAAATGAGCACTTTGAAAGGTGCACTTTTCTCCTTGCACTGTTTAATTAGTGAGTGAATATATTGAGGCCCCTTAGAGGCAGTCTAAAGCAATGCTGTCCTCCCTTCCCCCATTTTTCTTGGCCCTTGTAACCACTAATCCCAAATCTCCTCCTGCCTCCCAAATCACTTCCTGCTGGCTGCCCTGTCAGATGCAGCTAAGGCTTGAAGGTCTGTGGAAAATTCCAAGATGGATGCTTTTCTAAGAAGTAGCTATTAGTTCAGGGCAGATGCAAAGGTAGAAGAAAAGCTTCAGCCCCACACATGACCTGAAACTGCAGTTCCAGGCCCACGAATCTGTTCCCAGGAGAAGAGGAGCCTTAATCCTCTTTCCAGCCTAGATCAAGAGTTGGTAGTCTGAGCGTTTCCATCTTTCACATCCTCAGATAGAGATTTACTCTCCCTCAAGTGAAGATGCATGCGCCTAAATCTATACCCGCTCAGGCTTGGTCAGCTCAGCGTGGGTTCCTTTCCTCACAAAATCTGCTGAATGTTAATAACCTGAGAAACACAGCCCAGTGGGTGGGTGGTGTTTGAATTTTCATTCGAGGTCTTGCCTGTATGTGTTCTGAGTCCTGGGTCTAGACTTAAACTAATGGTCACCCATGGGCCATTCCTCCCCTGGAGGGCTCAGGGTCAGGTTCACGTTTGGGAGCAGGCCTTCTTTCTCTGAGGTGTCTTGGCTGGCTCTTAACTGCCAGGGGCATCCGAAGTTCACTTCTACCAGGTAGTTCCCCTCCCTTCTCTGCCAGTGGGAAGCTAGCTCCTTACCTTATAAGGCTGTTCAGTTCCTTGTCGATCTATTCTGACCGCTCCTGGGTGTTTCCTTCTGTTGGGCCTGAGTAAAGCAGGTGAACATGGTGGGCTAAGGGGAGCCTGGGCTTGTAGGTAAGCCTTCCTCTAAGTAGGTGTTTGTGCCCTCAAAATGAAGATGGGTCTCTTCTTTGTCCCTCTAGCTACCCAGCAGACAACCAAAGAGGATCTGGCTTGGCTGGACCCAAAAGAACCAGCGTGGTCAGCCCCAGCCACCCACCTCCAGCTCCTCCTCTGGGCTCTCCACCAGGCCCCAAACCTGGGTTTGCGCCTCCACCTGCCCCTCCCCCTCCACCGCCAATGAGTGTGCCGCCTCCACCACCACCGGCAGGATTTGGGTCTCCGGGGACTCCTCCGCCACCTTCTCCCCCATCTTTTCCACCTCACCCTGATTTTGCTGCTCCTCCCCCACCTCCCCCACCACCAGCAGCTGACTATCCCCCACCTCCTCCCTTGTCCCAGCCAACAGGAGGAGGAGCCCCTCCTCCTCCTCCTCCTCCCCCGCCTCCGGGACCCCCACCTCTCCCCTTCAGTGGTGCAGATGGCCAGCCCACCATACCATCACCACATTCTGAGGCCACCAAGCCCAAGTCTTCCTTGCCTGCTGTGAGTGATGCCCGGAGCGACCTGCTTTCTGCCATCCGCCAAGGTAAGTAAATCCGCCGGTGGTTTGGGGCCATGGAACTTTGTCTTTCTGGAGCTGATTTGACTGAGTAAGGGGTGGGGGGTTCTCTGCCCATTTCAAGGGACAGCTTTTATGGAGTATAGAAAGCAATTGGAACCTTGGGCTGAAAAAAGATTTTGCCCTAAAAATGTGAAGATTCAGTTGTTGTTGTTTTTTAATTGCATTGGTCTAAATTGAAGACTTTCCTGTTTGTTTGTTGGCAGTGCCAGAGTGGACTACTCAGGACCTTTTGCTTGCTAGGCAAGTGCTTTCCCATCTGAGTCACATCTCTAGTTCTTTTTGTTTTTGGTTTTTTGGTTATGGGGCTTGAACTCAGGGCCTGGGCGCTGTCCCTGAGCTGCTTCACTCAGAGCTAGTGCTCTACCACTTGGAGCCTCAGCACCACTTCTAGTTCTTTTTGTTATAATTTGATTTTAGATAGGATCTGGTGCTTTTACCTACGACTCTGGATTCTCTTACTTCTACCTCCTGAGTAGCTGGGACTACAGCTGGGAAACACCATGCCCAGCCCATTGGCTTTTTTTGTTTGTTTTGTTTTTGTTTTGTTTTTTAAGCTCTCACCAGTATTTTCACCTAGACTGGGCCTAGAATTTTGATCTCTTACCTCTACCTCTTACATAGCTAGGATTACAGTTATATACCACCTTGCCTGGCTACAGTGAAAAATTGTAAAGATTCTAGGGTCTTGGAACTCCTTGAAAATATAGTGTGTGTATTTGCACGTAAGAATTGCTACTGGGTGGGTCTTACCCTGTTTTTTCTTATCTTTTTCCCTTTTTTTCCCGTTATCTCCTCCTTACCCTCCCCAACTGATCGAACCCTCCTGGAGCATTTGTTCTCTTTGTCAGGGCCCAAATCTGGTTCCAAATTGTTAGTTTTGTTCTGAGGGTGCTCAAGAGACAGGAGCTGCAGAGCCCCATTGCAGCTGGGGACTTGAGCAGTCTGTGCGCTTACAGGATGGGCTATTGTGGCACTCCCCACTCAGAGCCTGATGAGAAAGTGCCATCCTCAGCAGCAACCACACACACCCACAGCACTGGAACACCCATTTCATGAAGCCTATATTCTCTTCCTGCTTGCCCTGCCTCTTCACATTCCTAAAGGATCCTTTTTCCTGTCTTCAGTCTCTCCCTCTATCGGAGGGCACGCCCCTTAGTGCTGAATGGGTTCTGTGGCTGGAAGTGCCTTCTTAACCCTTCTCCCTTTCTGTCACCAGGCTTTCAGCTGCGCAGGGTTGAAGAACAGCGGGAGCAAGAGAAGCGTGATGTTGTGGGCAATGATGTGGCCACCATACTGTCACGTCGCATTGCTGTTGAGTACAGCGACTCTGAAGACGACTCCTCGGAGTTTGATGAAGATGACTGGTCGGATTAACTCGTTCTGCCTACTGCCCCCCTCCCCTTTTTCTTTCCTTCCTTCCTGTCTTTGATATCCACCCTAACAATCCCATGGGGGAAAGGAAGAAAAAAAAAGTTCTTTTTCAAGGGGCCAAAGCCTTCCCTGAAGCAACCAAAGATATATCCAAGTGCTTCCTCCAAATTGCCATGCATTTTCTCTCCATTGCCAGGCCCTTGGGCTCCTGAGGGTCTGCAGCTGAGTCGCTCCTTCTTCCCTTCAAGTGACTGGTACATATTGGAAGGAAGAAAACCCCCAGAGCAGATCCTTTGATTGGGTTTCAGTTGGAGATAGTGTCTTCCCCTAAGAGCCATTTTCAATGGTGGCCTTCTTCCAAAATCCTTGCCCTCAGCTTTTTCAAATAATGCCAGCCATTATTCTGGTCCTAACCCCGTGAGAATGGCCTGTGTGGATGCAGACGGCCCCCTTCCTGGGCTCAGGAAGAAGGCATCGCAGGCAAGTGTCCACAGCCGGGCTGTGGCAGGCTTCTGCCCCCTGCGCCGCCCTTTTTAGCCGGTGGGCTGCGCTTGCTCAGTTATCTCTAGGCCTGGCTGCCTCTCTCCAGGAGGCATCTTGTCCTGCCTGGCTGTTGTCTCTCTCCCAGGCTCCCTCCTGAACTCCTGGTGTTCAGGTGTCTTTTAGATGTCTCTCCCTCACCCCTAGGTGCCTTTAGGCTGCATAGCCTGGTTTTAACCTCCAGTATCCATGACCAAACTAGCTCTGACACTCAGGAACCTGGGCCTCTGCTGGTTGTCAGGAAGAAAGCCTAGAGACTTGGAACTACAAGGGTCCTGGGGTTCAGCTCTCTGAAGGACACGGAGGCTTGCCAGTAGGAAGGGACTCGCTCAAGGTCACACAGTTGGATAGTGACAGAGCATGCGCCCAGATTTCTGAATTCCAAGTTACCCATGCTTTCTAGGACCAAATAATGGGCACCTGCTGGAGTCTGGGCAGAGCCGCTTTAACGATGCTGCTCAACACTGCTTGTAGGCAGGAGTCCCAGTCAGAGGGCTCAGGGCCTTGGCAGCCCTGTCGGTACTGTTCTGATCCTTGTGTCCTCTCTCGTCGTCTTTTGTCACCCCATTCTACTTCCAGCCACTCAGGTGGCCAAGGAGCTGCACTTTTGAGGGACCAGGAATAGGGGAGAGAAGAAAGGGGGCAGGAAGCCTTGACAAATGCTGTTTTCAGTTCCTCTGCAGCTTCTTCCCCTTTTCTTTCTCCAGTGTTTAGCCAGGGTTCTGCCCGCAGTAGAAACTTTAGTCGCTGGGGCTGGCAGCTGCCTGCCGCAAGATACCTGCCTGGGGGTGGGGGACTGGCAGCCATGAAGAGAAGGCTAGAAGGCGGAAGGAGTCCGGGTCCTCTCTCCAGCTCCCACTCACTAATACCGTGATGTTGTTTCCCCCTCTGCCTCCCTGCCCAGAGCTAATACACAGGTGCTATTTTTCAGGAAAAAAACAACCACCAAAAAACTGGTCAGCTCTGGCCAACAGCAAGGCTTCTTCTCTTCTGC
The DNA here is from genome assembly GCF_024711535.1 of Dipodomys merriami. Classification (NCBI taxonomy): domain Eukaryota; kingdom Metazoa; phylum Chordata; class Mammalia; order Rodentia; family Heteromyidae; genus Dipodomys; species Dipodomys merriami. The sequence goes on from NW_027204270.1 coordinate 11,413,670, forward strand.
TCCAACGATTGTGTAGCCTTTTAGGCTGAAATCAGCTTCTCCTGGCTTCTCCAGCTTTCAGAGCCTGAAACAAAGAGAAACAGGATCTGTCTCTACCCAGCACAGCAAATGGTTGTAGTAATTGCCAAAGCCCTCGTAAACCCCTCCGGCTTGAGGAGAGTGAGGAGAGTGCGTAATCACGGCGCTGCCGCCTGCCCTCACCCAGAGCCTCCCTCCACTTCCCTCCTCAAGTTTGGAACGTGGGGACTAAGCCTGCAGATGCCAGAGGCCCTCCTGCCGCTCCTCCGGTGTCTGTGCCACAGGGCTTGGCACCCAGCTCCATGCTAAGCACATGGGCTCGCCTGCCCTGGTGTACTGCCCACCTTGCCCTTCGCTTTCATCAGAACCCTAAAATGGCCGTTGAAGGTGCCCAGCCGCAGCTCAGCAGGGGCTGGAGAGGCAGGCAGGCAGGCGGAGGGCAGTGGTTCTTCCAAATAGGAGTCCTGGGGCCTGGCCAGGCCAGGGTTTGGGCCTAATGGCTTTGACTAAATTACCCCCATCCTCCTCCTTTCCGGAAAAAGGGGGAGCCAGAGCCACTGCTATCATTCTCTTCTGACCTTGAAGGGGGCGGTGTTGGCCTAGCTTCTGGAATGGACAGAGTCCACCATGCAAAGGGCTGGGGGCAGGAGGAGAAGGGGAGGGCCTGCCTGCGGAAGGTAGGATTAGATCATTAGCTCAGTGACCTCCTAGGGTTTCCATGTGCTGTGTTCTCATCCTACAGCTGGTTTGGTAATGATCTGCAAGTCCCGGAGAGCAACAGCACAGCTCTGCCTGACGCTCTCATTAAAATCTATGCAGCCAAGCTCGGCGCTTTGTAGCAGCCGGCCTTGCGAAGCCTCAGCTGGGGGGTGGGGGGACCCAGTCAGCTGAGAGGCCCTCTGGGCTCTACTTATGCATATGTGCACCAAAAAAAAAAAAAAAAAGTGCTTCTTTACCCAGGGCCCTTTAAGATGATAAAGGACCCAGTGCAGGTAGGCATGTGTTTGTGGAATTCTGTAATTGTAGAATGTGAAGTTTGGTGGTTATTTAAACTGGGCCGAGGCTGCTAAGAGTATAGAACAATGGCCCATAAGGACTCTTAAGCTTCAAAGCCAAGGAGCCACCTCCCTTCCTGGTCTGCCCAGCCCAGGGGACCTGCCCCCATTCCTGTGGCCCAGAGGCCCAGCTTCCATTCGGCAGTGTCAGAAGTGACTTGTGGCTTTGCTTGCTCGTGAGATGATTTCATTCCAAGGGAGCAGGGGTGGGGGGAGGCGGGCAGTGATCCCTTGGAGGCTCAGAGCAGCTGGCCTGAGCTCCCGCTCCCCTCCGATGGAAGCTCCAGCGCCCTCACAAACGACCCTGGCCAATGTCACCGCAGCACTGAGGCGGTGTTGTCAGGGCTAATGTGAAATCTCTTCCCGTGGCGCCGATCCTCCGACTCTGCAGCGCCAGCATGGACAGATTGAGGTCTCTGTGGCTTTGGTGACCCTGCTTAAGCATTCCCACCGCGTTCCTGCTCTGCTGTAGGACTGCCTCCCGCCGCAGCCCCTCACCTGACCTCGGGGCCTGCGGGAGGACGCAGCGTGCCAGGCCCAGGCGCTCCTGCTCAGGAGAGATGCCAGCCTTCCTTGGAGGGCGTAAGGCTTTGAGCTCTGCCTGAGTCCATCTGACCAGGGGCAGGGGTCACAGAGCAGGGCCTGGTCCCGCGCCTCCCGCCACCTTCACTTTAATGGGGCCTCGGCAAGGGCCAGGGAACATCTCTGTCTCTGTATTAACTTCAGCCGGTTAATTCATTTGAGAAACTAACCAGTTTTTACTTTCTGTCTAGAATGATGTACATGTAGAAGAGTAAGCTGTAATGCTCCCAAAGTGCCTTGTTTTCTCCGATATAAATATATTTATAAGAACAGACTCCAGTGAGTTCTTGGGTGTGTTTGGCACCTCGAGGTTTTAGGGAGTGAGCGAAGAGGTCGTGGAGACACCGTGGGAGAACACACCTTTCCCCAAGGCTGGGAAGGTAGCTGGTCCCCCCAAAGTGCCTCTCTTCTCCTCTGCCCCTTCTCAGACCCTTGGAAGGACACCCAGTTTTTAGGGCCCTGAAACTCCGAGCTTGGTCTCCTTTGCTTTCCTGTCAGGCCTGTTTATGTGCCATATTTGTACCCCAGCGACCCGAAGGTCCTGTGGAACTCTGTACACATGTGGACACCATCTTCAGGAATCCGATAAAGGCTCTGGCCACGCAGCCACCTCCGGTGTTGGTGTGTTTCATGGGAGACTCGGAGGCCACGCTGAGAGCCACGGGCTGCAGGGGGCCTCTGGGCAGAGACCCCCGTGAGGCTGGAGTCCAGGCCCCCTCCCCGCGAGGAGAGGTGCCGACAGCTCCTCAGCCAGCGGGGGGGGGCACAGGCTGAGTGCCGCCCAACATCTGGCCGGCATCTTGCCTGCCTCAGACCCAGGCGGCATACCTTCAGCAGAACCCTGTACCGGGGATCCCTAGAAAGGCTTGGGCTGCTGCATACCTCCTCCTGCCTGGGGAAGGCAAGGGGGGGGCAGCCTTTTGTTCTGGACCCCCCCCCCCCAAGTTACCTGCACAGGAAGCAGTGGCTGTTCCGGCACAGCTGCCAGGGGTTGCTGTCCCGGGGGTGATGGGTGAGCAGGCACCCGGCTCCAGGCCCGGTAGACCCAATGGGCAGGAGGGTGGGCCGGGTTGGTGGCTCTGCGGGTCACGCCGGCTTGTGGGAGTCACCCACTGGCGACGGAGAAGTTTTGAGTTGTCAGCAACGCTGCACCCGGCCTGAGCTCATGGCGGGGGGAGGGGGAGGGGGCGCGGGCCACGCGGCCCCCTCTGCTCCCTCTGCTCCGGCCTGTGTTTAGTCAGCACTTGGCTGCCAGAGGCTGGTGACTGACAGGCAGCCAGACGCCCGCCCTGGCAAGACAAAATGGAGGTGTGGGAGCCTGGGGGGGGGGGTGCTGGCGGCAGGCCAGTCCCGAGCCTGTCCTCACCTCCCGGGACTCACCCTGAGGAGGAGGAGCGCTTAGCAGGCACCCATTGCTGCCAAAGACTGCACATGGTAGCGTTGATCTTGAGGGCAGGAGCTCCGTGTTCCACCCGAGAACAGCAGGTTCACAGGTGAAGGGCTCGCCCCAGGCCCGCAGCCCACACCCTGCCCAGCCTGCGGGAGCCCACACCCCGCCCAGCCTGCGGGAGCCCACACCCTGCCCAGCCTGCGGGAGCCCACACCCTGCCCAGCCTGCGGGAGCCCACACCCTGCCCAGCCTGCGGCAGCCCACGGGCACAACTCAGACCTTCGATCCCACCCTGGAGGCTAACGGGACCCTGCAGCCCACCCTGCCTGGCACACACACAGGCGATTCCTTACCCACACTTGGTGTGTGTGGCACACCAGAGCCTGGGCCCAGAGGCACACACACACATTGAGTAGGCCCCTGGCCTTGTGCAAACGAGGACACAAGTCAGCACGCAGTTACTGGAACAGACATCATGGCTGGCGGATCTTACACCAGGTCCTCCCAGCCAGCCGCCCTTCCCCGCTTGCTACCTCGCCCTGTTGCTCACTGCCCCCTCCTGGCCGTCTGACCACCAGGGCAACCTGGCGCCATTTGCTGACGTTCTGCTCCAGGTGGCAGCCAGCTCCTGTCTAGACCGCAGGCAGGAGCCGTTTCAGGTGCCCCCCTTGGGCCCTGGGGAGAAGCTCAGGACCCGAACGGCCTTTGATGACCCAGGAATCTCGGTTCCATCACCGTCTTCTACAGCAGGCCGAAACTACCTCCCCCCCAGCAAGCAGCCGCCTGCCTTCCCTCCCTATGGAGCTGTGCATCGGCCCTCCTGCCTCATGCCTGTGCTGCTCCTCAGCTCCCACCCACCTGCTCCCTCTCTGGGCTGTACTTCCTCACTTTCTCCACCCCCCACTCCCCCCAAGGACGGTTGTGGCCCCTCCATCTCGGCATTTCACCATCTTGGGAAATGACACTGCTCCCTCATAGGTCTAAAATACGCATCAATAAACACGACTCCATGGACTCCTCTAAGGACAGTCTTGAAAGGTTCACAAAGACAAAGCCATGCATTCCTAGTTTACCAATGAGGAAACAAGGCACAGAGAGGCACAGCAACTTGTCCAAAATCACACAGCAAGCAGGCAACAGGCATAGAAATAACTCCCTTGATGTGTCAGAGAGCACAGCACCTTGTGGCCTTGGGCACAGAGCCAAGAGGATTGGAGCTAGAAGGACTAAAGCCAGAGGGTCTGCTGTTCGTTCTAGGAGTCAGGAAAGGGCTCATGTGGCTTCCTGAAGGTTTGGGAACTGAGTTCGACCACTTTGTGCCCGGAAGTGTGAACAGGTCTCCAGGTTTCTCTTATGCAAAGCTGGAGGCAAAGCTAGAGGCAAGTTAGCAGGGCTTCTCCATTGCCCCTGGCACTTGCTAGCTTTCATGTCAAGGTCTGCACGCGTGTGAGTGCTGCATCCCTGCATGCCTACAGTATGTACACCCACCTGTGTGTGTGTATGTGTGCACGTGCATGTGTGCACTCTTGCTCAAGGCTGATGCTCTGCCGCTTGGGCCATATGTCCACTTCCGGCTTTTTGCTGGTTACTTGCAGGTAAGAGTTTCTCAGATGTGACTGCCTAGGCTGGCTTTGAACAGCAGTCCTCAGATCTCAGCCTCCCGAGTTGTTAGGATTACAGGAGTGAGCCACCAAACGCTGGCTTGAGGGTGTATTTTTGCACACGCCTGCAGGTACGCGTAAGCACAAGTTCTCCCACTGAGCTGCCCTTTCCCTAGCACTTACATACATATGTGTCTGTCTGTCTGTCTGTCTACCTACCCACCTACCTACACAGGTGACAGTTCACATGCAAGGTGGTCTCGCACGTGTGCTTGGTGTACTTGGGTGTGTGCCAGCGTTGACCTGCATTGGTGTGCAGAGGGGTGAATGTTGTGTGCAATGTGTGTGTACATGATGGTGCGGGCATGGCTCGCGGGGATGCCATCCCAGGACGGAGCTCGGTGCCCCCCACCCGGGGCCAGGCTCTGGCTCTCAGCCCCCCCCTCCCCCCCACACGCACGCGCTATTCCCCAGACCCATTCTGCTTGGCCAATTTGCAGCCTCTTGCTCCCAGCTGTGGAGAAGGCCTGCAGCAAAGTCAAGGGGCTGATGGCCAATTAGCAAGGGGCTTAATCAGGGATCTGGGGCCCCCTGGGGGGGGATTGGAAGGAGCAGGAACTGCCCGTCAGAAGGCTGGGGGAAGGGAGGGGAGGGACCAGGGCTGAGCCAGCCAATCAGTGCTGAATAGCGGGAGAGGTGGACTCATGGGCATTGGCAGGCATGGCGGGGGCGGGGGTGGGAGCGGGTACCTGGTGTGAACTGGTGTGTGCCTACATTCAAGTCACTTGAGTGTGAGCCTGTGCGGGCGGTTGTGTGCATGACTTATCACCTGTAAACACGTGTGCAGGTGTTGTGTATGAGTGTACAAGTGGGGTTGCTTAGGCGATATGCCTGGAACTGTGCACGTGTGTGTGTGAGCATGACCCCTACACACATTGAAGCAGATGTTCTAGCATGCATCACTTGTGGAGGTTCCCCGTGTACACGTGTGCAACATGTATGTGTGCATGCTGCACTAGTGTGTGGAGCACCTGAGTATACTTTGTGTGCGCGTGTGTGTGCGTGCGTGTCAGATGCCTGTTCTGCCACACGTGTGTCTGTGTGCATGTGCAAGCGTGTGCACACGTCGTGGCACGGGAGGAGCTGAGGGCCGCAGGACCACGGGGCTCCAGGCTCCCAGAGGGAAGCTGACGGATGAGTCTGGCCGCGGCCCGGCCCGGGAGCCTGCGTTGCAGCCTGCATGCAGAAGCCGTGCGTGTGAACTCATATTAATAACTGCTGTCTCCTCACTCCTCGTGGGGAGAGGCGGCCGTGGCCCCGGGCCGGGCTGGGGGCGCTCAGGGCTGCGCCCTCCCTGCAGGGGCTCTGGACTTCCCCAATTCGGGGAGCCCACCGCCCGGCTCCCCCTCCTTGGCCTCTGTAGTTGGGTGGGCTCAAGCCTTGGGGTTGGAAGCAGAGGCTGGGAGAAATCTTGGCCCTCTCTCCCCAGACACACGCACGTGCGCACTTGAGCATGCACACACACACACACACACACACACACACACACACACACACGAGAAATGTGCTGTGTGCACAGTCCTGGCTTGAGCACCAGATGAGTCTGAGACTGAAGGAGCTGGCGGGGCGCAGCGTGACCCCAAAGGCATTGCTCCCAGGGGCCTCAGCTCAAGGGAGGAGGAGGCTGGGCTCTCAGGAGCCCCCCGTGGGGAGGTGGGGAGGTGGGGAGGTGGGGAGGTGGGGAGGTGGGGAGGTGGGGAGGTGGGGAGGTGGGGAGGTGGGGAGGCAGGACTTGTCATCCGGAGAGACAAAGACTTCTGCTTTCATGGCTGAGTAGGCAAACAGGTCCCCGCCCTCAGGGACCCTCCTCTGGCAGTGGAGCCCAGCCCTGCCTTTGGGGCTCCCTTCTGAGGAAGAAGGCACCCTGCTTTTGGGGGGGGGGGCTTGAGCTCTGGGCGCTGTCCCTCAGCTCTTCCGCTCAAGGCCAGAATTCTACCAATTGAACCACAGCACCACTTCCGGGTTTCTGGTGGTTTATTGGAAATAAAGTCTCACAGATGTTCCTGCCCAGGCTGGCTTTGAACCGCAATCCTCAGCTCTCAGCCTCCTGAGTAGCTCCGATGGCAGGCGTGAGTCACCAGCACCTGGTTGGTTGAAGAAACGCTTCTCTACAGGGTGCAGCGGGAGCTGGCTGGGCACGGGGCTGGGGCGTGTTGTGGATGGTGCATCTCTACAGGCTGGGCTGGGCCTGGGGGAAATGGGCAGTAGGGTGGGGGGCGATCCAGGCCATTTCTCCCTGGGGGAGAAGCCTACTGAACCCCACCTCACACAGAATCCTTCAAATGACTCAGATCCAGCAGACAAGTGCCCCAAACATCCCCCCTCCTCCCCATCCCCACCACGCCACACATGGTAGATCCCTGCTTGGGCCCCAGAGCCAGAAGCTAGGATAAGGACACAAAGCTCCCCGGTTCTTCCCCCCTGCCCCCCAGCAAGCAGCAGCACCTGGCCCCTCCCTCTGAACCCTGGTGAGTGCACCCTTCCTTAAGCCCAAGGTGTGGGTGTAGAGGAGATCCTCAGGTTTTTTCAGGGTCCACATAGGACTCCCTGCCTCAGTTTCCTGGCCTGCTGACCTGGGTCCAGATCTCAGCTCAAGTCCTGACTGTGACTTTGGACAATCATGTCACTTTTCAAGAAGGCCTTCATTTTGAACAGCTGCATTTAAAAATTACTCCTATATTCCCTAGGCTTCTTCCATTTTTTTCTTTTGTTGGTTGTGGAACTTGAACTCTGGGCCTGGGCACTGTCCCTCAGCTCTTCAGCTCAAGGCAAATGCTCTACCATTTGGGCCACAGCGCCACTTCTGGTTTTCCAGTGGTTTCTTAGGAATAAGAGTCTCATGGACTTTCCTGCCTGGGCTGTCTTTGAACCATGCTCCTCAGATCTCAGCCTCGTGAGGAGCTAGAATTACAGGCGTGAGCCATCCAGTGCCCAGCTTCCAACTTCAGAAAAGAAGAAGAAGAAGAAGAAAAGAAGAAGAAGAAGAAGAAGAAGAAGAAGAAGAAGAAGAAGAAGAAGAAGAAGAAGAGGAGGAGGAGGAGGAGGAGGAGGAGGAGGAGGAGGAGGAGGAGGAGGAGGAGGAGGAGGAGGAGGAGGAGGAGGAGGAGGAGGAGGAGGAGGAGGAGGACTACTACGAAGACGACAAGAAGAAGCCGCCACCGCCACTGGGCACCTGTGGCTCACACCTGTAATCCTAGCTACTCAGGAGGCTGAGATCCGAGGATCAGTATTCAAAGCCAGCCCAGGCAGAAAACTCTGTGAGACTTATCTCCAATTAAATCACAGAAAATGCCAGCAGTGGCATTGTGGCTCAAGTGGTAGAGTGCTAGCCTTGAGCAAAAAGGAGCTCAGGGACTGGGCCCAGACCCTGAGTTCAAGCCCCAGTACCAGAAAAAAAAACAAAAAACTGTAGGGCAACTGGGCACTGGTGGCTCACGCCTGTAATCCTAGCTACTCAGGAGCCTGAGATCTGAGGATCACGGTTCAAAGCCAGCTTGGGCAGGAAACTCTGTGAGACTTTTTATCTTCAGTAAACCACTAGAAAACCAGAAATGGAGCTGTGGCTCAAGTGTTAGAGCACAGGGACAGCACCCAGGCCCAGAGTTCAAGCCCCATGACCAAAAAAAAAAAAAAAAAAAAAGCACCTGTCTGGTGATATCACGGTTGTGCCATATGAAATGTTTGCCCCCATGTTTGACTTGGTGCTTGGGGAATACGACTCTTCCCTGGGACCCTCCAGGAAGATGGGAGAGAAGACAGGGCTCGGGTGGCATAGCCACCTCCCTGGATTCCTGTGGCCACCACTGAGGTGGGGGATTGAAAACATCCTAAGCTCCAGATGTGTGTGTGAGCGGGGGGAAGGACGTGAGCGGCTATTGTTCAGAGAACAGAATGCAGATTCTACAAACAGATTCATTTGGTTTGAATCCAGCTGCAATCACTCCTAGCTATATGATCTTAAGTCTCTGCCCCTCTCAGCCTCAGTTTCTCATCTGTAAAATGGAGAGGATGCAACCTGTGCCAGGAGGCACCTGTATAGTATTGGGGAAAGAGGCTGATCAGTACCTTAGCACCCTGCCTGGCCAGAGTTACCACGTACTAATAAAGCGACTATTATTATGAAGGAATCTGACATCCTGTGAGCGCATGCTTCATGCCAGAGCCCCAAACAGGCTACTGTGGGCAGGATGTGGGCATGCTCAACCCAAGAACAGCCCAGCACCTTGCTTCCTGTCCCCAGGGGGAGGGGGAGGTCCATGCCAGGTGGATACTGACATCCTAACAGGGTATGTGTGTGTGGGGGTGTCAGACACAGTCCACCCTGGCTGCCTAGATCCTCTTATTCTGGCGGGGCCCTCTCATTCCAAACTCTCCTCAGTCAGGCCTGTACCCCTTGCATAAACACAGACTCATAGAAATAGGTATCACAAAATCATTTATTACTGAGTTGGGTTGGGACAGGAACAGGGAATGCACTGGGGGCCAGTACCCCGGTTGGCAGAGGGGTGGGGTTTTGGCTCTTGCCCCGCCTTCCCTAGGGCACCTCAGGGTGAAGCCTGGCTACCAGGCCATGGCTGTGGCGCTGGACATCAGACTGAAGTTAAGAGTTGGGGTTGCATTTTCTAGTCCCGACTGCCCGGCCAGGATGCAATTCCCCAAAATTACCACCAGAGAGCAGCAGGGCCCCAGCGCGGAGGAATTCTCGGTTGCTCAGGTGATGGCTTCTTAAAAAAATAAAAAACCAGAGGCTGGTGTGTTCCCTCGCAGACCTGAGGAGGGCAGGCCTGGGGAGAAGGCTCTGGTTTCTATGCTCTCTTCGATAAAAAATAAACAAAAACAATTAACAAAATACATGATTTCTCTTTCTCTATTCCCCCCTGCAGGAACTGAGGTCAGAAATGGGGGTGTGAGGGGACTGGGAATACCCTAGTAGTATGGCCTTAGATTTCAAGATGTGGGGCTTTTTTCCCCCCCTAACCACCCATAAATAAATTTATAAATATAAATAATAAATATAATTTCTTTGTATGTGCACATAGATATATAGATATAATCTTTTTTTTTCCTGTCTAGGCAACTAACTGGCTATCCTCTCTGACTGAAAAATCCAAAAGTAAAGTGACATGGCCAAGGTCAAGTTTCAGGGAGAGGACAAGTTTAAGGACTTGGAATGGCACTGTAAGATCCCCAGCATTCTGGAACTGCAAGCCACCTGGGCAGTGGGACATTTCTGAGTGGAACCCTGGCCGCCTGGAACATTCTAGAACCCTGGAGCCAGCTGACTGCCTACACGGACCTTGAACAGAATCCTGGAACACCCAATGTCCTAGAACTCCAGAACCAGCTGGGTCTGTAAGGGTGTGGAGCAGAGGAAGTTGCAATAAAGCAACTCACCGGGGCGGCAGGGCACCAGGACATAGCTAGACGTCGCTGGGGGAACGGGATCGAAAGGGGATCTTGGAAGAGGAACAGCAGCAGCACACGGCCCACAGCACCTTCTGCACGTCCTGGTTGCGGAAGGCGTAGATGATGGGATTGATCATGGAGTTATAAGTGGCGGGGAGCAGGGTGAGATAGGTGTAGAGGGATGGGGAGTCGGCGTCACCCAGCAGGCAGTAGACAGTGAAGGGCAACCAGCAGGCAGCAAAGGCGCCAAGCACCACGGCCAGTGTGGCGATGCCCTTGCGGGTGGCCACGTAGTGGGAGGCAGGCAGCAGGTGCCGCTGGAGGGCAATCTGCTGGGCATGGCGGCAGACAATGCGACAGATCTGGGCATAGAGCTGCAGCATGATGCCAAACACCATGAAGAAGGCAATAGCCAGGACCACCAGATGGTTCTTGGAGAGTGGATAGACCACACCACACGTGGTCAGGCCATCCAGGCAGTTCCAGGCCAGGCCTGGCAGCAGCCCCAGGCCCAGGGCACTCCCCCACACCAGGGCCAGCATCACATAGGTCCGAGTCACTGTTGTCTCTGAGTAGTAAGTGAGGGCATTGTACAAAGAAAGGTAGCGATCGACCGTGATGGCCAGTAGGCTGCCAATGCTGGCAGTAAAGGCCATTGCCAGCACACCAACCAGCACCAGACGCATCTCCATTGAGCCAATGCAGAAGACAGCAGCAAAGTGTAGGACCAGGCCCAGGCCGGCCAGCAGATCTGCCACGGCCAGACTACCCACCAGCAGGAACATGGGGGCCCGGAAGGCAGGGGTGCCCACGATGATGGCCACCACCAGCGCATTCTCGCAGGACACCAGGGTGCCTGAGATGCACAGCACCACATCCCAGGCTCTGGGCGAGGGCAGCAGGGCAGCTGGGCCAGTGGGCCCCTCTTCTGGGTCTCCGGTGCTCACATTCACAGTGCCTGGACCGGCTGAGAGCCAGGCCAGGGGGCTGCCTGCACCCCACATCATGATACCTGCAGGAGAAAGACCCTGTGAGATGCTGGCAGGGCTGGGCGCTCACGGGAGAGGCCTAGAGGGAGGGAATTGGTCTTTGGAATACCTCTTGGGGTACTAACTGGGGCTCTTCTGTGGATAGCTGTTACCCCCCCCCAGTGTTCCCAGGCCTCTTAACAAGGGAGTTGTTTGTTTTCCTGAAGATCCCCGTCTTGGGTCCCTTGCCCCTCCCTTCCAACCCTCTGGATCCAGCAGACCTCTTTTCCCACGTGTGTGATTAGAGACGATCAAGGGCTATAAGTGAATGGGGAACCACAGGATGCAGGAGATGACCTGAAATAGCTCAAGCTTAGGGAAAGGGAGGTGCGGGGCGGGGCGTGGACGGGGCGCGGGGGGGGGGGGGAGACACACGTCTCTAAAAGAGGCAGCTGTGCTTCCTTCCTTCAAAGAGGATGACTCCGTTTCTGAGGCTCCCAGACCCCTCACGATTCTCAGCTACCAGCCCCAGGCTCCGCCCTCAGAGAGCGCGCGTGAGGCTGACTGCTCCCACCCGACATTCCTGGGGTAACAGCACCTGCAAACTCAGTCCCCCCACCCCACCCCAACACCTTCTCCCAGACTTCTGTCAGCAGCCAGACCTCTCTCTCTGCCCAACGCCTGGCCTCTGTAAGGGTCACCCCCTACTGGAAGCTTAGATCCTTGAGTCAGACCCCTCGGTGTGGCTGGACCCCAGGATTTGGGCCTGGCTCCGCCCTCTGCCGGGTCTCTGAACCCCTCCCGCTGCTCGGACCCCTGGGTCTCTGGCCCGGACTCCTCCCGCCAGCCAGCCTCACATGCCAGTCTCTCCGTCTAGGGCCTGGGGTCCCTCAGAGATGCTCATCCCACCCCCACCCCCGCCCCTCCAGGTCACCCAACTGGCCGGTCCAGCACTCGGGGCCCCGCCTGGTAACCCAGAATCCCAGCTTCGACCTCCGACCCCGGTCAGCTGCACCGAGCTTTCCCAAGGTCCTAGCATCCTGAGTGCCCTTCCGGACGCTGGACGCCCGCTACTCACCGGTCCAGGCCGGGCGCGGCCGGGCCGCGGGAGGCTCCGCTCGGGTCCTGGCAGCGCAAGGTGCGCGCGGACCCCGAAAAGCCCCCGCGGCCGCGTGAGTCACCCCGCCCCGCCCCGCCCCCGGACACCCGTTCGGTGACGTCAGCAGCGCGGTCAGCCAATGGGCGCGGTGCGCTGGGGCGCAGCGCACGGTGCGCGGCATAGTAATGAGGCCACGCGCCGCCCGCTCCCCCATTCATAAAAAGAGACCGTGGCCGCGGCCCCGCCCCCTCCCGCACAGGCCCGCGCTGTCCTTGACGCGGCGCCCTCTGCGGGCCGGGGGGCGGTTTCGGGGGCGAGGGTGGGCGCACCTTGGTGAAGTCTGAGGGAGGCTGCAGGGGGCGTCATGGGGAGGACGGCAGAATGGAGGCCGGGATAGGTGGTGGGGTGGCGGGACCCCCTTCGGGTGACCGGAACCAGCTGACAGCCTCCAGGTGACGGCGAGTGATGATGGGATGACGGGGTTGCCGGTAATGGGGCCTCGAGGGGACGGGGGCGGCTGTGACGATGTGAGCCTGGTGACAGGCTCGCGGGGGATGGGGCTGCGGGACGCTGGCGGTGCGGGGGGGGGGCAGAGGCCCCCAGGGCCACCGTGCCGGCGTCAGATCCCAGGATCCCAGGCTGGCAGCGGCCAAGACAGATGGGGGACACCCAGGGGAAGGGACTTCAGGTCACCATGACCCTGTCAAGGGCTGATGTACTGAGCTGACGAAGCTAAATGAGGGCTGCAGGGTCCTGGGATGAAGATTCCGGGTGCCCCCCGGGAGAGGTGAGCAGGATGGAGGGTCTGGTGGACAGTGGTGACCAGGCCGCAAAGTTGGTGTCGGGACAGATCGGTCCCGTGATGCTGGAGCGGGGATAAGGAGCTCAGTGACATCACTGCTGCTGGCCCAATAGCACCCTGGTGGGATGGGAGGGAGCGCCTGGCCAGGTTTCTAACTCTGAATTATTTATTGAAGGATCTGGAAGGCCAGCAAAAGGGTGGTTGGGGGGGGGGGTATTTCCCTGAAGCTGCAGAAGATGGAGAGCCGGGAAGAAGTTGGGAGAAAACCTGGCAGCTGAGTCCTCAGGGCAGGCGGCTGGTGGGTGGGCATGGAGAGGGAGGTCCCTTCACCCAGCCTGCCTTTTTTTTTTTTTTTGCCAGTCCTAAGATTTGAATTCAGGGCCTAGGCACTGTCCCTGAGCTTCTTTTGCTCAAGGCTAGCACTCTACGACTTGAACCACAGCTTTTTCTGTTTATGTGATACTGAGGAATCGAACCCAGGGCTTCATGCATGCTAGGCTAACACTCTACCAATAAGCCACATTCCCTGCCCCCAGCCTGACCTTAACCCCACAGAACCATCCCAGCAGATCTGACCCATGGAGCTGCCCCTTTTCTCTCTGTCTTTAGCTCTGAGGTCACTGAAGGGCAATGGGACCGGGAATGAGTTTACCGAAAGTGGAGCAAAGATCCCAGATCCACCCATTCCTTCTCCCCATGTCAGCCCCACTGTAGCTTCCTCAGTCGGAGTCCACTGGGTAAGCGTCGGGTTTGGGTGCGGGCAGTGGACATGGAGAGAGGAAAGAATGGGGCTGGAGAGATGATGCTTTGTAGTTTGGCTCTGGTGAGCGTGGAGGACTTAGCAAGAGGAAGTGATCAGGAGCAGACTAGAAACTGGGCACAGGTGGCTCATTCAGGGAATCTAACTTCTCAAGAGGCTGGGATCCGAGGAGCATGGTTCAAAGCCAGCTTGGGCAGGAAAGTCCATGAGACTCTTCTCTCCAATAAACTACTAAGAAAAAGCCAGAAGTGGTCCTATTGCTCAAGTGGGAGAGTGCTAGCCTTGAACACAAAGAAGCTCAGGGACAGTGCTCAGACTCTGAGTTCAAGCCCCATGACTGGCCAAAAAAAAAAAAAAAAGGAGTAGATTCAGATCCCAATTCCTCCATTCCTGAGCTGGTTACCTATGGGAGCTCATAGGCTCTCTTTTTTTCTTCATCTCTAAAATACGGGTCTGGGCACTGGTGGCTCATGCCTATAATCCTAACAACCCAGGAGGCTGAGATCTAAGGATCACATTTCAAAGCTGGCTTGGGCAGGAAAGTCAGTGGAGTAACACGCATTTTTTGTGGGGGGGAGAGGGCCTGTCCTGGGGTCTGAACTCTGGGCCTGGGCGCTGTCCCTCAGCTCTTCAGCTCAAGGCTAGCACTCTACCACTTGAGCCACAGTGCCACTTGCGGCTTTTTCTGCTAACGTGGTGCTGAGGAATCAAACCTAGGGCCTCATGCATGCCAGGCAAGCACTCTACCACTAAGCCAACTTCCCAGCCCCTGGAGTAACACTCATCTCCAATTATTCAGCATAAAAAGCCAGAAGTGGAGCTGTAGCTCAAATGGTAGATCTGCAGCCCTGAAGGAAAAAGTTAAGGGAGGTGGGAGAGCACAAGACCCCGAGTTCAAACCCCAGCGCTAGCACAATAATAAACAAACAAATAGGAGCGATATTAATGTCTGTCTCAAGATTATGGGGTGGGTCCCGCCTGTTATCAGCGCTCGCTATGTGCTGACGGCCAGTGCTGTACCTGGCCAGAGGAGGACACCAGGAAGGCAAAGGTGGGCTTCAGATAACTGAGGGTCTGGAGGTAGAAAACCTTAACCAGAGGAGGGAGCAGAGAATGAGGAGGGGTCTGAGGGAATTCGCCCTTTGAAAGGCCAGCCTGGGATGAGACATTCCTGACCCTGGGCCTTTGCACCGGCTGTTTCCTTGTCTAGGACCCTTTACTCCCTTTAGACCTCTGCTTCTAAGCTGGTTGGGTTTTGTTGGTTTTTGTTTTTGTTTTTGTCAGTCATGAGGCTTGAACTCTGAGTTCTTCAGCTCAAGGTGAGCGCTCTACCGCTTGAGCCACAGCGCCACTTCTGGTCTTCTGGTGGTTTATTGGAGATAAGAGTCTCACAGACTTTTCTGCCCGGGCTGGCTTTGAACTGTGATCCTCAGATCTCAGTCTCCTGAGTAGCTAGGATTACAGGCATGAGCCATTGGCACCTGGCTCTAATAGGTTCTAAAACAGTCTTCACAAGCCAGGTGCCGGTGGCTCACGCCTGTAATCCTAGCTACTCAGGAGGCTGAGATCTGAGGATCACAGTTCAAAGCCAGCCCGGGCAGGAAAGTCAGTGAGACTCTTATCTCCAATAAACCACCAGAAAACCGGAAGTGGCACAGTGGCTCAAGCGGTAGAGCGCTCGCCTTGAGCTGAAGAGCACAGGGACAGCGCCCAAGCCCAGAGTTCAAGCCCCACAACTGACAAAATAAAAATAAAAATAGGGCTGGGAAGGTGGCTCAGTGGTCGAGTGCTTGCCGTGCATGCATGAGGCCCTGGGTTGGATTCCTCAGCACCACATAAGCCAGAAGTGGCGCTGTGGCTCAAGTGGTAGGACGCTAGCCTTGAGCTAAAGAGCTGAGGAATAGTGTTCAAGCCCAGAGTTCAGCCCACATGACTGACCTCCCCCCAAAAAAACCTCTGATTTCCAAATAGGGCTGGGAAGTTGGCTCAGTGGTAGAGTGCTTGCCTTGCATGCATGAGGCCCTGGGTTCGATTCCTCAGCACCACATAAGCAGAAAAAAAAGCCGGAAGTGGTGCTGTGGCTCAAGTGGTAGCGCGCTAACCTTGAGCTGAAGAGCTGAGGGACAGCGCCCAGGCCCAGAGTTCAAGCCCCATGACCAGACCAAAAAATAAAATAAAATAAAATAAAATAAAAAATAAGTCTTCACCAACCTTTGTCCTAGATGACGTGTCCTTTCCCCTCACCTTCTTTTCTCTATTATTTTTAGAGCTTTCTATTATTTTTGTAGCATTCCTAAAATTGCATTATTTATCTTTCTTTTCCTTCCTTTTTTCCTTTCTTCTCTTTCTTTCTTTTCCTTTCTCTCTCTCTCTCTCTTTCTTTTTTTCTTTTGCTGTGTATTGTTCCTACACTATAAACTCCATGGAAGCATGGCTGGGTTCTGTTTTCTGCTGCAGAGCAGTCCTGAGCGTGTGTGGGTGCCCCGGAAACACTGCTGGACGATGAAAATGACCAGAGCAGCCAGAAAAAGGAGAAAACTATAGTGTAAGTCACCATATGGCTGGTAGGGATGTCCCAGAGAAGGGACAAGGGCATCGACACCCCAAGTTTCATGTATCCACTTTTTCCCTCTTCTGGAGCTCTGGTCTCAGAAAAGAGTAAAGGGCGTAGGGAGGTTGGCATGAAAGTAGGGAACGAGAGGTTCCTACAGTCTTCTTAGTGCATTGAGCCTCTGGTGGGAACTCTGTCGCTGCAGATCAAGTAACTATACAAACCTTCATCCTGTTTGCCAGTACCAGTGCTGGCTGTGGGATCCCCAACTGTCTTCACTCTTCTCCTGTCCTCTAGCTGTTATGTGGGGGTCTTCTTTGCCTCATACAGATCACATCCTGCAAGTCTGTGTTTGGATTAATTTTTTTTGAAAATATTTTTTCTGGTTTTGTTTTGTTTTGTTTTGTTTTGCTGGTCCTGGGCTGGGGTTTGAACTCAGGGCCTGGGCACCGTCCCTGAACTGTTTTTGCTCAAGGCTAGTGCTCTACCACTTGATCCCCAGTGCTACTTCTGGCTTTTTCTGTTTATGTGGTGCTGAGGAATTGAACCCAGGGCCTCAGACATGCAAGGCAAGCGCTCTACCACTGAGCCACCTTCCCAGCCCCCCTTTTCTGGTTTTTGACTTGTTTTGGAAATAAGAGTCTCATGGGTACTTTTCTCCCCAGGCTAACATCAAACCAAGATCCTCAGATCTCAGCCTCCTGAGTAGCTTTGATTATAGGCGTGAGCCCCTGACACCTGGCTGCCTATTTTTCTTTGCCAGTCATGGGGCTTGAACTCAAGGCTTAGACACTGTCCCTAAGTGGTTTTTTTTGGCGGGGGGGGTGGGGGGGGTGGGGGGGGAGAGGGATAATCATGGGGCTTGAACTCTGAGCCTGGGCACTGTCCCTCGGCTTTTCAGCTCAAGGCGAGCACTCTACCACTTGAGCTACTGTGCCACTTCCGGTTTTCTGGTGGTGTATTGGAGATAAGAGTCTCAGGGACTTTTCTGCCCGGGCTGGCTTTCAACTGTGATCCTCAGATCTCAGCCTCCTGAGTAGCTAGGATTACAGATATGAGACACTAGCACCCAAGTAGATTTTCCCCTAATTTCTATCTTAATTACTGCTGCCATCTGGGGTAAAGGCCATCCACAACCATTTGTTTTTGCTGAAGGAGATGATTAGTCATGAACTTCCTCTCTGCATGGTTATGGTGTCCTTCACAATAGAAGTTACTCCTCTGGCAGCCAGAGAGGAAAAGAGCTCATGGTGTTTCCCTGTGTCAACCCTGAGAAACCTGGGACATGGGAGAGGCTGACAGGCCACAGACTTGCATGCGTGTTCTCTCTCACGCAGTGAAATTACTCATGTTAATAGGAAAACTGAGGACATCATTGCCCATCAGGTCTCTCCTCCCTCCTCATACCTTTGTCCCTACCTTCTGCCTACTTCCTTCCAATAATGACACATCCTTTAGTCCTTCCCATCTACCAGGTGCTGGAGACAGTATTCCCAAATCTCAGTGAAGAACAGAGAAGCAAGGGGTTTGCCTCAAATCATACAGTAAAGGGGCTGGGAAGGTGGCTCAGTGGTAGAGCACTTGCTTTGCATGCATGAGGCCCTGGGTTCTATTCCTCAGCACCACATAAGCAAAAAGAAAAAAGCCGGAAGTGGAGCTGTGGCTCAAGTGGTAGAGCACTAGCCTTGAGCTGAAGAGCTGAGGGACGGCGCCCAGGTCCAGAGTTCAAGCCCCATGACTGGACCAAAAAAAATCATACAGTAAACAGCAAAACTGCAGTCTGGAGACATATCTATTTGTAACCACGTGCATAGGACCTTTCACCCTAGCCTGGATGACAGCCTGAAGTTCTCCAGAGTTGACAACACATGCAATTCCCCAGGTGGCCACCGGATGGCTCACCTCACAGCCAGGTGACATAACCTTACCCCTTTGACTCCACCAATCTGAGCAATTTGGTTCTAAGATCTAAAGGGAGGGGCTTGTGTGTTTGAGAATGTGCATTAGTGTAAGATACAATCTCCATACCTGGTATTGTTACTGCATGTTTTTTTGTTTTATTTATTTATTTATTTTACCATTCATTCAGTCAATATTCATTGTTGGCCCCTGGACATGAGATAATCTAGCCAGGCTCCTGCATTTTGAGCAGTTAGTACATACTTATTGAATATTTCCAAGCATTTAGAACATCTACAAAGAGATGTTTAATGTGATATCAATAAGGAGCCCTTGCTGGGTGATAGTGGCTCACTCCTATAATCCTAGCTACTCAGGAGGCTGAGATCTAAGGATGAAGGTTTGGAGCTAGCACAGGTAGAAAAGCCCATGAGACTCCAAATAACCACTAAAGAGCAGGAAGTAGAGCTGCTAGTGGAAACACTAGCCTTGAGCAAAAAAGTTCAGGGACAGCGCTTAGGTTTTGAGTTCAAGTCCAACAACCAGCACATACACACACAACCATGACCAGCACACACACACACACACACACACACACACACACACACCACACTTAAGGATCCCTTTAGGGTCACACAAACCAGGGGACTAGACAGATACATGTACAAATGGTCACAACATGGTACAATATGGCTACGAATGAACATTTACTTCTCTTAAACCCTGAGCTGATAGTTAGCTAGGGAAGAAACTAGATGTGGTTCCTGTCTTTGTGAAGATAACAGCCCAGGAAACAATGGGAAATTAATTATGCACTTGACACATGCTCCAGATGTAATGGCTAGCATTGTGATAGTAACCAGGACGTATCTCTGAGGTAGGGAGATCGTGGAGCAAGTCACAGGAGAGGCAGACAAGGTTCAAACACAGGTCAGAGATTGTGCACAGTTCCTGATCAGTGGCAGAGTTTCAAAAGTAGAGATACAGCTAAACAGAGAGGAGCCCAGTGAGCCTGAGGGGAAGAATGGGCTTGAACTCAAAGATGTGGGCACAGGCAGATCCTGGGGGGTTGTAGGATGCCACGAACTGAAGGTGCTGGTGGTTTTAGGCAGATACAATGGCTTATTTTTTCCAAGGATCCTTGTTTCAGGGGTGACCTCAAGGATCAGCCAAACATATAGAGTCAGGGTTGGAGGACCCCTAGGAAACCTAGGATAAAGGAGTGGGTGCTGCTGTTCTCTTCTTAGAGAGTAAGAAGGCAATAAGGAGCGCCCACGATGGCTGGGAATGTGGCTTAGTGGTAGAGTGCTTGCCTAGCATGCATGAAGCCCTGGGTTCCATTCCTCAGTACCACATAAATGGAAAAAACCGGAAGTGGCGCTATGGCTAAAGGGATAGAGTGTTAGCCTTGAGCAAAAGAAGCTCAGGGACAGTGCCCAGGCCCTGAGTTCAAGTCCCAGGACTGGCTAAAAAGAAAAAGGAGAGCCGAGGCTACGACAAGCTAGGGACTATGAGAACCAGGAGTCCACGCTGCTAACCGGAAGAGGTGTGTCAAGGGCACGGTTTCAGGAGAGCTGCTCCCGTTCCTGTGACAGCTGGCTCGGGCGGAAGCCGGAGGAGCCTGGTAGGAGGTCAGCAGAGCGAAGATGAGGAAGAGGCTCAGGAGATGCAAAGATGTGGAGTTTGAAGGATTTTAACTTGAGGGGCTAAGAGAGAGGGGGAAACGAGAATGAAACCACGAAGCCCAATGTGGAGGCTGACTGGGGGAATGCTGGGGCTTCTGAGTGGGAAAGGGAACAGACTGTTCCAGAGGTCTTAACTGTCTAAAAAGCAGGGATCCCCAGAAAGCACAGAAGAGGGGAGAATGTTCTCTAGCTTCCTTGCATTCTGGCCTGCTGCATTATATCTGTCCCCCTGAGTAGCCTGCAAATTGCCTAAAGGGTAGGTGTAGATCTTAGACAAGAAGCTCTTGGGGCTGGGAAGGTGGCTCAGTGGTAGAGCGCTTGCCTTGCATGCATGAGGCCCTGGATTCGATTCCTCAGCACCACATAAGCAAAAAGAAAAATGCCGGAAGTGGCGCTGTGGCTCAAGTGGTAGAGCACTAGCGTTGAGCTGAAGAGCTGAGGGACAGTGCCCAGGCCCAGAGTTCAGGCCCCACGACCGGACCCAAAAAATAAAAAAGAAGAAGCTCTTGCCAGGCACTGGTGGCTCACACCTGTAATCATAGCTACTCAGGAGGCTGAGATCTGAGGATCGTGGTTCAAAGCCAGCCTGGGCAGGAAAGACTGTGAGACTCATATCTCCAATAAACCATTAGAAAACTGGAAGTGGCGCTGTAGCTCAAGTGGTAGAGCGCTCACCTTAAGCTAAAGAGCTGAGGGACAGCGCCCAGGCCCAGAGTTCAAGCCCCATGACTGACCAAAAAAAAAAAAAAAAAGAAGCTCTTCAGAGAACATACATTCTTCTAGCAGTGAGGGCTCACTCATAGCCCTGTTACTAGTTATAGGTGTGGTGGCTGCGGAGCCAGGATTGTCTTGGAGTTGGAGATTACAGACTTGATGGCTTTTATTTATTTATTTTTATTTATTTTTACCAGTCTTCGGATTTGAACTCAGGGCCTGGGTACTGTCCCTGAGCTTTGGTGTTCAAGGCTAGCACTCTACCACTTGAGCCACTTCTGGCTTTTTCTGTTTATATGGTACTGAGGAATTGAACACAGGACTTCATGCATGCTAGGCGAGCACTCTACCACTAAGCCACATTTCCAGTTTGTTTGTTTATTGTATATTAACACTGAGCTTGAACTCATGGCTTTCTTGCTTGTCTTTTTTGCTCAGGGAAAGTGCTCTACCACTTGAAACATATCTCCACTTCTGGCTTTTTGCTGATACATTGGAGAAAAGAGTCTCACTGACTTTTCTGCTCAGGCTGGCTTCCAACTACGATCTTCAGATGTCAACCTCCTGAGTACTAGGATTACAGGTGTGAGCTACCCACCAGTGCCCAGTTTAGTAGTTTTATTGTTTGTTTTTTTTTCAGTCATGGGGTTTGAACTCAGGGCCTGGACCCTGTCCTTGAGCTTTGTCACTTAAGGCTAGTGCTGTACTGCTTTGAGCCATAGCTCCACTTCCAAATTCCTGGTAGTTAATTGGAGATAAGAGTTTCTGTAACTTTCCTGCTTAGTAGCTTTTAAATGGGAACTGATAGCAGACGCCTGCCAAGATACTCCTGGAAGTGTGTAGAATAGGACTCAGGACTGGACTGAGTCACTACTTATTGAAAGGGGGATATGAGCAGGAAGAGAAGGAAGAGAAGCAGGAAGAGGGAGGAGGAGGGGGGAGGGGGAGGGAGAAGGGAATGGGAAGGAGGCGATGGAAGTTGCCTCTAAGGGACCTGAGAAGTGGCTGAAGATGTAGGAAAAGAACTTACTGAGGGCTGGGAAGGTGGCTCAGTGGTAGAGAGCTTGCCTTGCATGCATGAGGCCCTGGGTTCGATTCCTCAGCACCACATAAACAAAAAGAAAAAAGCCAGAAGTGGTGCTGTGGCTCAAGTGGTAGAGCGCTAGCCTTGAGCTGAAGAGCTGAGGGATAGTGTCCCAGGCCCAGAGTTCAGGCCCCACGACCGGACCAAAAAAAAAAACACAAAAACAAAAACAAAAAAAAAGAACTTACCGAAGCTGGTGCGGGGTGGGACAGAGTGTGGCCATGGAGATGACCCTGGAAAGGCCCATTGGCCTGGAAATGGCGAGAGCACCCCATGACTTGGTCAGGTGGTAAGCTGAGGGGAAGGGAGGAGGTGTTAGGGCGGCGAGGCGGCTGGCCCAGCCTTCACAGGGCCTGCTGGGAAAGGTTCATCCTACAAGGCCTGTCCTGAGCCCGGCCTTGAAGGTTACAAAGTGGATTTCCGTCTAATTCAGGTTTTTGCCAATAACCTTGGACTAGTCACTCACCTTTCCTAAGCCTCGGTTCCTTCACCTGTGGAGAAGGAATGAAAACAGCCTCCGCTTAACCCTTTTAATGAAGCTGCCCAAGAGGCCACTCAGGGTCTGGGCGGCGCCAAGCTTGGGACCACGCCCCTTTGTCCAAGCCACGCCCAAACAACAGAACACAACCACGCCCCCATTCGGACCCGCCTCCACGGAATCGCCCCGCGCCGGCCACGCCCCGCGTAGGCCACGCCCCTTGCCACCACGCCCCTACCTGAACGCGCCCTGGTTGCCCAGGTCTCCCTTTCACAAGCTCCGGGGAGTGAGTCCAGGAGGGCCTCGCCACACCAGCTGTCCCGACCCCCCATCCCTGTCCCCGCGCCCATGGCCACGCCGGGACCCCGAGCCTTGCGGGCTGCGCTGTGCGGCGGCTGTTGCTGCCTCCTCCTGTGTGCCCAGCTCGCTGTGGCTGGTAAGACCAGGCAGGTCTGATGAGCGGGCCAGGCAGGGGCCGGGGGAGCTTGCCCCTCACTCAGCCCCAGCCCCCGGCGCCGTCGGGGCTTGCGGGAGAGCGAGGAAGCGTTCCCCACACGGGCGGGGCTCCAGGGGTGGGAGAAGGGGGCGCCAGCCGTGTGGAGCCCCAAGCGCACTGCGTGGTCTCCAGGTGAGGGGGGGGGCGCGTAGGAGCTTCAGGTGTTTCTGGCAGGCAGAGCCCCCACACAGACCGGGGAACTTCGGGTGCGTGCAAAGGAAGGGGATCCGGAGGGGGGGAGGGAGGCTAGGCGAGTTGGTGCAAGTTCCAGATGTGTGCAAAGTGTGAGATTCCCTCTAAGGGTGAGGGTCTGGAGTGGGAGAAGGGGGCCACGGCTTGGCCACCTGGACCGGTTCTCTGGTTCTCTTCCGGCTCCCGCCCACTCCCAGGTAAAGGAGCTCGAGGCTTTGGGCGGGCAGCCCTGATCCGCCTGAACATCTGGCCAGCTGACCAAGGAGGCTGCGCAAAGCTGGAGGCCTGTGAGCGTTGTGTGGAGGGGGACAGAGCACACAACCTCTCCCGCTGCGTCTGGCAGCACTGTCAGCCAGAAGAGCCAGGTACAGAACGGGGTCCCCCCCAACTCCAGCCGTCCCCCAGTTCTCAACCACAGAACCTTCCTCTCCCTAAAAGTCTGACCTGTACCTTCTTCCACCAGGACACTGTGTGGCCCAAGCTGAGATGACCAAGGAAGGTTGCTCTGTCTACAACCACTCAGAGTCATGTCCAGGTAAGGAAGTTCCCACCCACCTAAGCCAACTTGCCCGCAGAGCGCTGAGGTTTCCCCAGCCACAGCCTGCTTCCAAGAGAAACCAGCGTCTCTGGAAAGTGGATTGTGGATTGTACCCACACTTGGGTACAGTTTCAATTCTGCCTTTAGCTCCCAAAGAAGTCTCCCTTCCCCTCTCGGGCAGTTTCCTCATCTATAACTTGGTCCAGTTGTGCAGAGGGGTGCAGGCATTAGCACTTTCTCTAATGCACAGCTTGGAAGGGAAGAGAGACTTCCTGGAGGAAGTGGCATCAAGATGGGCCTGTAGGCAGAGAGGGAGAAAGCTCAGTTGGTGGGGGGATCTGCGGGGGGGGGGGGCTAAGGCTTAAAAATATGTTGGGTATTGGGAGCTGGACAGGATCTGATCTGAGTCAGAGCCCAAGCTGCTGGCCCAGGGCTTGGGTCTTGGGTGGGAGGACTGTGTTACCATGATGTCCTGTCTTCTCAGCTGCCCACCATCACCCCACCTATGAACCGAAGACAATCACAACAGGTAGGTACTGCCTGGGAGGTGGGTGGAACACAAGGGGTTGTAGTCAAGGACAGAGTGAAGTCAGGCACTGTCATGCTCCCTGATCAGCCCTCCAAGTGCTCCACATCAGTCTACATCTGTAAGATGAGTTAGGCAACATCTGCCCCACAGAGCTGTGACAAACATTTTATGGGACTGAGTAAGACCTGCTTGCTTCAATGTCTGGACACACTGGAAGTGAATCAGAAATGGCAGCTCCCATCCCTTCCCCAGCACCAGTTCTAGCCAGAGTGACCTCTGGGGACCTGTCCTTGAAGCTGGGCGGGAGAAGTGGGCTCCATTATCCCACGAGATGTCCTGGATGCCTACATGCTGCAACCTGAGGCTCCATAGGGCAGATGTTTAGCAGAGCAAGGGCCAGAGCTCCACCCTGTGCTTCCCATTGCCCCTCAGGACCTGGAGGTCACCAGACTTGGTCAGCATGGCTGAAAAGGCTCTTGGTTAATTAAAGCCAGAAACTGATCTCAGAGGCTGAATTATTGATGGCTCAGCTCCCTTGGCTCGAGCCCCAGATCTGCCGTATGCAGTTCATTTCTTCTCTTTCTTCTCTTCCCTGCATCCTCCTTTAGGGCTCCCTGAGCTGCAGGTAGACCATGCTTTCCCCTTCATAGGCTCAGACCCCCTTATGCCACCCTTAGTCCCTGGGCAGTGGACCCCATTCCCATCCCATTCCCTGTCCACTGTCCCAGAATCATCTAATACCTACCAGAGCTGCCCTGCTCTGGGCACCTGGCCCAGGACCTGAAATTGAATCCCTGATAGGAGTTAATGGTAACATGGCACATCTGGGAGCCATCCAGGCCTAGATTGGCAACTACACATCCCTAAGGTTGTACCCTTGCAGGGACAGAGGGAAGGGTCAAGGGGGGCCTGGGAGTCCAGCTCTGTCCTACTGAGGAGGTGGCTTGCCAGGTCTATACCATCTGCTAGTCTCCACCTCCATTCAGTGGGTGTTGACTCTGAGGCCTCCACCTTCCCCCTCTGCTCCTCCTCCTTGGAGTGAGAACTCCAGGCTTAAGAGGCTTGGGAAGGGACCACATCATCTCAATTGGGGTTGGAGCCCTGAGACCCTTTGGCTGACAGAAGGTCTGGGTGCCTGCATTGTGGGTCCACCCTTACTCTATTGGACTAATGACAGGCAAATGGGCTGGAGGAGAGCTTCGTTGCTATCTGGTCCCACTCAGCCTATGGGACCCATGTGACCAGGAGACTCAGAGTGCGTGTGCATGCCACTGAGCCATGGAGCAGTTCAGGAGCAGGGCCAGGACTGGCCAAGGCCCACCTCTCCAGCCCCATCCCTTCTACCAGCCGCTGTCCCTTAGCTTTTCTGCTCAAGGCTGACATTCTTTCACTTGAGCCACAACTCCACTTCTGGCCTTTTACTCGTTCATTGGAAATCAGAGTCTCATGAACTTCCCTGCTCACTGCTCAGGCTGGCTTCAAACCTTGATACTCAGATCTCAGCCTCCTGAGTAGCTGATCTGGATTTCTAAGCCTAGTAGTCTAGGTCCCATGGTGAGGGTTGGCACTTCTATGCTTCCTGGGATCCTGGACCCCTCTGGCCTGCTGTGACCTCTGCCCTCCCCTCACCCTAGGCAGCCCGGCAGTCCCTGAAGATCATGGCCCTGGCTTTGACGGGGCCAGCTTCATTGGGGGTGTGGTGCTGGTGCTGAGCCTGCAGGCAGTGGCCTTCTTCGTGATACGCTTCCTCAAGGCCAAGGACAGCACTTACCAGACACTGTGAGTACCTGGCGAGCAGGTGGGAGGGGGCCAGCTCCCTTCCCGACTCCCTCCTCACCAGGGAACTACCTTACTTGGGCCCAAGAAAGGGATAATGACTTTCTCCCAGCATCCCCTGCGTGAGCCATGCCCCTTTCTTTCTCCTCCAGTTCGGACTGTCTCTGCCAGATGTTAGCTGGGATCAGGACTCAGCCCTGGCCCCAGTGTCTGGGTGTCCAGCTGAGCCCCCTGTGTCTTTGTTCCCTCACGCTGCCAGCAGGGAGGAGAACCAGTAGGTGGCAGCCCCAGCGGGTCCTCAAGCCACAGCCTGGGGCTGTGTGCACAGTGTGCTTTCCTCCGAGGAGGGAGGGTGTGTGAAGCCTCAAGCGTTCTGTGTGTCGTGAGATGGGGGGCTTAGCCGGCATTGAAGTGTTTGCTTTTCTAGCTGCACCTGCTCTCTGCCTGAGGAGGCGCCTCCCTAAATGTCTTCTCTGTCTGGCCTCCACAGAATCTGACCCTCGTGGGTCTGGATGCCACCCTAAAGGACACCAAGGCTGCTCTCTTTGGCTGCCTTGTGGGCACTGGGGTGGGAAAAACTTTGGCCACCAGTGTCTGGCCCCTGCGGGCATCAGGCACAGAACAGGCCCAGCGCTAGTGCCTTGACATCCCCTCCAGTCCTGGGCCAGACACCTGCAGCTGAGAACACCCCTCCACCACCTCCTCTGTTGTCTCTTCTGGACATCCAGACTGGTACCTGGGGGCCGTGCTGTCTCTTCCCACCAACCCAGCCTGGACAGGCTGCCCCCAAATAAACAGTCTGTTTCCATTCTGTGCTTCCTGTCCGGTGTCTCAGGCTGTAGGTGGGTGGGGGAGGGGATGGCCACAGCCCTCTCCTTGGCAGAAATTCTTCCCAACACTGTAGCTGTCTCCCTTCAAGATATTTGCAAGCCAAGTGCAGCAGTTCACGCTTGTAATCTCAGCCTTGGAGAACCTGAAGTAGACCGAATGATTGAGCGTTGAAGCCAGCCAGGGCTATACAGCAAGACTTTGTCTACAAAGGAAATAAAAACAGGGCCAAGAACATGGCTCGGCAGTACAGTGCCTACCTAGCAAACACAGAGCTCTGAGTTCAAACCCCACTGCCATAAAACAGAAGCAACAAAGTGGGGGAGGGGAGGCTGGTTCTATCCGCGTTGTTCTGTGAACTCCCCTCCTTGCAGGTCACATGCACCCTGTGACTTGTCCAGATGGTCGTCGTTGACTTGCCCAGGTAACTACCAATGGCTGGTGGCATCATTTCCGTGTTGACTCTCATAAACAGCCATGGCAAACAGGCTCACCGGCAGACTTTGGCACACACGTGAAGGCTTTGGGGAGGACAGATTCCCAGGGTCTCAGGGGAATCTCAGGGATCCAGGCAGGGGTGAGGAAACATTTTTTCTGCCATTTGGATATTTAGAGCATCATTCCTGGACCATCCCAAATTATCCATACAGACAGGTGGCTAAACAAGGCAGCCAACAAGAAGCGTAGGAGAAATGTACATGACTGTGCTATCATATCCAAATGATTTGTCCCTTAGCTTTTTCTCTTTATATGGCCCGTAGGCTGGACATTTAGCTTAGCAGGTACCTCGTTCCTGTTCACTCACTAGGCCTAGCACAGGAAGGTTTATTGAATGAAGAAGAGCTCACACACAGGCTGGGAATGTGGCTTAGTGGTAGAGTGCTTACCTAGTATGCATGACACCTTGGGTTTGATTCCTCAGTACTACCTACACAGAAAAAGCCAGAAGTACTGGGTGTTGGTGGCTCATGCTTGTAATCCTAGCCACTCAAGAAGCTGAGATCTGAGGATCACGGTTCAAAGCCAGTCCACACTGGAAAGTCTGTGAGGCTCTTATCTCCAATGAACCACCAGAAACCAGAAGTGGTACAGTGGCTCAAGTGATAGAGTGCTAGCCTTGAGCTGAAGAGCTGAAGGACAGCACCCAGGCCCAGAGTTCAAGCCCCAGGACTGACAAAAAAAAAAAAAAGAAAGAAAGGAAAGGAAGGAAGGAAGGAAGAAAGAAAAAGAGGGCTGGGAAGGTGGCTCAGTGGTAGAGTGCTTGCCTTGCATGCCTGAGGCCCTGGGTTCGATTCCTCAGCACCACATAAGCAAAAAAAAAAAAAAGAAAAAGAAAAAGAAAAAAAAAAGAAGTGGCATTGTGACTCAAGTGGTAAAAGTGATAGCCTTGCACAAAAACACCTCAGGAAGAGTACCTAGGCCCTGAGTTCAAGCCCCAGGACTGAGAGAGAGAGAGAGAGAGAGAGAGAGAGAGAGAGAGAGAGAGAGAGAGAGAGAGAGAGACAGAGAGAGAGAGAGAGAGAGAGAGAGAGAGAGAGAGAGAGAGAGAGGAGAGAGAGAGAGAGAGATCATACTTTTGCTCTCTTCCCCTTCCCCTATCTCCTGATGTTCTGCTCATGCTCAGTTCTGACCTCACAAACAGACCATGGCTGCCTGGGAGCACCCCCGCCCCACACCCCAATGGGCCACCCACTTGATTGTTCTGAAGCCCTGAGATTCAAGCCTGTCGGCTTCCTCCCTTCCCACAGAGGGATGCAGGATGCATGGTGTTTAGGGAAAAGCTCTGGGATAATTGCCAGAGAGCAAAATCATGTCCCATGTCCTGTCTCTGGGCTCTAGGTGTTCTCCTATATTCATATATTGGCGCTACTGGATGGAACCCTGGGCCTCACATGGCCAAGTGCAACTGTACAATCAGACTTCACCCCCAGCCACTTCACGAATGTTTTGCACATTTATTGTTGTTGTTGGTGGTACTGGGGAGTGAGCTCGGGGCTTCCTGCTAGCTAGGCAAGCACTCTACTACTTAATAAACTGATGCTTATTAGGCACCTACTCTGCAAGGTCTATAGTCCATGGCCAGTTATAACAGGGCACATAAGGGTCAGAGGTAATGTACAAACCACTCAAGGTGACATTAGTGAGGTAGGAGTACTATAAATGACACCAGTGGTCACTATTATTTTGCTTGCATAGTACTGTGGTCCTGAACTCAGGGCCTGGCTGCTGTCCCTTAGCTTTTTCTCTCAAGCCTGGCATTCTACCATTTGAGCTACTGCTTCACTTCCAGCTTTTTAGTGGTTAACTGGAGATGAATCTCATAGACTTTCCTGCCTAGGTGGCTTTGAACCATGATCCTCCAATTTCAGCTTCCAGAGTTGCTAGGATTACAGATGTGAGCCATTGGTGCCCAACTTCCAGGGTTCATTATTAATAATATTGACAAGCCAGGCACTAGTGGCTCATGCCTGTAATCCTAGCTCCTCAGGAGGCTGAGATCTGAGGATTGAGGTTCAAAGCCAGCCCGGGCAGGAAAGTCCCTGAGATTCTTATCTCCAATAAACCACTCAAAAAACCGGAAGTGGTGCTGTGGCTCAAGTGGTAGAGTGCTAGCCTTGAGCTGAAAAGCTGAGGGACAGCGCCCAGGCCCAGAGTTCAAGCCCCACAACCACCACCAACAAAATAATAATAATATTGACAAGGACCAAGAAGGACAAGGATAGGGAGACTGGACATTCACAGACAGGTGGAACTTTGCAGAAGAGGCTAGACCTGCAGATGGAAGGACCATGGGAGCCAAGGCTCAAATGAGTCTATCCTGGCTGGACAGGAGGGGGACGAGGCCAGTTCTCTCTGGGGCTAAGGAAGGAAATGTTCATATCTGAGATAGATCCATCCTGGGTGGAGTGTCCCTGAGGGACAATGGGAGGAAATTTTGCTTACATCTTCCCACCAGCCTGGTCCTTATAAGCTGGCTGTCTTCCTCTGGTGGTCCCAGCAAAATGGACTTACAGTGGACCCCATTTTGCTTGCTGCTCCTCTTAGTTATGGGGCCTGCCTATCTGAAGACTCAGGACCACCTCAGCTGTCCAGGTAGGGGCCTAAGGAATTCTCCTCCCCACCCCCCACTCATCCCCCCCTACTCCAAGGAGCAAGACTAGAATTTGAGAATGCAAATACATGCAAATTGGATGGAAACAATGCAAAACCTTGTCAACTCAGGAGAGAGCATTCTGACAGCTGGAATCTGGGAGCTAGAAAGAGAACTGCAGAGGGGTCTGGGAGAGACACACATCCATGGTGCCACCAGCCCCGTGCCTCCCTGCAGAGCCCAAGGAGCTGGAAGCCAGCAAAGTTGTGGTCCTGTCCAGCTGTCCGGGAGCCCCAGGAAGCCCTGGGGAGAAGGGAGTTCCAGGTCCTCCAGGTGAGAGATGCTGGGGAGTTGTCAGGGCCCTTAGGGTAACGAGGGAGGCTGGGTGTCACGAAAAAAGGGCAGGACTGACAGGTACAGGGAGCAGAAATTGTTTGCCTTCAATCACAGAACCAGAACAGGGTGAAGATGGGGTTGGGGAATCTTAGGGCTTCAACCTCCATTGTACTTTGATCCTGAGCCTGTCTGCCTCTGGGATTTCAGGGCCACCTGGACCACCAGGCGAGATGGGGCCCCAGGGTGAGCCTGGTGAGTATGTGGACTGCCACCTCCACTGCTTCCTGCACTCTATCCCAGATGGGGAGAGGTCAATCAGCTGTGCCCGCCTGCCCCTGGGTGTGGAAGGCTATGTGGGGAGAGCGAGGAGAAGGGCCTGGGCTCCCCCCCCACTGGCAGTTTCTGGGCATTCTCTTAGGGGTGCTCAGACCTCAGAGCTGTCATCTTCCTCTTCCTCCCTTCAGGCGATCCCTCGAGCCTGCTCCGGTGTCAAGAAGGTAAGGTTCCTTCTTCAGAGCCAGCAACTTGGAATCGGGCTGAGCTGGGGTGTTGGTGGCTCTTCCTGTCAGCCCTCCCTAGAGCTCCCCTCAGGGAATTCAAAGGGGCTAAGAGGGTGCCTGGCTCCTACATTTGTTCCAGAGCCTGGGTGGAAAGGTTTGGGTAGTAACTTTTTTTTTTTCTTTTGTCGATCGTGGGGCTTGAACTCAGGGCCTGGGCGCTGTCCCTCAGCTCTTCAGCTCAAGGCTAGCACGCTACCACTTGAGCCATAACACTACTTCTGGCTTTTTCTGCTTATGTGGTGCTGAGGAATGAAACCCAGGGCCTCATGCATGTGGGGCAAGCACTCTACCACTGAGCCACCTTCCCAGCTCCGCGTAATAACTTAGTAGTTCCCCTCAATCTATCTCCTCTTTCCCAGGCCCTAGAAGCTGTCAGGAGCTGCTGAGCCACGGTGCCACCCTGAGTGGCTGGTACCAAGTGTGCCTACCAGAGGGCAGGGCCCTCTCGGTCTACTGCGACATGGACACCACAGGAGGTGGCTGGTTGGTGAGTGAAAAGGCCAGGTTCAGTGGTCACTTCTCCCCCTGACCCCTAGGGGGAGCCAGTGCCCGCTGGCGTAAGACACTCAGAGGAATTCTCTGACAAAAGTTGGCCGAGCTCCTGCACTGAAGAAGTTTAAGAAGGCTTCCCAGAGGAGAGGCCATTTGAAAGGAGCTTGAAGGCTGTGTAGAAGCATTTTCCAGGTAGAAGAAAAGATCAACTCAGCTGAGCGCCAGGGGCTCATGCCTGTAAGGCTAGCTACTCAGGAGGCTGAGATCTGCAGATCACAGTTTAAAGCCAGCCCGGACAGAAAAGTCCATGAGACTCTTATCGCCAGTTAGCTAACAGAAAACTCAAAGTGGCAATATGCTCAAAGTGGTAGAACACTAGCCTTGAGCAAAAAAGCTCAGGGACAGTGCCCAGACCCTGCAAGCCCCATGACTGACAAAAAAAAAAAAAGAAAGAAAAAAGAAAAAAAGAGATGATTCAAGATACACCATGCAGGCGCATTGCACCCAGCTTTTTTTTTTTTTTTTCCTGTCAGTCATGGTGCTTGAACTCTGGGCCTGAGCGCTGTCCCTCAGCTCTTCAGCTCAAGGCTAGCACTCTATCACTTGAGCTACAGCGTCGTCACTTCTGATTTTGTGGTGGTTGATTGGAGATAAGAGTCTCATGAACTTTCCTGCCTGGCCTGGCTTTGAACTATGATCTTTGGATCTCAGCCTCCTGAGTAGCTAAGATTCCAGCCCTGAACCATCAGCACCTGGCCTGGCTTGTTTTTATCATAGTGAATTAAAGTAGATTATTATTATTATTATTATTATTATTATTATTATTATTATTATTATTATTGTTGGTGGGGCTTGAACTCTGGGCCTGGGCACTGTCCCTCAGCTCTTCAGCTCAAGGAGAGCGCTTTACCACTTGAGCCACAGCGCCACTTCTGGTTTTCTGAGTGGTTTATTGCAGGTAAGAGTCTCAGGGGCTTTCATGCCTGGGCTAGCTTTGAACTGCGATCCTCAGATCTCAGGCTCCTGAGTAGCTAGGATTACAGGCGTGAGCCACTGGCACCCAGCTAAACAGATTATTTTGAGTTTGACTTTCAGCAGGATTGACCACTTCCCTAGAACAGGGATGATGTTTCTATCATTTTAGATTCCTCAGAGGCCTGCAAATTTTAGTTGTGAGGTTGATTATCAGTGAAAGTTAATAAGAGGCTACAAGTGGGTAGCTCAGGCCAGTAATCCTGGCTTCTCTGGAGGATGAGATCTGAGGATCATGTTTCAAAGTCAGCCCAGACAGGGAAGTCTGTGAGATTTTTATCTCCAATGAGCCCTCACAATCTGTCTCCCCTAGAAGCTGCCGGGAGCTGCTGAGCCAGGGTAAGACAGATTGTGCTGTGGCTCAGGTGGTAGAACACTAGTCTTGGAACAAAACAAAGTAAAAGAACAGCACTCAGACCGTGAGTTCAAGCCCAGTACCAGAACAACAACAAAAGGGAATTGAGTTTATAATCATATTCCCAAGCCAACCTTACTGGGAGGAATCACAGCCTCTCCCTATCCACAGAGAAGGGAGATGTTTTCCCTCTCTTCTCCTCCACCCAGCCTCAGCCACCACTCCCCGCTGCTCCATACCCCATGCCCTGCCTTCTGCGTCTCCCCAGGTTTTCCAGCGACGACAGGATGGTTCTGTGGATTTCTTCCGATCTTGGTCCTCCTACAAAGCCGGTTTTGGGAACCAGGCATCTGAGTTCTGGCTGGGGAATGAGAATTTGTACCAACTCACTCTGCAGGGTGAGTTCCTGACAAAGAGGTTGGGTATGAAGCATGGGGTCCACCTCCTTGAATTCCCACCTTGGAGTCTGAGGAGTTCCAGCCTCTGCACCCCCTTTCCAGGTACCTGGCAGCTCCGGGTGGAGCTGGAAGACTACCATGGCAACCGCACCTTCGCCCACTATGCAGCCTTCCACCTCCTTGGAGAGGCGGATCACTACCAGCTGGTGCTGGGCAAGTTCTTAGAGGGCACGGCAGGTAAGTGGGGCTCAATGTGGGGCCCCAGAGGAAGGAAACAGGGGACAGAGGTCGACTCCCACCCCCCCCCCTGCCAGTACTTTCACTACCTCCACAAATGAGCCTACATAACTTCTTCCCTTCTATGGGACTCGGTTTTGTCATCTAAGAAATGGCAGGCCAGAGACAGGATGGCACAGTCGGGAAAGATGAGGGCCCTGGCTGTACACGGGCTGTCAGTCACCCGCTATGTGATCTTGGTAAATGTCTTCCCTGTCACAGCTTCCGTTTCTTTTTCTTTTTTTTGGGGGGGGGGTCAGTCGTGAGTCTTGAACTCTGGGCCTGGGCACTGTCCCTCAGCTCTTCAGCTCAAGGTGAGTGCTCTACCACTTGAGCCACAGCACCACTTCCGGTTTTCTGGTGGTTAATTGGAGATAAGAGTCTCATGGAATTTCCTGCCTGGGCTGGCTTTGAACTGCAATCCTCAGAACTCAGCCTCCTGAGTAGCTAGGATTACAGGCGTGACCCACCAGTGCCCAACTTCTCAGTTTCTTCTCTTAAAAAAAAAAATGTGGGCAGGTGCTGGTCCACAAGTCTCTTATCTCCAATGAACCACCAGAAAACCGGAAGTGGCACTGTGGCTCAAGTGGTAGAGCCCTAGCCTTGAGCTGAAGAGCTCAGGGACAGAGCCCAGAGTTCAAGACCCATGACCGACCAAAAAAAAACACAAAAACTTGCAGGGATGCAGAAAGAGCAGAGACAGAGACAGACAGACAGAGACGCACAGAGACAGAGACTCTGTTGCTTGTCTGTGTTTCCTGCTTTGGGAGGAGAAGTAGAGAAATCTTTCAGAGAAACAAACAGTGGTGTTGGGAGAGATATAAAAGAGGGGGGCTGTTACAGGGGGACACACTGGGGACACTCCTTTTCCTTCCCAGGCACTAAGAGGTTCCTCCAGCTCTCCCTGGTAGAGTTGCTCAGGATGCTGACCAGCGCTGAGGAGAGATAGAGGTGGGAGGGGAAGATGGGAACTCTGAAGGGGAAAGAGCCGGCACCCTGGAGCAAGATGGTCCTGCGTTCAAGTCCTACCACCCCTGGGACTCGCTGAAAGTATTGTCTAATGTCCACCTCAGAGTTGATATGAGGTGGTCTTGGAGCAGCATCTCCAAGGATCCAGGCATTGTGTGGAACACCCAGGTGCCTTCTGTTTTCTCTGTGCAGGGGACTCTCTGAGCTTCCACAGCAGGAAGCCCTTTTCCACCTATGATGCTGACCATGACCTAAGCAAGTCCAACTGCGCAGTGACAGTCCATGGTGCCTGGTGGTACACTTCCTGCTACCGGTCCAACCTCAATGGGCGCTATGCCATGTCTGAAGCCACTGCCCACAAGTATGGCATTGACTGGGCCTCAGGCCAAGGTGTGGGCCACCCCTACCGTAGAGTTCAGATGATGCTTCGTTAGGTCAACCTAGAAAACAGTACCCTTCACTAGGCCAACCTAGAAACCAGTACCCTTTGCTAGGCCAACCTAGAAACCAGTACCCTTCGCTAGGTCAACCTAGAAAACAGTGCCCTTCACTTTGTTGTACAGCTTCAGGAACCACAGCCACTTCCCCATTCCATCCACCTCTGCTTCCCTGTCCACATTTTAAAATAAAGAATTTTAACCCTTTGTCTGGTTTTCAGTATTCTTCTAGTTACTGGGGAAAGCCCTATGGGCAGAGGCATGTAAGTTTAAGCTCCATTTTACAAAGAGTTATTATTTAATTTTTTATTATTTAGATATTCATTTTAAAAGAATCTACTTATTTTGTGCCTAGACTGGGGCTTGAACTCAGGGCCTAGGTGCTGTCCCTGGCCTTTTTTTTTTCAAGGCTGGCACTCTGCCACATGAGACACAGCTTCACTTCCAGCTCTTTTGGGAGGTAAGTGAAGATGATGAGTCTCTTGGATTCATCTGGCTTTGAACCAGGATACTGAGATCTCAGTCTTCTGAATAGCTAAGATTACAGGTGGAGCCCAGCGATGATTGACCAGTACTAGCAAATCATTGTGTCTTCCTTCCTTCCTTCCTTCCTTCCTTCCTTCCTTCCTTCCTTTCTTTCTTTCTTTCTTTCTTTCTTTCTTTCTTTCTTTCTTTCTTTCTTTCTTTCTTTCTTTCCTTCTTTCCTTCTTTCTTTCTTTATTCTTTTTTGTCTTTTGTCAGTCATGGGGCTTGAATTCTGGGCCTGTGTGCTGTCCCTTGGATCTTCAGCTCAAGGTGAGTGATCTACCAATTGAGCCACAGTGCCACTTCCGGTTTTCTGGTGGTTCATTGGAGATAAGAGACTCACAGAATTTCCTGCCCAGGCTGGCTTTGAACCATGATCCTCACATCTCAGCCTCCTGAATAGCTAGACTTGAGCCACTAGCACCTGGCTTAGCAAATCATTTTGTAGTGGGAATTGCACAGCTTTCTTACCTCTGTTCCTTTGCAGTTTCTGGTGAGCTGTTTTCTACCCTAGCCTTGGTTACATCCAATTTCTCATCCCTTACGGCTTCTTTTCTGTCCCGTGAAAAGCTGGCTTGAGCCAGGTCCTGGTGGCTCATGCCTGTAATCCTAGCTACACTGGAGGCTGAGATATGAGGATTGCAGTTTAAGGCCACCCCTCCACCCTGGAAAGTTGGTGAGACTCTAATCTCCAACTAACCACCAGAAAACCAGAAGTGGTGCTGTGGATCAAAGTGGTAGAGTGCTAGCCTTGAGCAAAATAGCTCAGAGACAGTGCCCAGGCTCTGAGTTCAAACCCCACAACTGACAACAAAGAATGCTGTCTTGAACCAGAGATCAAATCAAAAATGGGCACTTTTCACCCCCATGAGGTGAAAGTGTTGGGAAAATGGGAAAGAATGGAAAAGGAATAGCCCGGAATTGTCAACAGTAAGGACTGTTTATTGAGGAATAGCAAGGGCACAGACCTTCCATTTTCCCAACAAAAAAAGACACTGGCTAGCATTTATGAGGCATATTATATCTCCAAAGCCACGTCATATTTTTCAAGTGATTACATAAATTGTGGGGTTACGTATTGTGGGATGGTGATACTTAGCTAACGTCACAAACACATTTTTAACTTTCACAAGGCTAATTGTCAATATAATGGCCTATAAAGCTTGTGAACTCTACAGGCTTTGACAATACAACTTTTTCTTCCAAATTGGGTGATAGATATGCACATTTCTTTCCTTTTGCTTAGTGTAAGCTGTTCCCTCTTTCTCTCTCAGTCTCTCCCTCCCATCGCTGCCCTTGGGTTGCTCAGTTCACTTTCATCAGAGTCTAGTGCAGCTCTTGGACACTTTTGCTGTATTTTTCACCTGTTTCCATCTGACTTTGTGCCATCCTAACTTTCCTCAGATGTGCACATGTATATACCATATGTGGAGTCAGAACATAGAGTCATCTAAAAAAATACAAAAAATTAAGAAGCGGTCCTTTGTTTCTTGAGTCCTATTTACTTTGTCATTACCTTGTTGCATTTTGACTTTAACATGTGCCATTTGTCTCTCTGATCTTGGCTTATTTTGCTCAACATGATTTGTTCTAGCTCCATCCATTTTCCCTGCAAATGCCATTATTATGTTCTTTCTAATGGTTGCATAATATTCCATTGTGTATGTTAGAAGAATGGAAAAGGAATAGGCTGGACTCATCATCAACAGGCGAGGACTGTTTATTGAGGAACATCGAGGGGCACAGACCTTCCTTCCAGTTTGGAGGTTGTGTCCCCGAGTTGGGACAGGATCTGGGGTTTTACAGGAGGTCTGATCAAGGAGGCAGAGGTTAGTGAGAAGCCCCCAGGTCAAGGAAGGTGGGGCCTTTCAGTTGGGTCCACAATGGGATGTTTACAGCTGGGCTTAGGTGGACTGCCCTGCCTGCACTTCAAATAAGTTCACACAGACCTGGCATTTTGCCTGGTGTCTGTATAGGCCTGGGACAATGCGGGGGGGGGGGGGGGGAATCATCAATCCTTATGTGTATAGGTACCACAATTTATGGACCCATTCATCATCATATTAAGCGACAGCAGAAGCAAGCCGATAAAGAGTCCTTTTTTTTTTTTTTGGGTCCGGTCATGGGGCCTGAACTCTGGGTGTGGGCGCTGTCCCCTCAGCTCTTCAGCTCAAGGCTAGCGCTCTACCACTTGAGCCACAGCACCACTTCCAGCTTTTATCTCTTTGCTTATGTGGTGCTGAGGAATCGAACCCAGGGCCTCAGGCATGCAAGGCAAGCGCTCTACCGCTGAGCCACCTTCCCAGCCCCCAGATAAAGAGTCCTTGTGGGGATCCTATTCTGAAATGCAGCTGACTGGCCATGGACAAATGACCTAACCTCTGTAAGTCCTCAGTTCCTGATTTTGGGGTCTGCTGAGGTTTACACAAGAATTCATACTAGAAAGTTAGAGATTCTTGAGCTGGGTGCCGATAGCTCATGCCTGTAATCCTAGAGACTCAGGAGACTGAGATCTGAGAATCATGGTTCAAAACCAGCCTGGGCAGGAAATTCCATGAAACTCTTATCTCCAATTAACCACCAGAAAACTGGAAGTGGCACTGTGGCTCAAGGGGTAGAGTGCTGGCCTTGAGCTGAAGAGCTGAGGGACAGTGCCCAGGCCCAGAGTTCAAGGTCCACGACTGATAAACAAAAACAGAAAGAAAGGAAAGAAAGAAAGAAGGAAAGAGAGAGAGAAAGTTAGATTCTTGGGGAGCTGAGGCTGGGACACCCTTGACCTAGAGGGCTGGAGTGAAGAATTGACCCCCACCCTCGTGTCCCAGGTGCTACAGACACCAGGCAAAACCGCAGGTGTGTGCAGATGTGCTTGATGTGCAAGCAGGGCAATCCACCTAAGTCCAGCTGTAAACATTCCATCGTGGGCCCAACCGAAATGCCCGCCACCTCCTCAAACCTAATGGCTTTGCATTAACCTCTGCCTCCTTGCTCCCATCTCACAAAACCCAGCTCCGGTCCCAGCTCTGACAACACAGTCTCCAAGCCCGGGGAAGGCTGTGTCCCTCGCTGTCTGTTTCCTTCTTTTCTCCTCCATTTTCCTCACATGCAGTTTCTGGGAAAGGGTAGGTAGTCTTTGCAGGGTTTCTCAGATCTCATGGTTAGGTTCTGGGTAGAGGTCATGGGTCAGCAGGGACCTATAACAGGTGGGATTCTGGCAGGCCCCACTCCGGGGCGGAGGGCTGCTGCTCGTGGGGCTGTGAAGTCCAGTTCATTCAGTGGACCCCGGCTTGTTCCCAGCCGCGGCCCGGGCACACGTGGGACGAGCATCTGCAGCGAGCAGTCCCCGGCGGCGTGCACGGACGGGCACAGGCTGTTCCGGAAGAGGCCATAGTCAGAGGCTCTGGCGGGAGAGGAGCGAGGGAGAGGGAGTCCCCAGCCGCCGGGGAGCGGCACTGCCCCAGGGTCGAGGGTGGAGCTTTCCCACTTCGGGAAAGGGCTGGGCCGGGCCTGCCCGGGAGGGGAGGACCGAGTGCCGGCGCTCCCCGCAGAAGTCGGGGTGGCAGGCGCTGCCGGCCGGACCCCAGGGCTCCCCCGTGACCCCGGGCCTCAGATCACCGGTACCCCAGACTCTTGGAGCCCAGTTCCGGATTCCCCACCGTCAGGACCTTGCACATCTGCGCTCAGGTTTTTTCTTCGTCTCTCTACTCTGGATTTCTGGAACGGGACGTCGGGTCGGCGTCTGGATCCCCCGATCTCCTAAGGGATTCTCAGCTCTTCACTTGACCCCCGGATCCGCCACCGCCCCCGTTCCTCGCGCCGAAGCGTCCCCGCATGGAGGGGCCGTGTCCCCGGGCTGGGACCTTGGAGCGCGCGGGCAGTTGCTGGCAGGACCCGCTGGCCGAGGCGCTGAGCCGGGGCCGGCCGCTGGCTGCGTCCCCGGGCCGGGGCTGCGCGCGGAGCCGGCCGCTCAGCGTGGTCTATGTGCTGACCCGAGAGCCGCAGCCCGGGGTGGAGCCTGGGGCGGGAACAGAGGTGGAGCCGCTGCCCCTGCGCTGCCTGCGCGAGGCCTGCGCGCAGCTCCAGGGGCCCCGGCCAGCGCCCCGGCTGCACAGCCTGCCTTTCGGAACGCTGGCGCTGGGCGACACCGCGGCGCTGGACTCCTTCTACAACGCGGGTAGGCGCCCGGGGCGGAGCGTGGGCGAGGGGCGGGGCGAGGGGCGGGGCGAGGGGCGGGGCCAGGACTGGTGGAGGTGGATACCGCGCCTAGGGGCTCGGGCTCAGTTAAAGTTAAAAGACCGGAGACGGGGCTGTGATGACTGTGCGATTGAGGGGCCTCTGGAGTGTGCTCAGGCCCAAAAGTAGATTGAGGGGACGAGGCTTGGCTCTGGGGTATGGAGTGGAATTTAAACACTCTTCCTAAGGGGCGGTGCCAAAGATGGGGCGGGGCTTAGACGTTGGGGGCGCGGTCAAGAAAGGAAGGCGTGTGGCCCTGCGTTGGGACTGGGGCGCAGCGTGGGTGATCTTACCTAGGGCTTCGCAAGGGAGGCCCGCGAGCGGGGTGGGGGCCCATTCCGAGACCCCAGTATTACTACACTCAAGGATCGGGCTAGAGAGGCGGCAAGGGAAGCGCAGAGACCCACCGGGCCTGGGCCCCGAGGGAGGAGAAGCGGCTGCCCAGGCGCTGGAGACCGGGAGCGTCCCGGGCGACACCCCAAGGCCAGTGTCACCTCTCCCTCCCGCCAACCCGGGTGCCCTGCCTCCGCTTCTTATTTGTGCACGGAGTCCGGGAACCTGTGTTTCCTGGATGCACATGAAATTACTGCCTACAAATGAAGGTCGACGCGACGATGAGGACGCAGAGAGACATGACTCAAATCAGATCTATGTCGAGTCACAGAGGCACTTAGCAGATCTTGTCACACAAAGATACAGTTGGACATAGTGAATGACACAGGTGCAGGTACAGAGGGTCTACACACTGTGATGATGGTGTCTAGGTTGAACACCGGGGGAGGGGGTGTGATCGCACGGCTCCTGCTGCCCACACAGCCTTGGGACAAGCTCTGGATCACAGTCTGACCCCCAATCACGCTGCTCACAGACTCTGCACAAGAAAGGCAGGGCCCTAGGCCAGTGAACCCAGTTCCTCTTCTACACCGGGCACAAGATTCACCCCTCCCTCTCCCTCCCCAGTGAAGTGCTGGGGAGCCCCAAAAATGGGGAAACAGGCCCAGAGCAAAATGGACCTGGCTGGAGTCCCACAGCAAGGCAGGTGGAGCCAAGCTGTACCCCCAGGCTTCTTCCCCTGGGCTTCAGGGCTCAGGGCTTGTACCCCTGTACCCACAGACGTGGTGGTGCTGGAGGTGAGCAGCTCCCTGGCACAGCCCTCCCTGTTCTACCACCTTGGTGTGCGTGAGAGCTTCAGCATGACCAACAATGTACTCCTCTGCTCCCAGGCTGACCTCCCTGACCTGCAGGCCCTGCGGGTAGGTGGCCAAGGGGGCTGGTGGGAACAGGTGAGAGTTGGCTTGAGGCCTACGCTAACATCTCACTATCTTCCTTCTGCAGGAGGATGTTTTCCAGAAGAATTCAGTGAGCAGAATCCATTTCTCATTCCTGTGTGCCCTTTGACCTCTGACCTCCACTAATATTCTTGGTTTCCATTACCTCTGACCTCTTAAGGCTCCATGCAACCCCCAGTTCTCTGCAGGCCCCCTTTGATGAAGTGTGGCCCTTTCCTGTTATTCCAGTCCTTGCTGACCTCTTCCTGCCCCTCTCTAACCCTGAGATGACCTCTACCAACTCCCGCCTTCCTCCCACCAGGATTGCATTGGCAGCTACACATTGATCCCCTATGTGGTGACGGCCACGGGTCGTGTGTTGTGTGGTGATGCAGGCCTCCTGAGGGGCATGGCTGATGGACTGGTACAGGCTGGGGCGGGCACTGAGGCTCTGCTCACACCACTGGTAGGCCGGTTTGCCCGCCTGTTGGAGGCCACACCAACAGACTCTTGGTAATAGGGGCCTACTGGGAAGAGACTGATAAGGGTATAGTGGGCACGGGATGAGGGACAGGCCCACCATGTTCTTTCTCTCTCCTGGCCTGGACATCAGTGGCTATTTCCGGGAGACCATTCGGCAGAGTATCCGGCAGGCCCGGGAGCGGTTCAGTGGGCAGCAGCTGAGGCAGGAGCTGGCTCGCCTGCAGAGGAGACTGGACAGTGTGGAATTGCTGACCCCCGACATCATCATGAACCTGTTGCTGTCCTACCGTGATGTGCAGGTGAGTGCATTGCTGGGGACCGGCTGGGCCATTTGGACACTACTAGCTTTGAACAAATTGTCTAAGCTCTCTGAGCCTCAGTTTCCTTACTTGCAGTAGGGAATGATGATACCATTGCCTCCCAGGACAGGTGTTAGGTTGGGATTCTTTCTTTCTTTCTTTCTCTTTCTTTCTTTCTTTCTTTCCTTTCTTTCTTTCTTTCTTTCTTTCTTTCTTTCTTTCTTTCTTTCTTTCTTTCTTTCTTTCTTTCTTTCTTTCTTTCTTTCTTTCTTTTTTTGTGCCAATACTGGGGCTTGAGCTCAGGGCCTCCCAACCATTTTTCCACTTTGGCTTTGTGTGTGTGTGTGTGTGTGTGTGTGTGTGTCCAGGGGCTTGAATTCCCTAGCTTCTTTTGCTCAAAACTAATGCTCTACCACTTGAGCCACACAGCTCTATTTCTACCTTTTTTTTTTTTTTTTTTTTTGGTGATTAATTGGAGAGAAGAGTTCCATGGACTTTCATGTCCAGATTGGCTTCTATCTGCGATTCTCAGATCTGAGCCTATTGCCTAGCTGAGATTACAGGTGTGAGCCACTGCCACCTGGCTGCTTGGCTTTTTTTTTTTTTTTTTTTTTTTGAGCCGGTCGTGGGGCCTGAACTCTGGGCCTGGGCGCTGTCCCTCAGCTCTTCAGCTCAAGGCTAGCACTCTACCGCTTGAGTTACAGCACCACTTCCGGCTTTTTTCTTTTTGCTTATGTGGTGCTGAGGAATCAAACCCAGGGCCTCATGCAT
Source organism: Dipodomys merriami (assembly GCF_024711535.1). NCBI lineage: Eukaryota > Metazoa > Chordata > Mammalia > Rodentia > Heteromyidae > Dipodomys > Dipodomys merriami. Next base: position 11,455,703 of record NW_027204270.1, read on the forward strand.
GCAAGGCAAGTGCTCTACCACTGAGCCACCATCCCAGCCCTGCTTGGCTTTTTTTATTTGTTTGTTTTTCTCTCTCAAGCCTGGTGCTCTCCCACTTTAGCCACGCCTCCACTTTGTGGTGAGGTGGGAAACCCAGCAGCGTGGGCACACAATGGATTTTCCACATAAGGTGTGGTCTGCTGGGCCTGATGGAGGTGTGCAGAATATGGGCAGGAATCCTGTCCCTGGATTCCTCCAGGTTGAGGGCTCCTCATGCCAGTTCCTTCACACAGGACTACTCGGCCATCATTGAGCTGGTGGAGACGCTGCAGGCCTTGCCCACCTATGATGTGGCTGAACAGCACAATGTCTGCTTCCACTACACGTTTGCCCTCAACCGGTGAGTGTGGAACAAGCTGAGAGCCACGGGGGGGGGGGGGGGCTCTGTGGCCTGGGTCCCTGCTGTCTGGGATCACTAGGCTTCAAGGAACTTGTTGATCTGGGATCTGACCCAAAAGGTCTCTTCTGTTCTGGGTTACTGCTACCTGGCAGGGACAAGAGAGGTGATAGCAGCTTCCGTGTGGTCACAGCTGCTCCTGCAGCTCGGAAGCACTTCGATCCTCTGTCACTACTGACCCAGAGGTCAGTGTTGACCAGAGTCTAGATCATCTGGGGGAGGGGTCAGTGTCAGGAGTTTTTTAGGGCTCTTAGCTTGATTGGGTCAGAGCCCTCAGGATGATCTTCAGTGCTTTTCCCCCCTGTCCTCAGGAGGAACAAGCCTGGGGACCGGGAGAAAGCACTGGGTGTGCTGCTGCCGCTGGTCCAGTTCGAGGGCCCTGTGGCGCCCGATCTGTACTGCATGTGTGGCCGTGTCTACAAGGACATGTTCTTCAGCTCTGGATTCCGGGAGGTTGGACATCTGGAGCAGGCCTATCATTGGTAAGGGGTACAAGAGAGTGGGCAGAGGACTGAGCCAGTGGGCTAAGGGGCGGAGCTTCTGTGGGCACCCGCCCACTCTATCCTACCCCCAGGTATCGCAAGGCCTTCGATGTGGAGCCCAGCCTGCACTCCGGCATCAACGCAGCCGTGCTCCTCATCGCAGCTGGGCAGCACTTTGAGGATTCCGAGGAGCTCCAGTTGATAGGTGAGCCAGCTCCCCCAGCTCCAGCCAAGGCCCAGAAGGACCTGGAGAGAGGCAGGAGCTGAGTTCATCCTTTTTTTTTTTTTTTTTGTCAGTCTTTGGGCTTGAACTCTGGGCCTGAGCTCTGTTCCTCAGCTCTTTAGCTCAAGGCAAGCTCTCTACCACTTGAGCCACTGCACCACTTCTGGTTTTCTGGTGGTTTTTGGAGAGAAGAGTCTCACAGACTTTCCTGCCTGGGCTGGCTTTGAACTGCAATCCTCAGATCTCAGCCTCCTGAGTAGCTAGGATTACAGGTGCCCAGTTAGGATTACACCAGTGCCCAGCTAGAGTTCATCCTTATACTCACTTATACTTGTACTGAGCTTTTCTTATGCCCACCCTGGGCCCTCAGGAGACCTTGAGCCAAAATTGTTGCCAGATTACTGCTTGTGTTCATTTATACACTGAATTCTGAATCCATTAGCATCCAAGCTCACCTGTCTGTACTTAGTGGTATAGGATTTTGAACTCAGGGCTTCATGCTTGCTATGCTTCCTAGGAATGCGTTCTGCCACTTGAGCCATGGCCTCACCCATGCTCAGGCCCACATACATGATGAGACCTACACTTGGGCCTTACCCACCCCTGCTTGAGCTCACAGTACCTCGTGTCCTGCTCCCTCAGGCATGAAGCTGGGCT